>NC_058522.1:124193674-124857955 GCF_904849725.1 Hordeum vulgare subsp. vulgare
CACGGGATCTTGTATTGCGGAACGAGTAAAGAGACTTGCCATTAACGAGATTCAAACTAGGTATGGAAATATCGACGATCGAATCTCGGGCAAGTAACATACCGCTGGACAAAGGGAACTGCATACGGGATTGACTGAATCTTGACATCGTTGTCCAACCGAAAATGATCGTCGTGGAATATGTGGGAACCAATATGAGCATCCAGGTCTCAGTATTAGTTATTGACCGGAGAGGTGTCTCGGTTATGTCCACATGATTCTCAAACTCGTAGGGTCTGCATGCCTAACGCTCGATTGATGCTAAAGTAGTATTGGGATATGTACGTTGGTGCCCGAATGTTATTCGGAGTCCCGGATGATATCCCGGACATCACGAGGAGTTCCAGAATGGTCCGGAGTCAAACATTTATATATGGGAAGTCCTATTTTGCCTACCAAAAAAGTTTTGGGCCTGTAGTGTACCTGTGTGCTGAAAGGGTTCGTGGCTCCACCGGGGGTCCACCTGCCCCATGGGCCCACCTAGGATGTAGGGGTGGTTCCCTATACACACTAGTCTAGGGGCACCAGTTCCTAGAGGCAAAATTGCCTTGGGGACAAGAGTCCCAAAGGGACAAGGCAACCCGGATGTGCCTTGGCGGAGGGGGAGTCCTCCCTTCCTTGTGGAGGGAGGAGTCCACCCTTGCTGCCGGCCCTCCTTGGAGGAGGGGCCAAGGGCTGCAACCTGAACCTGCCCCTTGCCTCCTATATACAGGACATGAGAGGGGGAGGGTTGTACACAACAATTCCCATGCCCTCCGGCCTTCCCTCTCTCCCATTCTTCCTCATTTGCAATTCCGGAGGCGCTATCGTTCTGTTTGAGATCCCATCTACTTTTCCTTCCTCTCTTGCTGGATAAAGAAGGAGACGTCATCGAGCCCCACATGTGCTGAACATGAAGGTGTCATCCATTCGGCACAAGATCGGATTGAATTGCCCGTGGACAGTGAAGAGTACGACTACATCAATGTGTTATATAATCTTCCGCTTAGCGGTCTACAAGGGTATGTAGACGCACTCCCCATCTCGTAGATGCTGATCTACATAGATAGAACTTGGGTAAGCATAGAATTTCCCATGCAACATTCCCCAACAAGGTGTTGTTTTGCAAGAAAATAAAGAGCATAGAAATAAAAGTTAGTGGTTGTTTAGTAGAAAGCTTTTGTGTAAAGCAAGAAAAAGATTGTCCATAGGCAATTGAATATAATATGATAGATACTTCTCATATGCCATTAGGGAGAGACATATGTTAACACACTTCTCGTACTTGGATCATACGCACTTCTGGTTGGACCTCTAGCAAGCATCTGCAACTACTATAAATCATTAAGGTAATCCCAACCATAGCATTAAACAACAAGTCCTCTTTACTTCCATACACATACAACTTCCTTAATTGGGTGTAAGCTTCTGTCACTCTAGCCACCCACTATAATCAAATCATGAGCATATTCCAAACTATCTGGGTTAATCCTTCATGTGTGCACCTCAAGGAAGGCACCTTAGGACAGTGCCATATCAACACACAACTCATATCAATAACATCAAATCACAATTAACCCGTAGGACAAAGAAATATCCTAAACATCATAGGATAGCCGCACATAAGTGGATAATAATATATAGCATTAGGTACCATGTTCAAATAAATATTACATTAGGGAAGGGAGGTTTTACACTGCTGCATAGTGGAGCAGAGAGTTGGTGGTGATGGCGGCGAAGTTGTTGGTGTAGAGCCCCCTCCTTCTTATTCTTCCTTTGACTCCTCGCTAGGTGGGAGGAGGGTTTCTCCTCTAGTGCATGGACGCCTTGGCACCTCGACGGCAGCAGCCCCTCCGGGATTGGATCTCTCGTTGTGTTTCTCTCCTGTTTTCGCGACCTGTTTTCTAGCCCTTCACCGTTTCTTAAATATCGAGAGATCCGTAACTCCGTTCGTGTTGAAATTTTTTAGGGAATTTTTATTTTGGAAAATATCTTTCTTGCGTCCAAATGAGAGTAGCAACCGACTTAAGGGCTGGCCCCACCCCCTCTATTCTTGTCCCTCCCTCGGGCACCATGTTGGGTTGATTCTGACTCCCACAATTCACATATATTCCACAAAAATCTTTGTAAATTTTGATCTTGGCTCCAGTCTATTTGATATGGATTTTCTGCGAAACAAAAAACACATAGAAACAAGAATTGCCACTGTGCACTGGGTCCATAGGTTAGTGTTCAAAAATAATATAAATTGGTAAATAATTACTTAAAAAGTATCCTAGAATGATAATATAAAGCATGGAACAATCAAAAATTATAAATAAATTGGAGACATATCACTCCAATTAAGAAGCGGTTCAACTAGCGCTCGAGGAGCCCTTATCAAGAAGATAGCTCGGAGGTGAAGCAGTTCGTTGCCAAGGTAAAACTGTTAGCACATTTTAAGCTTACCGTGATTGATGTAATGTTGTGGCCACAAACTGATATGTTCAACCTCTTCAACAAAGGTCCCATCCCCTCTAGCAATATAATGGTTCTAGTGATGCCACTTGGTACAAGCAGGAGGGTCCTGCGAGTCCAGCAGCATTAGCTACCGTATTAGCCGACCTCTACAAAGGAGAGAAATAGGATCTTATCATTTTGAACACGAAGGAAGGCTATTCAAGTCATAACCCCACTGAATGGGTGAGTATAGATTTATTCCCTTAATTCGTATTTTTATTGACAGTGATCCCTGGCTGATTGAATTCTTCCAACTTTGCTCAAACAGGAATGGAGACAATGTGTGGAGAAAATCAACTACCCTCCTCCCCAACCAGAAAACTATGCCAAGGATAACGATCCAGGATTCTATGATGATCTGGACACGTTAATTATCTTTGAGCATGGGTTCTTTTTTCAGATGAGTGTTAATGGATCTGAGGTTATCCTCATAGACGATTATCCTAGGATACCTCCTTCCTCAAACAAGGGAAAAAATAAAACTTCTTCCCATACAGGACGCCTGCTTGCTACACAGCAACTCCTACCCCAAAAGGTCGTCCCTTGACTCCCCATAGGTGCGTTGTTATTCCTCCAAGCTTAAAGGGCGATGTAGCACAAGTATTTCCTTGAGTTAAGAAACCAAGGTATAAATCCAGTAGCAAGATCCACAAGACAATGTAACCAGCCCCTACACACAAATAGAAAATCCTCGCAACCTAACGCGTATATGGGTTATAAATCCCTCATGAGGAAAGTAACGATAGATTGATAGATGCAAATCAGAGTGATAGCAAATAGAACGCAGGAAAGTATTTTTAGGTTTTTTACAATATAGATCTGAAAATAAAATAGCAAATAAAGTAGAAAAGCAAATAGCAAGGTACGTAGAGATTGCAAATAGATGATGTGAATTATTCCCGGGGGGCGTAGTTTTCACTAGTGGATTCTCTCGAGAAAATAGCAAGCGGTGGGTTGACAAATTATTGTTGGGGAATTGATAGAAAAGAAAATAATTATGATGATATTCAAGACAATAATCATGTATATAGGCATCACGTCCAAAATAAGTAGACCGACTTGTGCCTGCATCTGCTTCTATTACTCCACACACTAACCACTACCCAGCATGCATCTAGTGTATTGAGTTCATGAAGAAACGGAGTGATACCTTAATAACGATGACATGATGTAGACAAGATCTATTCATGTAGGATTACACCCCATCATTTTGTTCTTAATGGGAACAATACTTGTGTGTCATGTCTCTTTCTGTCACTGAGATTGAGCACCCAAAGATCGAACCCATCACAAAGCACCCCTTCCCATTGCAAGATAAATGAACAAGTTGGCCAGACAAAAACCAAATATTGGAGAAGAAATATGAGGCTATAATAATCAAGCATGAATAACTTTTCATAGATCTGATCATAAACTAACAATTCATCAGATCCCAACAAACAAACCGCGAAAGAAAGAGTTACATCATATGGATCTCCAAAATACCATTGTATTGAGAAAGAAAATGAGAGACAAATCCATCTAGTTACTACCTACGGTCACATAGGTCTGATATGAACTACTCATGCACAATGGGAGGAGGACCAATGAAGATGGTGAACCCCTCCATGATCGTGTTCTTCTCTGGAAAAGGCTCTAGATTGGTTTTCGTGGCTTTGGAACTTGCGGCAGCTGAAACGATTTTTCATCGACTCTTCTAGGGTTTCTAGAATATTGGGGTATTTATACAGCTCAGAGGCGGTGCAGAAGCTCCCAGAGGGCCCCACTAGACACCATGTCATGCTAGGGGCCTCTGGCGCACCACGGTATCTAGTGGGCCCCCTGGGCCTTGGCCCCCAAGTTTCCTTCTGGTCCAAAAAAAACTCCGTCAAGCTAAGTGGCAATTGGACCTCATTTGATATGGATTTTGTGCAAAGGAAAAAATAGCAAAAAACATCAATTGGCACTAGGCACTATGTCAATAGGTTAGTCACAAAAAATGATATAAAATTGCTATAAAATGATTATAAAACATCCAAGAATGATGACATAGCATCATAGAACAATCAAAAATTATAGATACATTGGAGACGTATCAGCATCCCCAAGCTTAATTCTGGCTCGTCCTCGAGTAGGTAAATGATAAAAACAGAATTTTTGATTGTGGAATGAGGTCTCTCATGTTCATCATATTATTTTTCTTCCTGCATGGACATATGGACTTGTAGATGATGCAAGGAAATAGTCTATAATTTGACATCAGGATTTCAATACTCAAGCATATCAACAAGCAAACAAGTCATTTAAAATATCAATGCTAAACAACGTTATCCCTAGCCCATCATGCTCTATCTTTGATTCATTCATGCAACACACTCAAATATTAACTACATCCAATGTTCAAGTGTGATAATGGTGTTCCTTAGTTTGGGCTTTATAAGAGAAGATGAAGACTCAAATTCAAAAAAAAGCATAAGGTAAATAGATTGGCCCTTCACACAGGGAAGGAGGGATTTGTAGAGGTGCCATAGCTCAAAGTGAGAAACCTAGTGATAAAAAAAATTAGGCTGGCATGCTTTTCCTTTCAATGAGAACGACTAAGAGTTTCCAATATCCTCCATGCTATACAAATTATAGGCAGTTCCCAAACTGAAAATAAAGTTTATTCATTTTCCACCATTCTTCCACATTCCACGGCTAGCCGTATCCACGGGTGTCGTCCATACCAACACTTCCCAAGGAATTTATTATTTGACAACATGAAATAAAAAAAATTCTTTTTGGGACTAGGCATCCCTATTACCGCCATACTCTCATGCAATGACAAGTGAATAAACACTCATCTTGAAAATAACCTATTTAACAAGGAAGATATCGGCCGCCCCTCGCCGCTTCATGAATGTACGGACACACGTAACAGATTTTATTTTGAATTTTTAGAGTTGGCACTTGCAAATTTACTTGGAAAGATGTTGAAATACCGCATATAGGTAGGTATGGTGGACTCATTTGGCACAACATTGGGTTTAGGATTTGGATGCGCAAGCAGCATTCCCGCTTAGTACAAGTGAAGGATAGCAAAAAGATTGAGAAGCGCCCAACCAAGGAACAAAAAATATCGTAAGTGAACATTAAACATAACTAATAGCGAATACCGGAACCCAAGTAGTATGTAATTTCATAGCATAATTATTCACTTCATGTGCATGCATAGGTAATCACAAACCTTAACAGCAATATTCTTACTAGAGCAAAAATACTCATCAACATAATTGACATATTACTATCTTCATATCGCAAAACTATTGCAAAGAATCAATTTTAATATTCAATGATCTTCATGAAAGTTTTCTATTATATCTTTCCTCGACATTCATCACTTTCAGACTAATTTTCATTTAAAGCAAATTGCAACTGCAATAATAAGCTCTCAAACAAGTATAAGTGAAGCACGAGAGCACAAGTTTCTTTAATATTTTCAACTCTCAAAATTATATAAGTGAAGCAAGAGAGAATTTCTTCAAAATTTCAGCAACTCTCAAAATAATCTAAGTGAATAATGAGAGCAAATTTCATCAAAATAATAACACCATCGTGCTCAAAAAGATATAAGTGAAGTACTTGAGAAATTCAATGGCTCAAAAAAATTAAGTGAAGCATCAAGAGCGATTCTAACAAATCATAGCATAATTTATCTCTCTCAAATTGGTGTGTCTAGAAAGGTTTATTGTGAAAAACTAACCAGCAAATAGAACAAAGATAGAAATGATACAAGACGCTCCAAGCAAAACTCATGATATGTGATGAATAAAAAATATAGCTCCACGTAAAATTAACGATGGTTTCTAGATGAAAGCGGGGATGCCTTCCAGGGCATCCCTAACCTTAGCTGCTTGGTACTCCTTAGATAATGATTTGGGGTGCCATGGGCATTGCCAATCTTAGGCTTTTATCACTTCTTATTCCATCATCCATCGTGATCTCATTAAAAACATGAAAACTTCAATCACGCAAAACTCAACAAAAATTTGTGAGATCCATTAGTATAAGAAAACAAAACTTTACTATAGGTACTATTGACGACCTATTAAAATTTTGTTTTAGCCTTATACCTACTATTCTAACTCTACCATGGCTCCACCCGATATAAGCCATAAAATCGTTAGAATAAGCACATAACACAAAGAAAACTAAATATGTTAAAATCAAAATAGTTTGTAAAGATTCAAAATTTAGTTATTCTTGTTTAACTACCAGAATTCTGAAAATTAGGAAAACATAGCAAATTTGTATATTAATCTTGTGTACAAAATTCATTGGGTTGCCTCCCAACAAGCGCTATCGTTTTATGCCCCTAGCTAGGCATATAGGATAAATTCAAGTATTATCCTCTTTAGTTTTCATAGATGCATCCTTACCAGGAGATTTTTCAAAAATAACTTGAAACACATTATCCATAGCAATTTTAGCATTTTCAAGTGTTGGACATATGCCCTAGAGTCAAACATTTATGATGATATTTCCTATGTGTTTATGAATAAAGATAGTCCTTGGACATTCAATGATGTGTATTAACAAGTACATGACTTGCTTGTGAGACTATACATTGTATGATGACTGTCCTAAATGGTACCTAGTCGAAAGAGTTGTGTGGACGGGCAACCAACTAGACTGGCATATGATACGGTGGATGGTCCGGTTTCAGTGACCATGTAGCATTAGATGCTAGCCGGATAATATAGACTCAGAAAGATCTGGTCAGATTCGACGTATTCGGATCCGAGTTGAGGTAAGGTCTGAGTTGGACACACCCAACTATGAGACGCATCGATAGGTCATCTATGAGTCTCTAGTACAACATACGTTCTATGTCCTAAGATCTGAGCTGGCGCATGTACTCGGGATAGTGACAGACTTGCTTTGGGCCGACCAAATGCTACTCCGTGACTGGGTGTAGTTACAAAAGTAGGTTTCAGGCTTGTCGAGACCCATGCTGCGAGACGTGGTTGAGCAAGATGGGATTTGCCCCTCCGACTAAGAGATATATACTCTGGGCCCATCGGGTGATCTGACGTGGATAAGCATGGCCATGCGATGAGGATTATCAAATAATCCAAAGATTCACCGGAACGAGAAAGAGGTCGTGCGCCAACAAGGATGACCATGTCGCCTTGAGGACGACAACGTATATCGTGTGGCAAATGGAATAGAAGTATGAAGTACAGGTTCGCTTAAACAGCTTCATCGGACACTTGGAGTCGGCACACCTTGCTAGAGGCCGCTACCGACTACCTGAGTCAGACATGGTCTGACTCGCGACCAAGTGAACGAGAACCTAAAGGGTCGCGCGCTTATGGGAAGGAGCACGTGGGCTTTAGGGTCCATGCGAGGCCCAAGAGTTAAGCCTGCGCCGGACACCTATATATAGTGGAGGTGCGGAAAACTTATTGATTGATCGCTTTGGCACCGTCATTAGGGTTGTGCATGTGTTGCACCTAGCCACCTACACTTGCCACCGCCATCTATGTGATTCGGACCTAGCAGTCCGCCGCACGGTGTTCCTCCTGCACACGCGCGGATACCATTAGCGGTGGTGCACCTGTGCCACTCCGGTGTACCTGTATGTGGGATCCAGTGACCGGCTGTTCAAGGGAGACGATCCGGCGACCCACTGTTTGCGGGAGATTGCTCGAGGAGGAGACGGACCACGCAGACGTGCTGCCCCAACTCTACTTGCACTGCACGGCACTGCGCATGTAGTGGTAATGATCTGTGATCCATCTCCTTAGCATGTTCTTGGATGTTCTACGTGTAGGAAAAATTTAATTCGCGTGCGATGCACCCATGGTAGAACCCAACATCAAGTTGCCCATCTACGTATCCTCTGTGATTATCGGAAACAAACCAAGAATATTGTTGATTAACATTGTTGAAAACTTATTGAATCATATCTAAAACAGTAATTTCCTTTTTAAGATTATCATCAAAGATCGGATTATCACTCAGCAAATATCTCAAATCATAATCCCTATTATAGAGAATTTCATCTAATACCAAGTTTGCACTGTTCATACCATAAAAATTAGAGATTTCCAAAGTTTCCCATACTATATGATCAAATTCATCCATCAGAACAAGGGTGGCTATCTTCTTAGCTTTAGGATCCTTTATAACAAGTAGTTCATAAAATATTCTTTGCAAAGTAGGATGAGTATGGATAAATATATTCTAAAGTTTTACAACTAGTGCTGACATAGCTTCCGCAGAAGTTTTGGTTCTTTTACATATAGGATCATTATCACAAGTCAAAGGCCCAACACAACTAAAGAATTCATGAATAGCTTCTTTTCCCATAACATTACCTTGTCCCAAAACAAAAGTTTTGGCATCCAGATTACCACGACATCCAATTTTAGGAGTCGTGCCATCATTTTTTTCTGCCATACCAAAATCACTCATGATTACACCCAGCAAGAACACAAGAAAACAAGAAATCTGGCAAGAAAATGGCAAGGGAAAGATGGCAAATAAAAACACAATTTTTTGTGAAGTGGGGGACAAGAAAAAGAGAGGCAAATGGCAAATAATGTAATTGCAAGGAGATGAGATTTGTATGTAGGAACCTGATAGATCTTCACTTGATCTTCGCCGGCAATGGCGCCAGAAATCTTGTGACTCCTCGCAGGTGTGTTGGTCTCCCTCCAAGCTTAAAAGGTCATGTTGCACATCGATGGTAAGTATTTCCCTCAGTTAAGAAACAAAGGTATCAATCGAGTAGAAAGATCCGCAAGACTATGTAAGCAGCCCCTGCAGACAAGTAGCAAATCCTCGCAACCCAACGCATAGAGGGGTTGTCAATCCCTCGTGGGTAAAGTAAGGATAGATTGATAGACGCAAATAAGAGTGATAGGAAATAGAACACAACAAGTTATTTTTGGGTTTTTTGATAATATAGATCTGAAAAAAGAGAGCAAATAAAGTAGAAAACCAAATAGCAAGGTAGAGATTGGAAATAGATGATGTGAATTAGACCCGGGGGTCGTAGGTTTCACTAGTGACTTCTCTCTAGAAAATAGCAAGCGGTGGGTTGACAAATTACTGTTGGAAATTGATAGAAAAGCAAATAATTATGATGATATTCAAGACAATGATCATGTATATAGGCATCATGTCCAAAATAACTAGACCGACTTGTGCCTGCATATACTTCTATTACTCCACACATTGACCGCTATCCAGCATGCATCTAGTGTATTGAGTTCATGGAGAAACGGAGTAATGCCTTAAAAACGATGACATGATGTAGACAAGATCTATTCATGTAGGAATAGACCCCATCATTTTATCATTAATGTCAATGATACATGTGTGTCATGTCCCTTTGTGTCACTGAGATTGAGCACCGCAAGATCGAACCCATCACAATGCACCTCTTCGATTGCAAGATAAAAGATCAACTTGGCGAGACGAAAACCAAATACTAGAGAAGAAATACGAGGCTATAATAATCAATAATGAATATATTTTCATAGATCTTATCATAAACTCACAATTCATCGGATCCTAACAAACACAATGCAAAAGAAAGAGTTACATCATATGGATCTCCAAAAGACAATTGTATTGAGAATAAAACGAGAGAGAAAGCCATCTAGCTACTGCCTATTGACCCATAGGTCTGATATGAACTCCTCACGCACCATGGGAGGAACACCAATCAAGATGGTAAACCCGTTCATGATCGTGTTTTTCTATGGAAAAGGCTCTAGATTTGTTTTCGTGGCTCTGGAACTTGCATTGGCTGAAACGATTTTTGGTCCTCTCTTCTAGGGTTTCCAAAATATTGGGGTATTTCTAGAGATCACAGGCGGTGCTGAAGCTTCTAGTGGGCCCCACTAGACACGAGGCCACTCGAGGGGCCTCTAGCGCATCGTGGTGTCTAGTGGCCCCCCTGGGCCTTGGCTGCTGCTCAATATTCGCCCCCAAGTTTCCTTCTAGTTCAAACAACTTTGTAAATTTGATGGAAATTGTTCTGTGCTTGATATAGATTTTCTGCAAAGAAGAAACAACAAAAAATAGCAACTAGCACTAGGCACTATGTCAATAGTTTAGTCCTAAAGAATGATATAAATTTGCTATAAAATTATTATAAAACATCCAAGAATGATGACATAACATCATAGAACAATCAAAAATTATAGATATGTTGGAGACATACCATTGCTCCACGAGCCGAACACCTATTAATTCAGAGTCTACCGAGCCCACGGCGAACAGGGGTAGGTCCTCCAAACATGGAGTATCCACATGGACCACTTCAACTGCTCCTCGTGCCAAGATGTAACAAATTCACTGTAAGCCTTGCTTCTCCGATCAGCAGCAAGTATTTACACATGTTGCCATATTTTATAGGAACCAAACACAACCACCATTATCAACAGCAGGGGGTAATGCGGAGGTCCCATCCGCAATTTAGCCTCCTAAGGATCACGACGAAGTTTGAGTTACGAACTCTTAAGTTCAGAGCCTAATGAACCACCATCGTCAGAAAGGATCACTGCGCCACTTTGATATTTCCAAACATGAGTTTAATGCCTTGAGTTTGGTGGATGCGCACTCGGAGCCACCCGAGCATCACTTGAGGGAGTTGCCATCCGTGTTTCAACAAGTCTCAAGGTATGTCTTTAGAGTTTTGCAATTGTGTACAAATCTCAAGACACTAGCCCCAATCCTTGATCGATCTGTATGGCTGATCCGAGGGTCTAAACATACTTGTCGACATGTTTTTTTAGGTCGCAAGGGATAAGGAGTTGTCCAAGGACATTGGGATATACCGAACACAACACAAGGCTGCAATGGCCGAACTGGAGCAACTAAAGTTTCACAAGAGAAGCACATGTCAAGAAATTTATTTCCAAATCATATCCATAGTTTCCCGTTATCTTTCTTAAACAAAAGTGTACTTTATAGTAGCTGAGTCCATAGGTCAATTGCAAAGAGATCTGGAAGGGGCAAGAGAATCGCAAGAATACGCCGAATCTCAGAATGAGGCCAACAATCACTCATTATTCTGAAGTATTGATCAAAACAAAAAACTTAGGGCGCAAAAACAAGAACAAATTAGTCAAATTGAGAGTTTATAGACTCAGCTAGCGCATGCCAGCAAAGAGAACAAGAGATTGAAAGGTGGAATGTTTGGTGAGTAATATGCTCAACTCGTAAGTATATGAATGTGTGGTCTAAAATTTATAAATACCCCACTTATATTTATAGCACTCCTGACTGGGTGGCCCGAAGAAGAAGCCAAATCATTTCGTGGTGACCTTCTAAAGGAATTATCCATAGTTTATGAACAAGGGCAAAAGGCGATGAAGAGCATGCTGAAGGCATTATGGCCGTCCGAGAAGCCTCCTGAAGGGATGGTTGAAGTGGCTGAGCATTTGAAAGGAGCTCGACGCTGATTTGAATTGTAGTAAACCTCGACCTACCAAGAAGGTGTTCGGGAGGCATGGGCAATTTCGAAGACTCGGTTCACTAACCTCGAACCCGAAGAATTGGTGCGAGTCAGGTTGCTAGGGTCCGATGGTCGATAGGTTCCTCTTCACTTGGTTTGTGATCAAGTGATGTCCGTCGCATGCTTTTTGCAATAGGATTGTCGCCTGGATGTGATAATAGACAACCTATACAAGCTACTAGATGTGTGATTTTATGTAACTAAGTACTTATCTCACTATGTTCTCTGTCTGATATGTTGATTATGTCTTAACCGACCATCTGCTTCTGCCTCACTTGATAATAATCAGGGATTCCTCTATACTATGTAACCAATAAAATAGGTAAACAGTTCGGCGAACGAGGCAATCCGGACATATGGTGCTAACAAAACAAATTGGGTGCAGCCTAGGGGTCGTTCCCTTATGGAATGTGCCTCCCTCGTGGACCTGCCGACTCCGTTCTTTTGCTTATAAATTCTCATCTACCCTAAAAACACTGGAGGGAATCCTGAAACACTTTTTACGCTGTCTCAAGTTTCTGTTCCGACAGGAGGCCATCTAGAGCTCCATTCCGGCACCCTGCTAGAGGAGGAATTGATCATGGAGGGCCTCTTCATCAACCTTGATGCCCTCACGATGATGTGTGAGTAGTTCGCCATAGACCTGCGGGTCCATAGTTAGTACCTAGATGCCAATCTCTCTCTCTCTCTTTGATCTTCAATACAATTATCATCGCATCTTCACTTTGATCCATAAGATGTAATTCCTTTTATGTAGTGCATTTGTTGGGATCCGATGAATTGTGAGTTTATGTTCAGATTATTCATGATAAATATTTGAGTCTCCTTAGAATACTTATATGATTCTTATGTGCTTGATTATGATAACTTCATAATTCTCTCCGATCTATTGAAATAGTTTGGCCAACTAGATCGATATTTCTTCGATGAGAGAGGTGCGTTGTGGTAGGCTTAACCTGGCAAATTTATATACCATAGTGAAGAAGGGGGACAAGATGGATGTGTATCTTGCCAATACTAAGGATTAAATGATGGGGTTTATTCATATTGCTCGAGTTTACTTTGTCTACATCATGTCATTGTTCTCCATGCATTACTCTGTTTTACTTAATACTCTAGATCCATGCTGGATAGAAGTCGATGAGTGAAGTAATAGTAATAGGTGCACGCATGAGTCGCCTAGTTGCTTATGGACGTGATGCCTTGATACGTCTCCATCGCATCTACTTTTCCAAACTCTTTTGCCCTTGTTTTGGACTCTAATTTGCATGATTTGAATGGAACTAACCCAGGCTGACTTTGTTTTCAGCACAATTGCCATGGTGTTGTTTTTGCGCACAAATAAAAGTTCTCAGAATGACCTGGAAATTTGCGAGGATTTTCTGTGGAATATAGAAAAAATACTGGCGGAAGAATTACCTGGAGGGACGGAGCCAGGAGCCCACAAGCCAAGGAGGCACGCCCCTTGGCCGCGCGTGGCAGGCTTGTGAGCCCCTCATGGCTCCGCCACCTCCAATTCCAGCTCTATATATTCTCTCTCGCCCGGAAAAAAAATCAGAGAGAAGAGTTCATCGTGTTTTACGATATGGAGCAGCCGCCACCACCTGTTCTTCCTCTGCAGTGAAGATCTGGAGTCCGTTCTGGGCTCCGGAGAGGGGAGATCGTCGTCGTCGTCATCATCAACCTTCCTTGATCACCAATTCCATGATGCTCTTCACCGTTCGTGAGTAATCTCATCGTAGGCTTGCTGGACAATGTTGGGTTGGATGAGATCTATCATGTAATCGAGTTAGTTTAAATGGGGTTTGATCCCTAGTATCCACTATGTTCTGAGATTGATGTTGCTACTACTTTGCTATGCTTAATGCTTGTCACTAGGGCCCGAGTGCCACGATCTCAGATCTGAACCTATTATGTTTTCATCAATATATGTGTGTTCTTGATCCTATCTTGCAAGTTTTAGTCACCTACTATGTGTTATGACCAGGCAACACCGGAGTGACAATAGCTGGTACCACTCCCGGAGATGACCATAGTATGAGGAGTTCATGTATTCACTATGTGCTAATGCTTTGTTACGGTTCTTTATTAAAAGGAGACCTTAATATCCCTTAGTTTCCATTAGGACCCCGCTGCCACGGGAGGGATGGACAATAGATGTCATGCAAGTTCTTTTCCATAAGCACGTATGACTATATACGGAATGCATGCCTACATTACATTGATGAACTGCAGCTAGTTACATATCTCCCCATGTTTAATTTGTTACATGATGAATGTCATTTGGCATAATTATCCATCACCGATCCAATGCCTACGAGTTTTTCCTAATGGTCCTTGATACGTTACCTTGCCGCTACTACTGTCCCTGCTGCTACTATTACCGCTACTGCTGTCACTGCTGCTACTGTTACCGCTACTGTTGTCACTATTGCTACTGTTACCGCTGCTACCGTTACTATCACACTACTTTGCTACTGAAACTTTGCTGCAGATACTAAGTCTTTCAGGTGTGGTTGAATTGACAACTCAACTTCTAATACTCAAGAATATTATTTTCCTTCCCCTTGTGTTGAATCAACAAATTTGGGTTGAATACTCTACCGTGGAAAACTATTGCGTTACCCTATACTTGTGGGTTATCGAGACTATTTTCTGGCGTCGTTGCCGGGGAGGCCTAGCTCTATTCTGTGAGTCACTTGGGATTTACGTTTGTTGATCACTATGAGGAATCCGAGAGATCCAAAAACTAAAGTGTTGCGCTCAACTACGAGGACAGGTAAGGAACTGTCATCTAGCTCTGCACTTGATTCACCTTCAGTTATGAGTAAGTTTGCGACACCACCACCTACTAGAGATTCTGATATATCACATGTGCTTGATGATGCTACTTCTGCTATCCATGATGTTTGTGATGATGCTTTGCTTCATATTACTTTGCCACTAGGTACATTCCTTGATGCACAAATTGCTAGAGTTGCTGCTGAATGTGATGATACTTGTGAAACTACTGAAATTATTGTAGTAGAACCTGCTGTTTCACCTGTTAGAGGAAGCTCTCCTAGATATGAATTGCCTAATATACCTGAGGGTTATGTTATGGAGGGAGAGGTAGCTGAGGACTTTCTTGCTTGTGAGGATAGCTATGATCTTGAGAATTTATTGCGCAAGTGGAAAGAAAAATCTCTGAATGCTAGAATGAAATACGACCCTAAGTTTGCTACTTCACCCATCTTTGTGACTGATAAGGATTATGAATTCTCTGTCGATCCTGAGTTAATCACTTTGGTCGAATCTGATCCTTTTCATGGTTATGAGTCTGAAACGGTCGTAGCACATCTCACTAAGCTGAATGATATAGCCAGCCTATTCACGAGTGAGGAAAAGATCCGCCACTACTATATCCTTAAGTTGTTTCCTTTCTCGCTAAAGGGTGATGCTAAGACTTGGTTTACTTCTCTTGCTCCTGGTTGTGTGTGTAGTCCCCAGGATATGATCTACTACTTCTCTGAGAAATATTTTCCTGCCCATAAGAAACAAGCTACCTTGCAGGATATATATAACTTTGTGCAAGATGAAGAAGAGAGTCTCCCACAAGCTTGGGGGAGGCTTGTCCAGCTACTGAATGCTTTGCCTGATCACCCTCTTGAGAAGAATGAAATACTTGATATCTTTTATAATGGACTAACCGATGCTTCTAGGGACCACCTAGATAGTTATGCTGGTTGTGTTTTCAGGGAACGAACTGTGGAACAAGCTGAAACTCTATTGAATAATATCTTGAGCAATGATAATGCTTGGACTATTCCCGAACCACCACCGAAGCCAACTCCGAAGAAAAGAGGTATTCTATTCCTCGGTCCTGAAGATATGCAAGAAGCCAAGAAATCTATGCAAGAGAACGGTATTAAATCTGAAGATGTTAAGAATGTACCACCTATCGAAGAGATCCATGGTAAATTATCTTCGTAGATTCAATGAGAGTGATATTCCTTTTTATAAACCTGCTAGCTTATGCTTAGATGAATTTGATAACTTTGTTGCCAAACTATAAAGTTTCTATGATTATGTTAGCGGACAATTGGAACAGAATGCTCGTATGCTTAGTCATTTAAGTGCTTGTGTGGATAGAAATGTCAGTGATCTTAAGCTTTTGAGTAAACATGCCTCTATGGTCACTACTCAAGTAGAACAAGTACTTAAGGCTCAAAATGACTTACTCAATGAGTTGAATGACAATTCTGTTAGAGTCGTCACTAGAGGTGGTAGAATGACTTAGGAACCTTTGTATCCTGAGGGCCATCCTAAGAGAATTGAACAAGATTCTCAAGGAGTTAGCACTGATGCACCTAGTCATCCTAGTAATAGGAAGAAAAAGAAAGATGATAGGAACTTGCATGCTAGCAAACCTGCTGCTGTTACACCTTATAATCCAAATGATATCTCTGTTTTAGATGCCGAAACACAATCTGGTGATGAACATGAGCCTAATGATAATATCGATAGTGGCGTTCATGCCGATGCTCAACCTAGTAATGATAAGGATGTGGAGATTGAACCTAGTGTTGATCTTGATAATCCGCAACCTAAGAACAAGAGATACGATAAGAATGACTTTATTGCTAGGAAGCATGGTAAAGAAAGAGAACCATGGGTTCAAAAACCCATGCCCTTTCCTCCCAAAACATCCAAGAAAAAGGATGATGAGGACTTTGAGCGCTTTGTTAAAATGATTAGACCTGTCTTTCTGCAAATGCATTTGACAGGTATGCTCAAAATGTCTCCTTATGCTAAGTACATGAAAGATATTGTGACTAACCAAAGGAACATACCTGAGGTGGAGATTTCCACCATGTTTTCCAATTACACCTTCAAGGGTGGAACTCCTAAGAAACTAGGTGATCCCGGAATGCCCACTATACCTTGCTCCATTAAAGGAAATTATGTTAGAACCGCTTTATGCGATCTTCGAGTTGGTGTTAGTGTTATGCCTCTCTATCTTTATCGTAGACTTGAATTGGATAAGTTGACACCCACTGAAATGTCTTTGCAAATGGCCTACAAATCAACTGGTTTTCCTATCGGCATTTGCGAGGATGTGCCTGTTGTGGTTGCCAACGTTACTATCTTAACGGACTTTGTTATTCTGGATATTCCCAAGCATGATGCCATGGCGATCATCCTTGGAAGACCCTTTTTAAACACTGCAGGGTTTTTTATTGATTGCAACAAAGGCAATGTGACTTTCCATGTTAATGGTTATGAGCACACGATGCACTTTCCGAAGAAACAATATTGAGTACATTGCATCAATGCTATTGAAAAAACTTCATCGATTCTTATTGGGATCTTTGAATGCCCTGTACCTACTGTCAAGATGAAGTATGATTTACTTGTTGGGGATACGCACATCCCCGTTGAGGTAACCTAGTGATTATTCGAAAATTCTCCGGTTTTATGCGACTCGAAAAAAGTTTTTCAAGGAGACTTGATCAACCTCATTGACAGATTTGTTTTGATGACCATGAGATAGATGAATCTAGGAAGTCACAACCATCTATTCCGAACTTTTACTTTTCATTGTTTAGAAGAAAAATGATAGATTTAGCTTTATTTTCCTGTTTTCTGCTTTTTCCGTCCCTTAGAAAAGTGTGCACAATACCTCCTCCTCACTAATATTTTCGTGCAAAGCTTTAATTTCTATCCAAGGAAGAAATCTCCTTTGATTGAGTTCAAGTTATATGATATCCCCCAGCGCATGTCACTTCAGGATTTTTGCAATGTTTGCAAATAACCTTATGTTGGGGATATTCATGAACCTCGTCCATGGGACTTCGAGGCTTTCATTGATACTATTGTTGTAGGAGAGGAGAGAGGAGTGTCTTGCACTAGAGTTGCTAGTGTACATGTTCTCGTGCTTCGGTATCTCTCATTATTCGTGGGAAAATGTTTGATTCATCGTGGGAAAGCTGGGGCTCTTAGCTCCCCAAATCTTGGGTATTGCACGAAGCTCTTTATAATGATAAAACTTATAACTGGGGCGCTATAGTGGCTCAACAGTTGAACACGAACCATACTAAAGGCGTTGTTTATGGAGGTATCTATGCTACCTGTCTTGCTAAACATTTTGAGATACCTATTAGAATGTATAAGGAAGAAGAGATGCTTCTTCCTAAGAGATATCTAGATTATGATAGGATGGTTCGTCATGACTTTCTTGATAAAGATATAAATAAGAGGATGATTTATAACTTGGTATTTAGCGAGGGTACTCATGAGACTATTACCTTGCCTCCTCCTTGTTTGTTCAATCTTCATCTAGGAAAGTACATTATTATGCCCTCGGACATCTACGCATATTGGGGCATAGCGCTACCGCAGGCGCCCGTGTCCAAGCTACCACTCGAGTACCAGACGCCAGTTTATCAGTGGGATCCAGAGGAGCTCACCCAGTAGTGGCACCCTCAGTCCACTCCGGAGTACCCCGGAGACAGTTACTTCCCTCCTTGGGAGTAGACCAACTTAGGCCAAAAGCCTAAGCTTGGGGGAGTACATATCTCTCATCGACTGTATATTCATGCTTACACTTTCACTTTGATAGTCGGTGTTCACACCTTGCCATTGTATCATCCATGCTAGTTTATTTGTTTTTCTCGCTTTCTTCTCGTGTGTTTGTTTGAATTTGAGAAAAACAAAAAAAATAGTTGTAAGTTTACTTTCCAGCTTGCTTAGTGGTGTTTAGAGAGAAAACCCAAAAATATTTCCCGTTCTTCTTTTGCTTGTTGGGAGCTTTGCCATGTAAATAGTTTTCTTTTTTTTTGGGTCAAGGTAGAAGACCATGACTAAAATGTTTAGTGGCTCTCACATGCATATATGTTTATCTGTCAAAGAGCCATAATACTTTGTCTTCTCCTTTGAGTTTGCTTGCATATTCCAGCTTAGTCCAATGCACGAACACTGTCATTATGATTCACATCGTTCGGTCGTGCAAGTGAAAGGCAATAATGACAATATATGATGAAGTGACTGAGCCTGGAAAAGCTGGTATGAACTCGATCTATTTTGTTTTTGTAAATATGACTAGCTCATCATTTCTAATTCAGCTTTGTTATGAGAGAAACATGTTTGCAATGACAACTTAGAGATCATAGTTTCTGATGCCATGCTTAATTAGCTAGGAGCTTATAATGGTTTGTCTTGGATGCCAACATGAATTTAAAGATGATTATGATGTAGTGTGATAGGATGGTATCCTCCTTTGAATGATTCAAGTGGCTTGACTTGGCGCTTGTTTATGCATGTAGTTGAAACAAATCAACATAGCCTCTACGATATTCATGTTTATGGTGATTTATGTCCTACTCATGCTTGCACACAATGTTGGTTAATTTCAATGCGTATTGATGACTGTTGTCGCTCTCTAGTTGGTCGCTCCCCAGTCTTTTCCTAGCCTTCACTTGTACTAGGAGGGAATACTACTTGTGCATCCACTTCCATAAACCCAAAGTTGTTCCATATGAGTCCACCATACCTACCTATATGTTGTATCTACCTGTCGTTCCAAGTAAATTTGCATGTGCCACTCTTTAAACCTTCAAGTAATAATTTGTTTTGCATGCCCGAACTACTCATGTGGTGACAAGGGGCAATCAGTATCTTCCATGCTAGGCGTGTTATCCTCGATACGTGTTTATTCACTATCACTGTAATTGGAATGCCTAGTTCCATGCTCAAGTCGAAAAGATAATTACAAACAAAACTCCCCCTGGATTGTTGTTGGTATGGACGGCACCCGAGGATTCGGCTAGTCGTGGAGTGTGATTGATCGGTGGTGGGGGAGTTAAAACTTTACTTTTCTGTTTGGGAACCGCCTATAGTATGTGTGGCATGGAAGATGGTGAAAACTCTTGGTCATCATGTTGACAATGAAAGCATGCCACCCAAAATTATTTATCTTTGTTTAAAAGCTTGAGCTCTGGCACCTCTACAAATCAATGCTTCCCTCTGTGAAGGGCCTATCTATTTACATTTCTGTTGAGTCATCCTCTTCTTTCAAAAAGCACCAATTAGAGAGCACCTCCGTCATTGTTATGCTTTGCTATTAATTGATATTGAGTATGACTGTGACTGGATCTTCTTTGCCATGATTTACAGTGTTTAGTCAGCCCTTGGTCTTTGAAGGTGCTCTGCATTTATGTTTTGCGATCTCAGAAAGAGCTAATGAGATACCATTTGTTCATATTGTGTTATGATTGTTTTGATTGAATGTTGACGTTTGAAACTTATTATTATTGCTCGCTAGTTGATTATGCCATTGATATGAGTACATCTTGAGACCTAAATGTCATTGCTTATGTGGTTAGCTTATGATCTTGCAGAAAATCTGAATATGAGTTAGACATAATTACAACAACAAGATCAAACAGAGTTCGTAAAAGTTTTTCTTTTGTCTCTTTCAGTTTGTCAACTGAATTGCTTGAGGACAAGTAAGGCTTTAAGCTTGGGGGAGTTGATACGTCTCCATCGTATTTACTTTTCCAAACTCTTTTGCCCTTGTTTTGGACTCTAATTCGCATGATTTGAATGGAACTAACCCGGACTGACGCAGTTTTCATCAGAATTGCCATGGTGTTGTTTTTGCACAGAAATAAAAGTTCTCAGAATGACCTGGAAATTTACGAGGATTTTTTGTGGAATATATAAAAATACTGGCGCAAGAATTACGTGGAGGGACGAAGCTAGTAGACCACAAGCCCAGGAGGCGCCCCCCTGGTCACGCCTGGCAGCCATGTGAGCCCCTCGTGGCTCCGCGGCCTCCAATTCCAGCTCTATATATTCTCTCTCGCCCGGAAAAAAAATCAGAGAGAAGACTTCATCGTGTTTTACAATACGGAGCCGCCGCCACCACGTGTTCTTCCTTTGGAGGGCAGATCTGGTGTCCGTTCTGGGCTCCGGAGAGGGGAGATCGTCGTCGTCGTCATCATCAACCTTCCTTCATCGCCAATTCCATGATGCTCTTCACCGTTCGTGAGTAATCTCATCGGAGGATTGCTGGACGGTGATGGGTTGGATGAGATCTATCAGGTAATCGTGTTAGTTTTGATGGCGTTTGATCCCTAGTATCCACTATGTTCTGAGATTGATGTTGCTACTACTTTGCTATGCTTAATGCTTGTCACTAAGGCCCGAGTGCCATGATCTCAGATCTGAACCTATTATGTTTTCATCAATATATGTGTGTTCTTGATCCTATCTTGCAAGTTGTAGTCACCTACTATGTGTTATGACCCGGCAACCCCGGAGTGACAATAGCTTGTACCACTCCCGAAGATGACCATAGTATGAGGAGTTCATGTATTCACTATGTGCTAATGCTTTGTTCCGGTTCTCTATTAAAAGGATACCTTAATGTCCCTTAGTTTCCATTAGGACCCCGCTGCCAAGGGAGGGATGGACAATAGAACTCATGCAAGTTATTTTCCATAAGCACGTATGACTATATACGGAATGCATGCCTACATTACATTGACGAACTGGAGCTAGTTACATATCTCCCCATGTTATAACTGTTACATGATGAATGTCATCCGGCATAATTATCCATCACCGATCCAATGCCTACGATTTTTTCCTACTGGTCCTTGCTGCGTTACCTTGCCGCTACTGCTGTCACTTCTGCTACTGTTACCGCTACTGTTGTCACTGCTGCTACTGTTACCGCTACTGTTGTCAGTATTGCTACTTGTTAGAGCATATATCTCCATACGTGGTTTTGGTAATTGATGACAATTCCTATGGACTAATGGTTGCCTTAAGTTATATTCATAGGATTTGTCCATACGCACTTCTTGAAGTCCATCTGGTGGGTTCAAGGAGTTTATATGATGACCAAGATGGTATTCAAGGTATTATCCAAGGAATGGACATAGAGACACAAGGTTGATCAAGATCTCAGACAAGGAGTAAATCAAGATGATCAACACACAAAGCGTACAAGATGTACCGAGAGGGATCAAGTGATCCCATGGTATGGTAAGCATTGTCCATTATGTGTTTGTGTACTAACCCATGGTCTTCCTGAGAGTTCTATGTGTGGGTTAGGTGTGTTTCCATGGGCTTGCGTCAAAAGGAAGATCTCATACAACCCATGAAGGATGACGTCAAGTGGTGATCATCATCAAGATTGCGGTGTGCAAGTTCAAGAGGATCAACACGAATATATCGTGCTTGAAGCTTGCCGTCCATTGTGGTGGCAATGGACTTGTGAAGGTATGCTGAAGAGTAGCTCACCCATAGTGAGTATGGGGGAGCAATCAGCTAGTCTTCATCAAGCCAACGCAATCAAGAAAGGTGGTCCATCTTGAGGAAGCCAAGATCATCATCATCTAGCTCAAGAGGTCGAGGTGCAAGGTATAGGTTTGCCCTTGATAGGTTTTCTGTTTAGGATAGAATGTTGTACTGTCAAGGGGGGCTCTCAAGTGATTATCTTGATCGTATCGTTCGTTGAGAGCTCAAACCATTTGCATCCTTGAATCATAATTCTTGGTTCTTATTTGGTGTTTCTCTTTGTGTGTTTTAGAGCTTATGGTCATCTTCATGATAAGCTCGAGTTCATCGAAAACGGAGTCCATATGCAACTAGTATGATGTTTTCGATGTTGGAGTTTTTGCCGGTTCTTCATTCATAGATGTCTCACATCTCTAGATCATTGGCATTTTCATATCAGCATGGTCTTAAGATTTCCTGAATCCAACAAGCTTGGGTTTGCTCGTTTCGGAGCTCGTATGCGAAAGTTATGGTTGTTTCAGTGGCGAGCGGTAGTACCGCTGGACCTAGAGGTAGTACCGCTGGCCCTAGCGGTAGTACCGTTAGAGCTGGCGGTAGTACCGCTGTCCCAGCGGTAGTACCGCCTCTGGTCAGCGGTAGTACCGCTCCAGGCCTTTAGTACCGTCATCTTTGCGGTTGTACTGCGTCGAGCTTTTTGCAAAGACTTTCTTGGCGGTGGTTGGCCTGGTAGTATCTTTGCGCTACCATGGGCTCAGCGGTAGTACTACTGTAGCCAGCGGTAGTACCGCAAGAGGGTCAGCGGTAGTACCGCTGGAGCCAGCGGTAGTACCGCTGGGCTCGGGCTGTAAGTGGGGGTAACGGTGTGATTCCTTCCCCCACTATATAAAGGGGGTCTTCTTCCCCCTTGGTCTTATCCATCCTTTGAGCTCTTGTTCTACCTCCATTGTTGACATTCTTAGAGCTTGCTAACTCTCAATCCCTCCAATGATTCTTGCTTGTTCTTGAGGGAAAAGAGAGAGGAGATTTAGATCCACATCTCCACCAATCAGTTTCTCCTCTATGTGAGGGGAACCCCTTGGATCTAGATCTTGGAGTTCTTTGTGAGCTCCTTGTTCTTCCTCTCATATTTCTCCATAGCTTTCGTTGTTGTGGAGGGATTTGAGCGTGAGGGACTTGACCACTTTGTGTGTTCTTGCTATTGCATTAGTTGCATCGGTTTGAGTTCTCCACGGTGATACGTGGAAGTGAGAAGTTGAGAAGCTTACTACCTTTGGTACTTAGTACCCTAGATATAGCTCTTCGTGGATGCTTTGGTGTCCTAGAAGCTTGGTGGTGTCTCATAGCTCAATCATTGTGGTGTGAAGCTCCGGGCAAGTGTCGGGGTCTCCAATTAGGTTGTGGAGATTGCCCCGAGCAATTTGTACGGGTACCGGTAACCGCCCCAAAGGGTTTCCACGTGTATGGGTCCGGTAACCGCCCCCAAGGGTTGCCACGTGTACGGGTTCGGTGACCGCCCCCAAGGTTTTCCATTTGGACGGGTTCGGTGACCGCCCTCAAGGGTCCCTTAGTGGAATCACGGCATCTTGCATTGTGCGAGGGCGTGAGGAGATTACGGTGGCCCTAGTGGCATATTGGGGAGCATTGTGCCTCCACACCGCTCCAGCGGAGATTAGCATCCGCAAGGGTGTGAACTTCGGGATACATCATCGTCTCCCCGTGCCTCGGTTATGTCTTACCCAAACCCTTTACTTATGCACTTTACTTTGTGATAAACATATTGTTTATTGTAATATATCTTGCTATCACTTAGTTGTTTATCTTTCTTAGCATAAGTTGTTGGTGCACATAGGTGAGCCTAGTTGTTTGTAGGTTTTCTGCTTGACAAATTAAACGTTAGTTTTATTCCGCATTTGTTCAAGCCTAAACCTTAATAATTTTAAAGCGCCTATTCACCCCCCCTCTAGGAGACATCCACGTCCTTTCACTACTGTTACCGCTGCTATCGTTACTATCACACTACTTTAGTACTGAAACTTTGCTGCAGATACTATGTCTTTCAGGTGTGGTTAAAATGACAACTCAACTTCTAATACTCGAGAATATTCTTTTGCTTCCCCTTGGGTCGAATCAACAAATTTGGGTTGAATACTCTACCCTCGAAAATTGTTGCAATCCCCTATATTTGTGGGTTATCATGCCTATATACACATGATCATTGCCGTGAATATCGGATAACTATCCTCTTTTGTGTCAATTTCCCAATAGTAATTTGTTTACCCATTGTATGTTATTTTTCATGAGAGATGCCACTAGGGAAAGCTATGGCCCCCGGATCTATTCACAACATATTGATAAAACCTTCATTACATTTCTGCCATTCACTTTTCTTTATTTTATCTTGCTATCTAATTACCTACACACATCACTTGCTTGCAAATAACAAGACAAGAGGATTGACAACCCTCTTCCCAACATCGGGTGCAAGTTATTTGTTCTTTTGTGTGCAGCCGCTGAAGACGGTTGTGGTTGATATTCCTATTGGTACGATAAACCTTGGTTTCATAACTGAGTGAAATACTTACCCACATTGTGCTGCGATAACCCGTTCCTCTTCACGGGAAACCCATCGGAGATCACAAATATGAGGCAGGATTTTTGGCAACGTTGCCGGGAATGTCTTCACCAACTACCAAGTAGCTCCACAAAAAATTTCATTCACTTGTTCCTCTTTTTATTTGCTGGTATATTTAGTTTGTCTCATAAAAGAATAAAAACAAAAAAATATCTTTGCTTGCTTAGCTTGGCATTAGATTGCATCTTCGCTCTCTACTTTGCTTGAAAGTTGCTATCATGTCAGAATTTGAGAAAGTTATTGTCGAAAGTGCTAGTGAACATAGAACTCATAAATTGGATTAAGCGGGATTAAAATTTAACCCCGCTCTCGACCCTCCTAAGGATCAAGTCCCTACTACTAACACTGACACAACCCTAAATTATAAAATTTATCATTTGGGTAGTGGGAACATAATTGGAAAGAATGTCATCCAAAAATTCTTTGAGTATGCATTAGCTTCCCATATCATTAAAGGAACTATACTTGATGAAACAAATTTTTATGTGGATGCAATCACTATGCTTATTTTGAAAATGGAAAGCAAGTTTGTGCATCTCCATCCTATGCTTCAAAAGATATTCTTGGGACTTCATTGCTTGCATGATCGCAAGATTAAGGAATTTGCCACCACCATACTTATTCATGAATTTTACTATATTTTGTTTGAAGAAAAGGGGCTTTTTATTTTCTATGGAATAAAATCTAAATGTCCTCCCATAGAACCTATCCTCCATAATAAAGATGTTATGCGTAGGTTGGAATCTAATGACTATCACGGATTTGATATGAACAGAGGAGGAATGTGCATCCCGAAGAAATAAAATAATCTTTGTTTATCCACACTTGCAATAAATTTGATTGGATTGCTAAAGGAATGAATGAAGGGTTTAGTGAAGATTGGCAAGAAAAAGCTATTAGGGAACCTATTAGTGATGAGATATATATCTTATATGAGGAAACCTTAGATGATACTGATGTTAGCAATGATTGTACAAATCCCTTTGAGTACTTGAGTGATTCAACCAGCATGGACAAGGTGAATTATTAAGTAAAATTTTGGAGAACTAATTTTCAAAGATATGAAGGGATCCAACACTTGAAACTATGCAACATGCCTAGCAAGGGGCGTAAAGCGATAACACTTGTTTGGAGGCAACCCAATAGTTATCTTTATTATTTGATTTTTATTTCTGTAATTTTGTGATAACATGATTATTTCCTCTGTAATTATTGTGTTTTTATGTTTCAATTAGTGTTTGTGCCAAGTAAATCCTTTGTGATAATTTGCTTGATGAATAGAATCGATACGGTGCAAAAACAGAACCTTTGACGTCCAGTGCAGAATTTCTCTGATTTTACTAGAACGTCTTTTTAAGATAATTTTTTTACAAAGTAATTCTATACAAATTTCTCACATATTCATAATCTTTCATAATTTGTGGAGTTAAAGAAGTATAGGTTCATTACAGATTACTACAGACTATTATTTTTCAGTCACTAATTTTTTTTGCATCTGTAGTTTGCTTGTTTTGATGATGCTATGGATTGTATTGGGGGGTATAAGCCATGGATGAGTTAAGATACAGTAATCTATGCTAATATAAAATAAGAATCAACTTGTAACAACACCTGAAAGTATTTTATATGTTGCTTAGACTAACGGATCTCACGAAATTTTGTTGAGTTCTATGTGATTGAGGTTCTCAAGATTTCGGTATTGTCCCGATGGACAAATGGATTGAGGAACAGCAAATACCTAATCTTGTGGATTCCCAAGGCACCCTCAAGGTAATATTCTAGGAATACTCAAGCGTCTAATCTTGGGAATGTCTCGGAAGGCATCCCCTCTTTTCGTCTCAATACATATGTATGTTACTTGGAGCTATATTTTTATTCATCACATGATATGTGTTTTGGTTGGAGCGTCATTTGCTTTTGTTTGCTTTCACTTTCAGTTTACCACAATAATTGTTTCTTGGACGCACCTATTTGAGAGACATACCACATCATCTCAATTTGTTAGAATACTCTATGTGCTTCACTTATATCTTTTGAGCTTAGTTGTTGCTCTAGTACTTCACTTATATCTTTTTGAGCATGGTGGCGTGTATATTTTGTAGAAATATTATGATCTCGTTCTTCACTTATATTTTATTTAGAGCTAGACAAATAGAGATGGTAATTTGCATGGGTCATAAGACTAGAGAAAAATAATGAGTATCCAATAAGTGATAATTAAAACCATCATGTAGCACATATAGGGAAAATGTGGCTTAATGATATTTATATGCTGATATGAAAAATGTGTGAGTGTATTATTATTAATTCATATAGGTGTCAATATTAAGATATGTTAAACTTCTTGTTCATCGAAAAAATTAAAAGGGCATGGTGATGACGTGTGAGCATTAATATTCCTCATTAAAATCCTAGTGTCGTTTTGAGTCGGGGTCGCGCGGTGGTTAATTCCTACCAACCCTCTCCCTCGGGGCATGTGAGTAGTACTTTTTGATAGAACTAATAGAAATTTTCAAAAAGTATATGAGTTATTCATGACTAATGTTACACCATGGACATACGCACTCTCACCTCCTCTTATTTTCTCGCCTCTTCGGTACCGTGGAACGCTCGTTCTCACCTTGAGGACCAGTGCAACTTCCACCGGTGCATCGAAACCCCGTGACATGACACGCTTTGTTGCACATAAACCTTTGTATATCCTCCTCAAAACAGCCACCATACCTACCTATCATAGAATTTCCATGGCCATTCCGAGATATATTGCGATGCAAATGTCATCGTTCATCATCATAATGCTTTGCATGATCATATATAGCTGACATAGTATTTGTGGGAAAGCAACCATTCATCATATTTTTAATACATGTCATGATAGATCTTTCCACATCCTGGTACACTGCCAGAGGCATTCATTCAGAGTCATATCATTCTATCAGTTTTCATACCGAGTTGTAAGTAAATAAAAGTGTGATGATCATCATTATTAGAGCATTCTCCCACTGAGGAAATAAAAACGGGGGAGGCAAAATCAATGAGAGAAAAAGAGAGAAGGGATTTTGGTACTATCCTTTACCACACTTGTGCCTCAAAGTGGCACCTTGTTCTTCATATAGAGAGTCTCATGTTGTATCATTCATATGCTAGTGGTAATCACTTTTTCATAAACTTGTATTGTATATTCCAAGGACGGGCTTCCTCAAATCCCGAGGTCTTAATGAGCAAGCAAGTTGGATGCACACTCCACTTAGTTTCAATGGAGCTTTCATACAATTATAGCTCTTGTGCATCATTTGCATGGCAAACCCTACTCCTCGCATCGATATCTATCGACGGACATCTCCATAGCTCATTGGTACTCCTAGTTGATGTGAGACTATCTTCTACACTTTTACCCCTTTGAAACCTACCACCATATTCTATTCCACCTTTTTGCTATGTCCAATGGTTCACGCTCATGTATTGCGTGAAGAATCAAAATTTAATGCATATTGAAAAACTACGATCCAATTGCCTTACTTGGACACCTTTGTGCTTGACATTAGTATTAATGTGGTGAAGATGGATCCATGCCTTGCTAATATAATAAATATGGATGTGGGGGTAAAACAATCTTTGATGATCGTATACGTTGAAATTAATGATTTGTTGCTCATACCTATAAGTATTGTTCTCTCAATATTTGTTAATTCATAGTTTCTTAGTGAGCATACATGCATAAGGTTACATCATGGATAGCATGTCACATCAAAAATTTCTGTTTTTATCATTTACCTACTCGAGGATGAGCAGGAATTAATCTTGGGGATGCTTGATACGTCTCCAACGTATCTATAATTTTGGATTGTTTCATGCTGATATATTATCATTCTAGAATACTTTTTGGGTATTTATTTACCATTTTATGTTAATTTTTAGCGCTAACCTATTGACCCAGTGCCTGGTGCTAGTTGTTCTTTTCTGTGTGTTTTTCACTTTTCAGATTTTCCATACCAAACGAGGTCGAGTTGCACTGAAACTTTTTGGTGATTTTTTCTGGACAAAAAGAAGACCAACGAGCATCGAAAGAAGGCTGGAGGCCTCACGAGGGGCCCACAAGCCAACAGGACGTGACCTGGAGGGCGCCCTGATGGTTTGTACCTCCCTCATGGACCTCCTGACTCCGTTCTTTGGCTTATAAATTCTCATCTAGCCTAAAAACACCATAGGGAGTCCTGAAACACATTTTTACACCACTGCAAGTCTTTGTTCTCAAAGAAGGCCATCTGGAGCTCCATTCCGGCACCCTGTCGGAGGTGTGTTCAATCATGGAGGGCATGTTCATCAACCTTGTTGCCCTCAGAATGATGTGTGAGTAGTTCACCACACACCTATGGGTCCATAGTTATTACCTAGATGGCAATGTCTCTCTCTTTGATCTTCAATACAATGAGCATCACATCTTTGCTTTGATCCATATGATGTAATTCCTTTTGTGCGATGCATTTGTTGCGGTCCGATGAATTGTGGGTTTATGTTCAGATTATTCATGATCAATATTTGCGTCTCCTCTGAATACTTATATGATTCTTATGTTCATGATTATTATAGCTTCAAAATTTTCTCTGATCTATTGAAATAGTTTGGACAACTAGGTCGATATTTCTTCGATGAGAGAGGTGTTTTGTAGTAGGTTTAACCTGGCAAATTTGCATATCCCGGTGACAGAAGGGGACAAGATGTGTCTTTGTGTTTCTACTATTAAGGATAAAACGATGGGGTTTATTCATATTGCTTGAGTTTACTTTGTCTACATCATGTCATTGTTCTACATGCATTACTCTGTTTTACTTAATACTCTAGATACATGCTGGAGTAGCGGTCAATGAGTGGAGTAATAGTAATAGGTGCAGGCAGGAGTTGGCCTAATTTTTTATGGACGTGATGCCTATATACACATGATCATTGCCGTGAATATCGCATAACTATACACTCTTTGGTCAATTTCCCAAAAGTAATTTGTTTAAAACCGTATGCTATTCTTCATGAGAGATGCCATTAGGGAAACATATGTCCCCCGGGTCTATTCACAACAAATTGATAAAACCTTCATTACTTGCTGCCATTTACTTTATTTTATTTTATCTTGCTATCTACAATTATCTACACACCTCACTTGCCTGAAAATAACAAGACAAGAGGATTAACAACCCTCTTGCTTGCGTTGTGTGCAAGTTCTTTGTTCTTTTATGTGCAGCCGCTGAAGAGGGTTGTGGTTGATATTCCTATTGGTTCGAGAAACCATGGTTTCATAATTGAGGGAAATACTACCCAAATTGTGTTGCGATAACCTGTTCCTCTTCATAGAAAACCCAATGTAGATCACAAGAATCAAAAGATAATTATCGCGGAGTTATGTTATATTACTTGTATTTAGTAAGAAACATCTTCGCAAGAAAATTGTTCCTTTATGGGTTCCTTTCTTTAGGTTTCCGAACACTACTAGGAAAAGGGCTATAGATGATATAGATACTAATGGCGCACCACACAAGCAGTGTGCCACTACTATATAGTAGTGGCGCACCATGTGAGGTGTGCCATTAGTGTGGTGGACACTAATGGCGCACCACACACTCGGTGCGCCACAACTATATTTTTTCATTTTAATTTTTTTTGCAAAACTACTAATGGCGCACCAGCAGCTGGTGCGCCATTAGTAAGCAGGGTTACTAATGGCGCATCTATTAGTAGTGCGCCACTACTATAATTTTTTTTGGGTTTTTTTTTGCAAACTACTAATGGCGCAGCACAGCTAGTGCGCCATTAGTAACCAGTGTTACTAATGGCGCATCTGTTGGTGGTGCGCCACTACTTTTTTTTTTGCAGAACTACTAATGGCGCTCCAGAGGAGGTGCGCCATTAGTAACCAGTGTTACTAATGGCGCATATGTAGGTGGTGCGCCATTAGTAACCTGGGACCAGCTAGATATTTTGGACAGCCACCTACCACATTCACTTTCCCCACATTCATTCTCTCCACCTCCTCCTCCAAGCTTGTCTCGGGTGCCTCCTCCTCACCTCATTTGCATCATAGATTCACCCAAATTAAGTGGTTAAATTACCTTTTTTTGATAGGTAAGCAAGGGGAAAGCTTTTATGTTGTAGATCTACTTTTTTCTCCCTCCAACAACGTGGACATGCACTTTTTATGGCCTAGGTAGATCTACGTATGTTTGTTGTGTTGCATATGTTTGTGGTGTTGCATATATATTTGTGTTTGCAGGTACCGGTATTTGAAATGCGATAGTTGCCAATATTTTCCCGGAATGTGGATTCATTTCCGTTTCGGTGAGAATTTGGCACTATACATTCTTTTTTGTCCTATTTTTAGGAAAAGTCATGCCAATTTTTTTTTGGTTCTAAAATATCGTTTTGCTCTACCCCGCAGGCGACCATGGTCCGCACGATGACCGAAGGCATCGTGAATAGGGTTTTTGAGCTCCGCGAAGGCCGAGATGCTTCAAAAGAACGAGACGGAGATAAGATGTCTGTGTCGAAGATGCAAGCTGAAGAGCCTTATGGACCCGGATTCCGTAAAGGTGCGGGACCACCTGCTCTTGCGTGGTTTCATGGATGGCTATCGGTGGCAAGGTGATGAAGATGATTATGAAGTTGTCCATGGGGCCGGGAAAGAAATGAGGAAGGGCATGAGCAAGACAACCGCGACGAGGGCGGGCGAGAAGACGAAGAATCTCCAGGACACAGTCATCATGTAGAAGATGCCGGACATGATGATGAGGAGGATGCTGGAGCAGACGAAGGGCATGATCATGAAGATGAAGATGCCGGAGTAGACGACGATGGACCATCGATGGCCTGGGTGCAGGACCCTCATATTCAAGAGCTGCTTCTCAAGCAAACGGATAATGCAAGAGCCGCCGCCCGAGAGAAAGCCAAGCTGGATCAACTGGAGATAGACGCGGTTACTCCATTGTATGAAGGATTCAGGCCGAGGATACCCGCCTCAAAGTAACACTCATGGCTCTGGAGATGAAGGTAAAACACAAAATGACCGACGCATGCTTCGACAAGAACATCTCATTCTAGCACGAACGTCTTCCCAAGGGGAATAAGTGCCCGACCAGTTTCGAGGAGGCGAAGAAAATCGTGTGTCCTCTGGATTTACCGCACGTGAAATACCATGTGTGCATGAACAATTGCATCATTTATCGAGACGAGCACGCGGAGTCTACCATATGTCCGGTGTGCGGCGTCAGTCGATAATAGAAGAGGAAGAAAGCTCCTCGAAAAGTGGTGTGGTACTTTCCGATCACTCCTCGTCTGCAACGGTATTTCGCGGACCCTAAGGTAGCAAAGCTCCTGCGTTGGCACGCGGAAAGGGAGGAGAAAAAGCAAGAAGATGACGGAAATGATCCGGAGATAAATAAAAAAGACAAGATGCTCAGTCACCCTAAGGATGTGAGCCAGTGGCACGCGTTGAACTACGAATACCCAAAATTTGGGGACGATCCAAGGAACATCGTGCTGGGCGCGAGCACCGATGGAGTCAATCCGTTTGGCAGCCAGAGAAGCACACATAGCACCTGGCCTGTGTTTGTGTGGATGTACAACCTTCCCCCCTAGTTGTGCATGAAGAGGAAGTACATTCACATGAGTATGCTAATTGAAGGGCCGAAACAACCAGGGAACGACATCAATCTATATCTGGGGCTGTTGAAAGAGGAGCTAGACACGCTGTGGAAAACGCCAGCCAATACGTGGGATGCCGCAGAGAAAGAATATTTCCCTATGAGAGCCGCACTGCTCACGACAGTGCACGACTATCTCGGTTACGGATATGTCGCGGGGCAAGTGGTCCACGGATTTTCTGGATGCGTCAGGTGCATGGATGACACAATGTATCGCCAACTAGATAGAGATCCCGGGCCTTCAAAAACCGTGTTCATGGGACATCGAAGGTGGCTTCGCGACGATGACACATGGAGAAAACGCAAGGATCTGTTCAATGGTGAAACCGAACCCCAAAGACGCCCCCTTATGAGGAGCGCTGAGGAAATATACGAGCTGCTGAAAAATTGGAAAGAGTGCCCACCGCCAGGAAAGGCGCCAGAGCCGGGAAAGAAGCGAAAGGCGCCAGAGCCGCTGCTGAAGGTATGGAAAACGAGGTCTTTTTTCTGGGACTTGCCGTACTGGAAGATCCTCCGTGTGCCTCACAGCCTTGATGTCATGCATATCACGAAGAACGTGTGCGAGAGTCTGCTTGGTACCCTACTCAACATGCCAGAGAGGACCAAAGATGGACCGAAAGCAAGGGCAGACTTGAAATCAATGGGCATCAGGGAGGAGCTTCACGCGGATAATGATGATGATGATGATGATGATGATGATGAGGCGAAGCAGGACACGGAAAGTCGTCGCAAAGGAAAAAAGTCCAAGAAGACCGGAAATGACTTCCCTCCCGCGTTCTTCACTCTAAGTCAGGAGGAGATCGATCAGTTTTTCACCTGCCTCGTAGGAGTAAAACTTCCTTAAGGTTACGCGGGGAAGATAAGCAGATACCTAGACTCAGCGAAGCAGAAGTTTAGCGGGATGAAGTCTCACGACTGTCACGTGCTGATGACGCAGATACTTCTAGTTGCAATCTGTGGGATCATGGACGCGCACGTCCGTGAAACGCTATTTGTCTTATGCAACTTTTTCGACGTCATTTCTCGGAAGTCGGTTGGCGTGAGGCAACTCTGAAGGCTACAGGAAGAGATCGCGGTGATACTATGCGAGCTTGAGATGTACTTCCCGCCCACATTCTTCGACGTTATGGTGCATTTGCTGGTCCATATCGTGGAGGATATCATCCAACTCGGGCCGACGTTCCTGCACAGCATGATGCCGTTCGAAAGGATGAATGGTGTCATCAAAGGATACGTTCACAACATGTCACGTCCAGAGGGAAGCACAGCCAGGGGCTTTCTGACCGAAGAGTGCATCTCCTACTGCACGAATTATCTAGGCATCGAGAACCCCGTTGGTCTGCCCATCAACAGGCACCTCGGCAGGCTCGCAGGATGGGGTCACCGTGAGGGTCGCCGCGAAATGCATGTCGACTTCGAGGGTCGACTCACCGACTTTTAAAGAGCAAACCTAGTCGCGCTACAACACATAGACGTGGTCGATCCTTTGGTCGTAGAGCACAAAACCTTTATCGAAAAGACGTACAATGACCGAGGCCAACAGAGGACGGACGGAGATATAATCAAAGAGCACAACTCATGTTTCACGCGTTGGTTCAAGCAGAAGCTTCTGTTGTACCCTTTACATGAGGATTCTTCCGCGGAATAACAACTCATATTCGCCTTGTCACAGGGCGCCGAGCACAACCTGATGACGTATGAGGCGTACGATACCAACGGCTACACATTCTACACCGAGGGAAAGGACATGAAGAGCGATGGTTATGAGAACTCCGGGGTAACGATGGAATCCTACACCGGTAACAACAAGGACAGATACTACGGAAGGATCGAGGAGATCTGGGAGCTGAGCTACGCTGGAGAGAAGGTCCTGATGTTCCGTGTCAGATGGGCCAAGAGCATCATAAAAGAAGACCGGTATTTCACCACCATGGTTATACCCGAAGCCAAATCCAAGACCACGGGCGCAAACGTCACCGCGAAAAATGAGCCATGGGTACTGGCTTCCCAAGTGGACCAATGCTTCTTCATTACCAACCCGCCAAAGCCTAGTCGTGTTGTCGTGAGGAGAGGCAAAAGGAAGATCATCGAAATGGATGGAGTCGCCAATGAGCAAGACTTCGACAAGTACGGCGACCCGAAGATGGAACATGACGACGATGATGAAGTACCAGCATACACCACAAGAAGAAGCAGGACCACCCTACCTAAAGGACGTTCGTTCAAGAGAAGAACTCCATTTACGAAAAATAAGGGCAAGAAGATTGTGAACAAATAGCTAGCTAAGATTGATTGTATTTAAATTGTAGCCTTCATTTCTCGATTGTATTTCGACATTTTCAAATTTGATGATATTTTTTCATATTCAATATGAAAAAATATTGAATATTCATGAGGACACTCGATCTCGATCCCCTCCATCTCGATCGCTATCACCCTTCGCAAGATCCCCCTCGCCGTCGAGCACCCCCCGCAGCCTCCCCGCTCCACCGCCGCCGTCGTCGGCATACTTACCACTAGAACACCTATTCACAAGATTCAACTCCTATTCATAGGCATCTACTTGCAAACATCAAAAAAATATACCATGGTGTGATGCAAAAAAATATAGTTGCAAAGATAAAAAAATCTACTTGCAAATATCAAAAAAAAAATCACCCTCATGGTGTGATGCACACCATAGCATCAACTTCTCAAACCAAGGTGCAACCAGCACAAGAAAACAATGCATAGAAAAAAATAGAAGGAAAAAAATAAAAGGAGGGGGAAGAGGATTCGAACCCTGTCCCCCTGGTACTTAATCCTGCATCAAACCACTAGGCTAAGAAGCATCTGCTCGACAGCAAAGTGCAAGAGGGCAAGGAATACTCTCTGATGGCTAGTGTGCCGAAGGAAAATAACCCCAAAAAGGGTGCTCAGGGGGGATCGAACCCGCCAGCTCCTGCTAGCAGGCAAAACCCACGCACCACTGCGCCAGTCTTTCGGAGATTAACAATGTAGAGAAGGCACACCTCATATACATGCGCCATTACTATATATAAAAAAAATTCTAATGGCGCACCGCTCGGGGTGCACCATTCCTAAGTCGGCTGTCCTCGCGTGCCTCTACTCCATCTGCCCTCGCGCGCCCTCGTCCCTGCCCACCCATTCCCCCACCTTCGTCCATGCAGAGAGCTCTGGCAGCGCTAGGGTTTGGCGGAGAGATCGCTCGCTGTCGGCCTCGGCTTCCGCGCAGGCCAGGCTCCCTTCCTTCGTCCCCCCGGAGCCGGCTGCCCCTAATCCCCGTCCTGTAACCGCCGCCTGATCCCCTTTCTCTTCTTTCCCCCACACGACGACAACGATGACGCCGCCCAACTTCTTCCCCGGCGGTTCTTCGTCTTCCTCGCGCTTCGGCTCTCCTCCGCCCCCGCGTCGAAGGTGCGCCGTCCATCCACGACGCCTCCCACCCCCCCCCCCCCGCGCGCGCGCGTTCCGTTTCTCTCTGTGTCCGCCATGCCTGCCGGGGGTTCTTTCTAGGGTTCGTCGACTCGCGCTGCCGACGTTATCGTTGGATTATTCGGTAGCCTAATAATAAGTAAATAAATCAGTAGCTGGTACGAACCGAGTTCATTTTGATTCGCCTTGTTTGCGCTCGTGCATGTTCTTGCCTTAGTTGGCCATGGCCCTACAAACGGCAAACCTTTGTCCTTGCATCTTTATTGATCCTCTATATCAGCTGCGGTGGTTGGGTGCATGCGTCACATTGACATTTCTCGGCGGCGATGGTTGCCAATTGTTGTTGTTGTTCAACACAATTAGTTGTGGAAGATTGTGTGGCTTCAGCAGATCAGTATAGCCTTTTTCTTGTGTAATATAGCTGGTAAATTAGTTTTATTTTTACCAATGCTAAATTAGGTGATATTAGTCGAGTCTTTCACTCATGCCTTGTGTGGAACCAATGCTACATTAGGTGATATTAGTCGAGTCTTTTACAATAGGTTAGTTGCGATAAACTACTAATAGATCAGGTACATGTAGCCTGCCAATGTAACCAAAAGTCACCCTACAGATAGGACCCCTTATGGACTAAACAGTTTAGGGTACCTCTAGATCTTGTCTTTCTTTTGAAGTAAAATGTGTATTATTCATTGCAGCAAATTCCATTGATTTTATTGTTCTTTTACAGCAATCATGACACAGGAATCATGGTTGGTCTGAATGGGTGTGTTGTTGGCCCTATGCCCCTGCCTCCATCACTTCGCCACCCCTGTTTCTAGTCTAGTCTAGCTGTTACTTATATTTGTTTCTGGATATAAGCACTTGGATGTTTTTGTTACTAAACAGATAAATAGTTACAACCAACTATTTACATCGGCTAGGAAAAAGGAAATAGTTTTTCAACAGTGTTCCAATCCATAATGACAGAGGGGTAACTGGCTGTTTCTTCACCTTATGCCTAAGAAAGGTAGCATCTGCAACAAAGCCAGATTTCCAACCTCTAAAACTCGGTCTAGAACCTTTGTAGTTCATAGTTCCTGCAAGATTGGCAAATAAGCTGGAGCATTTTATTTTCTTTTCGCTTCATTTCATCATGTGTGTGTGTCAGATCTTTTTTACTTCTGCGACGCGGATGAGCTAACGGCCAACCGGATACTCTCGTCATTGTAGGAATTTTCTTCCCCAGTTTCTTTGCTCACTGGAGATTAGCTAATGTTCTGAAAGGAGTGGCGACACAAAGGGGGAGGGCGAGGAGGCTAATATACACCTCGGTGCAGCTCGCTTATAAAAAACTCTTAGTGTTTGTGCTCCTGCTGATGATATGTATCGGAATTGGACAGAGCCCGAGGTTAAGGGGAGCGCTGGGTCTTAGGAAAATGTCACTATTGTCACCCTCTCTCCTCCTTTGGTATCCCCCTCCCCTTTTCTATTCTTTTTTCTTCCTTGCGCGTTTAATAAGTAATAATCTGCGTCGTTGTTGTGTTGTGGTTAAGTTATTATTTGCTGGTGCTGCTGATGTCGTACCCTTGTTTTTATTTGTCTCCCTCCCCTTGCTTTCTCCCCCCTCCATCCTTTTTTCCACACTGATCTCTACTATCAGTAGTTATTACCGCTCCTGCAACCAATAGTTAATTACTTCCTCCGTCTGTAAAAAATGTTGCTGTTATTTTCTTCCCCAAGATTAGCTAATGTTCTCGACGCGGATGAGCTCTACTGGATTTTTATGGTAACCAAAACGTAAGTAATACTCTACAAAGTGTTACATAAAGTATCATCCCCAGTTTGTTTTATCTTCATATCGCTCTTTTAAACTACTGGCCAGTTAAGTATCAGACTGGCCATAGATCATTTTGCAGTCTCTGAAAGACTGGCACGATTTTCTAATGGTTGTCTATGTGAGCATATGCTTGAATGTTAAGCTAAAATGTTGAATGCTTGTCGTGGACACTGGACTCATGTCCAGTTTTGTATTTTTGTTGTTGCTGTTAATGTCTAATGGCTTCAAAACGGTGGCTTATTCTTTATGAAAAAAATCTAAGAGATGCTTATGATAGATACTTTCAAGGTGGGATCCTCCCTTCCATTCAAAGTTTAGTTTACTTCGTAAGTAATGTTTAGTTTACTTCGTAAGCTTGCAAAAACGTCTACATTGTAATCCGTAACTCTTAACTTAGTCTGTCCTAGTACTTATCAATTTTACATGCGTTGTCATACTTAACGCATGCCTAATTTTAACACTAAATCAACTTCATTAATTTTCAGGTACAGTACTCTGACGGAGTTACCTTCTTCAGAGTGCAGAGGAGCAAAATTGTTGTAATCAGCAGCAGCACATCACAGTCAGTTGGATCAGCAGAAGAGGAGCATCAGCAGCACGGGCAGAGAAGCAGCAGCCGCTAGTTCTTCAGGTACAATGGGGGGACAACAGATATTGCTATCTGAAAAATGAGTTAGCTAGTCATCTAAGTTGAGCTGATTTTGATTTCCGTATGTTATGGGGGGACAACAGTTATTGCTATATGTTCATTCTTGAGGGTACAAACTTGCTAAACTATTGATGATTTTTTGTTTGGTGACCTATTTTTGTCCATATGAAAGCAGAGGACCATATGGTCTGTGTCTTTTTCTTCCATATGAAAGTAGAGGCACATTGTGGTGCTAGTTTGCTGGGTTTTGTTTCCGACCATCGTGTCGTGATGATTTTGCAGGTACCCCGAGAGGCCCTTGAGTTTGCCGGAATGTCAATTAACTTCCGTTCCAGCAAATTCGGGTACTCCATATGTCCTATTTTCAGCAAAGGTCATGCTGAAATTCTCCGTGAATTTTACCATGACTTTGCTAAAAATAGGACATATGGGGTACTTGCGACTAATGCATGGGCCGGGGTATCTTAGTACTTAACTAAGTAGGATCAACTGCCCCTTTATTCTTGCTGCATTAAACCATAGGTGGCAATAGAGCCAAGTGATTAGGCCCAACTTAGAATTCTCCTTTCCTTTTCTTGATAGGGTATATTATTAGAAGATACCCATATATATCAGTCAACATAGGGTGCCTCGGCATCGATAAACCCTAAATGATGAAAACTTAACTTAGCATTTAGGGTGCCTCAGCATCGACAAACCCTAAATTATAAAACCTTGGCTTTTAGGGTGCCTCGGTGTCGATAAAAACCTAAATGATGAAAGCTTAGACTTTTAGGGTGCCTCGGCGTTGACAAACCCTAAATGATAAAATTTTAGCTTTTAGGATGCCTCGGTGTCGACAAACCCTAAATGATGAGACCATGATCTTGTTCCTTGACAATAACCAACGTTTTGACCAAACTTTTTTCCTATTTAGAGCGAAACATGGCCCACAACGATGAGGTCGGAAGTTCGAGCAAGCCATTCTCGGAGCTGTCCCAGGAGATGGAGGAAGAACCTCACCGCTATGAGGACACCGTGGAAGACACCGATCCCGAGTACACAACCCCTAGTGGCGTCATGGATGACACCACTGATGGTGCCGCCGAGGATGCCACCACTGATGATGGCAGCGCACGCACAGATGGCAGCCAATCGAAGAGGCAACGGAAGGACCGGCGCCCGAACGTGCTCAGCACCGTAAAGGAGGAATTTACTGAAGTGAACTCCGACGGGTATCCAACGGCGCCCAAAGAAATAGTCAAGGGGTACGCGGTTCAGCTCGGGTGCATTCTCCGGAGCACTGTCTCGATCAACACCGAGAACCTAAGGCATAAGGACCGAGGGAATTTGCGCAACCTCCTCTTCACGAAGCTGCAGGAACGATACAAGTTCCCAGGTGACGTCGCAAACACACGCCTCTCAAGGAATAAAGTGAACAGTGCCGCCCTCACGAAGATGAGCAAGGCCCTGTCTACTTGGAGAAGTGTGGTGAAGAGAATGATTGACAAAGGTGATAGTTATGAGAAGATCAAGGCGAAAAATCCTTCGATCAGCGAAGATGACTACAAGGAGTTCAAGATCAAGTGCGAGAGCAATGCAACCACGGAATCAAGTCAGTGGGGGAAAGAAATGTGGGAGTTGAACTTAGGGGTCCACCAACTCGGTCCCGACGGTTACAGAGTGGCGGAACCTATATGGGACAAGGAGGACGCGGAGCGTGCCGAGCAAGGCCTACCACCCCGCTTCAAGAAATACGGTGACAAGCAGACCAGGAACTATGTCAGGGCCCGGTACAAGGTGGACCCAGTAACAAAGGAGCTTACAACAGATGCGAAGACCAGGGCGCTTGAGCGTGTTCTGGTAAGGAATACACCCCACGTAATTATCTCCATATGGTTGCATTCTAATTAATGAAGCCAAATTTCTAAATGGTTCATTCCTTCTGCAGGACACTGAAAGCAGTAGCGTGGGGTCGTCTTAGAGCTCCCATTGGGACACCAATTTAAATAGGGTGTTTAACATAATGAAAAACAAGGATAAGTCCAGTAAGCCATCATCAGCTGGTCGTGTGGCCGGCAAAGGCTTGTCCACGAAATGGTCGTCATACTATAACGCTGGTGGGCGAAAGGAGAGAAATACCAACTTGGAAAGCCAGTCGCGCGAGGTTGAAGAACAGAAGGCAAAAGTGGCGCGGATTCCGGAGATGGTCCAAGAGCTAGTGCAACACCAAGTGGGAGGGGTGATCACCGCCATTGTGCCTACCTTGATTGAGGGGCTGCAGGCGTGGATTGCGGGCGGCCAGCAACTCGCACAATGCGCAGGCGACGCCATTAGTGTCTCCGGCGCCGGCCGGCACCTCGGCAGCAAGCGGCCCCTCCGTCACTTGCACGCCCGCCGTTGGCGGTGCCTCGACATTAGCCGAGCTCGATGCCATCACGGTAACTAAGCCTCTCTCGGCCGATGACTTCATCTCCTTGCCTTTGACTGGGCATCCCCTGACGCCCTACATGTTTTCGCAGGGCGCCGGCGCCGACGTTCCATGCACTCTCCTGCACTTCATGGGTGGCGAGTTGATCGATGTCGCCAAGGGCAGAATCGTTCAACCGGGCACCCCATGTTCCACGGTAAACCGATGCCACCCACCACGTATAGGGTTCAACTGGTTTGGGTGCTGCCAGGCTGTGACGACTTGTTACCTCCATTCCACCCCGCTGGGGCCGACAAAGATGATGTGATGACCCTCAGCGCCTGCTTAAGCTGGCCCTTGCTTTGGCCGAAGAGCCAGATTCGTTTGGGGGCGGGGGACACCACCCCACACACAACACCGCCAGTCGTGCCGGCACCAAGCCATGCCAAGACCGCCGCAACGCTACCGGACATGCATATGGCACAGGATCCGGACATGCATATGCCGCAGCTTCCGGACGACGACGATGACGACGATGGTACATTTACCAAGGTCGATAAGTACTTTGCCGACATTGGTACAGTGAGGAATTCTTGGGGCCTCCTTCTCAAGAACCCAACCCTGCAAAAGACGACCGCGATCTAGCTCGTATCGCGGAGAAACCCAATTGCAACAGGCGTTGTCTGACGTTTAGTTCTGAGGAGACGCCTCCAGCTGCCGCCTTCACCGAGCCTCAGATAGCCGAGGTGCGAAATATTATTAGCCCCAACACACTCAAGAAGGTGGTCTCTGAGCAGATGAACTCGATCCCATTACATCAGCGGAAGAAGGGACGGAAAAGAAAGACTAACAAGGGTTCGAGCCAGCCGGCACTGAGTACGATCCGTGCTCTCGACGGGCCACCTTCACCTAAGGATATCTCGAGGAGGGTGCATGTGGCGGGTAGGCCGATGCTACCGACTAATCTGCTCAATGCTGCAACCGGTGCTATGTGGAGTCTTCATGACAGTGTTCTTTGTTTGGAGAAGCGGCGTCTCTCCGAGAATAATGTGGCATACCCGGTTTTCGTGGCCAAGGTGCCAGAGGGCAAGGGCTTTGTCGATAGCGCCATCGGGGGTATGATCGTCCTGCAGTTTGCTGACATCTTTGCTATGTTTAACCTTCATCCGCTGCACTAAACCTTCGTTCGGCTATTTTCTCTGAGTATGGAGATGCGGATCGTTAGACACAAGACCCCGGACCTAGTGATAGTCGACCCCTTCTATATGTGTGCCAAGATCTTGGGCAGCGCTGGGGACCGGCAAGTCGTGAGTTCATACCTCGAAAGCGTCATTCTGGCAAACTCAGAAAAGGATAACTTCCTCGTGCCTTACTTTCCCAGGTAAGTTATGCCCTCATCGCCACGTAACATATGATTTCTTAGATTTTGATCGTCCTTTTTTTCTAACATTCCGTGTTTTGTGCAGTGACACACATTGCACACTCATCCTCTTAAGCCTGAAATATTCCACGGCCACGTATTTCGACTCGGACCGTCAGTCAAAAAAAGACTACACAAATATCAAGAAAGTTCTTGATGAAGCTCTTCCCGGCTACGCCATATCTGGAGGCACCTTCAGCAGGACAAGTCTCAAGCACGGCAAGCACGTGTTCACCCACAATACGACGTTCGGTTGCGTCAAGCAGCCGCCTGGCAGTCAGAAGGATGCCTACTACGTCCTCCATCACATGCGCGCGATCATACGGGATAGTAATCACCTTCGGCTACCAAATAATCTCAAAGATTGGGCCGCACGCTTGTTGGCAATCCAGGATGCGGACATCAGACAAGAATTCTTTCGCATCCAGTCGGAGTTTGCGGAAGTCATCCATCAAGATGTCCTTCGTACCTCAGGGCAGTTCTACCTCAGATCTCCGCTGTCCAATAGTGAGATAGATACAATGCTACAAATGCAAGCTGAAAACGACCACAATTTCATGACCATCACGAAAGACGGCGGCTTCATCCATGTTCCCGTGAATCACTACTAATTCATGTTGCAATATTAAACTTTAATGAACTGGTATGTCTCTTTGGTTTGGACAATCGTTCAACTTATATATAATCGATGCTATTTTTTAGTAGGACCATGAATCGTGTTGTTATAGTTGTAATATTAAACTTTAATGAACTTGTATGTCTCTGTGAATTGCTACTAACGTTTTGTTTGGCTAGTGCATAGAGATGCCGTCGTATGTCGTGTACAAGGGTAAGGTTCCCGGAGTCTACGACGACTGGAAGGAGTGTCGGAGACAGGTTCACCGATTCAGCGGTAACAGTTACAAAGGGTACACCACAAGGGCGGAGGCGGAAGTTAGATACGCGCGCTATCTAGCGGGAGAGAGGAGGGAGCGTTGGAGGAACCGGATGAAGACCAGTTTCATTGCGATTATGCTCATCGTGATGACCGCATCTCTCTTCTATGTGATGGTAGTTTAGATGGTCGATATCGACTTGTAATGTGAAGACAAACTCGCTACTCGCGGTCTCGAGACTTGTAATGTTCTAACTTTGTTCGGTATTTTAAATTCGGAGACTAATATGATGAATTGTATTCGGAGACTAATCTTCTATTGTATTCGATAAATCTGTTGTTTATATGTTGTTCTACCTATATTCTGTGCAATAATATATTTTGTAATCTGTGCAAATATCAGAAAAAATAAAATAAATACCTAATATTCATCCTAGTGGCGCATCACTCAGCACACTAGTGCGCCATTAGTAAGCCAGAGCATATGGGTAAATATGGCCCTGGGAGGCATACTAATGGCGCACCATAAGCTATACTAATGGCGCACCAGGATCTATACTAATGGAGCACCGGGATCTATACTAATGGCGCACCGGGATCTATACTAATGGCGCACCAGGATCTATACCAATGGCTCACTACTTGGTGCGCCATTAGTATACCATATACTAATGGCGCACCGTGAGCAATACTAATGGCGCACTACCTGGTGCGCCATTAGTATACCAGATACTGATGGCGCACTTGTGGTGCGCCATTAGTAAAAAAATCTAATGGCGTGATGCTAGTGGCGCACCTATAGTGCGCCATTAGTAGCAAAAATAGGTGCGCCATTAGCAAGCCTTTTCCTAGTAGTGGAATATCCGCCGTGTGAGGATGAAAAGTATGTTGGGAAAATTAACCCTTGGTGATGATTACCTAACTATTGTCATCTTCCTTGTGCGTGACCAATTATTTCATTAGGACCCCTAGCTTTCCGTGTCACCTGTCTGATGTACGTATTCGGGTTACCCGGTCATAAAAATCACAAAGGTGCTCCATTTATCCTCTAGCCGAACAATCGGGAACCTGGAGGATAAACATAGGAGCCACGCAACCCAGATTGGCGAAATCTTAAGTCAAAGTTAGTGCATATAATGGCTTAACTATAGGAAGGATAGACGCACCATGAAATAGATGCACAAATGTACTATGATCGGCTCATATTAGAAAGCCCCTAGGTGTATCCAAAAAATACATGTTTGTGGACACAATTCAATTGATCCGAACATAAGCTGGGATGTGTTAATGAACTTGAAAGAGGAAGAAGAAAAAGGATTCAGAAAAAAATGAAAAGGTAAAAATGCACTAAATCAGCGTGACTGCACTGGTCTACCTATAGAAACGCTGAAGACGAGCTGCGTTCCACGGGTTTGGTTTGAGACGATTATCTGACACATTGCAGAGACGATACACTCCTCGTGCAAATACGTCGTCGATTCTGAAAGGGCCGTCCCATTTGAGTGCAAGTTTATTCTTCTTCTTCTCAGGTAGACGTAGCACAAGCTCGCCCACATTGTAAGTCTTCACCCCTGCTCTGGTAGAAATGGGCCTGCTGTTCATAGGAGGTGGAACCTGCCAGAGCTATATCATGCTCTTCTTCTAGTGCATCCAAGTCATCCTGCTAATCCAACTCGGCTTATTTTTCCTCGTACATGCGCACTCTAGGTGCATCATGAATGATATCGCACGGGAGGATTCCTTCCACCCCGTACACCATCAAAATGGCATATAACCTGTTGATTTGTTCGGAGTGGTGCTCAAACTCCACAATATGGAGTCAAGAACCTATACCCAATGGCAATCAGATTCTTTCAAAGATGAGACCCTAACCCCGTTCGACATGTCCATTTGTTTGCGGGTGATACACAGAAGCGTACTCGAGCTTAATGCCCAAGTTCTCACACCAGTCCTTAACTTCCTAGGCTGCGAAATTGGATCTGTAATCTTTTATTATACTATGAGGAATACCATATCGCTGAACCACATGTGATATAAAATTGATGACCAGTCCGGACTTGGCGTAAGTTACTGGTTTAGCTTTGGTCCACTTAATGAACTTATCAAGCATAACTAGTAAATGTATCCTTTTCTTGGATCCCCTTTGAGAGGACCGACCATGTCCAACCCCCAGACCACGATGGCCAAGTGATCGGTATTGTTCGAAGAGCTGTTGAAGGCATGTGGCTTTGATTTGCAAAAATCTGATATCCGACGCAATGTTGGACGAGTGTATGAGCGTCTCCTCGAGTTGTTGGCCAAAAGAAGCCAACCTCGAATTCTTTGCTTACCAGAGCTCTAGCCGCTGCGTGGTGACTGCCCATACCTGCATGTATTTCAGCCAAAAGTTGTTTACCTTCTTCTTTGGATATGCATCGTTGGAGGACTCCGGTAGTGCTTTTTACATAGAGTTCTCCTTCATGAACCTTATAAGACTTGGATCGTCGAAATATACGTCTTGCTGCTGTTTGTTCACAGGGTAGTTCCTGGTGGAGAAGGGCTTGGTCCATGGCGCAATTATGGCCATGATCTCATGAGCCGAAAGTGTTTCCTCCAGTGTGGAGCCGCCGATGATTTGATCATCTGGCTCAACTATCGGGGGTGACTTGTTCCTTTCCCGTGGCTCCAACATCCTCATTTTCGTCCTGCCATACCACGAAAGGCTTGAAGAGTCGTTCTAGCAAGCTATTTCTAGGGACGGGGTCGTGCTTGGCATGCGAGCAAGGATATCGGCAGCCTCATTGTTGTCTCTAGAGACACGGTCGAATTCAAGGCCTTCGAACTGAGGTGATATCTTGAGGACGGCGTTCCTATAGGCACAAAAGGCATGTTATAGTTATTGGTTCTCTATGTGGTGTCAAATGAAATTATTTCACCAAATAATCGGTAGTTCAACCGTGAACGACCATGTGTCCAGAATAACCTGATAACTATGCTCTATTTATCTCTTTGCATCCTGTAGCATGCAGCCATGGCAAAAACCACCGACGCTCCCCCGCTCGGTGCCCCGTCGCCAACCTATAAATAGGCTTCCCCCGTCGTCCTAGCACCTCACTCATCTCCTCCCAACCTCCAATCGAGCTTGTAGTATCCCCACTTGAGCAAGGAGAGCCCTGGTGCTCGAGATCGACCGAGCCGCCGCCGCATCGGAGCTCGTTCAATCTCAGGCTACGGCTCACTCTCGAGCTCCTCTCGCTTTCCCCGTGACCAGATCAAGCTCAGGAACCTTCTCCACCACTCCCCTGAGCTTCTTCCGCTCGGAACACCATTGTCCACGACAACCTGGAGCTCCTCCGCTGTGGTCTAATCGTTGCCGGTGACTCAGGTCCTCCCCGTCTGTGATAACCTGGCTTATTAGGGATGATAGACTACTCATATCAATAAGGAATTCCTTCTTTTCCGGGAGCCCATTCGAACAGAACTCTCAGGTTAAGCGTGCTCATCTTGGAGTAGTTCAAGGATGGGTGACCGACCGGGATGTTGATCCCGGGTGCGCATGAGTGAGGACAAAGTGCACAGAAAAGACTAGTATTGATATGTGGTGTGTCCGGGGCGTTACAAGTTTGGTATCAGAGCCGACCCTCGCGGTTATACGGATGTTTGTGGACAGGTGTGCGGTCATGTTCTTCATGACGTTTGTGACCCGTCGTGGCACACGACATGCTACATGTACTGGACTGGATGCGCAGATGTTTGTACCAAGAGGGAACTCTCCTGTGGCCCGACGAGGACGTCGGTTCCTCTGAGTGGTGGTTTATGTGATAGCATGGCTTATTAGGAGGTATTCCTTCTTTTCCGGGAGCCCATTTGAACAAAGTGCGTAGGATGATTGACCGACCGGGAAGTTGATTCCGGGTGCGCATGAGTGAGGACAAAGTGCGTAGGAAAGACTATTATTGATATGTGGGGCCAGTCTAGATCCCGCCAGGAGTAACGACAGCCGGCGGGTGTGTCCGGTGCGTTACAAGTTATGTGATAGCTTGGCTTATTAGGGATGATAGACTAGTCATATCAATAAGGAATTCCTTCTTTTCCGGGAGCCCATTCGAACAGAACTCTCAGGTTAAGCGTGTTCAGCTTGGAGTAGTTCTAGGATGGGTGACCGACCGGGAAGTTGATCCCGGGTGCGCATGAGTGAGGACAAAGTGCGCAGAAAAGACTAGTATTGATATGTGGGACTAGTCTAGATCCCTCCAGGAGTAACGACCGCCGGAGGGTGTGTCCGAGCCGTTATATGTGGGACCAGTCTAGATCCCTCCAGGAGTAACGACCGCCGGAGGGTGTGTCTGGGCCGTTATACCGTCGGTCTCTCGACCCCTACCAGGTAGGTGGAGACGCCACGAGCCGTTATACCATCGGTCTCTCGACCCCTACCAGGTAGGCGGAGACGCCACGAGCCCATTTATATGGTCACTTGGCCATGAGGACGTCAGAGACGCCGCCGGCATGCCTCCCCTCCTCTCTGTCTGGAGGTGGAAGACGACCCCGCGCTTCAAGTTTAAACCTGACGGCGCGCACACATGGGTTGGCCGGTTGGCTAGCTGGTCGGTTGGCCAGTTGGGCCGGCCCAGCTACTCGCCGAGCCAAGACAGGGGCTGAGCCCTTTTCCTTTTCTTTTAAACCAGATTCTTAGATTATTTCTACAGGATAAAATATTTGATTAAATTTAAATATTTTTCCACCATAATTCTTCTAAAAATATGTAGAATTTGCTGTAGAAATTTTTCCAAAGACTTTTACGTAAAACTTTAATTAAATACCTAGTTTGGGTATTTTTAGCTTCTGTTAATAAGACTTTAAAATACCCTTTTACTTCAAAAGCAGAAACAAGAATTTTTAAAACTAAAGATATAATTTATCAGAATAGGTTAACATTTTTAAAATGAGTTTGTGCTCTGTTTTTTAGTGTTTATTATTATTATTACGATATCACGTGTTTAACGAAGGACTTGGACCCGAATACCTCGAAGACCCCGGATACCTAGCTGACCAAGGCAAGCAGTGCTTTGACCATGTTTGAGAAAATGTTTTATGCATGACATGTTGATTATTTGGTTTCGATGGATATTGTGACGCCCTTGATTTAATCGTACGCTAATCATACACGCAAATGCGTATGATCAAACCCAAGGACTCACGGGAGATATCACAACATAACTCTAGACACAAATAAAATAATGCAAGCTTCATATTACAAGCCAGGGGCCTCGAGGGCTAGAATATAGAAGCTCGATAAACACACGAGTCAGCGGAAGCAACAAATATCTAAGTATAGACATACACATGGGGTGCCTTAGAGAAGGCAAGCACAAAAGAAACACAATAGAACAAGGCGAGGCCTCCTGCCCGGGAACCTCCTAAACTACTACTGGTCTTCAACGGCCTCCGCGAAGAAGACACCGTCGGGGTGCAGACATCGGCAGGAAAGTCCATCTTCTGGGCTCCATCATCTGGTCGCAGCAACGGATCAAGGGGACAAAGGGGGAGCAAAGCAACGGTGAGTACTCATCCAAAGTACTCGCAAGTCTTACATCAGAACTATTCTAAGTATGCATCAGTATCAAAGAAGGGGGGTGGTTATATGTGGACTGACTGCAGCAATGCGGGAATAGAAAGAGAAGGCCTAGTCCTATCGAAGACTAGCATCTTCTAGGTCTGGCAGCAATAGACGAGAGTAGAACAGGTAATACAATAATAGTCATATTGTTGCAGCAAAATTAATATGAGGGCACGCCTAAAGATCCTTCCTCGACTCCCTGCGAGGAAGCAATCCCGGTGCAACTAAATCCAGTTAAGTAACAACTGTAGTTGTATAAGATCAGGGCACAACTCCAAGTCGTCCTGTAATCGTGGACACGACTATTCGAATAGATAAGTTCTTCCCTACAGGGGTGCACATCATATTCCCTGACGCGCTCGATAACACTCTGGATGGACACACTTTTCTGGGTCATGCTCGACCTCGGAATATCAACACGTCACAGCCCCACCTAAGACTCAACACAGAGGCCAGCCCGCCGGTCTAACTGCTAAGCACAAAGGGTTCATGGGGCCACTTGCCCTCCACGCTCCTGCACGGATGCGTGGGCGGCCGAGGTCAGTCCTAGCATCCCTTGATCACAAGCACGATGCATCTCGGGACCACTCGGGCGCGCGTCGCTCCATTGCTGACATCTGAAAAGCTTCGGCAGATACCGCGACGTTGAGTACCCATAATTTTTCCCACACAGACGATTAGTGCGTAATAAAGCCTTCTCACCAACCCAGACCAAATACCCAAAACCATTATCATTTTAATTAAGCCATCGACACAACCACGCGGGAATCCACCCCACCTAATATCTATTCATCAAAGATCCCAGTAACATGGTCAAGTAAATGTGTGGTTGGAACATCAGGGGGAATCCGAGGTATCACCCTCGTTGGATTCCGAACCATGTAATCATTCAACGTGGACTTAGAGGAATCACCCTCGAGGGTCCCACACTTGAGGGGTTGCACGATAGAGGCATCGTCGGGAATGGTGAAAGAGGAATCACCCTCGATAACCACGACCGACTAACTGTACTACAGAGATATCATCAGGAGTACTTAGCAAGGTGTCACCCTCAATACCCGATATTATCTCTGTAGCGTCGCACAACTAATGGGGGTGTAAGTGTTGTGCCGGATCTGGCTCGTCAATCAGGGATCGAGATTTGAAACAAAGCGGGGCAAGTGGACTACGGGGTCACAGGGGAAGACTATTCCACCTATACTAAACAGTTTAAAGGTGTAGTACTGAAATTAGCAGTTCATCAAAAATAGGCTATGCATCAGATATAGGAGCTAACTACAACAGTAGCAAAATACTAATTCAAGCATGAGGGAGAAAGAATAAGCGATATAGGGATGATCAAGGGGGGTTGGTTGCCTTGTTGCTCTGCGGCAAAGGGCTGGTCGTCAAGGTCGTAGATGTACCTGGCATCAGCGTCAGTCTCGGGGTCTACCGGTAAGAAGAGGGGGGAGAAACAATAATTAATAGCAACAGGTGCAACACTAAGCATGGCATGGCAATATGCATACAGTACTGGAATCCAGTTCTTTGCCGTCAGCCATGTCTTTGCCGTCTGCTGGCTGATGGCAAAGTACCTCTTTGCCGTCAGTTAACACAAGGCAGACGGCAAAGGGCTGACAGATGGCAAAAATACTATTTGCCAGGTGTCGGCCCTTTGCCGTCTGCCAGCGGACGGGAAAGGACCAAGGGCAGACGGCAAAGAGCACGGGTGGGTCCCATGCCTGCCGTGCCCGACGGAAGGGTAGCTTTGCCGTGTGTCAGCCTTTGCCGTCTACCGTTGGGGCCTTTGAAGTCGGCGGGCAGACGGCAAAGGGGCCGACCGTGTAACGGCCGTCTTCTCCCCCTCGCGCTCACTGACTCTCTCTGTCCCCCCCCACACTAATGTCTCTCTCCCCCTCGCGCTCACTGTCACTCGCCCCCGCCGCCGCACCGCCTCGCTCCCACTGGCGACCCCCTCCCTGCGGCAACCCCCTCCCCGCGGCCACCCCCTCCCCGCGGCCACACCCCTCCCCGCGGCGACCCCTCCCTGCGGCCACCCCCTCCCCGCGGCCACACCCCTCCAAGCGACCCCTCCCTGCGGCCAACCCCTCCCCGCGGCCACAACACTCCCGACGGCCACACCCCTCCCTGCGTCCACCCCCTCCCCGCGGCCACACCCCTCCCGCCGCAACTTCCCTGGTGAGTTCAATTTTTTTTCTTTCTTTTTTTCATTTCAGTGCATCTGACGATGAAGTTTCCTTGTACCTGACTCTAGATAGCTTTAGACGATGAATCCATGAACCCAGGGACGCAGCTAGGAAATAGTGATGGGGGGGCCAGAACTAGAAGCGTCAAAATTATAGTATAGACATTCACAAAATGTGAAAGATCTAGGGTATATGTTTGTACTGTGTTTGTGGTCATCCTATCAAACAACAGCACACCAAATTTTGGCGGAGCAAATGGTGGCCTCGCCAAAAATTGGGCTGCACTATAAAGTTGAATAGCAGATGGGGTTAGGATGAGCTAAATAATTTTACCTTAACCAAAACAGAGGCTATATATCATCTGGTCAACCCCGATTTTTTTGGTTGAATGCTTATGTGCTTTGATCCAAACAGCCCCCTAGCTAGTTTATATTTGGTCATTCTTCAGTAAACAAAATAAAGATTACATTCCATATTAATATGAAATTTTATTTCCAAGTATTAGTATCAAAGATCAGTAATTTTCAAGCTAATTGTTGATGTCTAGTTCTACCATTACACTGTTATGGTTTGAAAGGCACAAACTAATCTAATGATTTACTCGAAAAAAAAGGGAACTCGTTCTAGAGATAACTGCAAAAACATGTGGTTTGAAACACACAAACAAATGTAATGCTAAAATCGATCTAACCTTCTTCCCTTCGTTTGGTCGCTCATTGGTCCGGCCGGCCGGCCAAAATGTGTCGATGGATCGACATGATGGCGCCTTTGTGCCCCCTTCCTTCTCGGCAAAGAAATACAATAGATCACCATCTAGCAATTGGCCACGGTGACAGGTTCGATCGCAGGAGCAGGTTTTGAACACGATCGCAGGAGCAGGTTGGAAACGAAGTACTTGGATGAGATCTTAACTATTTTTTAGGGATAACTATTCGTATGGTGTACTAGGCTGGCCTCTTTGCTTCCATAATAGTGGGCTGATCTCCTTTTATATTTCCTAGAATTTGGGCCTTTTGCGTCCAGTCATATGTAAAGCAATCCACGGGCCTGGTTAAGGGAGGCACAAGGGGGGCAACGCAAGGAACTGACACCCGACTCCCGACCCCCGACACCCGACACCACTGACCCCCGACACCCGACTCACGACCCCTGACGCCCGACGCCACCATCCCTTCGACGCCTGACACCACCAACCCCCGACCCTCGACCCCCGCCCCCCGATGCCACTGACACCCGACTCCCGACCCCCGACCCCCGAAGCCCGACACCACTGACCCCCGACCCCCAACTCCCGACGCCCGACACCACTGACCCCCGACCCCCGACCTCCAACCCCCGACCCCCGACCCCCGACTCCCGACGCCACTGACCCTCGACCCCCGACCCCCTACCCCCGACCCCCGACGCCACTAACCCGCAACCCCGGGCCCCCAACACCTCTTTCGCCTCTTGTTGATCGAAAAGACCCCAACCCCGATGCTAGTGACCCTCGACCCCCGATGACACTGACCCCCGACCATCGACCCATTTAACCCGACTCCCGACCACCGACACCAGACATCACCGACTCTCGACGGCACTGACTCCTGACGCCACTAAGCCCCGACCCCCGACACCTCTTCTGCCTTCTATTGAACGAGAAGGTGCTTTTCGGCCTTCTAGAGGCCCACGGGGTCATAATTTTGTATATTATGAGTTAGGTCACATATTTTCCGATTATATTAATTATAAAAACATCGTATTTGTGTTGATCGTGTGAATTTCAATGTGTTTGTGGCGTTGTTCGAAGACCTCCACGTGCGTTGGACGTGCTCCGCCCTTGCGTTTGTTGGTAAGCACAAATGACTTCTCCTCCTACCCCCTTAATTTGCTCTGTCCCGGTCTTCGTGTCGATGAAACTTGCTAGCTATAGGTTTCTTCAATCATGAGTACGCGTGACCAGTATGCGTCTCCCGTTCGAAAGGGCGACATCTATAAATATGCATTTCTTTGCATATTTATAACCGCCATCAATTCGAATTGTCCAACATTATCCATGGACAGCCCGAGTATGTGTAGATTGGGTTTGTTTTCCCGTATGCTGTGCTCTGGATCCGATGCGGAATTTCGTCAGTGCCTCCCCTGTTGTTCTATGGGTACACATCCTCTCTGCTTATTGCCGAGACGTGTATCAGGAGAACAGCGGGGAGGTGTTGCCGAAATTCTGCGTTGCATCTGGAGCAGAGCATGGGAAAATGAACCCAATCTACACATACTCGGGTGGGATTAGGACCTATCTTTACCTATTAGCGTGTAGGTTGCATGGACATAATAAAACTGACAAACTTGATTAGCGTATGAATATAGATGATGAATTATATATTTATTTCTTGTGCCCCCATAGGTAGCTAGGCAACATGAGTGATCGTGCTTGGATGTACACTAGTCACCCTAGTCAGAAAGACATGACCCATGAATGGTTAACAAAAACCAGGGGATTTGTGAGAGCCGCATTTGCAAATGGCCAGCATAAAACATGGTACCCCTGTCCCAACTGCGACAACTGGAAAAAGGAGACAGAGTTTGAAATGGGTAAACACCTGCAGAAGTGGGGTTTTACGCCTAATTATACGGTGTGGACTTTTCATGGTGAGTCTGACCAACGTGCCAGAGCTGAGGTGATTCGTCGTCGCACCGACGAGCATGGTACCGGGATTGAAGACATGGTGCAAGACTTTGATGATGCTCGTGATTCGGATGATGAGATGGAGGAATCTGCAAAGGCCTTCTATGAAATGCTGGAGTCTTCAAAACGTCCTCTCCACGAGCAGACTGAGCTTTGTCAGCTGGATGCCATCGCGCAAGTAATGGCTCTGAAGGCTCAATTCAACCTAGGAAGAGAATGCTACGACGCGATGATGACGATATTTGGACGCTTTCTACCCAAAGGCCATGTACTGCCTGCAAACCTGTACCAGTCAGAGAAAATCCTCCATCTACTTAAGATGCCCTATGAGAAGATACACGCCTGTGAGAATGGATGTGCCTTATTTAGGCTTGAGTATGCGTCCTTGAACTATTGCCCCATTTGGAATTCTTCCAGGTATATTGTGGTAGACAACGGCATGGGTGAGAAGAATCAGACCAAAATCCCCATTAGTGTTCTTCGATATCTGCCAATCGTACCAAGACTTCAACGTCTTTTCATGGTCGAAGAGACGGCCAGACAGATGACATGGCACAAATTGGGCAAAAGAACCGAACTAGATGCGGATGGGAACAAGATGCTGGTACACACTTCAGATGGTTTGGCGTGGAGGCACTTCGATGCATTACATAAGGATAAATCGGAAGATCCAAGGCAACCTAGAGTTGCCGTCAGCACGGATGGGTTCAATGTGTTTAGTATGACGGAAGCACAATACATTTGTTGGCCTATATTTGTCATTCCACTAAATTTGCCACCCGGAGAGATTATGAAAAGAAAGAACATTTTCCTGACGTTGATAATTCCAGGGCCCAACTATCCGGGGAAGAATATGAATGTGTGCATGCAGCCGCTTAAGGATGAGTTGCAAGAAGCCTGGGATAATGGGATCAAGACCTACGACGCGGCTACCAAAACAAATTTCAAAATGCATGTGTGGTACATGTACTCGACGCATGATTATCCGGCGTTTGCGCTATTCGCTGGCTGGTGTGTGCATGGAAGGTTCCCTTGCACCACATGCAAGGCAGCTCTTCAGTTCCGTTGGCAGCAGGCTGGTCGCAAGTATTCTTGCTTCGACATGCATAGACAATTCCTGGATCCTGACCATAAGTTCAGAAAAGACAAGAAGAATTTCATCAAAGGTAGAGTTGTCAAAAACACTGCACGAGCTGCGTTGACAGGTCAACAGACCCTTGATCAGTTAAACGCTCTCGAGCCTGATCCTTTGCGTCCAGGATACTTCAAAGGGTATAATACTGAACACGCCTGGACTCACAAGTCATGCTTATGGGATCTCCCTTACTTCAAAGACCTCCTTTGCCCACACAACATTGACGTGATGCACACTGAAAAGAATATTGCCGAGGCCATTTTCGGTACATTGTTCGGCATAGAGGGGAAGTCAAAAGATAATCCTAAGGCTAGAATCGACCTGGAGGCTCTATGTGATAGACCGTTGCAAAACTTGCGACAACGGAAAGGAAAGCAAAGCATATCGAAGCCAAAGGCATGGTTCAATCTTGAAAGGCCAGCTATGAGGAAAATGCTATTGTGGGTCAAAATGCGGTTGATGTTCCCCGATGGGTATGCTATGAATCTAAAGAGGGGAGCGGGTCTTGAGAAATTGAAAATAATTGGGCTCAAGAGTCATGATTGGCACATATGGATTGAGCGGGTAATGCCGGTGATGTTGCGTGGCTTTATCCCTGAGGATGAATGGCTAGTACTGACAGAGCTGAGCTATTTCTTCCGTTCTCTTTGTGCGAAAGAACTATCGCCTGGCGTGCTAGATGAAATGGAAGAGTTGGCGCCGGAGTTGATCTGCAAATTAGAAAAGATCTTTCCACCGGGCTTCTTTAATCCAATGCAACATTTGATTTTGCATCTCCCGACCGAGGCAAGAATGGGGGGGCCCATTCAAAATCGATGGTGCTACTCAACTGAGAGGATGCAGAAGACGCTTCGAGCTAAGTGTAAAAATAAACGTAGAATTGAAGCATCGATGGCCGATGCATTCATTACTGAGGAGGCGGCAAACTTCGTGACAGCACACTACGAAGCCAAAAATCATCATTTGCATAACCCGAAGCCTCGGTACAATGATGGCGATCGAGAAAAAGTTCGATCCAACCTCAGCCTATTCAAAGGTAAGCTCGCACCATCCGGTGCTTCGAAAGGGAAATCGTTGGATGTCGAAGAATGGCGGACCATTTCATTGTATATCTTCACCAACCTAACAGAAGTGCGGCCGTACATGGAGTAAGTTCTCGGTAATTTATTGTTTACTTTTAATTGCTTTGAACTACTCTTATTCCCGGGTATTTGATATAGTCGATACGTCGCCGAATTCTCGGATGCAGCGGTCATCGAAAAGGATTCCGTCGAAGAGTATGAGCTTCTCGCAAAGCATGGAGGCGACTATCCCGGTTTCATCTCTTGGTTCAAACAAAGGGTAATTAATTACCATTAAGGGCCCATTTGATTTATTGGTCTAATTTTTGGCTAATGCATCCATTCTTTCGTATTAAACTTGTAGGCTGATCCAGAGTCTATGGACGCCGAGTTGAGACAAGTCGCTAATGGTTTTGACTATAAGGTCCGTTCATTTGACAAATACAACATCAACGGGTATCACTTTCGTACCTTTGGCGAAGAGCTATCTATGCCCGACCTAAAGACTACAAATTGTTCTGTCTCTGCTATCGGCGAAGGAGACACCGAGTATCATGGAAGAGTTGAAGCAATTTATGAACTTCTATTCTATGATGAAAACCCACCGACCGTCGTAGTCTTCAAATGTTATTGGTTTGAGCCGAGGGAGAAATTTATAAACTTCTATTCTATGGTGAAAACCCACGACTTGTATGCGATGGCCCATACTGCCTCGTACAAGAAGGTCAAGGCATTCTCCGAGTCTGACCTCGAGCATCCAGAAAACATCACCAACATCTCCTCCCACGACAAGCTCGTGAAGTACAGAGATCACGGGAAGGCGAGGAAAGGGGAGGACTTTAACCCGAGCGAGGGGCCTATTGATCCAGAGCTGGTGATGATAGCTGGCAACCGGAGGCCCCATGGCTCGATCGCCATTGGAGGCGGCCTTATACGTTGTCCTAGGACTCTCCGGCAGATAAAGGCACGCCAAACGAGCTCTTGTCCAGAGATAACACGTCGTCCATGGCCAGTCGAGCTCGCTATCGAGGTTAGTTTAATGGACTCAACTATCTTTCCTCGTTATGTTGTGCGTTGGAACCAATATGATTACATTTCTAACAATGAGTTGTGTTGTAGGCTGCTATTCAGAAAGAGAGAGAGGCAATGCAGGCGGCTATGGCGGAGAAGGATAAGGAAATTAGGGAGCTGGAAGAGAGGACGACTGCATTGGTGCAGGCGGAGAGGGCACGGAATTATGCGTCTAACAGGGCCATATACGAGCTCTTCGTGGTAAGTTTCTTCTTCATGTTATTTCAAATCTTGCATTTGAATGTCCGTTTCATTAATAAATAAAAAGTTTGACTTGTCGAAACCAAATGTACATACTATGTGCGAGAAGAACGACCAAGTCCCTCCGCCGGTGCAAGTCATTAACGTGGCGGGGACGGTGAGTTTCATTTCAGTGGAGTGATCTTAAGAGTGTCCTCATGCTAACTACACATTGCAAACGATGTTTGGTGCAGAATATCTCCTGAAACGCATCTCATGACCCTTCTACGGTCGAGCCTTCTCAAGGGCAGCCTTCTCCAGGTGAAACAAGCCAGAGCCACCGTGCTTGACCCTAACTTAGGTATGTTATTTCTAGTGTTTTAATAAAAGATAGCTAGACTTCCATCCAAATGACATAATTAGCTTAGCCAATTTAGCCCGAATAAGGGAAGGAAGAAGAAGAAGAGGAGAAGAGGAAGAAGGAGAGGGAGGAGGATAAGAAGAAGGAGAAGAAGGAGGAGAAGAAGGAGAAGGAGCTCCTCCTTCTCCTTCTTCTTCCTCCTTCTTCCTACTTCTCCTTCTCCTTCTTCTTTTCTTCTTCTTCTCCTCATCCTTCTCCTTCTCCTCCTCCTCCTACTCCTCCTTCTTTTACTTCTTCTTCTGTTTCTCTTCTTCTACGTAGCTTAGACTCATCCAAGAAAGGCTAAATTGGCTAATTATCCATCTAAATGACATAATTAGCTTAGTTAGCTCCAAAATGACCTATTTAATAAAAAATGACCTATACTTAGCTAATTATCCTCGAAATGACATAATTAGCTCCAAAAAGGCATTCTTAGCCAATTTAGCCCGAAGAAGGGGATAAGACGAGAAGAAAGACGAAAAATGAAAGGAAGGAAGAAGAAGAAGAGGAGAAGAAGAAGAAGGAGAGGGAGGAGGATCAGAAGAAGGAGAAGAAGGAGAAGAAGAAGGAGAACTTCCTCCTTCTTCCTCCTTCTCCTTCTCCTTCTTATTTTCTTCTTCTTCTCCTCTTCCTTCTCCTTCTCCTCCTCCTCCTCCTCCTTCTTTTACTTCTTCTTCTCTTTCTCTTCTTCTACGTAGCTTAGACTCATCCAAGAAAGGCTAAATTGGCTAATTATCCATCTAAATGACAGAATTAGCTTAGTTAGCTCCAAAATGACCTATTTAATAAAAAATAACCAATACTTAGCTAATTATCCTCGAAATGACATAATTAGCTCTAAAAAGGCAGTCTTAGCCAATTTAGCCCGAAGAAGGGGACAAGACGAGAAGAAAGAGGAAAAATGAAAGGAAGGAAGAAGAAGAAGAGGAGAAGAAGAAGAAGGAGAGGGAGGAGGACAAGAAGAAGGAGAAGAAGGAGGAGAAGAAGGAGAAGGAGCTCCACCTTCTCCTTCTCCTTCTTATTTTCTTCTTCTTCTCCTCTTCCTTCTCCTTCTCCTCCTCCTCCTCCTACTCCTCCTTCTTTTACTTCTTCTTCTCTTTCTCTTCTTCTACGTAGCTTAGCCTCATCCAAGAAAGGCTAAATTGGCTAATTATCCATATAAATGACATAATTCGCTTAGTTAGCTCCAAAATGACCTATTTAATAAAAAATGACCTATACTTAGCTAATTATCCTTGAAATGACATAATTAGCTCCAAAAAGGCTTTCTTAGCCAATTTAGCCCAAAGAAGGGGACAAGAGGAGAAGAAAGAGGAAAAATGAAAGGAAGGAAGAAGAAGAAGAGGAGAAGAAGAAGAAGGAGAGGGAGGAGGATAAGAAGAAGGAGAAGGAGGAGAAGAAGGAGAAGGAGGTCCTCCTTCTCCTTCTTCTTCGTCGTTCTTCCTCCTTATCCTTCCCCTTCTTCTTTTCTTCTTCTTCTCCTCTCCTTCTCCTTCTCCTCCTCCTCTTCCTCCTCGTCCTTGTTTTACTTCTTCTCTTTCTCTTCTTCTACGTAGCTTAGACTCATCCAAGAAAGGCTAAATTGGCTAATTATCCATCTAAATGACATAATTAGCTTAGTTAGATCCAAAATGACCTATTTAATAAAAAATGACCTATACTTAGCTAATTATCCTCGAAATGACATAATTAGCTCGAAAAAGGCATTCTTAGCCAATTTAGCCCGAAGAAGGGGACAAGAGGAGAAGAAAGAGTCAAAATGAAAGGAAGGAAGAAGAAGAAGAGGAGAAGAAGAAGAAGGAGAGGGAGGAGGATAAGAAGAAGGAGAAGAAGGAGGAGAAGAAGGAGAAGGAGCTCCTCCTTCTCCATCTTCTTCCTCCTTCTTCCTCCTTCTCCTTCTCCTTCTTATTTTCTTCTTCTTCTCCTCTTCCTTCTCCTTCTCCTCCTCCTCCTCCTACTCCTCCTTCTTTTATTTCTTCTTCTCTTTCTCTTCTTCTACGTAGCTTAGACTCATCCAAGAAAGGCTAAATTGGCTAATTATCCATATAAATGACATAATTCCCTTAGTTAGCTCCAAAATGACCTATTTAATAAAAAATTACCTATACTTAGCTAATTATCCTCGATATGACATAATTAGCTCCAAAAAGGCATTCTTAGCCAATTTAGCCCGAAGAAGGGGATAAGACGAGAAGAAAGACGAAAAATGAAAGGAAGGAAGAAGAGGAAGAGGAGAAGAAGAAGAAGGAGAGGGAGGAGGATCAGAAGAAGGAGAAGAAGGAGAAGAAGAAGGAGAACTTCCTCCTTCTTCCTCCTTCTCCTTCTCCTTCTTATTTTCTTCTTCTTCTCCTCTTCCTTCTCCTTCTCGTCCTCCTCCTCCTCCTTCTTTTACTTCTTCTTCTCTTTCTCTTCTTCTACGTAGCTTAGACTCATCCAAGAAAGGCTAAATTGGCTAATTATCCATCTAAATGACAGAATTAGCTTAGTTAGCTCCAAAGTGACCTATTTAATAAAAAATAACCAATACTTAGCTAATTATCCTCGAAATGACATAATTAGCTCCAAAAAGGCAGTCTTAGCCAATTTAGCCGGAAGAAGGGGACAAGACGAGAAGAAAGAGGAAAAATGAAAGGAAGGAAGAAGAAGAAGAGGAGAAGAAGAAGAAGGAGAGGGAGGAGGACAAGAAGAAGGAGAAGAAGGAGGAGAAGAAGGAGAAGGAGCTCCTCCTTCTCCTTCTCCTTCTTATTTTCTTCTTCTTCTCCTCTTCCTCCTTCTCCTCCTCCTCCTCCTACTCCTCCTTCTTTTACTTCTTCTTCTCTTTCTCTTCTTCTACGTAGATTAGCCTCATCCAAGAAAGGCTAAATTGGCTAATTATACATATAAATGACATAATTCGCTTAGTTAGCTCCAAAATGACCTATTTAATAAAAAATGACCTATACTTAGCTAATTATCCTTGAAATGACATAATTAGCTCCAAAAAGGCTTTCTTAGCCAATTTAGCCCAAAGAAGGGGACAAGAGGAGAAGAAAGAGGAAAAATGAAAGGAAGGAAGAAGAAGAAGAGGAGAAGAAGAAGAAGGAGAGGGAGGAGGATAAGAAGAAGGAGAAGGAGGAGAAGAAGGAGAAGGAGGTCCTCCTTCTCCTTCTTCTTCGTCGTTCTTCCTCCTTATCCTTCCCCTTCTTCTTTTCTTCTTCTTCTCCTCTCCTTCTCCTTCTCCTCCTCCTCTTCCTCCTCGTCCTTGTTTTACTTCTTCTCTTTCTCTTCTTCTACGTAGCTTAGACTCATCCAAGAAAGGCTAAATTGGCTAATTATCCATCTAAATGACATAATTAGCTTAGTTAGATCCAAAATGACCTATTTAATAAAAAATGACCTATACTTAGCTAATTATCCTCGAAATGACATAATTAGCTCGAAAAAGGCATTCTTAGCCAATTTAGCCCGAAGAAGGGGACAAGAGGAGAAGAAAGAGTAAAAATGAAAGGAAGGAAGAAGAAGAAGAGGAGAAGAAGAAGAAAGAGAGGGAGGAGGATAAGAAGAAGGAGAAGAAGGAGGAGAAGAAGGAGAAGGAGCTCCTCCTTCTCCTTCTTCTTCCTCCTTCTTCCTCCTTCTCCTTCTCCTTCTTATTTTCTTCTTCTTCTCCTCTTCCTTCTCCTTCTCCTCCTCCTCCTCCTACTCCTCCTTCTTTTACTTCTTCTTCTCTTTCTCTTCTTCTACGTAGCTTAGACTCATCCAAGAAAGGCTAAATTGGCTAATTATCCATATAAATGACATAATTCGCTTAGTTAGCTCCAAAATGACCTATTTAATAAAAAATTACCTATACTTAGCTAATTATCCTCGATATGACATAATTAGCTCCAAAAAGGCATTCTTAGCCAATTTAGCCCGAAGAAGGGGATAAGACGAGAAGAAAGACGAAAAATGAAAGGAAGGAAGAAGAAGAAGAGGAGAAGAAGAAGAAGGAGAGGGAGGAGGATCAGAAGAAGGAGAAGAAGGAGAAGAAGAAGGAGAACTTCCTCCTTCTTCCTCCTTCTCCTTCTCCTTCTTATTTTCTTCTTCTTCTCCTCTTCCTTCTCCTTCTCCTCCTCCTCCTCCTCCTTCTTTTACTTCTTCTTCTCTTTCTCTTCTTCTACGTAGCTTAGACTCATCCAAGAAAGGCTAAATTGGCTAATTATCCATCTAAATGACAGAATTAGCTTAGTTAGCTCCAAAATGACCTATTTAATAAAAAATAACCAATACTTAGCTAATTATCCTCGAAATGACATAATTAGCTCTAAAAAGGCAGTCTTAGCCAATTTAGCCCGAAGAAGGGGACAAGACGAGAAGAAAGAGGAAAAATGAAAGGAAGGAAGAAGAAGAAGAGGAGAAGAAGAAGAAGGAGAGGGAGGAGGACAAGAAGAAGGAGAAGAAGGAGGAGAAGAAGGAGAAGGAGCTCCACCTTCTCCTTCTCCTTCTTATTTTCTTCTTCTTCTCCTCTTCCTTCTCCTTCTCCTCCTCCTCCTCCTACTCCTCCTTCTTTTACTTCTTCTTCTCTTTCTCTTCTTCTACGTAGCTTAGCCTCATCCAAGAAAGGCTAAATTGGCTAATTATCCATATAAATGACATAATTCGCTTAGTTAGCTCCAAAATGACCTATTTAATAAAAAATGACCTATACTTAGCTAATTATCCTTGAAATGACATAATTAGCTCCAAAAAGGCTTTCTTAGCCAATTTAGCCCAAAGAAGGGGACAAGAGGAGAAGAAAGAGGAAAAATGAAAGGAAGGAAGAAGAAGAAGAGGAGAAGAAGAAGAAGGAGAGGGAGGAGGATAAGAAGGAGAAGGAGGAGAAGAAGGAGAAGGAGGTCCTCCTTCTCCTTCTTCTTCGTCGTTCTTCCTCCTTATCCTTCCCCTTCTTCTTTTCTTCTTCTTCTCCTCTCCTTCTCCTTCTCCTCCTCCTCTTCCTCCTCGTCCTTGTTTTACTTCTTCTCTTTCTCTTCTTCTACGTAGCTTAGACTCATCCAAGAAAGGCTAAATTGGCTAATTATCCATCTAAATGACATAATTAGCTTAGTTAGATCCAAAATGACCTATTTAATAAAAAATGACCTATACTTAGCTAATTATCCTCGAAATGACATAATTAGCTCGAAAAAGGCATTCTTAGCCAATTTAGCCCGAAGAAGGGGACAAGAGGAGAAGAAAGAGTCAAAATGAAAGGAAGGAAGAAGAAGAAGAGGAGAAGAAGAAGAAGGAGAGGGAGGAGGATAAGAAGAAGGAGAAGAAGGAGGAGAAGAAGGAGAAGGAGCTCCTCCTTCTCCTTCTTCTTCCTCCTTCTTCCTCCTTCTCCTTCTCCTTCTTATTTTCTTCTTCTTCTCCTCTTCCTTCTCCTTCTCCTCCTCCTCCTCCTACTCCTCCTTCTTTTATTTCTTCTTCTCTTTCTCTTCTTCTACGTAGCTTAGACTCATCCAAGAAAGGCTAAATTGGCTAATTATCCATATAAATGACATAATTCCCTTAGTTAGCTCCAAAATGACCTATTTAATAAAAAATTACCTATACTTAGCTAATTATCCTCGATATGACATAATTAGCTCCAAAAAGGCATTCTTAGCCAATTTAGCCCGAAGAAGGGGATAAGACGAGAAGAAAGACGAAAAATGAAAGGAAGGAAGAAGAGGAAGAGGAGAAGAAGAAGAAGGAGAGGGAGGAGGATCAGAAGAAGGAGAAGAAGGAGAAGAAGAAGGAGAACTTCCTCCTTCTTCCTCCTTCTCCTTCTCCTTCTTATTTTCTTCTTCTTCTCCTCTTCCTTCTCCTTCTCGTCCTCCTCCTCCTCCTTCTTTTACTTCTTCTTCTCTTTCTCTTCTTCTACGTAGCTTAGACTCATCCAAGAAAGGCTAAATTGGCTAATTATCCATCTAAATGACAGAATTAGCTTAGTTAGCTCCAAAGTGACCTATTTAATAAAAAATAACCAATACTTAGCTAATTATCCTCGAAATGACATAATTAGCTCCAAAAAGGCAGTCTTAGCCAATTTAGCCGGAAGAAGGGGACAAGACGAGAAGAAAGAGGAAAAATGAAAGGAAGGAAGAAGAAGAAGAGGAGAAGAAGAAGAAGGAGAGGGAGGAGGACAAGAAGAAGGAGAAGAAGGAGGAGAAGAAGGAGAAGGAGCTCCTCCTTCTCCTTCTCCTTCTTATTTTCTTCTTCTTCTCCTCTTCCTCCTTCTCCTCCTCCTCCTCCTACTCCTCCTTCTTTTACTTCTTCTTCTCTTTCTCTTCTTCTACGTAGATTAGCCTCATCCAAGAAAGGCTAAATTGGCTAATTATACATATAAATGACATAATTCGCTTAGTTAGCTCCAAAATGACCTATTTAATAAAAAATGACCTATACTTAGCTAATTATCCTTGAAATGACATAATTAGCTCCAAAAAGGCTTTCTTAGCCAATTTAGCCCAAAGAAGGGGACAAGAGGAGAAGAAAGAGGAAAAATGAAAGGAAGGAAGAAGAAGAAGAGGAGAAGAAGAAGAAGGAGAGGGAGGAGGATAAGAAGAAGGAGAAGGAGGAGAAGAAGGAGAAGGAGGTCCTCCTTCTCCTTCTTCTTCGTCGTTCTTCCTCCTTATCCTTCCCCTTCTTCTTTTCTTCTTCTTCTCCTCTCCTTCTCCTTCTCCTCCTCCTCTTCCTCCTCGTCCTTGTTTTACTTCTTCTCTTTCTCTTCTTCTACGTAGCTTAGACTCATCCAAGAAAGGCTAAATTGGCTAATTATCCATCTAAATGACATAATTAGCTTAGTTAGATCCAAAATGACCTATTTAATAAAAAATGACCTATACTTAGCTAATTATCCTCGAAATGACATAATTAGCTCGAAAAAGGCATTCTTAGCCAATTTAGCCCGAAGAAGGGGACAAGAGGAGAAGAAAGAGTAAAAATGAAAGGAAGGAAGAAGAAGAAGAGGAGAAGAAGAAGAAAGAGAGGGAGGAGGATAAGAAGAAGGAGAAGAAGGAGGAGAAGAAGGAGAAGGAGCTCCTCCTTCTCCTTCTTCTTCCTCCTTCTTCCTCCTTCTCCTTCTCCTTCTTATTTTCTTCTTCTTCTCCTCTTCCTTCTCCTTCTCCTCCTCCTCCTCCTACTCCTCCTTCTTTTACTTCTTCTTCTCTTTCTCTTCTTCTACGTAGCTTAGACTCATCCAAGAAAGGCTAAATTGGCTAATTATCCATATAAATGACATAATTCGCTTAGTTAGCTCCAAAATGACCTATTTAATAAAAAATTACCTATACTTAGCTAATTATCCTCGATATGACATAATTAGCTCCAAAAAGGCATTCTTAGCCAATTTAGCCCGAAGAAGGGGATAAGACGAGAAGAAAGACGAAAAATGAAAGGAAGGAAGAAGAAGAAGAGGAGAAGAAGAAGAAGGAGAGGGAGGAGGATCAGAAGAAGGAGAAGAAGGAGAACTTCCTCCTTCTTCCTCCTTCTCCTTCTCCTTCTTATTTTCTTCTTCTTCTCCTCTTCCTTCTCCTTCTCCTCCTCCTCCTCCTCCTTCTTTTACTTCTTCTTCTCTTTCTCTTCTTCTACGTAGCTTAGACTCATCCAAGAAAGGCTAAATTGGCTAATTATCCATCTAAATGACAGAATTAGCTTAGTTAGCTCCAAAATGACCTATTTAATAAAAAATAACCAATACTTAGCTAATTATCCTCGAAATGACATAATTAGCTCTAAAAAGGCAGTCTTAGCCAATTTAGCCCGAAGAAGGGGACAAGACGAGAAGAAAGAGGAAAAATGAAAGGAAGGAAGAAGAAGAAGAGGAGAAGAAGAAGAAGGAGAGGGAGGAGGACAAGAAGAAGGAGAAGAAGGAGGAGAAGAAGGAGAAGGAGCTCCACCTTCTCCTTCTCCTTCTTATTTTCTTCTTCTTCTCCTCTTCCTTCTCCTTCTCCTCCTCCTCCTCCTACTCCTCCTTCTTTTACTTCTTCTTCTCTTTCTCTTCTTCTACGTAGCTTAGCCTCATCCAAGAAAGGCTAAATTGGCTAATTATCCATATAAATGACATAATTCGCTTAGTTAGCTCCAAAATGACCTATTTAATAAAAAATGACCTATACTTAGCTAATTATCCTTGAAATGACATAATTAGCTCCAAAAAGGCTTTCTTAGCCAATTTAGCCCAAAGAAGGGGACAAGAGGAGAAGAAAGAGGAAAAATGAAAGGAAGGAAGAAGAAGAAGAGGAGAAGAAGAAGAAGGAGAGGGAGGAGGATAAGAAGGAGAAGGAGGAGAAGAAGGAGAAGGAGGTCCTCCTTCTCCTTCTTCTTCGTCGTTCTTCCTCCTTATCCTTCCCCTTCTTCTTTTCTTCTTCTTCTCCTCTCCTTCTCCTTCTCCTCCTCCTCTTCCTCCTCGTCCTTGTTTTACTTCTTCTCTTTCTCTTCTTCTACGTAGCTTAGACTCATCCAAGAAAGGCTAAATTGGCTAATTATCCATCTAAATGACATAATTAGCTTAGTTAGATCCAAAATGACCTATTTAATAAAAAATGACCTATACTTAGCTAATTATCCTCGAAATGACATAATTAGCTCGAAAAAGGCATTCTTAGCCAATTTAGCCCGAAGAAGGGGACAAGAGGAGAAGAAAGAGTAAAAATGAAAGGAAGGAAGAAGAAGAAGAGGAGAAGAAGAAGAAGGAGAGGGAGGAGGATAAGAAGAAGGAGAAGAAGGAGGAGAAGAAGGAGAAGGAGCTCCTCCTTCTCCTTCTTCTTCCTCCTTCTTCCTCCTTCTCCTTCTCCTTCTTATTTTCTTCTTCTTCTCCTCTTCCTTCTCCTTCTCCTCCTCCTCCTCCTACTCCTCCTTCTTTTATTTCTTCTTCTCTTTCTCTTCTTCTACGTAGCTTAGACTCATCCAAGAAAGGCTAAATTGGCTAATTATCCATATAAATGACATAATTCGCTTAGTTAGCTCCAAAATGACCTATTTAATAAAAAATTACCTATACTTAGCTAATTATCCTCGATATGACATAATTAGCTCCAAAAAGGCATTCTTAGCCAATTTAGCCCGAAGAAGGGGATAAGACGAGAAGAAAGACGAAAAATGAAAGGAAGGAAGAAGAAGAAGAGGAGAAGAAGAAGAAGGAGAGGGAGGAGGATCAGAAGAAGGAGAAGAAGGAGAAGAAGAAGGAGAACTTCCTCCTTCTTCCTCCTTCTCCTTCTCCTTCTTATTTTCTTCTTCTTCTCCTCTTCCTTCTCCTTCTCGTCCTCCTCCTCCTCCTTCTTTTACTTCTTCTTCTCTTTCTCTTCTTCTACGTAGCTTAGACTCATCCAAGAAAGGCTAAATTGGCTAATTATCCATCTAAATGACAGAATTAGCTTAGTTAGCTCCAAAGTGACCTATTTAATAAAAAATAACCAATACTTAGCTAATTATCCTCGAAATGACATAATTAGCTCCAAAAAGGCAGTCTTAGCCAATTTAGCCGGAAGAAGGGGACAAGACGAGAAGAAAGAGGAAAAATGAAAGGAAGGAAGAAGAAGAAGAGGAGAAGAAGAAGAAGGAGAGGGAGGAGGACAAGAAGAAGGAGAAGAAGGAGGAGAAGAAGGAGAAGGAGCTCCTCCTTCTCCTTCTCCTTCTTATTTTCTTCTTCTTCTCCTCTTCCTTCTCCTTCTCCTCCTCCTCCTCCTACTCCTCCTTCTTTTACTTCTTCTTCTCTTTCTCTTCTTCTACGTAGCTTAGCCTCATCCAAGAAAGGCTAAATTGGCTAATTATACATATAAATGACATCATTCGCTTAGTTAGCTCCAAAATGACCTATTTAATAAAAAATGACCTATACTTAGCTAATTATCCTTGAAATGACATAATTAGCTCCAAAAAGGCTTTCTTAGCCAATTTAGCCCAAAGAAGGGGACAAGAGGAGAAGAAAGAGGAAAAATGAAAGGAAGGAAGAAGAAGAAGAGGAGAAGAAGAAGAAGGAGAGGGAGGAGGATAAGAAGAAGGAGAAGGAGGAGAAGAAGGAGAAGGAGGTCCTCCTTCTCCTTCTTCTTCGTCGTTCTTCCTCCTTATCCTTCCCCTTCTTCTTTTCTTCTTCTTCTCCTCTCCTTCTCCTTCTCCTCCTCCTCTTCCTCCTCGTCCTTGTTTTACTTCTTCTCTTTCTCTTCTTCTACGTAGCTTAGACTCATCCAAGAAAGGCTAAATTGGCTAATTATCCATCTAAATGACATAATTAGCTTAGTTAGATCCAAAATGACCTATTTAATAAAAAATGACCTATACTTAGCTAATTATCCTCGAAATGACATAATTAGCTCGAAAAAGGCATTCTTAGCCAATTTAGCCCGAAGAAGGGGACAAGAGGAGAAGAAAGAGTAAAAATGAAAGGAAGGAAGAAGAAGAAGAGGAGAAGAAGAAGAAAGAGAGGGAGGAGGATAAGAAGAAGGAGAAGAAGGAGGAGAAGAAGGAGAAGGAGCTCCTCCTTCTCCTTCTTCTTCCTCCTTCTTCCTCCTTCTCCTTCTCCTTCTTATTTTCTTCTTCTTCTCCTCTTCCTTCTCCTTCTCCTCCTCCTCCTCCTACTCCTCCTTCTTTTACTTCTTCTTCTCTTTCTCTTCTTCTACGTAGCTTAGACTCATCCAAGAAAGGCTAAATTGGCTAATTATCCATATAAATGACATAATTCGCTTAGTTAGCTCCAAAATGACCTATTTAATAAAAAATTACCTATACTTAGCTAATTATCCTCGATATGACATAATTAGCTCCAAAAAGGCATTCTTAGCCAATTTAGCCCGAAGAAGGGGATAAGACGAGAAGAAAGACGAAAAATGAAAGGAAGGAAGAAGAAGAAGAGGAGAAGAAGAAGAAGGAGAGGGAGGAGGATCAGAAGAAGGAGAAGAAGGAGAAGAAGAAGGAGAACTTCCTCCTTCTTCCTCCTTCTCCTTCTCCTTCTTATTTTCTTCTTCTTCTCCTCTTCCTTCTCCTTCTCCTCCTCCTCCTCCTCCTTCTTTTACTTCTTCTTCTCTTTCTCTTCTTCTACGTAGCTTAGACTCATCCAAGAAAGGCTAAATTGGCTAATTATCCATCTAAATGACAGAATTAGCTTAGTTAGCTCCAAAATGACCTATTTAATAAAAAATAACCAATACTTAGCTAATTATCCTCGAAATGACATAATTAGCTCTAAAAAGGCAGTCTTAGCCAATTTAGCCCGAAGAAGGGGACAAGACGAGAACAAAGAGGAAAAATGAAAGGAAGGAAGAAGAAGAAGAGGAGAAGAAGAAGAAGGAGAGGGAGGAGGACAAGAAGAAGGAGAAGAAGGAGGAGAAGAAGGAGAAGGAGCTCCACCTTCTCCTTCTCCTTCTTATTTTCTTCTTCTTCTCCTCTTCCTTCTCCTTCTCCTCCTCCTCCTCCTACTCCTCCTTCTTTTACTTCTTCTTCTCTTTCTCTTCTTCTACGTAGCTTAGCCTCATCCAAGAAAGGCTAAATTGGCTAATTATCCATATAAATGACATAATTCGCTTAGTTAGCTCCAAAATGACCTATTTAATAAAAAATGACCTATACTTAGCTAATTATCCTTGAAATGACATAATTAGCTCCAAAAAGGCTTTCTTAGCCAATTTAGCCCAAAGAAGGGGACAAGAGGAGAAGAAAGAGGAAAAATGAAAGGAAGGAAGAAGAAGAAGAGGAGAAGAAGAAGAAGGAGAGGGAGGAGGATAAGAAGAAGGAGAAGGAGGAGAAGAAGGAGAAGGAGGTCCTCCTTCTCCTTCTTCTTCGTCGTTCTTCCTCCTTATCCTTCCCCTTCTTCTTTTCTTCTTCTTCACCTCTCCTTCTCCTTCTCCTCCTCCTCTTCCTCCTCGTCCTTGTTTTACTTCTTCTCTTTCTCTTCTTCTACGTAGCTTAGACTCATCCAAGAAAGGCTAAATTGGCTAATTATCCATCTAAATGACATAATTAGCTTAGTTAGATCCAAAATGACCTATTTAATAAAAAATGACCTATACTTAGCTAATTATCCTCGAAATGACATAATTAGCTCGAAAAAGGCATTCTTAGCCAATTTAGCCCGAAGAAGGGGACAAGAGGAGAAGAAAGAGTAAAAATGAAAGGAAGGAAGAAGAAGAAGAGGAGAAGAAGAAGAAGGAGAGGGAGGAGGATAAGAAGAAGGAGAAGAAGGAGGAGAAGAAGGAGAAGGAGCTCCTCCTTCTCCTTCTTCTTCCTCCTTCTTCCTCCTTCTCCTTCTCCTTCTTATTTTCTTCTTCTTCTCCTCTTCCTTCTCCTTCTCCTCCTCCTCCTCCTACTCCTCCTTCTTTTACTTCTTCTTCTCTTTCTCTTCTTCTACGTAGCTTAGACTCATCCAAGAAAGGCTAAATTGGCTAATTATCCATATAAATGACATAATTCGCTTAGTTAGCTCCAAAATGACCTATTTAATAAAAAATTACCTATACTTAGCTAATTATCCTCGATATGACATAATTAGCTCCAAAAAGGCATTCTTAGCCAATTTAGCCCGAAGAAGGGGATAAGACGAGAAGAAAGACGAAAAATGAAAGGAAGGAAGAAGAAGAAGAGGAGAAGAAGAAGAAGGAGAGGGAGGAGGATCAGAAGAAGGAGAAGAAGGAGAAGAAGAAGGAGAACTTCCTCCTTCTTCCTCCTTCTCCTTCTCCTTCTTATTTTCTTCTTCTTCTCCTCTTCCTTCTCCTTCTCGTCCTCCTCCTCCTCCTTCTTTTACTTCTTCTTCTCTTTCTCTTCTTCTACGTAGCTTAGACTCATCCAAGAAAGGCTAAATTGGCTAATTATCCATCTAAATGACAGAATTAGCTTAGTTAGCTCCAAAATGACCTATTTAATAAAAAATAACCAATACTTAGCTAATTATCCTCGAAATGACATAATTAGCTCCAAAAAGGCAGTCTTAGCCAATTTAGCCGGAAGAAGGGGACAAGACGAGAAGAAAGAGGAAAAATGAAAGGAAGGAAGAAGAAGAAGAGGAGAAGAAGAAGAAGGAGAGGGAGGGGGACAAGAAGAAGGAGAAGAAGGAGGAGAAGAAGGAGAAGGAGCTCCTCCTTCTCCTTCTCCTTCTTATTTTCTTCTTCTTCTCCTCTTCCTTCTCCTTCTCCTCCTCCTCCTCCTACTCCTCCTTCTTTTACTTCTTCTTCTCTTTCTCTTCTTCTACGTAGCTTAGCCTCATCCAAGAAAGGCTAAATTGGCTAATTATACATATAAATGACATAATTCGCTTAGTTAGCTCCAAAATGACCTATTTAATAAAAAATGACCTATACTTAGCTAATTATCCTCGAAATGACATAATTAGCTCCAAAAAGGCTTTCTTAGCCAATTTAGCCCAAAGAAGGGGACAAGAGGAGAAGAAAGAGGAAAAATGAAAGGAAGGAAGAAGAAGAAGAGGAGAAGAAGAAGAAGGAGAGGGAGGAGGATAAGAAGAAGGAGAAGGAGGAGAAGAAGGAGAAGGAGGTCCTCCTTCTCCTTCTTCTTCGTCGTTCTTCCTCCTTATCCTTCCCCTTCTTCTTTTCTTCTTCTTCTCCTCTCCTTCTCCTTCTCCTCCTCCTCTTCCTCCTCGTCCTTGTTTTACTTCTTCTCTTTCTCTTCTTCTACGTAGCTTAGACTCATCCAAGAAAGGCTAAATTGGCTAATTATCCATCTAAATGACATAATTAGCTTAGTTAGATCCAAAATGACCTATTTAATAAAAATGACCTATACTTAGCTAATTATCCTCAAAATGACATAATTAGCTCGAAAAAGGCATTCTTAGCCAATTTAGCCCGAAGAAGGGGACAAGAGGAGAAGAAAGAGTAAAAATGAAAGGAAGGAAGAAGAAGAAGAGGAGAAGAAGAAGAAGGAGAGGGAGGAGGATAAGAAGAAGGAGAAGAAGGAGGAGAAGAAGGAGAAGGAGCTCCTCCTTCTCCTTCTTCTTCCTCCTTCTTCCTCCTTCTCCTTCTCCTTCTTATTTTCTTCTTCTTCTCCTCTTCCTTCTCCTTCTCCTCCTCCTCCTCCTACTCCTCCTTCTTTTACTTCTTCTTCTCTTTCTCTTCTTCTACGTAGCTTAGACTCATCCAAGAAAGGCTAAATTGGCTAATTATCCATATAAATGACATAATTCGCTTAGTTAGCTCCAAAATGACCTATTTTATAAAAAATTACCTATACTTAGCTAATTATCCTCGATATGACATAATTAGCTCCAAAAAGGCATTCTTAGCCAATTTAGCCCGAAGAAGGGGATAAGACGAGAAGAAAGACGAAAAATGAAAGGAAGGAAGAAGAAGAAGAGGAGAAGAAGAAGAAGGAGAGGGAGGAGGATCAGAAGAAGGAGAAGAAGGAGAAGAAGGAGAAGAAGAAGGAGAACTTCCTCCTTCTTCCTCCTTCTCCTTCTCCTTCTTATTTTCTTCTTCTTCTCCTCTTCCTTCTCCTTCTCCTCCTCCTCCTCCTCCTTCTTTTACTTCTTCTTCTCTTTCTCTTCTTCTACGTAGCTTAGACTCATCCAAGAAAGGCTAAATTGGCTAATTATCCATCTAAATGACAGAATTAGCTTAGTTAGCTCCAAAATGACCTATTTAATAAAAAATAACCAATACTTAGCTAATTATCCTCGAAATGACATAATTAGCTCCAAAAAGGCAGTCTTAGCCAATTTAGCCGGAAGAAGGGGACAAGACGAGAAGAAAGAGGAAAAATGAAAGGAAGGAAGAAGAAGAAGAGGAGAAGAAGAAGAAGGAGAGGGAGGAGGACAAGAAGAAGGAGAAGAAGGAGGAGAAGAAGGAGAAGGAGCTCCTCCTTCTCCTTCTCCTTCTTATTTTCTTCTTCTTCTCCTCTTCCTTCTCCTTCTCCTCCTCCTCCTCCTACTCCTCCTTCTTTTACTTCTTCTTCTCTTTCTCTTCTTCTACGTAGCTTAGCCTCATCCAAGAAAGGCTAAATTGGCTAATTATACATATAAATGACATAATTCGCTTAGTTAGCTCCAAAATGACCTATTTAATAAAAAATGACCTATACTTAGCTAATTATCCTCGAAATGACATAATTAGCTCCAAAAAGGCTTTCTTAGCCAATTTAGCCCAAAGAAGGGGACAAGAGGAGAAGAAAGAGGAAAAATGAAAGGAAGGAAGAAGAAGAAGAGGAGAAGAAGAAGAAGGAGAGGGAGGAGGATAAGAAGAAGGAGAAGGAGGAGAAGAAGGAGAAGGAGGTCCTCCTTCTCCTTCTTCTTCGTCGTTCTTCCTCCTTATCCTTCCCCTTCTTCTTTTCTTCTTCTTCTCCTCTCCTTCTCCTTCTCCTCCTCCTCTTCCTCCTCGTCCTTGTTTTACTTCTTCTCTTTCTCTTCTTCTACGTAGCTTAGACTCATCCAAGAAAGGCTAAATTGGCTAATTATCCATCTAAATGACATAATTAGCTTAGTTAGATCCAAAATGACCTATTTAATAAAAATGACCTATACTTAGCTAATTATCCTCGAAATGACATAATTAGCTCGAAAAAGGCATTCTTAGCCAATTTAGCCCGAAGAAGGGGACAAGAGGAGAAGAAAGAGTAAAAATGAAAGGAAGGAAGAAGAAGAAGAGGAGAAGAAGAAGAAGGAGAGGGAGGAGGATAAGAAGAAGGAGAAGAAGGAGGAGAAGAAGGAGAAGGAGCTCCTCCTTCTCCTTCTTCTTCCTCCTTCTTCCTCCTTCTCCTTCTCCTTCTTATTTTCTTCTTCTTCTCCTCTTCCTTCTCCTTCTCCTCCTCCTCCTCCTACTCCTCCTTCTTTTACTTCTTCTTCTCTTTCTCTTCTTCTACGTAGCTTAGACTCATCCAAGAAAGGCTAAATTGGCTAATTATCCATATAAATGACATAATTCGCTTAGTTAGCTCCAAAATGACCTATTTTATAAAAAATTACCTATACTTAGCTAATTATCCTCGATATGACATAATTAGCTCCAAAAAGGCATTCTTAGCCAATTTAGCCCGAAGAAGGGGATAAGACGAGAAGAAAGACGAAAAATGAAAGGAAGGAAGAAGAAGAAGAGGAGAAGAAGAAGAAGGAGAGGGAGGAGGATCAGAAGAAGGAGAAGAAGGAGAAGAAGAAGGAGAACTTCCTCCTTCTTCCTCCTTCTCCTTCTCCTTCTTATTTTCTTCTTCTTCTCCTCTTCCTTCTCCTTCTCCTCCTCCTCCTCCTCCTTCTTTTACTTCTTCTTCTCTTTCTCTTCTTCTACGTAGCTTAGACTCATCCAAGAAAGGCTAAATTGGCTAATTATCCATCTAAATGACAGAATTAGCTTAGTTAGCTCCAAAATGACCTATTTAATGAAAAATAACCAATACTTAGCTAATTATCCTCGAAATGACATAATTAGCTCCAAAAAGGCAGTCTTAGCCAATTTAGCCGGAAGAAGGGGACAAGACGAGAAGAAAGAGGAAAAATGAAAGGAAGGAAGAAGAAGAAGAGGAGAAGAAGAAGAAGGAGAGGGAGGAGGACAAGAAGAAGGAGAAGAAGGAGGAGAAGAAGGAGAAGGAGCTCCTCCTTCTCCTTCTCCTTCTTATTTTCTTCTTCTTCTCCTCTTCCTTCTCCTTCTCCTCCTCCTCCTCCTACTCCTCCTTCTTTTACTTCTTCTTCTCTTTCTCTTCTTCTACGTAGCTTAGCCTCATCCAAGAAAGGCTAAATTGGCTAATTATACATATAAATGACATAATTCGCTTAGTTAGCTCCAAAATGACCTATTTAATAAAAAATGACCTATACTTAGCTAATTATCCTCGAAATGACATAATTAGCTCCAAAAAGGCTTTCTTAGCCAATTTAGCCCAAAGAAGGGGACAAGAGGAGAAGAAAGAGGAAAAATGAAAGGAAGGAAGAAGAAGAAGAGGAGAAGAAGAAGAAGGAGAGGGAGGAGGATAAGAAGAAGGAGAAGGAGGAGAAGAAGGAGAAGGAGGTCCTCCTTCTCCTTCTTCTTCGTCGTTCTTCCTCCTTATCCTTCCCCTTCTTCTTCTCTTCTTCTTCTCCTCTCCTTCTCCTTCTCCTCCTCCTCTTCCTCCTCGTCCTTGTTTTACTTCTTCTCTTTCTCTTCTTCTACGTAGCTTAGACTCATCCAAGAAAGGCTAAATTGGCTAATTATCCATCTAAATGACATAATTAGCTTAGTTAGATCCAAAATGACCTATTTAATAAAAAATGACCTATACTTAGCTAATTATCCTCGAAATGACATAATTAGCTCGAAAAAGGCATTCTTAGCCAATTTAGCCCGAAGAAGGGGACAAGAGGAGAAGAAAGAGTAAAAATGAAAGGAAGGAAGAAGAAGAAGAGGAGAAGAAGAAGAAGGAGAGGGAGGAGGACAAGAAGAAGGAGAAGAAGGAGGAGAAGAAGGAGAAGGAGCTCCTCCTTCTCCTTCTCCTTCTTATTTTCTTCTTCTTCTCCTCTTCCTTCTCCTTCTCCTCCTCCTCCTCCTACTCCTCCTTCTTTTACTTCTTCTTCTCTTTCTCTTCTTCTACGTAGCTTAGCCTCATCCAAGAAAGGCTAAATTGGCTAATTATCCATATAAATGACATAATTCGCTTAGTTAGCTCCAAAATGACCTATTTAATAAAAAATGACCTATACTTAGCTAATTATCCTTGAAATGACATAATTAGCTCCAAAAAGGCTTTCTTAGCCAATTTAGCCCAAAGAAGGGGACAAGAGGAGAAGAAAGAGGAAAAATGAAAGGAAGGAAGAAGAAGAAGAGGAGAAGAAGAAGAAGGAGAGGGAGGAGGATAAGAAGAAGGAGAAGGAGGAGAAGAAGGAGAAGGAGGTCCTCCTTCTCCTTCTTCTTCGTCGTTCTTCCTCCTTATCCTTCCCCTTCTTCTTTTCTTCTTCTTCTCCTCTCCTTCTCCTTCTCCTCCTCCTCTTCCTCCTCGTCCTTGTTTTACTTCTTCTCTTTCTCTTCTTCTACGTAGCTTAGACTCATCCAAGAAAGGCTAAATTGGCTAATTATCCATCTAAATGACATAATTAGCTTAGTTAGATCCAAAATGACCTATTTAATAAAAAATGACCTATACTTAGCTAATTATCCTCGAAATGACATAATTAGCTCGAAAAAGGCATTCTTAGCCAATTTAGCCCGAAGAAGGGGACAAGAGGAGAAGAAAGAGTAAAAATGAAAGGAAGGAAGAAGAAGAAGAGGAGAAGAAGAAGAAGGAGAGGGAGGAGGATAAGAAGAAGGAGAAGAAGGAGGAGAAGAAGGAGAAGGAGCTCCTCATTCTCCTTCTTCTTCCTCCTTCTTCCTCCTTCTCCTTCTCCTTCTTATTTTCTTCTTCTTCTCCTCTTCCTTCTCCTTCTCCTCCTCCTCCTCCTACTCCTTTTTTCACTTCTTCTTCTATTTCTCTTCTTCTACGTAGCTTAGACTCATCCAAGAAAGGCTAAATTGGCTAATTATCCATCTAAATGACAGAATTAGCTTAGTTAGCTCCAAAATGACCTATTTAATAAAAAATGACCTATACTTAGCTAATTATCCTCGAAATGACATAACTAGCTCCAAAAAGGCATTCTTAGCCAATTTAGCCCGAAGAAGGGGACAAGACGAGAAAAAAGAGAAAAATGAAAGGAAGGAAGAAGAAGAAGAGGAGAAGAAGAAGAAGGAGAGGGAGGAGGATAAGAAGAAGGAGAAGAAGGAGGAGAAGAAGGAGAAGGAGCTCCTCCTTCTCCTTCTTCTTCCTCCTTCTTCCTCCTTCTCCTTCTCCTTCTTATTTACTTCTTCTTCTCCTCTTCCTTCTCCTTCTCCTCCTCCTCCTCCCCCTCCTCCTTCTTTTACTTCTTCTTCTCTTTCTCTTCTTCTACGTAGCTTAGCCTCATCCAAGAAAGGCTAAATTGGCTAATTATCCATATAAATGACATAATTCGCTTAGTTAGCTCCAAAATGACCTATTTAATAAAAAATGACCTATACTTAGCTAATTATCCTCGAAATGACATAACTAGCTCCAAAAAGGCATTCTTTGCCAATTTAGCCCGAAGAAGGGGACAAGACGAGAAAAAAGAGAAAAATGAAAGGAAGGAAGAAGAAGAAGGGGAGAAGAAGAAGAAGGAGAGGGAGGAGGATAAGAAGAAGGAGAAGAAGGAGGAGAAGGAGCTCCTCCTTCTCCTTCTTCTTCCTTCTTCTTCCTCCTTCTCCTTCTCCTTCTTATTTTCTTCTTCTTCTCCTCTTCCTTCTCCTTCTCCTCCTCCTCCCCCCCTCCTCCTTCTTTTACTTCTTCTTCTCTTCCTCTTCTTCTACGTAGCTTAGACTCATCCAAGAAAGGCTAAATTGGCTAATTATCCATATAAATGACATAATTCGCTTAGTTAGCTCCAAAATGACCTATTTAATAAAAAATGACCTATACTTAGCTAATTATCCTCGAAATGACATAATTAGCTCCAAAAAGGCATTCTTAGCCAATTTACCCTGAAGAAGGGGACAAGAGGAGAAGAAAGAGGAAAAATGAAAGGAAGGAAGAAGAAGAAGAGGAGAAGAAGAAGAAGGAGAGGGAGGAGGATAAGAAGAAGGAGAAGGAGGAGAAGAAGGAGAAGGAGCTCCTCCTTCTCCTTCTTCTTCCTCGTTCTTCCTCCTTATCCTTATCCTTCTTATTTTCTTCTTCTTCTCCTCTCCTTCTGCTTCTCCTCCTCCTCTTCCTCCTCCTCCTTGTTTTACTTCTTCTTCTCTTTCTCTTCTTCTACGTAGCTTAGACTCATCCAAGAAAGGCTAAATTGGCTAATTATCCATCTAAATGATATAATTAGCTTAGTTAGATCCAAAATGACCTATTTAATAAAAAATGACCTATACTTAGCTAATTATCCTCGAAATGACATAATTAGCTCCAAAAAGGCATTCTTAGCCAATTTAGCCCGAAGAAGGGGACAAGAGGAGAAGAAAGAGGAAAAATGAAAGGAAGGAAGAAGAAGAAGAGGAGAAGAAGAAGAAGGAGAGGGAGGAGGATAAGAAGAAGGAGAAGAAGGAGGATAAGGAGCTCCTCCTTCTCCTTCTTCTTCCTCCTTCTTCCTCCTTCTCCTTCTCCTTCTTCTTTTCTTCCTCTTCTCCACTTCCTTCTCCTACTCCTCCTCCTCCTCCTCCTCCTTCTTTTACTTCTTCTTCTCTTTCTCTTCTTCTATGTAGCTTAGACTCATCCAAGAAAGGATAAATTGGCTAATTATCCATCTAAATAACATAATTAGCTTAGTTAGATCCAAAATGACCTATTTAATAAAAAATGACCTATACTTAGCCAATTATCCTCGAAATGACATAATTAGCTCCAAAAAGGCATTCTTAGCCAATTTAGCCCGAAGAAGGGGACAAGACAAGAAGAAAGAGGAAAAATGAAAGGAAGGAAGAAGAAGAGGAGAAGAAGAAGAAGGAGAGGGAGGAGTATAAGAAGAAGGAGAAGAAGGAGGAGAAGAAGGAGAAGGAGCTCCTCCTTCTCCTTCTTCTTCCTCCTTCTTCCTCCTTCTCCTTCTCCTTCTTCTTTTCTTCTTCTTCTCCTCTTCCTTCTCCTTCTCCTCCTCCTCCTCCTCCTCCTTTTTTCACTTCTTCTTCTCTTTCTCTTCTTCTACGTAGCTTAGACTCATCCAAGAAAGGCTAAATTGGCTAATTATCCATCTAAATGACAGAATTAGCTTAGTTAGCTCCAAAATGACCTATTTAATAAAAAATGACCTATACTTAGCTAATTATCCTTGAAATGACATAACTAGCTCCAAAAAGGCATTCTTAGCCAATTTAGCCCGAAGAAGGGGACAAGACGAGAAAAAAGAGAAAAATGAAAGGAAGGAAGAAGAAGAAGAGGAGAAGAAGAAGAAGGAGAGGGAGGAGGATAAGAAGAAGGAGAAGAAGGAGGAGAAGAAGGAGAAGGAGCTCCTCCTTCTCCTTCTCCTTCTTCTTCCTCCTTCTTCCTCCTTCTCCTTCTCCTTCTTATTTTCTTCTTCTTCTCCTCTTCCTTCTCCTTCTCCTCCTCCTCCTCCCCCTCCTCCTTCTTTTACTTCTTCTTCTCTTTCTCTTCTTCTACGTAGCTTAGACTCATCCAAGAAAGGCTAAATTGGCTAATTATCCATCTAAATGACATAATTAGCTTAGTTAGCTCCAAAATGACCTACTTAATAAAAAATGACCAATACTTAGCTAATTATCTTGGAAATGACATAATTAGCTCCAAAAAGGCAGTCTTAGCCAATTTAGCCCGAAGAAGGGGACAAGACAAGAAGAAAGAGGAAAAATGAAAGGAAGGAAGAAGAAGAAGAGGAGAAGAAGGAGAGGGAGGAGGATAAGAAGAAGGAGAAGAAGGAGGAGGAGAAGGAGAAGGAGCTCCTCCTTCTCCTTCTTCTTCCTCCTTCTTCCTCCTTCTCCTTCTCCTTCTTATTTTATTCTTCTTCTCCTCTTCCTTCTCCTTCTCCTCCTCCTCCTCCTCCTCCTCCTTCTTTTACTTCTTCTTCTCTTTCTCTTCTTCTACGTAGCTTAGACTCATCCAAGAAAGGCTAAATTGGCTAATTATCCATATAAATGACATAATTCGCTTAGTTAGCTCCAAAATGACCTATTTAATAAAAAATGACCTATACTTAGCTAATTATCCTCGAAATGACATAATTAGCTCCAAAAAGGCATTCTTAGCCAATTTAGCCCGAAGAAGGGGACAAGAGGAGAAGAAAGAGGAAAAATGAAAGGAAGGAAGAAGAAGAAGAGGAGAAGAAGAAGAAGGAGAGGGAGGAGGATAAGAAGAAGGAGAAGGAGGAGAAGAAGGAGAAGGAGCTCCTCCTTCTCCTTCTTCTTCCTCGTTCTTCCTCCTTATCCTTATCCTTCTTCTTTTCTTCTTCTTCTCCTCTCCTTCTCCTTCTCCTCCTCCTCTTCCTCCTGCTCCTTGTTTTACTTCTTCTTCTCTTTCTCTTCTTCTACGTAGCTTAGACTCATCCAAGAAAGGCTAAATTGGCTAATTATCCATCTAAATGATATAATTACCTTAGTTAGATCCAAAATGACCTATTTAATAAAAAATGACCTATACTTAGCTAATTATCCTCGAAATGACATAATTAGCTCCAAAAAGGCATTCTTAGCCAATTTAGCCCGAAGAAGGGGACAAGAGGAGAAGAAAGAGGAAAAATGAAAGAAAGGAAGAAGAAGAGGAGGAGAAGAAGAAGAAGGAGAGGGAGGAGTATAAGAAGAAGGAGAAGAAGGAGGAGAAGAAGGAGAAGGAGCTCCTCCTTCTCCTTCTTCTTCCTCCTACTTCCTCCTTCTCCTTCTCCTTCTTCTTTTCTTCTTCTTCTCCTCTTCCTTCTCCTTCTCCTCCTCCTCCTCCTCCTGCTCCTCCTTTTTTCACTTCTTCTTCTCTTTCTCTTCTTCTACGTAGCTTAGACTCATCCAAGAAAGGCTAAATTGGCTAATTATCCATCTAAATGACAGAATTAGCTTAGTTAGCTCCAAAATGACCAATTTAATAAAAAACTGACCTATACTTAGCTAATTATCCTCGAAATGACATAACTAGCTCCAAAAAGGCATTCTTTGCCAATTTAGCCCGAAGAAGGGGACAAGACGAGAAAAAAGAGAAAAATGAAAGGAAGGAAGAAGAAGAAGAGGAGAACAAGAAGAAGGAGAGGGAGGAGGATAAGAAGAAGGAGAAGAAGGAGGAGAAGGAGCTCCTCCTTCTCCTTCTTCTTCCTTCTTCTTCCTCCTTCTCCTTCTCCTTCTTATTTTCTTCTTCTTCTCCTCTTCCTTCTCCTTCTCCTCCTCCTCCTCCCCCTCCTCCTTCTTTTACTTCTTCTTCTCTTTCTCTTCTTCTACGTAGCTTAGACTCATCCAAGAAAGGCTAAATTGGCTAATTATCCATCTAAATGACATAATTAGCTTAGTTAGCTCCAAAATGACCTATTTAATAAAAAATGACCAATACTTAGCTAATTATCCTGGAAATGACATAATTAGCTCCAAGAAGGCAGTCTTAGCCAATTTAGCCCGAAGAAGGGGACAAGACGAGAAGAAAGAGGAAAAATGAAAGGAAGGAAGAAGAAGAAGAGGAGAAGAAGGAGAGGGAGGAGGATAAGAAGAAGAAGAAGAAGGAGGAGGAGAAGGAGAAGGAGCTCCACCTTCTCCTTCTTCTTCCTCCTTCTTCCTCCTTCTCCTTCTCCTTCTTCTTTTCTTCTTCTTCTCCTCTCCTTCTCCTTCTCCTCCTCCTCTTCCTCCTCCTCCTTCTTTTACTTCTTCTCTTTCTCTTCTTCTACGTAGCTTAGACTCATCCTAGAAAGGCTAAATTTGCTAATTATCCATCTAAAGGACATAATTAGCTTAGTTAGCTCCAAAATGACCTATACTTAGCTAATTATCCTCAAAATGACATAATTACTCCGAAAAGGCATTCTTAGCCAATTTAGCCCGAAGAAGGGGACAAGAGGAGAAGAAAGAGGAAAAATGAAAGGAAGGAAGAACAAGAAGAGGAGAAGAAGAAGAAGGAGAGGGAGGAGGATAAGATGAAGGAGAAGAAGGAGGAGAAGAAGGAGAAGGAGCTCCTCCTTCTCCTCCTCCTCCTCCTTCTTTTACTTCTTCTTCTCTTTCTCTTCTTCTACGTAGCTTAGACTCATCCAAGAAAGGCTAAATTGGCTAATTATCCATCTAAATGACATAATTAGCTTAGTTAGCTCCAAAATGACCTATTTAATAAAAAATGACTTATACTTAGCTAATTATCCTCGAAATGACATAATTAGCTCCAAAAAGGCATTCTTAGCCAATTTAACCCGAAGAAGGGGATAAGACGAGAAGAAAGAGGAAAAATGAAAGGAAGGAAGAAGAAGAAGAGGAGAAGAAGAAGAAGGAGTGGGAGGAGGATAAGAAGAAGGAGAAGAAGGAGGAGAAGAAGGAGAAGGAGCTCCTCGTTCTCCTTCTTCTTCCTCCTTCTTCCTCCTTCTCCTTCTCCTTCTTATTTTCTTCTTCTTCTCCTCTTCCTTCTCCTTCTCCTCCTCCTCCTCCTCCTCCTTCTTTTACTTCTTCTTCTCTTTCTCTGCTTCTACGTAGCTTAGACTCATCCAAGAAAGGCTAAATTGGCTAATTATCCATCTAAATGACATAATTCTCTTAGTTAGCTCCAAAATGACCTATTTAATAAAAAATGACCTATACTTAGCTAATTATCCTCGAAATGACATAATTAACTCCAAAATGGCATTCTTAGCCAATTTAGCCCGAAGAAGGGGACAAGAGGAGAAGAAAGAGGAAAAATAAAACGAAGGAAGAAGAAGAGGAGGAGAAGAAGAAGGAGAGGGAGGAGGATAAGAAGAAGGAGAAGGAGGAGAAGAAGGAGAAGGAGCTCCTCCTTCTCCTTCTTCTTCCTCCTTCTTCCTCCTTCTCCTTCTCCTTCTTCTTTTCTTCTTCTTCTCCTCTCCTTCTCCTTCTCCTCCTCCTCTTCCTCCTCCTCCTTCTTTTACTTCTTCTCTTTCTCTTCTTCTACGTAGCTTAGACTCATCCTAGAAAGGCTAAATTTGCTAATTATCCATCTAAAGGACATAATTAGCTTAGTTAGCTCCAAAATGACCTATTTAATAAAAAGGACCTATACTTAGCTAATTATCCTCGAAATGACATAATTACTCCAAAAAGGCATTCTTAGCCAATTTAGCCCGAAGAAGGGGACAAGAGGAGAAGAAAGAGGAAAAATGAAAGGAAGGAAGAACAAGAAGAGGAGAAGAAGAAGAAGGAGAGGGAGGAGGATAAGATGAAGGAGAAGAAGGAGGAGAAGAAGGAGAAGGAGCTCCTCCTTCTCCTCCTCCTCCTCCTTCTTTTACTTCTTCTTCTCTTTCTCTTCTTCTACGTAGCTTAGACTCATCCAAGAAAGGCTAAATTGGCTAATTATCCATCTAAATGATATAATTACCTTAGTTAGATCCAAAATGACCTATTTAATAAAAAATGACCTATACTTAGCTAATTATCCTCGAAATGACATAATTAGCTCCAAAAAGGCATTCTTAGCCAATTTAGCCCGAAGAAGGGGACAAGAGGAGAAGAAAGAGGAAAAATGAAAGAAAGGAAGAAGAAGAGGAGGAGAAGAAGAAGGAGAGGGAGGAGTATAAGAAGAAGGAGAAGAAGGAGGAGAAGAAGGAGAAGGAGCTCCTCCTTCTCCTTCTTCTTCCTCCTACTTCCTCCTTCTCCTTCTCCTTCTTCTTTTCTTCTTCTTCTCCTCTTCCTTCTCCTTCTCCTCCTCCTCCTCCTCCTGCTCCTCCTTTTTTCACTTCTTCTTCTCTTTCTCTTCTTCTACGTAGCTTAGACTCATCCAAGAAAGGCTAAATTGGCTAATTATCCATCTAAATGACAGAATTAGCTTAGTTAGCTCCAAAATGACCTATTTAATAAAAAATGACCTATACTTAGCTAATTATCCTCGAAATGACATAACTAGCTCCAAAAAGGCATTCTTTGCCAATTTAGCCCGAAGAAGGGGACAAGACGAGAAAAAAGAGAAAAATGAAAGGAAGGAAGAAGAAGAAGAGGAGAACAAGAAGAAGGAGAGGGAGGAGGATAAGAAGAAGGAGAAGAAGGAGGAGAAGGAGCTCCTCCTTCTCCTTCTTCTTCCTTCTTCTTCCTCCTTCTCCTTCTCCTTCTTATTTTCTTCTTCTTCTCCTCTTCCTTCTCCTTCTCCTCCTCCTCCTCCCCCTCCTCCTTCTTTTACTTCTTCTTCTCTTTCTCTTCTTCTACGTAGCCTAGACTCATCCAAGAAAGGCTAAATTGGCTAATTATCCATCTAAATGACATAATTAGCTTAGTTAGCTCCAAAATGACCTATTTAATAAAAAATGACCAATACTTAGCTAATTATCCTGGAAATGACATAATTAGCTCCAAGAAGGCAGTCTTAGCCAATTTAGCCCGAAGAAGGGGACAAGACGAGAAGAAAGAGGAAAAATGAAAGGAAGGAAGAAGAAGAAGAGGAGAAGAAGGAGAGGGAGGAGGATAAGAAGAAGAAGAAGAAGGAGGAGGAGAAGGAGAAGGAGCTCCTCCTTCTCCTTCTTCTTCCTCCTTCTTCCTCCTTCTCCTTCTCCTTCTTCTTTTCTTCTTCTTCTCCTCTCCTTCTCCTTCTCCTCCTCCTCTTCCTCCTCCTCCTTCTTTTACTTCTTCTCTTTCTCTTCTTCTACGTAGCTTAGACTCATCCTAGAAAGGCTAAATTTGCTAATTATCCATCTAAAGGACATAATTAGCTTAGTTAGCTCCAAAATGACCTATACTTAGCTAATTATCCTCAAAATGACATAATTACTCCGAAAAGGCATTCTTAGCCAATTTAGCCCGAAGAAGGGGACAAGAGGAGAAGAAAGAGGAAAAATGAAAGGAAGGAAGAACAAGAAGAGGAGAAGAAGAAGAAGGAGAGGGAGGAGGATAAGATGAAGGAGAAGAAGGAGGAGAAGAAGGAGAAGGAGCTCCTCCTTCTCCTCCTCCTCCTCCTTCTTTTACTTCTTCTTCTCTTTCTCTTCTTCTACGTAGCTTAGACTCATCCAAGAAAGGCTAAATTGGCTAATTATCCATCTAAATGACATAATTAGCTTAGTTAGCTCCAAAATGACCTATTTAATAAAAAATGACTTATACTTAGCTAATTATCCTCGAAATGACATAATTAGCTCCAAAAAGGCATTCTTAGCCAATTTAACCCGAAGAAGGGGATAAGACGAGAAGAAAGAGGAAAAATGAAAGGAAGGAAGAAGAAGAAGAGGAGAAGAAGAAGGAGTGGGAGGAGGATAAGAAGAAGGAGAAGAAGGAGGAGAAGAAGGAGAAGGAGCTCCTCGTTCTCCTTCTTCTTCCTCCTTCTTCCTCCTTCTCCTTCTCCTTCTTATTTTCTTCTTCTTCTCCTCTTCCTTCTCCTTCTCCTCCTCCTCCTCCTCCTCCTTCTTTTACTTCTTCTTCTCTTTCTCTGCTTCTACGTAGCTTAGACTCATCCAAGAAAGGCTAAATTGGCTAATTATCCATCTAAATGACATAATTCTCTTAGTTAGCTCCAAAATGACCTATTTAATAAAAAATGACCTATACTTAGCTAATTATCCTCGAAATGACATAATTAACTCCAAAATGGCATTCTTAGCCAATTTAGCCCGAAGAAGGGGACAAGAGGAGAAGAAAGAGGAAAAATAAAACGAAGGAAGAAGAAGAGGAGGAGAAGAAGAAGGAGAGGGAGGAGGATAAGAAGAAGGAGAAGGAGGAGAAGAAGGAGAAGGAGCTCCTCCTTCTCCTTCTTCTTCCTCCTTCTTCCTCCTTCTCCTTCTCCTTCTTCTTTTCTTCTTCTTCTCCTCTCCTTCTCCTTCTCCTCCTCCTCTTCCTCCTCCTCCTTCTTTTACTTCTTCTCTTTCTCTTCTTCTACGTAGCTTAGACTCATCCTAGAAAGGCTAAATTTGCTAATTATCCATCTAAAGGACATAATTAGCTTAGTTAGCTCCAAAATGACCTATTTAATAAAAAAGACCTATACTTAGCTAATTATCCTCGAAATGACATAATTACTCCAAAAAGGCATTCTTAGCCAATTTAGCCCGAAGAAGGGGACAAGAGGAGAAGAAAGAGGAAAAATGAAAGGAAGGAAGAACAAGAAGAGGAGAAGAAGAAGAAGGAGAGGGAGGAGGATAAGATGAAGGAGAAGAAGGAGGAGAAGAAGGAGAAGGAGCTCCTCCTTCTCCTCCTCCTCCTCCTTCTTTTACTTCTTCTTCTCTTTCTCTTCTTCTACGCAGCTTAGACTCATCCAAGAAAGGCTAAATTGGCTAATTATCCATCTAAATGACATAATTAGCTTAGTTAGCTCCAAAATGACCTATTTAATAAAACATGACCTATACTTAGCTAATTATCCTCGAAATGACATAATTAGCTCCAAAAAGGCATTCTTAGCGAATTTAGCCCGAAGAAGGGTACAAGAGGAGAAGAAAGAGGAAAAATGAAAGGAAGGAAGAAGAAGAAGAGGAGAATAAGAAGGAGAGGGAGGAGGATAAGAAGAAGAATAAGAAGGAGGAGAAGAAGGAGAAGGAGCTCCTCCTTCTCCTTCTTGTTCCTCCTTGTTCCTCCTTCTCCTTCTCCTTCTTCTTCCTCCTTCTTCCTCCTTCTCCTTCTCCTTCTTATTTTCTTCTTCTTCTCCTCTTCCTTCTCCTCCTCCTCCTCCTCCTCCTCCTTCTTTTACTTCTTCTTCTCTTTCCCTTCTTCTACATAGCTTAGACTCATCCAAGAAAGGCTAAATTGGCTAATTATCCTACGAAATGACATAATTAGCTTAGTTAGCTCCTAAATGGTCTATTTAATTAAACATGACCTATAGTTAGCTAAGTTCTCTCCTAAATGGCATAATAAGGCTAACGTAGCTGCAACATGACCTATTCCCCCTAACTTAGGTATTAAATGGCCTATAATTAGCCTAGCTAGTTCAAAAATGGCTTAATAAGCATAGTTTGCTCCGGAATGACCTATTTTACCCAAGTTAGCTCCGAAATGACCTATAGTTAGCTAGGGTTCCACCTAAATGACATAATTAGCTTAGTTAGCTCCTAAATGGTCTATACTTAGCTAGTTTCTCTCCGAAATAACCTATATATACACTACTTCATCTAGTATTATTCTTCTAACTTTCTTATTTGTCATTTTGCAGATTACCTTCACTTCACGGGAAGCGTGGAAAATATTGATGGAATGCTTGAAGATGATTTCTTGTACCATGGGTTGTATTGAAACTATTGTAGTTGTATTGAAACTATTGTAGTATATGAATATATGAAATTTTGTATGCACGTGGATGAAACTGGTGTAATATATGGTTTGGTACGGATGCAACTTGAAAGCTGGATATAAGAGGTTATTTTAATACGGTTATGAGTACGGAAAGAAATTTATTTATGTCAAATATATATATTTATATCCTAATTATTGTTAGAAATGCTGGATATAACAAAAAATAAATAAATAAGGGGCTGGTTCGCCTCTTTGTCGTCTGCCCCCACATGGCAAAGGGGGGAAGGCAGACGACAAAGGGGGGAATCTGCCCCCTCTCTCTCCCCTCTTTGTCGTCCGCCCCACATGGCAAAGGGGGGAAGGCAGACGACAAAGGGGGAAATCTGCCCCCTGTCTCTCCCCTCTTTGCCATCTGCCCCCACATGGCAAAGGGGGGAAAGCACACGGCAAAGGGGGGAATCTGCCCCCTCTTTCTCCCCTCTTTGATGTCTGCCCCCACATGGCAAAGGGGGGAAGGCACACGGCAAAGAGATGAGGCCTGCCGTTAACACTTAACGGGGGCGTTGCAATATGTGTCGTCCCATTTATTTTGCCATCTGCCCCCTCATGGCAAAGATTCTTTGCCATCCGCTTTGGGAAAGCACGCGGCAAAGAACCTCTTCACCGGATTTTTTTTTGCCGTCTACTTTGCCGTTAGCTGACCGACGGAAAGCCTTTGCCGTCCTGGTTGCACCCTTTGCCGTCCGCCTTGGCAGACGGCAAATTTCTGAATTTCAGTAGTGATAGTAGGCATGAACTAATGCAACAACATCCGTCATAGATGGGTTGGAAGAATATCAGATGATATTTCCCGGGTCTCTGGCTACTACCGGTCAGACGGAAAACAATGGAAAAGTTCCATGTTTGCTATGCTAGGGGCGCGTGACACACGAATGGACCGTGTATCCAGGTTCGTCTCGTTCTCGTGATCAATTTTCATGTTGAAAATATTTTGATGTGACCTACGAATTATTTTATATTAATTGTTAAAGTTTTATTCAATATTTAGGAATTAAAAAAAATTAATTAATTTGATTAAAAGCAATTATGACATCAGCATGATGTCATGCTGACATCAGCAGTTGACTGGTCAACTAACCAATGGGTCTCATGCGTCATAGACTTAGTTTTTAATTAGGGTTAATTATTAATTAATCAGATTAATTTAGTGGGGGACCCACGTGTCATATTCTAATTATTCTAATTACTTAATTATCCTTTTAACTAATTAACTAATTAATTAAATAATATATCTATTTTATTTATTTATTTAATGAAAACATATTTTTACTTTTATATTTTAACAGTGTATGTGGGGCCTCCCAGTTAGTGGGAGTGGGGGGTTGGCCCCACCGGTAAGTGACAACGGTCTAATACACACACATATTCATATTTACGTACATACATTAAACATAACGTATTCTTTTTACATACAAATACATACATACGCAATACATACGTGCATTATACATAATTCATTTTTTTATTTTCTTTCATCTCTAACCTCCCTCTCACAGGAACCTTCTCATCTCAATAGAGAGAGGGATGAGGCAACCTCCACCTCCACGAACCCAACGGCGTCGGAACGCGACGGTGATCACCAGAACGGAACCGGGAGAGGGAGAGGAGAGGATGGCCGGGTCCCGGAGCTCATCGGCGTTGACGGGAAGGCCCGGTGAAGCCGGAGTGCACGGGGAGTCGGCGCGGTTTTGGCGAGGAGGAGCTCCTCGTGGTGGTGACGACGTTGGGGAGGCGATCCCGGGCCGGTGGTCATGGATCCGGTGACGGGCCGGCGACGCTGTTGGAGAGCTCCGGCCGGTGGGGGTTGGGCTCCCCGGATGTGGGTGGGCGTCGGGGAGGTGCTCGCCTAAGAGGAGGGAGCTCCGTCCGGGATGGGGGAGAGCCGGCGCCAGGGGGTGAGGTGGAGCGCCGGCGTGGCGTGGGAGAAGCTTCCTGCAGTGGGGGTCAGCCTGGGGCGGCGATCTGGTAGGGTGGGAGATGGGGTGCCAGGGTGGCATGGTTCCTGGCGCGCTGGGGTGGGGTGGTGCGCTCGCGCTAGGGAGGTGGGGGGTCGGCCGATGAGTTGGAGAGGGGTTGCCGGTGGTGGGGCTCGGTGGGAGGCATGGGGCCTCGCTGTAGGGGTGGGGAGGGAGCGCAGGGAGGGAGCGTAGGGAGGGAGATGGGGCCTCATGAGGGGAGGTCGCCGAGGGGGGAGGCGGTGGAGTAGGGGATCTGGGAGGGAGGCGCTGGGTGCGGGAGGCAGGGGCGAGCGATGGGAGAATGAGGGAGAGGCGCGATGGGCTGGGAGCGCGTGAGCGTTAGCACGGTAGGTGGGGGAGCAAGGGACGGGGGTCTGACGAGGGGCTCACTCCCCTCGTCTCTGGCAGCAGTAGGTGGAGGGAGTGGGCGTGGGGTGGTGCTACTTCTCAAACAACAGTGCCAGAATATGACATGTTGACAGAGACTTGCTTGCGTTGGCTTTTCCCATGAAGAGGAAAGTGTGATGGAGCACAGGAGCAGTAAGTATTTCCCTCAGTTTGAGAACCAAGGTATCAATCCTGTAGGAGAATCTCGTCAAGTCCAGAGTACGTGCACAAACACAAAGAGCTTGCACCCAACGCTATAAAGGGGTTGTCAATACCTTCACGATTGATTGCAAAGTGAGATCTGAAGGCGAAAAGTGAAATGAAGAAAAAGTGTAAGGCTGAAAATATGGTGTGGAGTACACCCGGGGGCCATAGTGTTCACTAGAGGCTTCTCTCAAAATAGCAAATATCACGGTGGGTAAACAAATTACTGTAGAGCAACTTATATAACCACGCAAAGTCATGACGATATCTAAGGCAATGATCATACATATAGGCATCACGTCCGAGACAAGTAGACTGATACTTTCTGCATCTACTACTATTACTCCACACATCGACTGCTATCCAGCATGCATCTAGTGTATTGAGTTCATGACGAACAGAGTAACGCCTAAAGCAAGATGACATGATGTAGAGGGATAAACTCAAACCAATGATGAAAACCCCATCTTTTTACGCTTGATGGCAAAAACACGATGCGTGCCTCGCTACCCCTTCTGTCACTGGGTGAGGTCACCGCACGGTATGAACCCAAAACCAAGCACTTCTCCCATTGCAAGAATCATAGATCTAGTTGGACAAAAAAACCCACAACTCGAAGAGAATTACAAGGATATGAAATCATGCATAAGAGAGATCAGAATAAACTAAAATAAGATTCATAAATAACCTGATCATAAATCCACAATTCATCGAATCTCGACAAACCCACCGCAAAAGAAGATTACATCGGATAGATCTCCATGAAGATCATGGAGAACTTTGTATTGAAGATCCAAGAGAGAGAAGAAGCCATCTAGCTACTAGATATAGACCCGTAGGTCTATGGTGAACTACTCACGCATCATCGAAGAGGTCACGGTGTTGATGAAGAAGCCCTCCGTATTCGAATCTCCCCTCCGGCAGGGCACCAGAACGTGCCCCAGATGGGATCTTGCGGAGACAGAATCTTGCGGCGGCGGAAAAGTACTTTTGATGATCTCCTGATTTTTTCCGGGATTTTAGGGAATTTATAGGCGAAAGACCTAGGACAGAGGAGTCCCAGGGAGCCCACAAGCCTGGGAGGCGCGGGCCCCCCCTGGCCATGGCTAGGGGGCTTGTGGGGTCCCTGGTGGCCCCTGCCCTGATTCTCAGGCTTCCCGATCTTTTTCTGTTTCGGAAAAAATCTTTTTGGCAGTTTCGTTCCGTTTATACTCCATTTAAAATCCTCCCCTGGAAGGGGTCAAAAACATGGAATAAACAGGAACTGGTACTTGGCACTGAGTTAATAGGTTAGTCTCAAAAAAGATATAAAAGGCATACAAAACATCCAAAGTTTTACAAGATAATAGCATGAAACCATCAAAAATTATAGATACGTTGGAGACGTATCACGCATCCCCAAGCTTAACTCCTGCTCGTCCTCGAGTAGGGAAGTGATAAAGAATGAATTTTTGATGTGGAATGCTACCTATCATAGTTGTCCTTTGCAACTTCTTTCATGTGACATGAATGTTCAGATCCGTAAGATTCAAAACAATAGTTTGCTATTGACATGAAAACAATAATACTTCAAGCAAACTAGCAAGGTAATCATGAACTTTCAAAATAACAAGGCCAAAGAAAGTTATCCCTACAAAATCATATAGTCTGGCTGTGCTCCATCATGCTCACACAACTAATGTAAATCATGCACAACCCCGGTATTGGCCAAGTAATTGTTTTTGCACTCTTAGTTTCTCAAACTTTTTATAATTATCACGCAATACATGAGCGTGAGCCATGGATATAGCACTATAGGTGGAATAGAGTGTGGTGGTGGTTGTGAGACAAAAAAGGAGGAGATGGTCACATTGACTCAGCATATCAAAAGGCTATGGAGATTCCCATTAATAGATATCAATGTGAATGAGTAGGGATTTCCATACAAAGGATGCACTAGAGCTATAAGTATGTGAAAGCTCAAAAGGAGAACTAGTGGGTGTGCATCCAACTTGCTTGCTCACGAAGACCTAGGGAAATTTTGAGGAAGCTCATCATTGGAATATACAAGCCAAGTTATATAATGAAGATTCCCACTAGCATATGGTAGTGACGAAACGGGAGGCTCTCAAACATGAAGAACATGGTGCTATTATGAAGCACAAGTGTGGAAAAAGATAGTAGCATTGTCCCTTCTCTCTTTTTCTCTCTCTTTTTTTTGGGCTCTTAGGCCTCTTTTTTTTCTATTTCCCTTTTTTTATTTGGGATCTTTGGCCTCCTTTTTTTTATTTCCTCACATGGCACAATGCTCTAATAGTGATGATCGTCACACTTTTATTTACTCAAAGCTCAAAGCTTAGAAATGACTCTATAGGAAATGCCTCCGGCAGTGTACCGGGATGTGCAACGATCTAGCTTGGCGTATGACGTTGAAACATCTCGCTAGCTATCTTATGATCATGCAATGGCAATATGAGAGTGACGACACATGTCATTAGACGGAACGGTGGGAGTTGCATGGCAATATATCTCGGAATGGCTATGAAAATGCCATAGTAGGTAGGTATGGTGGCTGTTTTGAGACTAGAGAGGCTAGCAATGATGGAAGGTGAAAGTGCATCTATACCATGGACTCACATTAGTCATGAAGAACTCACATACTTGTTGCGAACGTTTTTATTAGTAATCGAAACAAAGTGCTAAACGCATACTTCTAGGGGAAGGGTTGGTAGGTGTTACCATCGCGTGATCCCGACCTCAACACAAAGGATGACAATCAATAGATCAATTATGCTCCGACTTCCTAACATAGCGGTTCACCATACGTGCATGCTACGCGAATCACTAACTTCAACACAAGTATTTCTAGATTCACAACACCCTACTAACATAACTCTTAGTATTACCAAATCCACGTCTCAAAACTAATTGAGAGGAATTAAGACTTCTCTTTCTACTCAATGCACATGAACATGGAGGTTTTTGTATCCTCTTTGGATACCGATCACCTTTGGGACTACTGTCATAGCATAATTCAACTACCAAGTCACGCACCGCCGTTCTCTAAAAAGATCTAAGTGAAGCACATACAGCAAAATTATCTAGCTCAAAAGATATAAGTGAAGCACAATGAGCATTCTAGCAAAATCACGATGAGTGCATGTCTCTCTCTAAAGGTGTGCAGCAAGGATGATTGTGACACAACAAAAAGAAAATACTCCTAATATACAAGACGCTCCAATAAAAACACATATCATGTGGTGAATAAATATATAGCTCCAAGTAACGTTACCGATGGATTGAAGATGAAAGAGGGGATGCATTCCCGGGGCATCCCCAAGCTTAGGATTTTTGGTGTCCTTGAATTTGGCTTGGAATGCCTTGGGCATACCCAAGCTTGAAGTCTCTACACTCCTTATCTCTTTGTCCATGAGAACATCACCCAAAACTTGAAAACTTCACAACACAAAACTTAAACAGAAACTCGTGATATCATTAGCACAAGAAAACAAACTACCACCTATTTAGGTACTGTATCAATCTTGATTTCTATTTATATTGGTGTTGGCTACTGTATTGTCACTTTTACATTTCTAGTACCCCCCGATACTAACCATAGTTTCATCCAAACAAGCAACCAACTGAACAAAAACAGAATCTGTCAAAAACAGACTAGTATGTAGCAATCTATATACTTCATATACTTATGGTACCTCAAAACTTCTGAAAACTTACGACTGCCTGGGCAAAAGGCATATCAACCAGCAGCAAAAAGAATCAACTCAAAAGCTCTTTCTGAATAAAAATGAAAAATCATCTTGTGATCGAAAAGTTTCTGTCTTTTTCCAGCAGGATCAAACAACCATTACCAAGACTAATCATAAAGGTTTTGCTTGGCTCAAACACAAAAATAAACACAAAAAACACAATCATAACAGAATTATGATAGTGTGGACGTAACAAAGCAGAAATAAAAAGAAATAAATTCATTGGGTTTCCTCCCAAAAAGCGCTATTGTTTAACGCCCTTAGCTAGGCATAAGGCGATAGAATCACGTATCATCACCTTTGGTGCTCAAACCGTAAGTGGCCCTCATCATGGATTCATAAGGCAATCTTATTTTATTTTTAGGAAAGTGCTCCATGCCCTTCTTTAAAGGAAATTGAAATCTAATATTCCCTTCCTTCATATCGATGATGGCACCGATAGTCCTTAGGAAAGGTCTACCAAGAATAATAGGGCATGCAGGATTGCATTCAATGTCAAGCACAATGAAGTCCACGGGTACATAGTTCCTATTTTCAACAATAAGAACATCATTGATCCTTCCATGGGTTTCTTGACAGTAGAATCTGCAAGATGCAAATTAAGAGAACACTCTTCAATCTCATTAAAAGCCAGAACATCACATAAAGACTTTGGAACCGCGGAAACACTAGCACCCAAATCACACAAAGCATTGAATTCATATTTTTTTTATTTTGATTTTTATAGTAGGTTCCCACTCATCATGAAGCTTTCTAAGGATAGAGAGTTCCAATTAAAGTTTCTCTTCAAGAGATTTTATCATGGCTTCGACGATATGATCGGTAAAGGCCTTGTTTTGGCTATAAGTGTGTGGAGAGTTTAGCATGGATTGCATCAAGCAAATGCATTAAATCAAGGAGAAATTATCATAATTGAATTCCTTGAAATCCAAAGTAGTAATTTCATTACTACTCAAAGTTTTTATATCTTCTACTTTCACTTTCAATGCTTTTAACATCAAGATAGATGGACTCCGAATCATTGGGGCGTTTTCAACCAAAGTGGATTCATATCCAGCCCCATCATAATTGGGTTTGACACAAGAAAACAAAGATTCAATGGGAGTCACACCAAGCACTTTAAGATCTTCGTGATTCTTATCACGAAAACACGCCTTTTTAAGCCATTCATGTCTAGCACGAATTTGGGCGGTTCTTTCTTTGCTCTCAACCATGGAAACATGCATAGATTTCAAAGTTTCGTCCATATTGATCTTGGGAGGAGCACATCTAACTTTCAAAGCATCAATATCACTAGACATTCTATCAACGCTCTTAGCCAAATCGTCAATTTTGAGTAGTTTTTCCTCTATGGACGCATTGAAAAAAATTTGCGAGTTGATAAACTCTTTGATATTACTCTCTAGATGAGAGGGTAATCTATTGTACTTTCCATGAGTATTGTTGTAGGAGTTGCCAAAGTTATTAGAGGAGTTACTAGGAAAAGGCCTAGGAACATAGTTTCCTCTAAAAACATTGTTGTTGCCAAAATTATTCCTACCAACAAAATTAACGTCCAAGCTAGCGTTGCTACTCTGAATCAAAGAAGACAAGGGCATATCATTAGGACCTAAAGGAGCACTTATACTAGCAACCAAATTCATTAACTCATCCGTCTTAGCACTCAACGAGTTAGTTTCTTCTATAGCGTGTACTTTCTTACTAGTAGGTGACCTTTCAGTGTGCCACTGAGAGTAGTTCTTCATGATATTGTCTAGGAATTTCGTGGCTTCTCCTAACGTGATTTCCATGAACATCCCACCTGAGGCGGAGTCCAAGATATTTCTAGAAGCGAAATTCAAGCCAGCGTAGAAGATTTGTATAATCATCCAAAGACTCAAGCCATGAGCGGGACAATTTCTACTCATCAATTTCATTCTCTCCCAAGATTGTTCAACGTGTTCCTGATCAAGTTGCTTAAAATTCATGATATCATTACGGAGAGAGATAATCTTAACCAGCGGAAAATACTTGGAAATATAAGCATCTTTGCACTTATCCCAGGAATTGATACTATTTTTGGGCAATGACGAAAACCAAGTTTTTGCTCGATCTCGCAATGAGAAAGGAAAAAAGCTTCAATTTAATCACATCATTATCCACATCTTTCTTCTTTTTCATATCGCAAAGCTCTATGAATGTATTAAGATGGGATGCGTCATCTTCACTAGGAAGGCCGGAAAATTGCTCTTTCATAACAAGATTCAGCAAAGCGGCACTAATTTCGTATGACTCCGCACTAGTGGCGGGAGCAATCGGAGTACTAATAAAATCATTATTATTAGTATTCGAGAAGTCACAAAGTTTAGTGTTTTCAGTCATGGTGACTTCGGCAAGCAAGCAAGCACACAAGCAAACAAACAGCAAGCAAGAAAAAGGGTGAACGAAAAGGCAAACGAAAAAGGTAAATTGCTGAAGTGGGGGAGAGGAAAACGAGAGGCAACTAGCAAACAAAGTAAATGCAAGAGATGAGTTTGCGACATTTACTTGCATGAGTTCTTGACTTGATCCTCCCCGGCAACAGCACCAGAAATCCTTCTGCTACTTCTCAAACAACAGTACCAGAATTTGACACATTGATGGAGACTTGCTTGCGTTGGCTTTTCTCCTGAAGAGGAAAGGGTGATGCAGCACAGGAGCAGTAAGTATTTCCCTCAGTTTGAGAACGAAGGTATCAATCCAGTAGGAGAATCTCGTCTAGTCCAGAGTACCTGCACAAACACAAAGAGCTTGCACCCAACACTATAAAGGGGTTTTCAATCCCTTCAAGATTGATTGCAAAGTGAGATCTGAAGGCGGAAAGTGAAACAAAGAAAAAATGTAAGGCTGAGAATATGGTGTGGAGTAGACCCGGGGGCCATAGTGTTCACTAGAGGTTTCTCTCAAAATAGCAAATATCTCGGTGGGTAAACAAATTACTGTCGAGCAATTGATAGAACCACGCAAAGTCCTGAGGATATCCAAGGCAATGATCATACATATAGGCATCACGTCCGAGACAAGTAGAACGCTACTTTCTGCATCTACTACTATTACTCCACAAATCGACCGCTATCCAGCATGCATCTATTGTAGTGAGTTCATGACGAACAGAGTAACGCCTTAAGGAAGATGACATGATGTAGAGGGATAACTCAAACCAATGATGAAAACCCCATCTTTTTACCCTTGATGGCAACAACACGATGCGTGCCTCGCTACCCCTTCTGTCACTTGGTGAGGTCAACGCACAGTATGAACCCAAAACCAAGCACTTCTTCCATTGCAAGAATCATAGATCTAGTTGGCCAAACAAAACCCACAACTCGAAGGGAATTACAAGGATATGAAATCAAGCATAAGAGAGATCAGAAGATACTCAAATAAGATGCATAGATAATCTGATCATAAATCCACAATCCATCGGATCGCGACAAACACACCGAAAAAGAATATTACATCGGATAGATCTCCATGAAGATCATGGAGAACTTTGTATTGAAGGTCCAAGAGAGAGAAGAAGCCATCTAGCTACTAGCTATAGACCCGTAGGTCTATGGTGAACTACTCACGCATCATCGGAGAGGTCATGGTGTTGATGAAGAAGCCCTCCGTATCCGAATCCCCCCTCCCGCAGGGCACCAGAATGTGCCCCAGATGGGATCTTGCAGAGACAGAAGCTTGCGGCGGCGGAAAAGTACTTTCGATGATCTCCTGATTTTTTCTGGGATTTTAGGGAATTTATAGGCGAAAGACCTAGGGCAGAGGAGGCCCAGGGAGCCCACAAGCCTGGGAGGCGCGGGCCCCCTGGCCACGGCTAGGGGGCTTGTGGGTTCCCTGGTGGTCCCCTGCCCTGATTCCCAGGCTTCCCGATCTTTTTCTGTTTCGGAAAAAATCTTTTTGGCAGTTTCGTTCCGTTTGGACTCCGTTTAAAATCCTCCTCTGAAAGGGGTCAAAAACATGGAAAAACAGGAACTGGCACTTGGCACCGAGTTAATAGGTTAGTCTCAAAAAAAGATATAAAAGGCATACAAAACATCCAAAGTTTGACAAGATAATAGCATGAAACCATAAAAAATTATAGATACATTGGAGACGTATCAGGTGGCTGCTAGGGTTTGCCCCCTAGGGTATAAGCCCCGAGGTGGGTGGCCGATGGGGGCCTGGCCGGCTGGGCCAGGGACTTTTTTTAATTACTTTTTTATATAGCTTCTGTTTTTTAAAATATAGTGATTATAACAATATCAAAAACGACCGACTCACTTCTATAATTCATTGGGGAATTTATATAACTCCCCGACATTTTTATTTTATCATTTTAAAACTTTTCTTGTTCGACTCATTTTGAAACTTCGAATTTTGACTCGGTTTCAACTAACACGAGATCAACAATATAATTTACAATGACGTGGCATTCATTGCATAGATTTACTGTAGCTTAATTACATTTTACAGTGTAGCAAAAGCTGAGGATGTCACAACTCTCCCCTACTAACTAGAATGCTCGTCCCGAGAATTAAGAGGTAGCAGGAAAAAGCTCGGGGTATTCATCATTAAGATGATCCTCGCGTTTCCAAGTGGCTTCATCTTTGGAATGATTTGACCAATGCACTAACGAACTTGGTGACTTTGCGATGACTCTTACGTTCAGCTTGGTCGAGAATGCAGACCGGATGCTCTTTATAAGAGAGGTCTTGTTGCAGTTCAGGCATATCATGATCCACTGCTCGAATAGGATCCTTGAAGAAGCGGCGCAGCTGAGAAACATGGAAGACATCGTGAACCTGAGAAAGGTTCGCCGACAGTTCCAATTGATAAACCACTTTTCCACGCCTTTCGAGAACAGTGAAAGGACCAATATAGCGAGGAGCTAACTTGTCGTTGATCTCAAAACGATGTGCACCTCTCATTGGTGTGACACGAAGATAAGCCTTTTCGTCAGGTTTATAGACCATATCTTGATGATGACGGTCATATTGACTCTTCTGATGAGACTGAGCAGCCTTCCGATTCGCATGAATAATGCAGACTTGATCTTTAGTATGTTGGATAATATCCGGACCGAAGAGTGATTGGTCCATTGAATGATGGCTCTGGAATTCCATACGAAGCCAAGTGTAAAGGATACTTTGGAGTCAAAGATGTACAGGAGAGTTAGTTTCAATCTTGTGGAACTTCGGGTTATGGGTCCAGGATGTGGGCCGAGAGTAGGCAGAGGGGTGACATATTATACGGTCTTGGTAGCAAGACATGTCAGAGGATAGCATGTCAGTTATGTTGGCAACAACATCGGTACCAAGGGCGGGGGACGAATAGAACCATTTTTCCTTCTCGTTGAAACGAGGTGGGCCAATAGGCAAGGCTCTCGTCCACCGGCGGCTACCACTACAGGAATCAGCTTCTTTGTCGTCTGCCATCATGGACGGCAAAGAGGACTCCACCAATGGCAAAGGTCTTTGCCGTCTGCCACCTGTCGGCAAAAATTATGCGTCAGCCTACGACGGCATTGTAGCTTCTTTGCCGTCAGACTCACCGAAGCGGACGGCAAAGAGCTTTCCGGTCAGCTTTTCATCAGAGCAAACGGCAAAGAGCTCGAGATGGCAGCCGACAGGCGTTGCCTCCGTTAGGGGCTAACGGAGGCTTTGTCGTCTGCCTCGCCCTCTTCTTTGCCGTCTGCCTCGACCTCCACTCCTTGCCGTCTGCCTCCACCTCCTCCCCCCCTCCACTCTTTGCCGTCTGCCTACCCCTCCTCCCCCCTCCTCTGTGCCCTCTTCTTTCTCGTCTGCCCCCCCCCAGGAAGCAGACGGCAAAGAGACTATATGGACACCCAGGGAGCACAGCTGGGTGCCCTTGCCATCAGCTGGCAGACGGCAAAGAGCCTATATTGTCACATTTTTGTTTAAATTTTCTATTTCACATCACATATATATATATATCATAGCACATATATGATAAATAGGTCACAACACATATATGATATACATATAAAGCTCATCAATGCCACTTGTTCATCAACGTACATCCCATATATCAAAAGAACCAACACATACAAAGTTTCATCCATATATACATACATATAGTTGCAAATATATTGTTCATCCATATATACATATAAATATAGTTCCACATTGTTCATCAACTCAAATAAAAACGGGACCTAAAACACTCCAATTCCAGCTTCCATGCATGTAGTACATCCAAGCTGCAAAATGGGAATAAGGAAGTCAGAAGAAGAAGAACAACAACATATATATGACAAATAAGCTAAATTTAAGAAAAAAGAGAAGAAGCAAGAAGAGAAGAAGGAGAATAAAAAACTAGAATAAGTAGGAGGAGGAGGAGGAGAAGGAGAAGGAGAAGGAGGAGGAGAATAGGAGAAGAAGAAGGAGAAGAAGAGGAGAAGAAGGACGGAAGAAGAAGGAGAATAAGGAGGGCTCCTTCTCCTCCTTCTCCTTCTTCTCTTCTTCTTCTCCTCCTCCTTCTTCTCCTTCTCCTTATCTTCTCTTTCTCTTCTTATTTTTGATCTTCCTTTTCATTTCTCCTCTTCTTGGAGCTAAATTAGCTAACTATGTCTTTTTGGAGACCTTCTAGTCCTTCTCCTCCTCCTCCTACTCCTTCTCCTTCTTCTCTTCTTCTTCTTCTTCTTTCTTTTCATTTTTCCTATTTCTTCTCCTCTTCTCCTCATGTTGGAGCTCAATTAGCTAACTATCTCTTTTTGGAGCTAAATGGGCTAATTATCCCATTTTAGAAAAAAACAAGCTAAGTATATAATATTAATGAGCTAACCAAGGTTCTTATGCCATTTGGAGCTTATAATGACTTTTTGGAGCTAAATGGGCTAATTATGTCATTGTTGGGGAAATTAAGGCAAGGAGAATATGAAAGAGGAGAAGAAAGAGGAGGAGGAGAAGAATAAGAAGAAATCAAGAAGAAGGAGGAGAAGGAGGAGGAGGAGGAGAAGGACTAGAAGGTCCTTGGCCTTTTCCTCCTTCTCCTCCTCCTCCTACTCCTTCTCCTTCTTCTCTTCTTCTTCTTCTTTTTCTTTTCATTTTTCCTATTTCTTCTCCTCTTCTCCTCTTCTTGGAGCTCAATTAGCTAACTATCTCTTTTTGGAGCTAAATGGGCTAATTATCCCATTTTAGAAAAAACAAGCTAAGTATATAATATTAATGAGCTAACCAAGGTTCTTATGCCATTTTGAGCTTATAATGTCTTTTTGGAGCTAAATGGGCTAATTATGTCATTGTTGGAAAAATTAAGGCAAGGAGAATATGAAAGAGGAGAAGAAAGAGGAGGAGGAGAAGAATAAGAAGAAATCAAGAAGAAGGAGGAGAAGGAGGAGGAGGAGGAGAAGGACTAGAAGGTCCTTAGCCTTCTCCTCCTTCTCCTCCTCCTCCTACTCCTTCTCCTTCTTCTCTTCTTCTTCTAAATCTTTCATTTCATTTTTCCTAGTTCTTCTCATCTTCTCCTCTTCTTGGAGCTCAATTAGCTAACTATGTCTTTTTGGAGCTAAATGGGCCAATTATCCCATTTTAGAGGAAAACAAGCTAAGTATATAATATTAATGAGCTAACCAAGGTTCTTATGCCATTTTGAGCTTATAATGTCTTTTTGGAGCTAAATGGGCTAATTATGTCATTGTTGGGGAAATTAAGGCAAGGAGAATATCAAAGAGGAGAAGAAAGAGGAGGAGGAGAAGAAGAAGAAGAAATAAAGAAGAAGGAGGAGAAGGAGGAGGAGGAGGAGAAGGACTAGAAGGTCCTTGACCTTCTCCTCCGTCTCCTCCTCCTCCTCCTTCTCCTTCTTCTCTTCTTCTTATTCTTCATTCTTTTCATTTTTCCTATTTCTTCTCCTCTTCTCGTCTTCTTGGAGCTCAATTAGCTAACTATGTCTTTTTGGATCTATATGGGCAAATTATCCCATTTTAGAGGAAAATAAGCTAAGTATATAATATTAATGAGCCAACCAAGGTTCTTATGCCATTTTGAGGTTATAATGTCTTTTTGGAGCTAAATGGGCTAATTATGTAATTGTTGGGGAAATTAAGGCAAGGAGAATATGAAAGAGGAGAAGAAAGAGGAGGAGGACAAGAAGAAGAAGAAATCAAGAAGAATGAGGAGAAGGAGGAGGAGGAGGAGAAGGACTAGAAGGTCATTGGCCTTCCCCTCCTTCTCCTCCTCCTCCTCCTTCTCCTTCTTCTCTTCTTCTTCTTCTTCTTTCTTTTCATTTTTCCTATTTCTTCTCCTCTTCTCCTCTTCTTGGAGCTCAATTAGCTAACTATGTCTTTTTGGAGCTATATGGGCTAATTATCCCATTTTAGAGGAAAAATCTAAGTATATAATTTTAATGAGCTAACCAAGATTCTTATGATATTTTGAGGTTATAATCACTTTATGGAGCTAAATGGGCTAATTATGTCATTGTTGGGGAAATTAAGGCAAGGACAATATGAAAGAGGAGAAGAAAGAAGAGGAGGAGAAGAAGAAGAAGAAATCAAGAAGAAGGAGGAGAAGGAGGAGAAGGATTACAAGGTCCTTGACCTTCTCCTCCTTCTCCTCCTCCTCCTCCTCCTTCTCTTCTTCTTCTTCTTTTCTTATTTCTTTTGATTTTTCCTATTTATTCTCCTCTTCTCCTCTTCTTGGAGCTCAATTAGCTAACTATGTCTTTTTGGAGCTATATGGGCTAATTATGCCATTTTAGAGGAAAACAAGCTAAGAATATAATATTCATGAGCTAACCAAGGTTCTTATGCCATTTTGTGGTTATTATGGCATTTTGGAGCTAAATGGGCTAATTATGTCATTGTTGGGGAAATTAAGGCAAGGAGAATATGAAAGAGGAGAAGAGAAACTTACCGTAGTGGTCATCAAGGAGGAGAAGCACCACGGTTGCTCGCGGCGGTTTCGTTTGGAAACGGTTGCCCTGGAGAAGGGTCGTGCGATGCCGCTCGGGAGTTATTCTGCAGAAAATATATTTTGCAATGTCTGAGTTAGCATGATGGCACTCAATTATTAATACTAGTTTATAATGAAACTCACCATGCCAATCGAAGAGAAGACGGTCATCGGCAGAGGGACTTGACCGCTCTTCTCGCACAGACCCTGAAGAGTGGGTCGTATTAGTTAGTAATGAAATAGACATTACACACATGATTTGGCTAATGTGAAAAAAAACTTACCACAAAAAACTCGTACAAGGCCCGTTGACCCGCCTCATACCGGGCCCTCTCCTCCTCAAGCAATCGTGTTGTGGTCTGGTTACTCTCATCAAGAGCAGCCTGAAGTGCAGCCTTGCTTGCCAATCTCTCTTTCTCAACAGCAGCCTAGTTTGCCGCTCTCTCTTTCTGAAGAGCAGCCTGAAACACCATTCCTCGTTACCACTATGGTGACACACCTAGTGAAATGGATGAAAGTTTTCTGAGTCCGTACAACTAACCTCGATGGCAAGATCGACTGGCCGTGGATGACGCGTTATCTCAGGACAGCTGCTCGACTGGCGTGCCTTGATCTCCGGGAGAGTGAGTGGACAACGTATTATCCCATGTCCAATGGCTATCGAGCCATGGGGCCTCCCACCACCAGATATCATCACCAGCTCTGGATCCAAAGGTTCCTGGCTCGGGTTAAAGTCATCCCCTTTCGTAGCCTTCCCCGTGTCCCTGTATGTCACGAGAATGCCTTCGCCCTCTTGTACGAGGCAGTATGGGCCATGCCATAAAGGTCGTACAAGTGTGGCATCTCTGTCTTATTGTGATGCGCCTACAAGAGAGGAACAAAATATTAGCATGAAGAATGAATTGCATGAAACATGAAGCAAATCACATACCCAGTTTCGTCCGAACTAGAGTAAGTTGGCGCTGCCTTGATGGTGTGGCACACTGACGTCAGCTGTGCTTCCCTGGCAATGGCTCCAGAAAAGTGTTGATCCTGTAATCTCAAGTGTTTGCTAGACGAATGCTTATAACAACTAACCTTCTCCTGCAACGGCACCAGAAGAATGCTGCTAGCACTCCCCGGCAATGAAACTGGAAGAATGTTGTTGATGGCCCACCTGCGCGTGGGTTCGTAGCAGATTTCGAGGGTAGAGTATTCGACCCAAATTTGTAGGTAAGCCTTCGGAGGTGAGAGTATACTCCCAAGTATTAGCAGCTGAATGTGTCAGATTCAACCACACCTAAAAGATTAGTATCTACAAGCACAATAGTGACAGCGAAGTAGTAACAACGAAGTAGCGGGTATCGGCAGTGTAACGAGCAATAGCAGTGGCATGGAACAGCAGTAGTGACAGTAGTATCAAGTAGCAACAGTAGCAAGCAATAGTAGTAGCAACAGTAGCAGCAGAGCAAGACAAGTAACATCAGTAGCAAAAGTAGTAGCAGCAGAGCAAGACAAGTAACTGAAGTAGCAACAATAGTAGCAGCAGAGCAAGACAAGTAACAGCAGTAGCAACAGTAGTAGCAACACAGCAAGACAAGTAATGGAAGTAGCAACAGTAGGACAAACTCGTAGGCATTGGGTCGGTGATTTGTTTGGGTGATATTCATCATGCAACAGCTATAACATGGAGAGATAAGCGGCTAGCTCCCGTTCGTCAATGTGATGTAGGCATGCATATTGTGTGTCGTCATACGTGCTTAGGGAAAAGAATTTGCATGACATCTATTGTCCATCCCTCCCGTGGCAGCGGGGTCCAAAAGGAAACTACGGGATATTAAGGTTCTTCTTTTAATAAAGAACCAGACCAATGCATTACACTTGGTGAACACATGAACTCCTCAAACTATGGTCATCACCGGGAGTGGTTCCGGTTGTTGTCACTCCGGGGTTGCCGGATCATAACACATCGTAGCTAACTACAACTTGCAAGATCGGATCTAAAACACACATATATTGTTGGCAACATAATAATTTCAGATCTGAAATCATGGCACTCGGGCCCTAGTGACAAGCATTAAGCATGGCAAAGTAGTAGCAACATCAAATCTCAGAACATAGTGGATACTAGGGATCAATCCCCATCATAACTAACTCGATTACATGATAGATCTCATCCTACTCATCACCATCCAGCGAGCCTACGAATAGATTACTCACGAACGACGAAGAGCTTCATGGAATTGGAGAGGGGAGAAGGTTGATGATGACGATGGCGACGATTTCCCCTCTCCGGAGCCCAAGACAGACTCCAGATCTACCCTCCAGATGAAGAACAAGTGGTGGCGGCGCCTCCGTATCGAGAACGCGACGAAAACTTCTCTTTTTATTTTTTCTGGGACGAAAGACAACTTATAGAGTTGGAGTTGGGGCCGGCAGGTGCCTGTGGGCCCCACAAGCCTGACCACCGCCACCAGGGGGGTGGTGGCGGAGCAGGGGCTTGTGGCCCACTGGCCCACCCCCTCAGGTTGATTCTGGCGCAGGTATTTTTGATATTTTCCAAAACCACTCCCCGTAAAATTTCAGGACGTTTGGAGAACTTTGATTTCTGCACAAAAATAACACCAAGCCAATTATGCTGAAAACAGTGTCAGTCCAGGTTAGTTCCATTCAAATCATGCAAATTATAGTCCAAAACAAGGGCAAAAGAGTTTGGAAAAGTAGATACGTTGGAGACGTATCAACTCCCCAAGCTTAAAACCTTGCTTGTCCTCAAGCAACTCAGTTGACAAACTGAGAGAGAAAGAAAAACTTTGACAAACTCTGTTTGATCTTGTTGTTGCAACTATGTCTAACTCATAACCAGAATTTCAGCAAGATCACAAGTTAACCACATAAGCAAAGACACAAAGGTCTCACGGTAAACTAATATCAATTGCGTAATTAGCTAACGAGCAAATAATAATGAGTTTCAAAAGCCAACACTTCAATCATATATGAATAGGTGGTATCTCGCTAGCTCTTTCTGAGACCGCAAAACATAAATGCAAAGCACTTTCAAAGATCAAGGTCTGACTAAACATTATAATTCATAGATCCAGTCATAGTCATACTCAATATCAATCAAAAGCAAAGCATAAAAATGACAGAGGTGCTCTCTAATTGGTGCTTATATAAGAGGAGGATGACTCGACAGGAAAATAAATAGACAGGCCCTTCGCAAAGGGAAGCATTGATTTGCAGAGGTGCCACAGCTCAAGCTTTGAAAACAGAGATAATAATTTTGGGTGGCATGCTTTCATTGTCAAGGCAATGACAAAGAGTTCTCAATATCTTCCATGCTACTCATGCTATAGGCGGTTTCCAAACAGAAAAGTAAAGTTTTAACTCCCCCACCACCAATCAATCACACTCCACGGCTAGCTGAATCCTCGGGTACCGTCCATACTAACATCAATCCAGGGGGAGTCTTGTTTTACAGTTATGTTTTCGATTTAAGCATGGAACTGGGCATCCCAATTACCGGCCCCTTTCTCGTGAATGACTGTGAATAAACACATGTCGAGGATAACACTCCTAGCATGGAAGATACCAATAGCCCTCTGTCACCACATGAGCGGTTCGGGCATGCAAAACATATTTATTTCTTGAAGGTTTAGAGAATGGCACATGCAAATTTACTTGGAACGGCAGGTAGATACCGCAAATAGGTAGGTATGGTGGACTCTCATGGAAAAACTTTTGGGTTGATGGAACTGGATGCACAAGCAGTATTCCCGTTAGTACAAGTGAAGGCTAGCAAAAGACTGGGAAGCGACCAACTAGAGAGCGACAACAGTCATCAAGATGCAATGAGTTTGAATAACATTGAATGCAAGCATGAGCAGGATATAAATCACCATGAACACGAACATCATAGAGGCTATGTTGATTTTGTTTGAACTACATGCATCAACATGCGCCAAGTCAAGCCACTTGAAACATTCAAAGGAGAATACCATCCTATCATACTACATCATAGTCATCTCAAAATCTATGTTGGCATTCAAGACAAACCATTATAAGCTCTCAGCTAAATAAGCATGGCATCAGAAACTATGATCTCTAAGTTGTCATTGCAACCATGGTTCTCTCACAACAAAGCTAAATCTGGGTTGAAAAGCTAGTCATATTTACAAAAACAAAATAGATAGAGTTCATACCAGCTTTTCAGTCTCAGTCACTTCATCATATATCATCATTGTTGCCTTTCATTTGCACGATCGAACAATGAAAACGATAATAAGCGCATTGGACTAAGTTGAATCTGTAGGCAAACACAAAGGAGAAGACAAGATAATATGGCTCTTTGAAAGCTAAACAGGTAAGCATGTAAGGACCACTAAGCATTGTAACCAATATCTTCTACCTTGACACAAAGAAAAAGAAAACTATTTACACGGGAAAGCTCCCAACAAGCAAAAGAAGAAAGAAAAATCATTTTGGGTTTTCTCAAAAGGACACAAAACAAGAAAACAAGAAAACAAAAATAAACTAGCATGGATAATATAGTGGCAAAGTGTAAGCACCGACTAACAAAGTGAAAGCATAAGCATGAATGTAAAGTCGGTGAGAACACGTACTCCCCCAAGCTTAGGCTTTTGTCCTAGCTTGGTCTACTCCCAAGGTGGGAAATAACCAGCTCCAGGATACTCCGGAGCAGACTGTGGATGCCACTGCTGTGTGAGCTCCTCTGGCTCCCACTGATAAACTGGCGTGTGGTACTCGACTGGCGGCTCGGGCGCTGGCTCCTGTGGTTGGGCCAAGCCCCAATATGCGTAGATGTCCACAGGCATAATAATGTACCTACCTGCAGGAAGATCAAACAAAGAAGGAGCAGGCAAGGTAATAGTCTCCCGAGTACACTTACTAAATACCAGGTTATAAATCATCCGTCTACTAGCATCTCTATCCAGAAAATCATGGCGAACCTTCTGTCATAATCTAGATATTTCTCAGGAAGAAGCATCTCTTCTTCCTCGCGAAGTCTAATGGGCATCTCAAAGTGTCTGGAAAGACGGGTAGCATAGATACCTCCATAGACAACACCTTTAGAACGGTTCAGGTTCAACCGTTGAGATACTATAGCGCCCAAGCTATAAGTCTTATCGTTATAAAGGCCTTCGCGCAAAACCGCAGGGTCTGGAGAACTAAGTGATCCAGCCTCTCCACGGCCAATCAAACATTTTCCCATAAATAGTGAGAAGTACCGAAGCACAGGAAAATGTATGCTAGCAATTCTAGCGCGACACACTCCTCTCTCCTCTCCAACAGCAATAGAACCAATGAAATCCTCCAAGTCTCGTGGACGAGGGTCATGGATATCCCCAACATAAGGTAATTTGCATACATTGCAAAAGTCCTGCAGCGTCATGCACTGGGGGATATTGTAAATCATGAACTCAACCATGGTAGGTTCTTCCTCGGATAAAAGTTGAAGCTTTGAAAGAAAATATTGGTGAGGAGGAGATATTGTGGGCCCTTATCTTCAACGAACGCAGTAAGACCTGCGTTCTCCACCAAGTAATAAAAGTCTTCATAAAGTCCGGCAGCGCGCAAAAATTCATCACTTGGCCACTCGCACGCTCGAACTTCTGTGACTCGAGGGACTGCGTACTTGGGGTGATTCTTCTCGTCCTCCTTGGGGTTACGGCTCGAAGAGCCTCTCAAGAACCTCCTCATCTCTTTCTTTTTCTAGCTATGAAAAATTCGGAAATTTTTAGAGACTTCGAAAGAAAAGTGAATGAGGATTAACCCAACTTGTAGCAACTACTCCTACTAGTGCCTAGAGACTGTATCACGCGCTAAAACTACTTGGGACCAGCTAAAATCAACTTTTCAAGCTCAAGAACAGGGTCACCAAGGTAGCAAGAATTCAAGAAGGATAAAGCACTAGAGCAAAAACTAATTGGACCAATGGAGGAGTCACTTACCAAGGTGTAATTTCCCCAAAACAGTTCAGAGAATGGTGCTTTGAGCAAGGAGATCAAAAATCACAGCCAAATCAGCAAGAACACGGGTTTGAGCTGCGAAACAATTTTTTCTGGAGGTGGAAGAAGAGGCTGAGAGCTGGAATGAGTGGAGGGGGTGCCTGTGGGCCCCACAAGCTTGCACCCTGCCACCAGGGGGGTAGGTGGCGGTGGGGGGGCTTGTGGCCCACTGGTCAGGCCCCCTAACCAGCTCTCAGGCTCATAAATTTTCAAAAATTCCAGAAAAAATCATACTATATTTTCAGGACCATCGGAGAACTTTTATTTTTGAGGTATTTTTCTCCGGGACGCTAAAACAGAAAACAGGAAAAGCTAAGCTAATTCTATCATTTTTCTTCTAAGCAACACAAAATGAAGACTCAAAACAGAGGTATGTGACTCTCTGATTCATCCGTTTCATGGTCATCGAAAGAAATCCGTCAACGGGATTGATCAAGTCCTTATGACAAAACCTTCTAGAATCGCAAGAGAGAACGGAGAATTTTCGAATAGCCACTAAGTCACCTCAATGGGGATATGTATCTCCCCAATAAGCAAATCATACTTCATCTTGACACGAGGAATAGGGCATTCAAAGCTCCCAATGAGAATCGATGAAGTATTTTCGATAGCATTGATGCAATATACTGGATATCGTTTCTTCGGAAAGTGCAATGTGTGCTCATTACCGTTGACATGGAAAATGACATTGCCTTTGTTGCAATCTATAACAGCCCCTACAGTGTTTAAAAAGGGTCTTTCGAGGATGATAGCCATGGCATCGTCCTCGGGAATATCCAAGATAACAAAGTCTGTTAAGATAGTGGTATTAGCAACCACAACAGGCACAACCTCGCAATCGCCGATAGGGAAAGCAGTTGATTTGTCGGCCATTTGTAGAGAAATTTCAGTGGGTGTCAACTTATCCAACTCAAGTCTACGATAAAGAGAGAGTGGCATAACACTAACACCGGCTCCAAGGTCATATAAGGCAGTTATTACGTAGTTTCCTTTAATTGAGCAAGGTATAGTGGGCACTCCGGGATCACCAAGTTTCTTAGGAGTTCCACCTTTGAAAGTGTAATTGGCGAGCATGGTGGAGATCTCAAGATCTGGTATCTTCCTTTTATTAGTCACGATATCTTTGATGTACTTGGCATACGGAGACATCTTGAGCATATCAATTAACCGCATCTGCAGAAAGATGGGTCTTATCATCTTAACGAAGCGCTCAAAATCCTCATCATCTTTTTTCTTGGATGGCTTAGGAGGAAAGGGCATAGGTCTCTGAACCCATGGCTCTCTTTCTTTACCATGCTTCCTAGCAGTGAAGTCATTCTTGTCGTATTTCTTAGGTTGTGGATTATCAGGATTAACCGTATGTTCAATCTCCACATCCTCATCATTGCTAGGTTGAGCATTATTATGAACATCACTGTCCATATTGTCACTAGGTTCATGTTCATCACCAGATTGTGTTTCTGCATCAGACGCAGAAATATCATTAGGTTCTTCAGGTGTGACAATATTTGGTGAACTGGCATGTGGTTTCTATCATCATTCTTCTTCTCCTTAGGATGACTAGGTGTATCAGCATTGATTCCTTGAGAATCTTGATCAATTCTCTTAGGATGACCTTTAGGATACAAAGGTTCCTGAGTCATTTTGCCTCCTCTAGTAATGACTCTGACAGAGTTGTCATTTAATTCATTGAGCAAGTCATTCTGAGATTTAAGTACTTGTTCTACCTGAGTAGTAATCATAGAGGCATGTTTACTCATAAGCTTCAGAGCATTGACATTTCTGTCTACACAAGCACTTAAATGGCTAAGCATACGAGCACTTTGTTACAAATGTCTGCTAACATGATCATTGAAACTCTGTTGTTTGGCAACAAAGTTGTCAAATTCATCAAAGCATAGGCTAGCAGGTTTATCAAAAGGAATATCACTCTTGTCAAACCTACGCAGAGAATTCATTTCTACTACCTGTATCGGGTTATCGAGACCGTGGATCTCTTCGATAGGTGGTAGATTTTTGACATCTTCAGATCTAATGCCTTTCTCTTACATAGATTTCTTGGCTTCTTGGATATCTTCGGGACTGAGGAATAGAATACCTCTTTTCTTTGGAGTTGGCTTAGGAGGTGGTTCGGGAATAGTCCAAGCATTATCATTGATCAAGAGGTTATTAAGTAGAGTCTCAGCTTGTTCTACAGTTCGTTCCCTAAAACACAACCGGCAAAACTATCTAGGTAGTCTCTAGAGGCATCAGTAAGTCCGTTATAGAGGATATCAAGTATCTCGTTCTTCTTAAGAGGGTGATCAGGCAAAGCATTCTGTAGCTGGACGAGCCTCCCCCAAGCTTGTGGAAGACTCTCTTCTTGGAGTTGGGCAAAGTTGTATATTTCCTGTAAGGCAGCTTGCTTCTTATGGGCAGGGAAATATTTCTCACAGAAGTAATAGACCATCTCTTGGGGACTACGCACCCATCCAGGAGCAAGAGAGGTGAACCAGGCTTTAGCATCATCCTTTAGAGAGAAAGGAAATAACTTCAGGATATAGTAGTGGCGGATCTTCTCCTCATTAATGAAAAGGTTGGCTATTTCGGATAGTTTGGCAAGATGGGCTATGACCGTCTCAGACTCATAACCATGAAAAGGATCAGATTCGACTAGAGAGATTATCTCAGGGTCGACAGAGAATTCATAATCCTTATCGGTGACAAAGATAGGCGAAGTGGCAAACTTCGGATCATTTTTCATCCTAACTTCCCGAGATTTTTCCTTCCACTTGAGAACTAATTTCTCAGTGTCACAGGCATCCTTACACGCAAGAAAATCCTCAGCTATCTCTCCCTCCATAACGTAACCCTCGGGTATAACAGGCAATTCATATCTAGGAGAGCTAGATCTAGCAGGAGCAAAAGCAGGTTCTATCTCAATAGCATCGGCAATATCAGAAGCATCACGAGCATTGGCAGTAAGTCTAGCAATATGAGCATCAAGGAACACTCCTAGTGGAACAGGCAAATGAGCATCTCTAGTAGTATCAAGCATAGCATCATCAGGCAAAGCAGCATCTCTAGCATCATGAGGCAAAGCAGTATCAAGCATAGCATCTCTAGCAGTATCAGGCATAGTATCAAGCATAGTATGACCAGGCATAGTATCACGCATAGCATCTCTAGCAGTATCAGGCATAGTATCAAGCATAGTATCATCAGGCATAGGCGACATATCAAGATTTCTAGCATGAGGTGATGTCGCAAACTTACTCATAACTGCAGGTGAATCAAGTGCAGAGCTAGATGGCAATTCCTTACCTCCCCTCGTAGTTGAGGGCAAGACTTTGGTCTGCGGATCCTTCAGATTCTTCATAGTGATCAGTAGATATAAATCCCAAGTAACTCAGAGAATATAGCAATACCTCCCCGGCAATGGCGCCAGAAAAATGCTGACGTCAGATGTGCTTCCCTGGCAATGGCTCTAGAAAAGTGTTGATCCTACAATCTCTAGTGTTAGCTAGACGACTGCTTATAACAACTAACCTTCTCCTGCAACGGCACCAGAAGAATGCTGCTAGCACTCCCCGACAATGAAACTGGAAGAATGTTGTTGATGGCCGACCAACGCGTGGGTTCGCAGTAGTTTTCGAGGGTAGAGTATTCGACCCAAATTTGTAGGTAAGCCTTAGGAGTTGAGAGTATACTCCCAAGTATTAGCAGCTGAATGTGTCAGATTCAACCATACCTGAAAGATTAGTATCTGCAAGCACAATAGTGACAGCGAAGTAGTAACAACGAAGTAGCAGGTATCGGCAGTGTAACAAGCAATAGTAGTGGCAACGAACAGCAGTAGTGACAGCAGTAGCAAGTAGCAACAGTAGCAAGCGACAGTAGTAGCAATAGTAGCAGCAAAGCAAGACAAGTAACAGCAGTAGCAACAGTAGTAGCAGCAGAGCAAGACAAGTAACAGCAGTAGCAACAGTAGTAGTAGCAGAGCAAGACAAGTAACGGCAGTAGAAACAGTAGGTCAAACTCGTATGCATAGGGTCGGTGATTTGTTTGGATGATATTCATCATGCAACAGCTATAACACGGAGAGATAAGTGGCTAGCTCCCGTTCGTCAATGTGATGTAGGCATGCATTCCGTGTGTCGTCATACGTGCTTAGGGAAAAGAACTTGCATGGCATCTATTGTCCATCCCTCCCGTGGCAGCGGGGTCCAAGAGGAAACTATGGGATATTAAGATTCTCCTTTTAATAAAGAACCGGACCAACGCATTAGCACTTGGTGAACACATGAACTCCTCAAACTATGGTCATCACCGGGAATGGTTCCGGTTATTGTCACTCCGGAGTTGCCGGATCATAACACATAGTAGGTAACTACAACTTGCAAGATCGGATCTAAAACACACATATATTGGTGGCAACATAATAATTTCAGATCTAAAATCATGGCACTCGAGCCCTCGTGACAAGCATTAAGCATGGCAAAGTAGTAGCAACATCAAATCTCAGAACATGGTCGATACTAGGGATCAATCCCCATCAAAACTAACTCGATTACATGATAGATCTCATCCTACTCATCACCGTCCAGCGAACCTATGCATAGATTACTCACGAACGACGAAGAGCTTCATGGAATTGGAGAGGGAAGAAGGTTGATGATGACGAAGGCGACGATTTCCCCTCTCCGGAGCCCAAGACGGACTCCAGATCTGCCCTCCAGATGAAGAACAGGTGGTGGCGGCGCCTCCGTATCAAAAACGCGACGAAAACTTCTCTTTTTATTTTTTGTGGGACGAAAGACAACTTATAGAGCTGGAGTTCGGGGCGGCAGGTGCCTGTGGGCACCACAAGCCTGCCCACCGCCACCAGGGGGGTGGTGGCGGAGCAGGGGCTTGTGGCTCACTGGCCCACCCCATCAGGTGGATTCTGGCGCAGGTATTTTTGATATTTTCCAAAAATGCTCCCCGTAAATTTTCAGGACGTTTGGAGAACTTTGATTTCTGCACAAAAATAACACCAAGGCAATTCTGCTGAAAACAGTGTCAATCCAGGTTATTTCCATTCAAATCATGCAAATTATAGTCCAAAACAAGGTCAAAAGAGTTTGGAAAAGTAGATACGTTGGCGACGTATCACACACCAACCATTTGGCTACGCCGATCCTTCGCATTGTCGTGGACGGCTCGCCAGTTGCCTGTGCACCACTCATCAACCAACGCCTCCCAACAATCCATATTATCCGCGCACCATCTCGGGGGTACCTGTAAGTAATTAGAAAGAATTTTGAGCGCTACGCCTATGAATGAAATCAAGAAAACTACGTAGAAGGACTTAAGAATAGGTAATTACCTTCATGTATTGCTCCTTCTTCAGAAACTTTCCGCGGCAATCCTTCTTCTGCTTCTTAATACCACCCGTGATGTAGTAGTCTCGAATAGCCTGCGGCCAAGCCTCGTGGCATAAGTTATGTAGTAACCGCCTACACCCGGCCTCGAGAACCTTGGCCGCCTCCTCCTCATATCCATCCTCACACCTATATAAGGTCTGCAATCAAACATGAAAACACCGATTAGTACTATAATTAGCTATATTGTTAATTTTAGATTGTGTAAAAGGATAATTTACCCAAAAGCTCTTGATCACCATCTCGGCCCACATGTGGCACAAGACACCATCTATAATCTCCTCCGGCGGGGCCTGCGCAGCCTGGCAGTGCTCCCAGGAAAATCCTAGTGTAGGAACCTAACCCTCACCACGCAACGTGACAAACCCCGGGAAATTTGTCCGGCATAGCAGACCAAGGACGGAGTTCGGCTTGCGGACTCCACGAGGGTGTTCCCATTCCCTGCAGTATGATAAGGTCAACGCATTAGATATTTGAACAAACTTGAAGGGAAAAGATAAAAAAAGTAAATGTACTTACCTATCTCCTTCAGGTTTAATCACCGGCATCTCCTCGCGGGTAGCCGACACGACCGGGAGACGTGTACTACCACGCTTGTACACGATGGCCCCATCCACCTGCAGATCGCCCTCACTATCCGTAAACTCATCCCCACTATCCCTGCCCCCTGAGCCACCCGGACTGTCGGTCCAATCCGGCAACTCGGTCTGATCCGGCCAGGCATCCCATCCGGACCTCTCCACGTCGAGTGAAGCCTCCGGAACCGTAATCTCGTGGGCCGAATGCACCTCGACCCGAGGCTGATTCTGGACCGAAGTCTCATGGGACGAATGACCGTCAACACCAGGCTCCTGGACAGGAGTCCCCGTAGCCTCCTCCGAAAACGGGTCGACCATAGTAGTCCTATGCTCGGGTGAATGAGCCGGTGGTGGTGGCGAGGACGGCTCAACATTCCTCCTAGATCTTCCGCGGCCACCACCTCTCCCTGTACCCTTCCCCTTCTTCCCTACCCGACCAGCACGTCCCCCAGTGGGCAATGCCGCCGACGAAGAAGAACCCACGGGTGGTGTCGACAGACTGTCTGCAAAGGCTCTACGGAGAGATAGGGGTGGAAGGGAAGTACCACCCCTCGTGCGGGGCGCCTGGGAAGAACCCTCTAGCGATCTGGACCAGTGCCCACCATCTTTCAACACCTGGTGACCTGCCATGATAAAGATTAAAAAAAATTAGTACAACATAAAAAATTGAATAACTGACATGAATAATAATATGTACATGAATAATAAAGATTAAAATATATATAATTTAAGTTGTGAATCTTACAAACTAATAATCATCAGCAATAAATGCATCATCATCATCACTATCACGCATGTCTTCATGAATGACGTGCTCCTCGGGTTCAATGGTGTGAAGTTGTGAAAGGCCTTTCTGTAATCGGTGAAGCATTGACAGGTCATCCGCATCAGTAACCTCTACGAGTTCCAGGTCTTCTGGTTTCGGCTCAGGGGTGGAGTCGGATTCATTGTCGCAGTCTACTTCCATGTTCTTGGGTGAAGCACGGCGGTTCTTGAAACGTTTCTTGGAAGAATTCTCGGTCATATGTGTCTCGGTTAATGTGAGGTTCAAAATCCTGTTCATTTGGGAGAGGTGGTCTGACATGTGGCGGCACTTCATAAACAACATACCAACCTTCCAGATTCTTATCCGTTTGGCATGCCTGCGGTAGATAGAAAACTTGGGTCGCCTATTGAGCCGTAGTATAGACATCGGGAACATCTAAATGGGTGTTTGGATTGATTTCGACTATTCCTATATGTTCATGAGTCCCTCTAGTCTCCTTCGGCTGGAACCAATAACATTTGAAGACTACGACGTTCGTTGGGTTTTCACCATAGAATTGAAGTTCATAAATTGCTTCAACTCTTCCATAATACTCAATAACACCTTCGCCGATAGCAGAGACACCACAATTTGTAGATTTCCGGTCGAGCATAGATAGCTCTTTGCCAAAGGTACGAAAGAGATACCCGTTGATGTTGTATTTCTCAAATGAACGGACCTTATAGTCAAAACCATTAGCAGCTTGTCTCAATTCGGCGTCCATAGACTCTGAATTAGCCTACAAGTTTAATACAAAACGATTGTTGCATTAGCCGCAAGTTAGACCAAGAAATGAAATGGTCCATTATTGATAATTACCGTTTGTTTGAACCAAGTGATGAAACCGGGTTAGCCGCCTCCTGTCTTTGACAGAAGCTCATACTCTTCGACGGAATCATTTTCGATCACCGCTCCATCTGAGAATTTGGCGACGTAACAGCTGTTTGAAATATCCGGGAATAAGAGCAGTTCAAAGGAATTAGAAGTTATGGGAAAATGTGCCGAGAACTCACTCGATGTACGGCCGCACTTCTGTTAGGTTGTTGAAGATATACAACGAAATGTTCCACCATTCTTCGACATCCAACATTATTGGTTTCGAAGCACCGGCTGGTGTGAGCTTCCATTTGAATAGGCTGAGGTTCGACCAACCTTTTTTAGGGTCTGCATCATTGTGCCGAGGCTTCGGATTATGCAAATGATGATTTTTGGCTTCGTAGTGTGTTGTCACAAAGTTTGCCACCTCCTCAGTAGTGAATGCCTCAGCCATTGATGCTTCAATTCTACGCTTATTTTTACATTTAGCTCGAAGGGTCTTCTGCATCCTCTCAGTTGCATAGCACCAACGATTTTGCACGGGCCCACCCAATCTTGCCTCGGTCGGTAGATGTAAAATCAAATGCTGCATTGGATTAAAGAAGCCCGGTGGAAAGATCTTCTCTAACTTGCACAACAACTCCAGTGCAAACTCCTCCATGTCTTCTACCACGCCAGGCGACAATTCTTTCGCACAAAGAATACGGAAGAAATAGCTCAGCTCCGCCAGTACTAGCCATTCATCCTCAGGAATAAAGCCACGTAACATCACCGGCATTACCCGCTCTAGCCATATGTGCCAATCATGACTCTTGAGACCAAAGATTTTTAATTTTTCAAGACTCGCTCCCCTCTTTAGATTCGTTGCATACCCGTCAGGGAACATCAAGTGCATTTTGACCCACAAGATAATTTCCCTCATAGCTGGCCTTCCAAGATTTAACCAGGCCTTTGGCTTCGACCACTTCTGCTTTCCTTTGCCTTCTCGCATGTTTTGTAACGGTCTATGACATAGTGTCTCTTGATCGACTCTAGCCTTAGTATTATCCTTTGTCTTCCCATATATGTCGAACAATATACCAAATATAGCCTCTCCGATATTCTTTTCAGTGTGCATCATGTCGATATTGTGTGGAAGAAGGAGGTCTTTGAAGTAAGGCAGATCCCATAAGCATGGCTTGTGAGTCCAGGCGTGTTTTGAACTATACCCCTTGAAATACCCTGGACGCTCTGGATCAGGCTCGAGGGCGTTTAACTGATCCAGGATCTCTTGGCCTGTCAACGTAGGTGGTGCCAAGTTTTTGACAACTTTACCTTTGGTAAAGTTCTTGTTGTCTTTTCTGAACTGATGTCAGGATCCATGAACTATCTATGCAAGTCAAAGCAAGAATACTTCCGACCCTCCTCCAACCAATGAAACTAAAGAGCTGCCTTGCATTGGGGGCACGTGAACCTTCCATGCACAGACCATCCAGAGAATAGTGCATACGCTGGCAAGTCATGCATAGAGTACATGTACCACACATGCATTTTGAAGTTTTGTTTTCTAGCGGCATCGTATGTCTTGACCCCATTATCCCAAGCTTCTTCCAATTCATCCTTAAGCGGCTGCAGGTAGACATTCATATTCTTCCCCGGATAATTGGGCCCTGGAATTATCAACGTCAAAAATATGTTCTTTCTTTGCATAATCTGTCCGGGGGGAGATTGAGTGGAATGACAAATACAGGCCAACAACTATATTTGGTTGCCGTCATGCCGAAGGGATCAAAACCATCCGTGGCGATGCAGACTCGAGGATTCCTTGTATCTTCCGCTTTATCCTGATGCAATCCATCGAAATATTTCCATGCTTCCCCATCCGATGTGTGTACCACCATCTTATTCCCATCGCATCTAGTTCGGTTCTTTTGCCCAATTTCTGCCATGTCATCTGTCTGGCTATCTCTTCGACCATGAAACGACGTTGAAGTCTTGGTACGATTGGCATATACCGAAGAACACTAACTGCGATTTTGGTGTGCCTCTTCTCACCCATACCGTTGTCTACCACAAGATACCTGCAAGACTCGCAATTGGGACAATAGTCCAAGTGTGCATACTCTGTCGAAGTGTGCATACTCCTTCCTAAATAAGGCACATCCTTTCTCATATGCATCTATCTTCTCATAGGGCATCTTAAGTACACGAAGTATTTTGTCCGACTCGTACAGGTTTGCAGGCATGACATGGCCTTTGGGAAGGAAGCGTCCAAATAGTGTCATCATCGCGTCGTAGCATTCTCTTCCCAAGTTGAATTGAGCCTTCAGAGCCATTACTTGTGCAATTGCATCCAGCTGACAGAGCTCAGTGTGCTCATGGAGAGGACGTTTTGAAGACTCCAACATTTCATAAAAGGCCTTTGCAGATTCCTCCATCTCATCTTCCGAATCCCGAGCATCATCAAAGTATTGCACCATGTCTTTGATCCTGGTACCATGCTCTTCGGTGCGACGACGGACCACCTCAGCTCTTGTGCGTTTTATAGACTCACCATGAAATGTCCACACCGTATAATTAGGCTTAAAACCCCTCCTCTACAGGTGTTTAATCATTACATCCTTTGTCGTCTTTTAATAGTTGTCGCATCCAGGACAGGGGCAATAGTTTCTTTCCTGGCCATTTGCGAATGCGGCTTTCACAAATTCCTTTGTTTTTACAAACCATTCTTTCTTCATCTCTTTCTGACTAGGGTGACCGGTATACATCCACGCACGATCACTCATCTTTCCTAGCTACTAAAGACAGGAGAAATATATTTATATATAATTTAGCATTTATATTCATCGGTTAATCAGGTTCGCCATTTTTATTACGTCTAGACAACCTACACGCTAATAGGTAAAGATAGGTCCTAATCCCACCTGAGTATGTGTAGATTGGGTACGTTTTCCCATGCTCTGCTCCAGATCCAACGCAAAATTTCGGCAGCACCTCCCCGCTGTTCTCCTAATACACGTCTCCACAATAAACAGAGAGGATGTGCATCCGGAGAACAACAGGGAGGCACTAACGAAATTCCGCATCGGATCCAGAGCACAGCATATGGGAAAACGAACCCAATCTACACATACTCGGGCTGTCCATGGATAATGTTGGACAATTCGAAAGGATGGCAGTTATAAATATGCAAAGACATGCATATTTATAGATGTCGCCCTTTCGAACGGGAGACGCATACTGGTCACGCATACTGATAAATTAATTTAATTACCTAATTCTAGAAAGTTTCATCCGGAAACCGAGCCACAGTAAATGAAGGGGCGAGGAGGAGATGAAATTTGTGCTGACCCACGAATGCAGGGGAGGATCTCGTACAATGCACGGGGCGTCTTCGCACAGCAGACCTCACAGCGACGAGACAACTGTCACATGTAAATCCACCCGATCAACACAAATATTCTAATTATGTATAATTATGTCATTTTTTAGGAAAACAAGCTAAGAATATAATATTCATGAGCTAACCAAGGTTTTTAGCTTCTTATGTCATTTTGGAGGATAATTAGCTAAACAAGCTAAAAAATAAGGAGGAGAGAAGAAAGAGAAGAATGATAAGAAGGAGGGCTCCTTCTCCTCCTCCTCCTTCTCCTTCTTCTTCTCTTCTTCTTCTTTTCAGTTTTCTCTCTTTCTTCTCCTCTTCTCCTCTTCTTCTTCCTCTTATTTGTATTTCTATTTTTCTTTAGCCTCTTCTTCTACTTATTCTTTTTTTTCTCTTCTTCTCATTCTTATTTTTTTTCTTCTCTTCTTCCCTTCTTCTCTTCTTCTTTTCTTCCCTTCTTCTTCCTCTTCTTTCTATTAAGCTAACTAACTAGTGGCAGATTCTCTTTATATGAAAAGCTAAGAATATAGGGCTCATCAACCGGTACACCGACTACTACAACAACTACAATAACAACAACAACTACTACAACTACTACAATAACAACAACAACTACAACAACTACAATAACTAGAACAACTACTACAACAACAATAAAAAATCAACTTTGTAGTTACAATCTAATTCCAAAAAACTAAATACCAAATAGTTAATTTTCCCATGCGGGGGGGGGGGGGCTCACCGGGAGGGGCGGCTATGGCGTCGTGGGTCGCGGGGCCGGGGGTGTTGGGTGTGGCGGGGCGGTGCCGGGGACAGTGGGGCACCAGGGCGGCGACGAGGGCGGTGGGGCGGCGGCGGCGAGGTTGTGAGGCACCAGGGCGGCGCCGGGGGCGCCAAGGGCGGCGGCGGTGCGATGGTGGTGGCGGCGGTGGGCGTCTGGGAGAGGAGTGGGAGAGAGAGAGGGGCGGGGTGTGGAGCCGTTACATAGTGGCCGCAAAGAGCCGTTACGGAGTTAGCTCTTTGCATTTTGCCAGTGGACGGCAAAGAGTCTAGACTCTTTGTTGTCTGCCTCCGAACTCTTTGTCGTCCACTAGCACACGGCAAAGACGGGACTCCAGTTTGACCTAACGTCCCCGCGGTCAGGTGGGCCCCACCTATATATTTTTTGTCTGTTGTGCGACTCTTTGCCGTCTGCGACTCACGGCAAAGATGTGACTGGTGGCAAAGACATTCTATGCCATCAGCCAGTTCTTTGACGTCTGCTTTGTGGCAGCTGACGACAAAGACACTCCTTGCCATTAGCCAGCAGACTACAAATATATGGCAAACAGCAAAAAACTGAATTCCAGTAGTGTACCGGAATGTTATCCACAATAGTAACAGGGTCTTATTGACAGAGCTGTATACCGAGATTTTTACCTAAGCAGGGAATTGACATTGCTTAGACAAGTTATGCCACAAGAAAGGTCAAACAGACCAATAGGAAGGAAAATGTGTTCACACACACAAGCTTTAGAGTATACCATTCCCGAGGAAAATATAGAATATGGTATAGATGATAGGTCATCAAGTATATAACCTTTTAGATAAAGAGGCAAGAAGAATCATGATTTTTACCCATACCATGCGGTTTGGATAATTGATCAGGAACAATTTGGCATTGCGCTTCCAATGTTCCTGCTGAAATTTAAAGTACCACATCTGTGCTTCGGGTTAGCCTCGACATGGTCATGAGATAAAGGTTGGACTTATGGGTATACAAAGAGGATCCATGAGGAACAACTTAGGAAATAAGTCATATAGTTCCCGCATGGAAGATGGGGAATCTTACATATGGAAGAATTTATAACAATAGGTCATGCGGCCCGGTGTGCCAAACAAGACATCACCGTACCGGGTTACATAAGACCAAAGTTATAATTATTGGAAAAATGTTCCAACCATCGTATCTGTCTGAGATTCAGATCTGGTTGGTGTCATGATACCTCCGACTCAATATGCCTGTGAAGAAAAGATGAAGATGCAAGATTCTCATGATATGAGCTACACAAGCAATTCTTAAATTATGAGTTCGATTGTAAGACATATGAACACAATGTCAAGACATTCGTCCCCACAAGGAATTCTTACGCCAAAATGCAACTGAGTCCTGATTTGAGAACCCTCATAGAGGGTAACAAGGCTCCATGTGTAAGTCTGGATTAGCTCTTATGAAGGAACTTCTTTTCCCTTGATCAAATCAGTTAGAGGTTTCGCGTGCTAAGAAAACTTATATGAAGTGAAGATAACAAATCTTCAAAAGATATAACACTTCGCACATGCATGAATGATTTGGTATTTCCCAAGAGGAAGCGAAACAAAACCTTCACATATTCACGGTGGAAAGAGTGCGCGTGAACTTTGGGAAATACAGTTCTTCTACCCAACATATTCTTCATGAGCTAGGCACAAGGATAAGGCTTTCCAGAGCTTCATCGCGGAACATGGAGAAGTTGAGGGTGTGGATGATGGGCTCAACAACAATCCCTCAAGATTTTGACACAGATGAATTTCCACAATTTATAATATCAAGGAGTTAGTATTTGTCAAGTCAAATGGTATAATGTCGTATGCTCGAGGGAACAACAACAATTAAACATTGGTCGAAGGGTGCACTCGGAAATACGGACGGAGTAGCACAACTAATGTAAAAAATGATGAGTCAACACCCAACACACTAAGAATGAAACAATCAGTTGTTAACCTCAAGGCAATAGGGTTGCCAGAAGTATTGGAATCACATATCAGAGTTCACTTGTTGGTATTCTGGTTTGAAACAACACGGGACCAAGAAATGAATGGTGATGGCGAGAAGTATTACTATATCAAGAATTCTTAAGACGTGTGAAATCCTCATGACATTCTTGACATAAAAGATAGTAATACTCCAAGGTAGAAGATAACATAAGCTGAATTGCAAGGAACTTAAGGGAAAACACAAAACATGAACATGTTTGTGTTGGAGGGAAGGCAAACAAGGATGTCGATGATAATACTATTCATCGATGGGTAGGGATGGTGTCTCTCATCATGCATTCGATCGATACCCTGCAAGAGCTCAGAATGCTGATGATTATCATGACACATTTGTTGAGAAGATTCACGAAGATCTAATCGTTCAGCGACGACATCAAGCAAGGGAATGATGAAGCAAGAGGTTGTTGGAATCACAGATAAGGCTGCTAGCTTTAGGATTGAGATTGCCTTTCAGGACAACCAACATGATGTGGAAAGCTCGATGCAAGATTAACGCACAGTTGGAATTGTGTTCCAGGGATGAAGGGTATAGATAGCATGGTCGAGCTCCAACATGACGATGATGATGTAGCTTAATGATACTGCGACAACATACCTTCCCTGGTACGGCGCCAGGAATCCTGCTGCTACAGCTACGCCTTTAGGGACTTCCTTGGCAAATATTCAAAGGATTTCCCCGCGGCCTTGGAGCCTTGCGTTGGTGTTCCCTTGAAGAGGAAAGGGTGATGTAGCACAGCGGCGGCAAGTATTTCCCTCAGTTTTGAGAACCAAGGTATCGAACCAATGGAGATCTCGTCAAGACTGAAGTACATGCACAAACACAAAGAGCTTGCACCCAACGCTATGAAGGGGTTGTCAATCCCTTATAGATTGTTTGCAAAGTGAGAACTGAAAGCAACAAAGTAAACAAGCAAAGTAAAAGTGAAAGTGGAAATGATAGGTGTGAATAGACCTAGGGGCCGTAGTGTTCACTAGTGGCTTCTCTCATGAAAGCAAGTAGACAGTGGGTGAACGAATTACTGTCGAGCAATTGATAGAACCGCGCAAAGTCGTGATGTTATCTAAGGCAATGATTATATCTATAGGCATCACGTCCAAAACAAGTAGACCGATACTTTCTGCATCTACTACTATTACTCCACACATCAACCGCTATCCAGCATGCATCTAGTGTATTAAGTCCAAAAGAACAGAGTAACGCCTTAAGCAAGATGACATGATGTAGATGGACAATCTCATATCTAAGATAAAAGCCCATCTTGTTACCCTTGATGGCAACAACACGATGCATGCCTTGCTGCCCCTTCTGTCACTGGGAAAGGTCACCACACGGTATGAACCCAAAACCAAGCACTTCTCCCGTTGCAAGAATCATAGATCTAGTTGGCCAAACAAAACCCAAGACTCGGAGAGACTTGCAAGGATATCAAATCATGCATATAAGAAATCAGCAAAGACTCAAATATATATCATAGATAATCTGATCACAAATCCACAATTCATCGGATCTCGAAAAACACACCGCCAAAGAGGATTACATCGGATAGAACTCCATGAAGATCATGGAGAACTTTGTATTGAAGATCCAAGAGAGAGAAGAAGCCATCTAGCTACTAACTACTGACCCGTAGGTCTGAAGTGAACTACTCACGAGTCATTGGAGGGGCGATGATGTTGACGTAGAAGCCCTCCAACTCCAAAGTCCCCTCCGACAGGGCACCGGGAAGGATCTCCAGATGAGATCTCGTGGAAACGGAAGCTTGCGGCGGAAAAGTGTTTTCGTGGATGCCCTGATTTTTTCTGGATTTTGAGGGAATTTATAGGCCAATGACCTAGGGCAGGGGAGTGCCAGGTGGGCCACAAGCTTGGTTTCCGCGGCCTCTCCCCTGGGAACGGCAACAGGGCTTGTGGGCCCCCTGAGAGCCCACTGCCTTGGCCCTCAAGCCTCCCGATCTTATTACGTTCTGGAAAAATCTGTTTCGGGGATTTTATTCTGTTTGGATTCCGTTCCAAAATCAGATCTAAAAAGAGTTAAAAACACAGAAAAAACACGAACTGGCGCTTGGCACTGAGTTAATAAGTTAGTACCAAAAAAGATATAAAAGGTAAACAAAACATCCAAAGTTGACAAGATAACAGCGTGAAACCATCAAAAATTATAGATACGTTTGAGACGTATCAAGCATCCCCAAGCTTAACTCCTGCTCGTCCTCGAGTTAGGAAGTGATAAAGAATGAATTTTTGATGCTTTCATGTTGCCTAACATAGATGTCCTTTGTAACTCCTCTTATGTGACGTTAATGTTCAGATCGATTAGATTCAAAACAATAGTTTGCTATTGACGTGTAGACAATAATAATTCAAGCAAACTAGCAAGGTGATCATGAACTTTCAAAATAACAAGGCCAAAGGAAAGTTATCCCTACAAAATCATATAGTCTGGCTATGCTCTATCATCATTGCACAACGAAGTTAAATCATGCACAACCCGGTATTGGCCAATTAATTGTTTTCACACCTTTACTTTCTCAAACTTTTTCAACTCTCACGCAATACATGAGCGTGAGCCATGGTTTTAGCACTAGAAGTGGTGTGGAGTGTGGTGGAGGTTACAAGACAAACAAGGAGAAGATGGTCACATTGACTAGGCATATCAATGAGCTATGGAGATGCTCATCAATAGATATCAACGTGAATGAGTAGGGATTGCCATATAAATATGCACTAGAGCTAAGAGTATGTGAAAGCTCTTGAAGAAAACTAGTGGGTGTGCATCCAACTTGCTTTCTCACGAAGTCCTAAGGAAATTTTGAGGAAGCCTATCATTGGAATTTACAAGCCAAGTTATATAATGAAAATTTTCCACTAGCTATATGGTGGTGACAAAATGAGAGACTCGCAATCATGAAGATCATAGTGCTTAATATGCACAAGTGTGGAAAGGTGGTAGCATTGTCCCTTCTCTCTTTTTCTCTCATTTTTTTTGGTGGGATCTTTGGCCTCATTTTTTTATTTTTTATTTTTATTTTTGTGGGCACCTTTGGCCTCTTTTATTTCCTCACATGGGACAATGCTCCATCAACGATGATCATCACAATTACAACTCAAATTTGTAGCAATGATGACTCTATATGGAATGCCTTCGGTAGTGTACCGTGACAATGATCTAGCATGGCATAGACATAAATGGAAACATCATGCTAGCTATCTTACGATCATGCAATGGCAATGTAGAAGTTGTGGCACATGTCATGGTGGTAGTTGCATGGCAATATATCTCGGAGTGGCTTTGAAAAAGCCATAGTAGGTAGGTATGGTGGCTGTTTTGAGGGAGGCTAATGGTGGGTTTTGTGCATTGGCGAAAATTGCACGGCACTAAAGAAGATAGTGATGGTGGAAGGTCAAAGTGCATCTGAACCATGGACTCAACATTAGTCATGAAGAACTCATATACTTGTTGCAAAAGTTTTAGTAGTAATCGAAACAAAGCATTCAACGCATACTCCTAGGGGAAGGGTTGGTAGGTATAAACCATCGCGCGATCCCGACCGCCACAGAAAGGATGACAATTAATAGACTAATCATGCTCATACTTCATCACATAGCGGTTCACCATACGTGCATGCTACGGGAATCACTAACTTCAACACAAGTATTTCTAGATCCACAACACCTTATTAATATAACTTCAATATTACCATAACCACAACTCAAAACTAATTGAGATGAATCAAACTTCTCTAACTATTCAATGCACATGAAGGTGGAAGTTTTCATATCCCTTTGGATAACTACCCCTTTTGAGACTACTTTCATAGCATAGATCAACTACCAAGCCACGCACCTCCGTGCTCTAAAAGATATAAGTGAAGCACATAGAGCAAAATCAACTAGCTCAAAAGATATAAGTGAAGCACATGTGAGCTGAATTGTCTACCAAAGGATATAAGTGAAGCTCGACAAAATCACGGTGAGGGCATGTCTCTCTCTCTAGGTGTGCAGCAAGGATGATTGTGACACAACAAAAATAAAAGACTCCTACGATACAACACGCTCCAAGCAAAACATATAGCATGTGGTGACTAAAAATATAGCCCCAAGTAACGTTACCGATGGATTGAAGACGAAAGAGGGGATGCCTTCCCTGGGCATCCCCAAGCTTAGGCTTTTACGGCATCCTTGAATCAACTTGGGGTGCCTTGGGCATCCCCAAGCTTGAGCTCTTGCCACTCTTTATCTTTTTGTCCATAAGAACTTCACCCAAAACTTGAAAACTTCACAACACGAAACTTAAATAGAAACTCGTGATAACATTAGTATAAGAAAGCAAACCACCACTTCCTTAGGTACTGTAGCAAACTTAAATTCTACTTATGTTGATGTTGGGTTACTTTATTTTCAATCTTCCATGGCTAATACCCCCCGATACTATCCATAGTTTCATCAAAACAAGCAACCAACTCAACAAAAACAGAATCTGTTAATAGAAGACCAATCTGTAGCAATCTGTATACTTCATATACTTCTGGTACTTCAAAAATTCTGAACAATTACGACAGTATGAAGAATTTGTGTAGCAATCAGCAGCAAAAAGAATCAACTCAAAAGCTCTTACAGAAAACAAAAACTCAAATTCTTTTCGTGAGCAGAAAGTTTCTGTCTTTTCCAGCATGACCAAACGATCATCCCCTAGACTAATCATAACGGTTTTACTTGGCACAAATGCAAAAGAAACACAAAAAACAAAATCATAACAGAATTATGAAAGTGTGGAAAACACAAAACAGAAAGAAAAAGGATAGATTCGTTGGGTTGCCTCCCAACAAGCGCTATTGTTTAACGCCCTTAGCTAGGCATTGATAATTCAATGATGCTCACACAAAAGACAAGAATTGAAGCACAACGAGAGCATCATAAAGCACGTGAAAATCACAACTAAGTCTAACATACTTCCTATGAATAGGCATTTTATAGGAGAACAAATTGGCAAGACAACCAATAGTTACCATATGCAAGAAAGAAGAAAGAGACAATAGCAATCTCAACATAACGAGAGGTGATTTGGTAACATGAAAGTTTCTACCACAATATTTTCCTCTCTCATAACAATTACATGTGGGATCATAATCAAATTCAACAATATAGCTATCACAAAGGATATTCTTTTCATGATCCACATGCATGCAAAGTAGATGCTCTTCAACAATAGTGGGATTATCATCAACTAAAGTCATGACGTGTCCAAACCCACTTTCAATAATATTGCAAACATCATATTCATCATGAGGCTGAAACAAATTTTCAAGATCATAAGAAAGATCATCACCCCAATCATGATTATTGCAATAAGTAGTGGTCATAGCAAAACTAGCATCCCCAAGCTTAGGGTTTTGCATATTTTTGGCATGATTGTCACTAATAGAATTTATAGTGAAACCATTGCAATCATGCTTTTCATCCAAGGAGCCCTCGTGAATCACTTCATAAATTTCTTCCTCACAATTTTCAGATTCACGCATCTCAAGCAAAACTCCATAGAGAAAGTCAAGTGCACTCAACTCACTAGCAATTGGATCAACATAATTGGATCTCTTAAAGAGATTAGCAAGTGGATGAGGATCCATATCACTAAATTTTCAGCAAGCGAAGATGCAAGCATATTGAAGTCACATGGCACACAAGCGAACAGAAAGCAAGCGAGAGAAAAGGACGAACGAAAAAGGCAAACGAAAAAAGGCAAATGAAAAAGGCAAATGAAAACGGCAAATGTGAAGTGGGGAGAGGAAAACGAGAGGCAACTAGCAAAAAAGGTAAATGCAAGAGATGAGTTTGTGACACCTACTTGGACCGATCTCCTCCTTGCGCTAGAAATCAGCACATTGAAGAGAGACTATTCTTGACTTGATCTCCCCGGCAACGGCGCCAGAAATCCTTCTGCTACTGCGACAACAGACCTTCCCTGGTACGGCGCCAGGAATCCTGCTGCTACGGCTACGCCTTTAGGGACTTCCTTGGAAAATATGCAAAGGATTTACCCGCGGCCTTGGAGCCTTGCGTTGGTGTTCCCTTCAAGAGGAAAGGGTGATGTAGCATAGCGGCGGTAAGTATTTCTCTCAGTTTTGAGAACCAAGGTATCGAACCAATGGAGATCCCGTCAAGACTCAAGTACCTGCACAAACACAAAGAGCTTGCACCCAACGCTATGAAGGGGTTGTCAATCCCTTATAGATTGTTTGCAAAGTGAGAACTTAAAGCAACAAAGTAAACAAGCGAAGTAAAAGTGAAAATGGAAACGATAGGTATGAATAGACCCGGGGGCCGTAGTGTTCACTAGTGGCTTCTCTCATGAAAGCAAGTAGACAGTGGGTGAACGAATTACTCTCGAGCAATTGATAGAACCGCGCAAAGTCGTGACGTTATCTAAGGCAATGATTATATCTATAGGCTTCACGTCCAAAACAAGTAGACCAATATTTTCTGCATCTACTACTATTATTCCACATGTCGACCGCTATCCAGCATGCATCTAGTGTATTAAGTCCAAAAGAACAGAGTAACGCCTTAAGCAAGATGACATGATGTAGATGGACAATCTCCTATCTACGATAAAAGCCCATCTTGTTACCCTTGATGGCAACAACATGATGCGTGCCTTGCTGCCCCTTCTGTCACTGGGAAAGGTCACCACACGGTATGAACCCAAAACCAGGCACTTCTCCCATTGCAAGAATCATAGATCTAGTTGGCCAAACAAAACCCAAGACTCGGAGAGACTTACAAGGATATCAAATCATGCATATAAGAAATCAGCAAAGACTCAAATATATATCATAGATAATCTGATCACAAATCCACAATTCATTGGATCTCGACAAACACACCGCCAAAGAGGATTACATCGGATAGATCTCCATGAACATCATGGAGAACTTTGTATTGAAGATCCAAGAGAGAGAAGATGACATCTAGCTACTAACTACGGACCCGTAGGTCTAAAGTGAACTACTCACGAGTCATTGGAGGGGCGTTGATGTTGATGTAGAAGCCCTCCAACTCCAAAGTCCCCTCCGGCAGGGCGCCGGGAAGGGTCTCCAGATGAGATATCGCGGAAACGGAAGCTTGCGGCGGCGGAAAAGTGTTTTCGTGGATGCCCTGATTTTTTCTGGATTTTGAGGGAATTTATAGGCCAAGGACCTAGGGCAGGGGAGTGCCAGGGGGGCCACAAGCTTGGTTGCCGCAGCCTCCCCCTGGCCGCGGAAGCAGGGCTTGTGGGCCCCTGAGAGCCCACTGCCTTGGCCCTCAAGCCTCCCGATCTTCTTCCGTTCTGGAAAAATTTATTTCGGGGATTTTATTCCGTTTGGACTCCGTTCCAAAATCAGATCTAAAAAGAGTCAAAAACACAGAAAAAACAGGAACTGGCACTTGGCACTGAGTTAATAAGTTAGTCCCAAAAAAGATATAAAAGGTAAACAAAACATCCAAAGTTGACAAGATAACAGCGTGAAACCATCAAAAATTATAGATATGTTTGAGACGTATCACTTAACATCTTGGAACGACATGATCAAGTACAAACTCGTAAACAAGGAAGATTACTAAAGGTTGTTGAGTCGCAATGCGTACTCAATTCAGTTAGCGATGTACTTGCATGTCCAATGACTCCAAACAAGGAAAACTGGAATCAGTGAAAAGTCATAGTTGATGAGGAGCTCATAAGAAGTTGTATAGCTCCGTGATATTCTCGGGATACAAGGAATAATACTCGAAGGTAGATCAACATTAAGGCTTGGGCCTATCTGTTGATCTGAAGAAGACAAGTACATTAACTCATCTAAGAATGAAATCAAGGTAGGACAACATGGTCGGAACCACGATTGCAAAGGACAAGATCACAGATACCATATTAAACCACAGAATGAATGATTATTGATATGAGAAGTTTCTATGATACGATCAACGTAGTTTCCATGGGCATGAACACAAAGTTCAAGGTCGACTCCCACTTCATCAATGCATCACCTGCCATTTACTCCTCACCTTTCATCGGGTGGTAGCTTTGAAAGATCATTTGGCAAAAAACCAGAAGAGTAAGATTCGTGAAAACACTTCGGGTCATATTGATTTAGGAAGGCATAGGTTCAACCCATCGGGGCATCTTAGGAACAAATACCACAACTTCAAGAGTAAATAACACATGCTCAAAGAGCATGGCTGACAAGGGCATAGGATACAACTCATCAGAGGGAAAAGACACGATTTACCAATGGCATTATGTATCAGGGGAACAATATGACAAGAATTTTTTGAATGTAAAGGATGCCATCGGATAATAACCCAACAATGAGTCTAGCAGTCCACAAGAGACCTGATGTGAGTATCGGTACTTTATCAGAGGGAGATAGAATGCAATGCATCGAATTATTGAACATCTGAAAAATATCGATACTAAAATACCAAAGGAATTAGGATTTCCAAGTTGGTGTATCATAATCAGATGCTCCGATCAAATACAAACAAGTTGAAAGTACTTAGATGTACCATCAATCAAGGTTGACTTGCCAAGAATCAGCTCTGTTTGGAAGGACGTCTAAGCTGAAAAGCTAATTTATGAGTATCAACAGATGATTGTGTGTATTCACACAAAGGTAGAATTAATGAGATCACCGAAAAATCACAAAGGATTTTAATGAATGCGGCTAGACATATGGATTTAACCATAATGCAAGCAGGTGAGAAAGGTCAGGAGCAATAGGCTTCTGGGGATTCCGAAAGATTGAATAGCAATTCGAAGAACCTTCGAAACCCATGACAACTGATGATGGACGAATCCCCGATAAGATAATTTGTTGCTTCTCGTAAAACAAGAGCAACTGGAAAAGAAAAGTATGAACGACATTTGTATGCAGTCATACATAAGGGTTGACGAAGGAAGGGAAATCACAAGAGCGATGGGCACAAGTTCTCGAGAGAAACATCGAAGAGTACCCTCGGAGTCTTATGATGAATCAAGCCATCATTTGGGATAAGGGGCTCTCCAGAAGAAAGTATTTACGAGAACCTAATGTTAGAGTTAGCAAAATCTTTATCCCGAAAGAGAAGAGAGAGTAGAACCGAGAGTAAAGGAAAGGAGTAAAAGATAATAATACCACCCAATTGAGATGTGGGCCCGTAAGACACATCATCATTGTTTGTAAGGTTTTTCAAACACTAGACTCAACTTCGGCCAAGGAGTTGGAAAGGGGGCTACCTACAGGCAGTCGGCTCTGATACCAACTTGTGACGCCCTCGATTTAATCGTACACAATCATACACGCAAATGCGTATGATCAAACCCAAGGACTCACGGGAAGATATCACAACACAACTCTAGACACAAGTAAAATAATACAAGCTTCATATTACAAGCCAGGGTTCTCGAGGGCTAGAATACAGAAGCTCGATAAACACACGAGTTAGCGGAAGCAACAAATATCTAAGTACATACATACACATGGGGTGCCTTAGAGAAGGCAAGCACAAAAGAAACATGATCGAACGAGGCGAGGCCTCCTGCGTGGGAACCTCCTAAACTACTCGTGGTCTTCAACAGCCTCCACGAAGAAGACACCATCGGGGGGCAGACGTCGGCAGGAAACTCCATCTTCTGGGCTCCATCATATGGTCGCAGCAACGGATCAAGGGGACAAGGGGGGAGCAAAATGGTGAGTACTCATCCAAAGTACTCGCAAGTCTTACATCATAACTTTTCTAAGTATGCATCAGTATCAATGAAGGGGGGTGGTTATATGTGGACTGACTGCAGCAATGCGAGAGTAGAGAGAGAAGGCCTAGTCCTATTGAAGACTAGCATCTTCAGGGTCTTGCTGCAATAGACGAGAGTAGAACACGTAACACAATAATAGTCATATTGTTGCAGCAAAATTAATTTAGAGCATACCCAGAGATCCTTCCTCGACTCCCAGCGAGGAAGCAATCCCGGTGCAACTAAATCCAGTTAAGTAACAATTGTAGTTGGATAAGATCAGGGCACAACTCCAAGTCGTCCTGTAATCATGGACACGGCTATTCGAATAAATAAGTTCTTCCCTGCAGGGGTGCACAACATATTCCCCGACGCGCTCGATAACACTGTGGCCGGACACACTTTTCTGGGTCATGCCCGGCCTCGGAATATCGACACGTCACAGCCCCACCTAAGACTCAACAGAGAGGCCAGCCCGCCGGTCTAACTCCTAGGCATAAAGGGTTCGTGGGCGCACTTGCCCTCCGCGCTCCTGCACGATGTGTGGGCGGCTGAGGTCAGTCCTAGCATCCCTTAATCACAAGCAAGATGCATCTCAGGACCACTCGGGCACGCGCCGCTCCATTGCTGACATTTGAAAAGCTTCGGCTGATACCGCGACGTCGAGTACCCATAATTTTTCCCACACAGACGGTTAGTGCGTAATAAGGACTTCTGACTAACCCAGATCAGATAAATCCATTATCATTTTAATTAAGCCATCGACACAACCACGCAAGAATTCACCCGCCTAACATCTATTCATCAAAGATCCCAGTAACATGGTCAAGTAACTGTGTGGTTGGAACATCAGGGGGAATCCGAGGTATCACCCTTGTTGGATTCCGAATGATGTAATCCGTCAAGGTGCACTACTGGAATCAGATAATTTGCCATATGTTGCTTCTTTGCCGTCTGCTGCCTGATGGCAAAGACACTCTTTGCCATCAGCTACCCAAAACCTGACAGCAAAGAGTAGGCTGATGGCAAAGAGTGTCTTTGCCATCTGCTGCCTCTTTGCCGTCTGCCAGCTGACGGAAAATCACATGCAGGCAGACGACAAAGAACCCACCCCACACCGCCCTCTAACCCATAACGGTCCACCTCTTTGCCGTCAGCGTGATACCCCTTTGCCGTCGGGGGCAGACGGCAAAGCACCCACTAGACCTAACGTCGCGAGCCCCACCCCACCCCCTCTCTTCCCCCGTAACGGCTCACCACAACCCCTGACTCTCTCCCTGCACCGCCGCCGGAGCTCGTCCTCCCTCCTCCCTCCTCCCCGCGACCCGCCGCCGGAGCTCGCCCCTCCTCCTCCCTGCGACCCCCTCCTCCACCAAAGTGCCCCTGCTCCACCACCGCCCCCTCCTCTCCGTTCCCCTGCTCCACCACCACCCCCGACTCTCTCCCTGCACCGCCGCCGGAGCTCGTCCTCCCTCCTCCCTCCTCCCTCGACCCGCCGCCGGAGCTCGCCCCTCCTCCTCCCTGCGACCCCCTCCTCCACCATCATGCCCCTGCTCCACCACCGCCCCCTCCTCTCTGTTCCTCTGCTCCACCAGCTCCCCCCTCTTCCCTGCGTCCCCCTGCTCTACCGCCGCCCCCTCCTCTCCGTGCCCCTGGTCCACCTTGCCGCCGACATTTCCCCCGAGCTCCACCTCGTCGCTGACGTCTCCCCTAGCCCCTTGTAAGTCCTCCAGCCCTCCTTTCCTCTCTTTGCCTCTTTGCTAAGGGTAATTTAATTAAGTTAAGTTACTTAGGTTAATTTAGTAAGGTTCTTGTTGCTATTAGGTTCTTACTTTAAGTTGTTTAGGTTAATTTAGTTAAGTTACTTAGGTTAATTTACTTAGGTTAATTTTTATTAGGTTCTTAGGTTAAGTTACTTAGGTTAATTTTTATTAGGTTGCAAATTTTTCTTCAAGTTTCATATAGGCTATTTAAAGAAAAAAAAGAATTGATTAACACTAGTTCCAAATATTGCAAAGAAAAAAGGCTCTTGCATCTTGCTTCAAGTTCTATATTGTTCTTCCTATTATATGAGAATTTGAAGTGGACATGTCATATGTGGACATGTGATTTGGACACATGATATTTGGAATTAGGACATGTCATGCCGAAATTTCCCGCCAAAGAAGAAGAAGAGGAGAGGAGGAGGAGAAAAGGAGAGGAGGAGGACGAGGAGAAGAGGAGAGGAGGAGGAGGAGGAGGAGAAGCAGAAGAAGAAGAAGAAGAAGAAGAAGAAAAATACCTTCTCCTTCTTCTCCTCCTTCTTCTCCTCCTTCTTCTCCTCCTCCTCCTTCTCCTTCTTCTTGATTTCTTCTTCTTCTTCCCCTCCTCCTCTTTCTTCTCCTCTTTATTATTCTCCTTACCTTATTTTCCCCAACAATGAGATAATTATCCCATTTAGCTATAAAATGACATAATTAGAATATTTGTGTTGATCGGGTGGATTTACATGTGATAGTTGTCTCGTCGCTGTGAGGTCTGGTGTGCGAAGACCTGCGTGTGCGTTGTACGAGCTCCGCCCCTACATTCGTGGGTCAGTACAAATTTCATCTCCTCCTCGCCCCTTCATTTACTGTGGCTCAGTTTCCGGATGAAACTTTCTAGATTTAGGTAATTCAATTAATTTATCAGTATGCGTGACTAGTATGCGTCGCCCGTTCGAAAGGGCGACATCTATAAATATGCATGTCTTTGCATATTTATAACCGCCATCCTTTTGAATTGTCCAACATTATCCATGTACAGCCCGAGTATGTGTAGATTGGGTTCGTTTTCCCATATGTTGTGCTCTGGATCCGATGTGGAATTTCGTCAGTGCCTCGATGTTGTTCTCTGGATGCTCATCCTCTCTGTTTATTGCGGAGACGTGTATCAGGAGAAGAGCGGGAGGTGCTGCCGAAATTTTGCGTTGGATCCGGAGCAGAGCATGGGAAAACGAACCCAATCTACACATACTCGGGTGGGATTAGGACCTATCTTTACCTATTAGCGTGTAGGTTGCCTGGACGTAATAAAAATGGCGAACCTGATTAACCGATGAATATAAATGCTAAATTATATATAAATATATTTCTTCTGTCTTTAGTAGCTACGCAAGATGAGTGATCGTGCGTGGATGTATGCCGGTCACCCTAGTCAGAAAGAGATGACGAAAGAATGGTTTGTAAAAACAAAGGAATTTGTGAAAGCCGCATTCGCAAATGACCAGGAAAGAAACTATTGCCCCTGTCCTGGATGCGACAACTATAAAAAGATGACAGAGGCTGTAATGATTAAACACCTGCAGAGGAGCGGTTTTAAGCCTAATTAGACGGTGTGGACATTTCATGGTGAGTCTGTACAACGCACAAGAGCTGAGGTGGTCCGTCGTCGCACTGACGAGCATGGTACCGGGATCGAAGACATGGTGCAAGACTTTGATGATGCTCGGGATTCGGAAGATGAGATGGAGGAATCTATAAAGGCCTTTTATGAAATGTTGGATTCTTCAAAACGTCCTATCTATGAGCACACTGAGCTCTGTCAGCTGGATGCAATTGCACAAGTAATGGCTCTGAAGGCTCAGTTCAACTTGGGAAGAGAATGCTACGACGCGATGATGACACTATTTGGACGTTTCCTACCCAAAGGCCATGTCATGCCTGCAAACCTTTACAAGTCGGACAAAATACTTCGTGTACTTAAGATGCCCTATGAGAATATAAATGCATGTGAGAAATGATGTGTCCTATTTAGGAAGGAGTATGCACACTTGGACTATGGTCCCAATTGCGAGTCTTGCAGGTATCTTGTGGTAGACAAAGGTATGGGTGAGAAGAGGCAGACCAAAATCGCAGTTAGTGTTCTTCGGTATATGCCAATCGTACCAAGACTTCAACGTATTTTCATGGTCAAAGAGACAGCCAGACAGATGACATGGCACAAATTGGGCAAAAGAACCGAACTAGATGCGGATGGGAATAAGATGATGGTACACACATTGGATGGGGAAGCGTGGAAACATTTCGATGGATTGCATCAGGATAAAGCGGTAGATCCAAGGAATCCTCGAGTCTGCGCCGCCACGGATGGTTTTAATCCCTTCGGCATGACAGCAACCCAATATAGTTGTTGGCCTGTATTTGTCATTCCACTCAATCTCCCCCCCCCCCCGGCGGATTATCCAAAGAAAGAACATATTTCTAACGTTGATAATTCCAGGTCCCAATTATCCGGGGAAGAATATGATTGTGTACCTGCAACTGCTTAAGGATGAATTGGAAGAAGCTTAGGATAATGGGGTCAAGACATACGATGCCGCTAGAAAAGAAAACTTCAAAATGCATGTGTGGTACATGTACTCTATGCATGAATTGCCATCATATGCGCTATTCTCTGGATGGTGTGTGCATGGAAGGTTCTCGTGCCCCCAATGCAAGGCAGCTCTTCAGTTTATTGGTTGTAGGAGGGTCGGAAGTATTCTTGCTTTCACTTGCATAGACAATTCCTGGATCCTGACCATCAGTTCAGAAAAGACAAGAAGAACTTTATGAAAGGTAAAGTTGTCAAAAACTTGGCACCACCTGCGTTCACAGGTGAACAGATCCTGGATTAGTTAAACACCCTCGAGCCTGATCCAGAGTGTCCAGGGTATTTTAAGGGGTATAATTCAAAACACGCCTGGACTCACAAGCCATGCTTCTGGGATCTGCCTTACTTCAAAGACTTCCTTCTTCCACACAATATCGACATGATGCACACTGAAAAGAATATTGGAGAGGCTATTTTTGGTACATTGTTCGACATAGATGGGAGGACACAGGATAATATTAAGGCTAGAGTCAATGAAGAGACACTATGTCACAGACCGTTACAAAACATGCGAGAAGGCAAAGGAAAGCAGAAGTGGTCGAAGCCAAAGGACTGGTTCATTCTTGGAAGGCCAGCTATGAGGGAAATTATCCTTTGGGTCAAAATGCACTTGATGTTCCCCGATGGGTATGCAGCGAATCTAAAGAGGGGAGTGAGTCTTGAAAAAATAAAAATCTTTGGTCTCCAGAGTCATGATTGGCACATATGGCTAGAGCGGGTAATGTCGGTGATGTTATGTGGCTTTATTCCTGAGGATGAACGGCTAGTACTGGCGGAGCTGAGCTATTTCTTCCGTGTTCTTTGTGGGAAAGAATTGTCGCCTGGCGTGGTAGAAGACATGGAGGAGTTTGCACCGGAGTTTTTGTGAAGGTTAGAGAAGATCTTTCCACCGGGCTTCTTTAATCCAATGCAGCATTTGATTTTACATCTACCGACCGAGGCAAGATTGGGTGGGCCCGTGCAAGATCGTTGGTGGTATGCAACTCAGAGGATGCAGAAGACCCTTCAAGCTAAATGTAAAAATAAGCGTAGAATTGAAGCATCGATGGCTGAGGCATTCATTACTGAGGAGGTGGAAAACTTTGTGACAACACACTATGAAGCCAAAAATCATCATTTGCATAATTCGAAGCCTCGGCACAATGATGCAGACCCTAAAAAAGGTGGGTCCAACCTCAGCCTATTCAAAGGGAAGCTCCCACCAGCCGGTGCTTCGAAACCAATAACGTTGGATGTCGAAGAATGGCGGAACATTTCGTTGTATATCTTCAACAACCTAACAGAAGTGCGGCCGTACATCGAGTGAGTTCTCGGCACATTTTCCCGTAACTTCTAATTCATTTGAACTGCTCTTATTCCCGGATATTTCAAACAGCCGTTACGTCGTCAAATTCTCGGATGGAGCGGTGATCGAAAATGATTCCGTCGAAGAGTATGAGCTTCTGTCAAAGACAGGAGGCGGCTATCCCGGTTACATCTCTAGGTTCAAACAAACGGTAATTATCAATAATGAACCATTTCATTCTTGGTCTAACTTGCGGCTAATGCAACAACCGTTTTGTATTAAACTTGTAGGCTAATTCAGAGTCTATGGACGCCGAATTGAGACAAGTCGCTAATGGTTTTGACTATAAGGTCCGTTCATTTGAGAAATACAACATCAACAGGTATCTCTTTTGTACCTTTGGCAAAGAGCTATCTATGCCTGACCGGAAATCTACAAATTGTGGTGTCTCTGCTATCGGCGAAGGTGTTATCGAGTATTATGGAAGAGTTGAAGCAATTTATTAACTTCAATTCTATGGTGAAAACCCACCGAACGTCGTAGTCTTCAAATGTTATTGGTTCCAGCCGAAAAAGACTAGAAGGACTCATGAACATATAGGACTAGTCGAAATAAATCCAAACACCCATTTAGATGTTCCTGATGTCTACATTACGGATCAACACGCGACCCAAGTTTTCTATCTACCGTGGGCATGCCAAACGGATAAGAATCTGGAAGGTTGGTATGTTGTTTATGAAGTGACGCCACATGTTAGACCACCTGTCCCAAATGAACAGGATTATGAACCTCACATTAACCCAGACACATATGATGGAGAATTCTTCCAAGAAACATTTCAAGAACCGTCGTGCTTCACCCAAGAACATGGAAGTAGATAGCGACAATGAATCCGACTTCAGCCCTCAGCCGGAACCAGAAGACCTGGAACTCGTAGAGGTTACTGATGCGGATGACCTGTCAATGCTTCAACGATTAAAGGAAGGCCTTTCACAACTTCACGCTGTTGAACCCGACGAGCACGTCATTCATGAAGACATCCGTGATAGTGATGATGATGATGCATTTATTGATGACGATTATCAGTTTGTAAGATTCACAACATAGAGTATATATATTTTAATCTTTATTATTCATGTACATATTATTATTCATGTAAGTTATTCAATTTTTTATGGTGTACTAATTTCTTTTAATCTTTATCATGGCAGGTCACCAGGTGTGGAAAGATGGTGGGCGCTGGTCCAGATCGCTCGACGGGTTCTTTCGAGGCGCCCCGCACGAGGGGTGGTACTTCCCTTCCACCCCTATCTCTCCGTAGAGCCTTGGCACACAGTCTGTCGACACCACCCGTGGGTTCTTCTTCGTCGGCGGCATTGCCCACTGGGAGAGGTGCTGGTCGGGTAGGGAAGAAGGGGAAGGGTACAGGGAGAGGTGGTGGCCACGGAAGATCCAGAAGGACTGTTGAGCCATCCTCGCCACCACCACCAGCTCATTCACCCGAGCATAGGACTAGTATGGTCGACCCGTTTGCGGAGGAGGCTACGGGGACTCCGTTCCAGGAGCCTGTTGTTGACGAGCATTCGTCCCATGAGACTCCGGTCCAGGAGCAGCCTCGGGTCGAGGTGCATTCGACCCAGGAGCAGCTGGAGGAGACTACGGTTCCGAAGGCTTGACCCGACGTGGAGAGACCCGGATGGGAGACCTGGCCGGATCGTACCGAGTTGCCCGATTGGACCGAGGGTCCGGGTGGCTCAGGGGGCGGGGATGGTGGGGATGAGCTTACGGATAGTGAGGGCGATGTGCAGGTCGACGGGGCCACCGTGTACAAGCGTGGTAGTACACGTCTCCCGGTCGCGCCGGCTACCCGCGAGCGGAGGCCGGTGATTAAACCTGAAGGAGATAGGTAAGTACATTTACACATTTTTTAGCTTTTGCCTTCAAGTTTGTTCAAATATCTAATGTGTTGACCTTATCATACTGCAGGGGATGGGTACACCCTCTTGGAGTCCGCAGGCCGAACACCGTCCTTGGTGTAGTTTGCCGGACAAATTTCCCAGGGTTTGTCACGTTGCTTGGTGAGGGTCAGGTTCCTACACTAGGATTTTCCTGGGAGTACTACCAGGCTGCGCAGGCCCCGCCGGAGGAGATTATAGATGGTGTCTTGTGCCACACGAGGGCCGAGATGGTGATCAAGAGCTTTTGGGTAAATTATCCTTTTACAGAATCTAAAATTAACAATATAGCTAATTATTGTACTAATCGGTGTTTTCACGTTTGATTGCAGACCTTCTATAGGTGTGAGGATGGATATGAGCAGGAGGCGGCCAGGGTTCTCGAGGCCGAGTGTAGGCGGTTACTACACAACTTGCGCCACGAGGCTCGGTCGCAGGCTATTCGAGATTACTACGCCACACGTGCTATTAAGAAGCAGAAGAAGGATTGCCACGGAAAGTTTCTGAAGAAGGAGCAATACATGAAGGTAATTATCTATTCTTAAGTCTTTCTACGTAGTTTTCTTGATTTCATTCATAGGCGTAGCGCTGAAAATTCTTTCTAATAACTTATAGGTGCCCCCGAGATGGTGTGCGGATAATATGGATTGTTGGGAGGCGTTGGTTGATGAGTGGTGCACAGGCAGCTGGCGAGCCGTCCACGAGAATGCGAAGGATCGGCATAGCCAAATGGTTGGTATGCCACATCATCAAGGCAGCGCCAACTTACTTCAGTTTGGACGAAACTGGGTATGTGATTTGCTTCATGGTTCATGCAATTCATTCTTAATACTAATATTTTGTTCCTCTCTTTTAGGCGCACCACAATAAGACGGAGATGCCACACTTGTACGACCTTTATGGCATGGCCCATACTGCCTCGTACAACAAGGCGAAGGCATTCTCTGAGTCTGACCTGGATGATCCCAATAACTTCACCAACATATCATCCCACCAGAAGCTCGTGGCATACAGGGACGCGGGGAAGGCTACGAAAGGGGATGACTTTAACCCTAGCCAGGAACCTTTGGATCCAGAGCTGGTGATGATATCTGGTGGTGGGAGGCCCCATGGCTCGATAGCCATTGGAGATGGGATAATACGTTGTCCACTCACTCTTCCGGAGATCAAGGCTCGCCAGTCGAGCAGCTGTCCTGAGATAACGCGTCGTCCACGGCCAGTCGAACTTGCCATCAAGGTTAGTTGTATGGACTAAGAACACTTTCATACATTTCATTATGTGTGTCACCATAGATCATTACTGTGGTAACGAGGAATGGTGTTTCAGGCTGCTCTTCAGAAAGAGAGAGCGGCAAACCAGGCTGCTCTTGAGAAAGAGAGATTGGCAAGCCAGGCTGCTCTTCAGGCTGCTCTTGATGAGAGGGACCAGATCACGGCACGATTGATTGAGGAGGAGAGGGCCTGGAATGATGCGGGTCAACGGGCCCTGTACGAGCTTTTTGTGGTATGTTTTTTTCACATTAGCCAAATCATGTGTGTAATGTCTGTTTCATTACTAACTAATACGACCCACTCTTCAGGGTCTGTGCGAGAAGAGCGGTCAAGTCCCTCCGCTGATGCCCGTCTTCTCATTGATTGGCACGGTGAGTTTCATTATAAACTAGTATTAATAATTGAGTGTCATCATGCTAACTGAGACATTGGAAAATATCTTTTGTGCAGAATAGCTCCTGAGCGACATCACATGACCCCTCTCCAGGGCAACCGTTTCCAAACGAAGCCGCCGCGAGCAACCGTGGTGTTTCTCCTCCTTGATGACCACTACGGTAAGTTTCTCTTCTCCTATTTCATATTATCCTTTGTTTAATTTCCCCAGAAAGACATAATTAGCCCATTTATCTCCAAAATGCCATAATAACCTCAAAATGGCATAAGAACCTTGGTTAGCTCATGAATATTATATACTTAGCTTGCTTTCCTCTAAAATGAGATAATTAGCCCATTTAGCTCCAAAAAGACATAATTAGGTAATTTAGCTCCAAGAAGAGGAGAAGAGGAGAAGAGAAGAAGAAATAGGAAAAATGAAAAGAAAGAAGAAGAAGAAGAAGAAGAAGAGAAGAAGGAGAAGGAGGAGGAGGAGGAGGAGAAGGCCAAGGACCTTCTAGTCCTTCTCCTCCACCTTCTCCTCCTTCTCCTCCTTCTTCTTGATTTCTTATTCTTCTCCTCCTCTTCCTCTTTCTTCTCCTCTTTCATATTATCCTTGCTTTAATTTCCCCAAAAAGACATAATTAGCCCATTTAGCTCCAAAATGCCATAATAACCTCAGAATGGCATAAGAACCTTGGTCAGCTCACGAATATTATATACTTAGCTTGTTTTCCTCTAAAATGAGATAATTAGCCCATTTAGCTCCAAAAATAGGAGAAGAAATAGGAAAAATGAAAAGAAAGAAGAAGAAGAAGAAGAAGAAGAAGAAGAGAAGAAGAAGGAGAAGGAGGAGAAGGAGGAGGAGGAGGAGGTGGAGAAGGAGGAGAAGGCCAAGGACCTTCTAGTCCTTCTCCTCCTCCTCCTTCTCCTCCTTCTCCTCCTTCTTCTTGATTTCTTCTTGTTCTCCTCCTCCTCCTCTTTCTTCTCCTCTTTCATATTATCCTTGCTTTAATTTCGCCGACAATGACATAATTAGCCCATTTAGCTCCAAAATACCATAATAAGCTCAAAATGGCATAAGAACCTTGGTTAGCTCACGAATATTATATACTTAGCTTGTTTTCCTCTAAAATAGGATAACTAACCCATTTAGCTCCAAAAAACATAATTAGGGAATTTAGTTCCAACAAGAGGAGAAGAGGACAAGAAATAGGCAAAATGAAAATAAAGAAGAAGAAGAAGAAGAAGAAGAGAAGAGGAGAAGCAGGAGAAGGAGAAGGCCAAGGACCTTCTAGTCCTTCTCCTCCTCCTCCTTCTCCTCCATCTCCTCCTTCTTCTTGATTTCTTCTTCTTCTCCTCCTCCTCCTCTTTCTTCTCCCATTTCATATTATCCTTGCTTCAATTTCCCCAACAATAACATAATTAGCCCATTTAGCTCCAAAATACCATAATAAGCCCAAAATGGCATAAGAACCTAGGTTAGCTCATGAATATTATATACTTAGCTTCTTTTCCTCTAAAATGGGATAATTAACCCATTTAGCTCCAAAAAGACATAATTAGGTAATTTAACTCCAACAAGAGGAGAAGAGGAGAAGAAATAGGCAAAATGAAAAGAAAGAAGAAGAAGAAGAAGAAGAAGAGAAGAAGGAGAAGGAGAAGGCCAAGGACCTTCTAGTCCTTCTCCTCCTTCTCCTCCTTCTTCTTGATTTCTTCTTATTCTCCTCCTCCTCCTCTTTCTTCTCCTCTTTCATATTATCCTTGCTTTAATTTCCCCAACAATGACATAATTAGCCCATTTAGCTCCAAAATACCATAATAAAGCTCAAAATGGCATAAAAACCTTGGTTAGCTCATGAATATTATATACATAGCTTGTTTTCCTCTAAAATGGGATAATTAACCCATTTAGCTCCAAAAAGACATAATTAGGTAATTTAGCTCCAACAAGAGGAGAAGAGGAGAAGAAATAGGCAAAATGAAAAGAAAGAAGAAGAAGAAGAAGAAGAAGAAGAAGAAGAATAAGAGAAGAAGGAGGAGGAGGAGGAGAAGGAGAAGGCCAAGGACCTTCTAGTCCTTCTCCTCCTCCTCCTTCTCCTCCTTCTTCTTGATTTCTTCTTCTTCTCCTCCTCCTCCTCTTTCTTCTCCTCTTTCATATTATCCTTGCTTTAATTTCCCCAACAATGACATAATTAGCCCATTTAGCTCCAAAATACCATAACAAGCTCAAAATGGCATAAAAACCTTGGTTAGCTCATGAATATTATATACATAGCTTGTTTTCCTCTAAAATGGGATAACTAACCCATTTAGCTCCAAAAAGACATAATTAGGTAATTTAGCTCCAACAAGAGGAGAAGAGGAGAAGAAATAGGCAAAATGAAAAGAAAGAAGAAGAAGAAGAAGAAGAAGAAGAATAAGATAAGAAGGAGGAGGAGGAGGAGAAGGAGAAGGCCAAGGACCTTCTAGTCCTTCTCCTCCTCCTCCTTCTTCTTGATTTCTTCTTCTTCTCCTCCTCCTCCTCTTTCTTCTCCTCTTTCATATTATCCTTGTTTTAATTTCCCCAACAATGAAATAATTAGCCCATTTAGCTCCAAAATACCATAATAAGCTCAAACTGGCATAAGAACCTTCGTTAGCTCATGAATATTATATACTTAGCTTGTTTTCCTCTAAAATGGGATAATTAACCCATTTAGCTCCAAAAAGACATAATTAGGTAATTTAGCTCCAACAAGAGGAGAAGAGGAGAAGAAATAGACAAAATGAAAAGAAAGAAGACGAAGAAGAAGAAGAAGAGAAGAAGGAGAAGGAGGAGGAGGAGGAGGAGGAGAAGGAGAAGGCCAAGGACCTTCTAGTCCTTCTCCTCCTTCTCCTCCTTCTTCCTGATTTCTTCTTCTTCTCCTCCTCCTCCTCTTTCTTCTCCTCTTTCATATTATCCTTGCTTCAATTAACCCATTTAGCTCCGAAATGCCATAATAAGCTAAAAATGGCATAAGAACCTTGGTTAGCTCATGAATATTATATTCTTAGCTTGTTTTCCGCTAAAAATGACAAAATTAGCTGAAAAACATCATATTGTGTTCTTCTTCTCACTTTCTTATTTACATTTTTGTAGATTGGATATACTACATGCATGGAAGCTGGCATTCATGGAGTTAAACAATGTCGATGGATGAACTTTATATGTATATCATCTAGTTTTCATTTGAGTTGATGAACAATGTCGAACTATATGTATATGTATATATGGATAAACACTGCAATACTTTGTATGTTGGTTCTTTCGATATATGGGGATGTACATTGATTTATATGTATATCATATATGTGTGGTGAATTATATATATGTGTTGGCAAGTATATGTGTCGTGAACTATATATCATATATGTGTGGTGAATTATATAAATGTGATGTCAAATATATATATGTGATGTGAAATAATATAAAATAAAAAAACAGGTACTATATGGGCTCTTTGCCGTCTGCCAGCTGATGGCAAAGACATGTGCCATCAGCTGGCAGATGGCAAAGGTGCCACATGGCACCCATCTGTGCATCCTGGGGTGTCTATATAGGCTCTTTGCCGTCTGCCTCCAGGGTGGGCAGACGGCAAAGAAGAGGGCACAGAGGAGGGGGGAGGAGGAGGCAGACGGCAAAGAGTGGAGGGGCGGGAGGAGGAGGCAGACGGTAAAGAATAAGGGGGAGGCAGACGGCAAAGAGTGGAGGGGGGAGGAGGAGGCACACGACAAAGAATAAGGGGGAGGCAGACGGCAAAGCCTCCGTTAACCCCTAACGGAGGCAACGCTTGTCGGCTGCCGTCTCGAGCACTTTGCCGACTGCTCCTTTGGAAAGCTAACGGCAAAGAGCTTTGCCGTCCGCTTTGGGGGGACAGGCGGCAAAGAAGGTCCTATGCCATCGTAGGCTGACGCAGAAATTTTGCCGGCCGTGAGATTCTTTGCCGTCTGTTGTTTTGTCTTTGCCGTCCGGGATTTAGTCTTTGCCGTCTGTGATGGCAGAAGGCAAAGAAGCTGATTCCTATAGTGGTGGACTTAGAGGAATCACCCTCGAGGGTCCCACACTTGAGGGCTCGCACGGCAGAGGCATCGTCGGGAATGGTGAAACAGGAATCACCCTCGATAACCACGACCGACTAGCTGTACTACAGAGATGTCATCAGGAGTACTTAGCGAGGTGTCACCCTCGGTACCCGATATTATCTTTGTAGCATCGCACAACTAAGGGGTGTGTAAGTGTTGTGCCGGATCTGACTCGTCGATCAGGGATCGAGATTTGAAACAAAGCGGGGCAACTGGACTACGGGATCAGAGGGGAAGACTGTTCCACCTATACTAAACAATTTAAAGGTGCAGTACTCAAAGTAGCAGTTCATCAAAATAGGCTATGCATCAGATATAGGAGCTAACTACAACAGTAGCAAAATACTAATGCGAGCATGAGGAGAAAGAATAGGCGATATAGGGATGATCAAGGGGGGTTTGCTTGCCTTGTTGCTCTGCGGCAAAGGGCTGGTCGTCAAGGTCATAGATGTACCCGAAAGCAGCGTCATTCTCGGGGTCTACTGGTAAGAAGAGGGGGGAGAAACAATAATTAATAGCAACAGGTGCAACACTAAGCATGACATGGCAATATGCAGACTAGGCATGAGCTAACGCAGCAACATCCTTCATAGACGGGTCGGAAGAATATGAGATGATATTTCCCGAATCTTTGGCTACTACGAGTCAAACGGAAAACGATGGAAAATTTCCATGTTTGCTATGCTAGGGACGTGTGACAGACGACTGGACTGTGTATCCGGATTCGTCTCGTTTTGCTGATCAACTTTCATGTTGAAAATATCTTGATCTGACTTACAGATTATTTTATATTAATTTTTAAAATTTTATTCAATATTTAGGAATTAAAAAACAGATTTAATTAATTTGATTAAAAGCAATTATGATATCAGCATGATGTCATGCTGACATCAACAGTTGACTCATCAACTGACGAGTGGGTCCCATGAGTCATAGACTTAGTTTTTAATTAGGGTTAATTATTAATTAATCAGATTAATTTAGTGGGGGACCCACATGTCATATTCTAATTATTCTAATTACTTCATTATCCATTTAATTAATTAACTAATTAATTAAATAATATATCTAATTATTTAATTATTTAATAAAAACATATTTTTACTTATATATTTTAACAGTGTATGTGGGGCCTCCCTATCAGTGGGAGTGGGGGGTTGGCCCAACCGGTAAGTGACAACCGTCTAATACACACACATATTCATATTTATGTACATACATTAAACATAACGTATTCTTTTTACATACACATACATACATACGCAATACATACAAACATTATACATAATACATTTTTCCTTTTATTTCATCTCTAACCTCTCTCTCACACGAACCTTCTCATCTCAATAGAGAGAAGGAGGAGGCAACCTCCACCTCCACGAACCCAACGGCGCCGGAACGCGACGGTGATCGCCGGAAGGAACCGGGAGAGGGAGGAGGAGAGGATGGTCGGGGCCCGGAGCTCACCGGCGTTGACGGGAAGGCCCGGTGAAGCCGGAGTGCACGGGGAGTCGGCGCGGTTCCGGCGAGGAGGAGATCCTCATGGTGTTGACGACGTTGGGGAGGCGATCCCGGGCCAGTGGTGGTGGATCCGGCGACGGGGCAGCGGCGCTATTGGGCAGCTCCGACTGGTGGGGTTCAGGCTCGCTGGAAGTGGGGGTGTCAGGGAGGTGCTCGCTGGGGAGGAGGGAGCTCCGACTGGGATGGGGGAGAGCCGGCACTAGGGGGTGAGGTGAAGCGCCGACGTGGCGTGGGAGAAGCTGCCGGCAGTGGGGGTCGACCTGGGGCGGTGATCTGGTAGGGAGAGAGATGGGGCGCCGGGGTGGGGTGGTTCCTGGCGCGCTGGGGTGGGGTGGTGCGCTCGCGCCAGGGAGGTGGGGGCGGCAAGTGAGTGGGAGAGGGGTCGCCGGTGGTGGGGCTCGGTGGGAGGCATGGGGCCTCACTGTATGGGCAGGGAGGGAGCGCAGGGAGGGAGATGGGGCCTCGTGAGGGGAGGTCGCCGAGGGCGGAGGCGGTGGAGTGGGGGGATCTGGGAGGGAGGCGCTGGGTGCGGGAGGCAGAGGCGAGCGACGGTAGGATGGGGGAGAGGCGCGATGGCCAGGGGGCGCGTGAGGGTTAGTGCGGTAGGTGGGGGAGCCAGGGACGGGGGTCTGACGAGGGGCTCGCTCCCCTCGTCTATGGCAGCGGTAGGTGGAGGGAGTGGGCGTGGGGTGGCTGCTAGGGTTTGCCACCTGGGGTATAAGCCCCCAGGTGGGTGGCCGATGGGGGCCTAGCCGGCTGGGCCAATTTGGCCGAGTTGGGCCAGTGACTTTTGGGTTTTTTTAATTATTTTTTATATAGCTTCTGTTTTTAAAAATATAAAGATTATAACAATATCAAAAACGACCGATTCACTTTTATAATTCATTGGGTAATTTATATAACTCTCCGACATTTTATATTATCATTTAAAAACTTTTCTTGTTCGACTTATTTTTAAACTTCGAATTTTGACTCGGTTTCAACTAACACGAGATCAACAATATAATTTACAATGACGTGGCATTCATTGCATAGATTTACTGTAGCTTAATTACATTCGACACTCTAGCAAAAGCTGAGGATGTCACACATATAGTCAAGATTAATCGGTACACCCCTGTATGGTGTTACCGATGGCTCCACTTGAGCATTTGCATTGAGAATGACCTTACCATCTATCAGGGTCACGCTGAATAAAAGTTGACAAGTAGATAGTAGTGCTACGCATAGGATGAGCATATGCATGGTGATGGTAACACAAAGGTGACTACAAAGGTTTTTCGAAAACCCCACCGGGTGCCACTAATGCCCGAGGGTGATGGTGTTGAGCTGGATGACCACTTGAGAAAGAAGTGATGTACCGGAAAGGTTTTGTGTGAGTGGTTTCGGAAATGGGATTAGATTTATGATGTGTTGACCATGATACCCCTTTATGGAACGGGGCTTTGTTGATTACTTTGGTCGGTGCTAGCAAAGAGCCCACATTACTAGTGGCGAGAGTGATATGATCACTCTCGTGACGGGGTCATACCAAGTAGGTCGACTGTGCCGTTTTTATGTGTTCCAGACACGCCGTTGGTCCCCGCATGGATGATACAGTCTAGAGTTGGTGCTTGTAAGACGTACATCATGTGGGCTAGGTACCAATCGAGTTGAATCTTTGTCTAGTGTCGTCATGGGAAAGGCATTGATAGGGTACTTACCTCGGGCATGTTATATACCGCGAGTCGTGGATGACACATAAGTTTCCTCGATCTCGTGGGTACAACGTACAACCTTTGTAGAGTGTCAAACTATTTGAATAGCCGTGTCCACGGTCAAGGACAGTTGGGTAATCCTGCTTAAACTATGTCCAGTAATTTTCGCACAGACCATGTGTGTGTGTGTATTAAAGTGTTATCTCAGTAAGATGATATTGTAGTGCCCCAGATGTAACCTTGCCATCATTGGAACCTATTGCATGTGGGTCCAACTTGTCAGAGTTTTGATGATATCAAATGTGCCATGACTTCTTGTGATGTCTCCTTATTGTTTCTCTTCCTTCCCATGCATGCATGCATAACACATCATTACATGCCTTGTCTTGTGTTGTGTTATAGACTCTTAGCATTTCATGTGGTGTGGTGGTCCTGTGAATAGCTACTTTGTGATGTTGTGTGTATGTTGTGGTGCTCCATGATGCCATGTGATGATGGTACTAAATGTAGTGGGCTTGTCATGTTAGCAACCTCTCTCTCTCTTTTATTTCCCAAGCCACTATTCACTTGTCCCAACCTTGATCCAAAAATGCCCATGATTTAGTGTATTTTGTGGAGGATGCCAAGATGTGTTTTGCCGTTTTGTATCTTAGTTTTAAGGGTGCAAATAAATCCAAAACAGTAAATAAATTGCTGTTTTGCATTTATTCAAATTGCTCCAAATACTTCTTTTCTATTTTATTCAATTAGGTCATAATTCCTTATGACCAGGGGCATTTTTGTTTTGTTTTTAATCCCAACAGTTTTTCCTGTGAATTACTTCCTTTTCCCTGGTTGTTTAAATTAGAAAAACCCTCAGGTTTTTCTCCTTTCCTATCTGGCGCCAACTAGTGGGCCTCCTCCCACTAGCAGGCCCAGCACCCCTCTCTCGCGCATCGTTCTCCTCTAGACGGCGTCTTCGCTCCCCCTTAGTCCGTCAGTGTTCCCTCGAGCAGGATTCAGAGCAGCGTCCACTTGACGGCGTCACGGACGTCGAGGAACGTTCCTTGCTCCTTCCCTCCATAAAGGCGACCCCCCTTGGCGTCCGTGTCATAGGGTTTCCTCTCTCTCGCGCCGCCACCTCCTTTCCCCTCTCCACCTTGCTCTCTGTAGGTCTACGTCAGGTAAGGTAGAGCTCCTCCGCCATGGCAGTGGATTCAGGTCCTACTCACCGCCGGGTACGAGCATCTTCTCCCTCCCCGACGACTCGGCGTGCACGCGGGGTCATCCACGAACCCATCCCCGCGGCCAGATCAACGCGAGCTCCCCTGCTTCCCCTTCTCCACGACGGCGATGATCCTCCTCGACGAGCAGGCCAGAACGACGACTACCTCTTCTTCCCCTCCTTCCTCTCCGTCGCGGCCGAGTTCTCCTACCCTAGGGTGAGCAGATCCGACTCCTATCCCCTTCCCTACAGTAGCTCGTCGTGTAGGAGCAGCAGATCGTTGATGTGCTGCGCCTCTGTCGTCGGCGCCGCCGTGCACCGTAGCTAGGCCACCGTAGTTGGGCTCGGGCGTAGTTAGTGAAGGGAATGAGTTCGTATGTGTGCGGGATCCCTCCCCTCCACGAGCCATTGCTTGATTTGAACCATGTCTCCGGTGAGAGCCTTCCCCTGTTTCGGTCTGCCACCGGTAGTAGTTCAGCAGAGGGGTCCTCCTTCAGTTGATTCGTTGCGCGTTTTAGTTCAGACTTCGTAGCTTATCCCAGTGGTATGTGATCTGTTGTGCATGTTGTGAGGTGCTGGGTTCGATCCCCCCATCGGCACCTTTTGCTTATTTGCTTTTTTCGGCACAACATACTGCAGGGTAGCCTTACCTTGCCTGAACCCTCTGTTCTGTCGATAAGATGACAGTAGCGGAGTGGTATGGGTAGGTTTGTTGCACCAGGGGCACTGGGCTTTGAATCCCAGTGTGCCCTCCTTTTGTTTTTCCTTTTTGCTGTAATTTTACTCCCTTCTTGTTGTTGTTGTTCTTGTGACCAAAGCATGGGTGGAAATGGCTTATTTTTATTTTTCCTTTGCTGTTATATTTGTGCTAGGTGATGTAGTGTGTGTGGATGTGCTTGTGAGAGGTGTATGTGATGTGTCTTCATACACATGATGTTGGCCACAAGTGAGTGTGTGAGTAAGTGGTGATGCTCTTGTGTGTGTGAATATGCACATAGTAGAGTAGTGATGCATGTTCTTATGGTCTTGTGTTTTTCACCTCAGTTGAGATTGGCATTTTATCACCTTGCTTGTATTGTGTAGTAGTGGTAGGTGCTGAGGTGTTTGTTTGGGTGCTTGTGAGAGATGTACATGTGTGTGTGTGTTGCACACACATGAGGTGTAGCTAGTGTAGGCATGCTTGTGTGTGTGATTGCCATATGCATGTGTTAGCATTCGTTGTGTTGCTAGCATGTGTAGGTGGTGTGGGTTCTAACTAGATGATATGCATATGAGTTCTTGATATGCATGTGGTGAAAGCATCCCCACCTTGCAACACTTGAGCACCTTCACATGTCCATATGTGAGAGGGCATGGTGATTTGTATGTTGGGAAGCTTAGTAGAAGGGGTTGTGAGTTGATGTGCATGACACAAACATGGGGTTCAGACCCCCATGTCACTTTGTCATTGTGCACATGAGCTCAACCATGTGGTAGTTGATATAGTGGAACTACATGAAATGATGCCCTATTCACTAGGCATGATTTGAAGTAGTTTCCTCTTCCTTAATTTGTGGTCACTTGTTCCAAGTAAGTGCCCACATATTATATATGATTTTGGGGTAGAATCTCCCAAGGAATCCAGTGGTGAAGTTAATTTTGCCATTGGGATACTTTATGGAGTTGACATATTCAGATTTGTCGCAAGTTTGCTCTTTGTTTCCATGGAATAGGTGAAGCCCGAGGGCATGAGCTTTGGTGTGATGGTAGTAGGGGTTTTTGCTCTACACCATAGTGGAGTCATTTATCACTTGGTGTTATTTGTGTGCAAACTATGCCTAGACAAAGTGGGCATGTGGCTGAAAATTCCAGCTTAGTGAAATTTGGAAATTTCACTAAGTCTGAGAATCTGGAATCATTTTCTCCTCCTGTAGATGAGGTTGTGCTGGTCATTGTGTTGTGATCTAGCCTTAGTTCAGTGCTAGGAATTTGGACCTGATATGTTTGTGAAGCTCCCTGTAATATTTCATCTTATCTGGAGTCCTGTAGGTTATGTTTTGGTTGCTGTCAAAAAGCTTCAGAACAAAGACAGAAAGTTTGTGGCCTTGTTACTTCTTGTGTTTAATCCCTTTTGGTGTGATTCTTGCTGGTGCTTGTAGTGTTCTTGGTTGGCTACATCCACATATATTATTTGTCATATTTGGAGGGCTGTAGCTATGTTGCATGTAGCTCACAAAGAGCTAAGATGCAGATTATGGCAGATGGTGTAGTATAGTCATTTTGATGATTGTGGGTGATTAGTTGATGTTGTGGTGTTCTTCCTTGCTCCAATCCATTCATGTTGGGTTGTTATATGTCTTGTCAACCTGGGAGTTCCAGATTTATGCCATTTGAGTGTGTGGTGTTGATTTTGACACGTAGGGCTTCATATCTTGTTTCGTTGATTCCCGTTGATCTGTAGTTCCGATTGTAATGTTCTTTATATGGTTTTGCATCGTTTTCACGAGACGCATCTTATCATGTCATTCTAGTGCATGCCAAAATAGCTTAGGTTAAAGTTCTGTCCAGAAACTTGTAGTAGTTTCTTTTGCTTGTGCTAGTGATAGAAATAGTGATGCATGCTCATTTTTCATCTCATGCATCATGTGCTTGTTGCATCTTGTGGTGCTTCTGTTCATTGGTTGTTATTCTTATGTTGGGTAGCACCGGGATCAGAGAACGAGTACGTGGATACGGGAGAGTACGTGCAGGATGAACAAGAACCATTCCAAGCTGAGGATATCACACGCAAGATGATATGACCTGGATGCCATCTCTAGACTTGTTATGCTAGTTTGCGTTTCCATGTCATATTGGTCGCTGCCTACCACTCAATTAAATTGCCTCTTGTTATGCCATGAACCCATACACTGATCCCTTCCTAGCAAAACTTTTATAGCTAAGTAGGCTTTGCTCAGCTACTAATGTTAGCGTTCCTAGATGCAGGTGCTTTGACTCATGTGACAACATGAGCTTGATATCATTATCTTAAATTATGCTATTTAATTTAATGCACCTATGTACTTGGTAAATGACCGAAGGCCTAGCCTTTTGCCGGGTGCTTTGTTCCATTATTTCCGCCTTAGTTACCGGCTACCGGTGTTTGATTCCATGATGATCGCTCCTAACACGTTCGGGGTTGTTATGGGGACCCCCTCGATAAATCGCGTAGTGCTAAGGCTTGTCCGGCAGGACCCAACATTTGTGTTAATTTGCTAATCAGTTAATAATAATCTGCATAGGGAGTATCTACCCCGAGGACTTTAATCAACAACCCGGGCCAGTGCTCCTCATGACTGTTTGTCCAACCCAGAGCACCTTATTACGCTCCCCGGGGCAACTCGGTGTTTTGGCGTGGTAACCATCGCTCATCCGGCGTGTCCTGAGACTAAGATACGCGGCTCTAATCAGGGTCGTCGACACGTCGGGAGGTCCTGCGATTCTTGCCTTACCTTAGCGGTATATCTTGTGTATAGGAATCCCAGTGAAGCTTTGGTTTCCCCCAGAGTTGAGGTTTTCCTCTAAGGAATCCGACGAGATCACAAGATTCGTGATAGAGGAGTGTTGGGGGACGTCGCCTGGGAAACAAAAAATTTCCTACGCGCACGAAGACCTATCATGGTGATGTCCATCTACGAGAGGGGATTTCCGATCTACGTACCCTTGTAGATCGCACAGCAGAAGCGTTAAGAAACACGGTTGATGTAGTGGAACGTCCTCACGTCCCTCGATCCGCCCCGCGAACCGTCCCACGAACCGTCCCGCGATCCGTCCCACGATCCGCTCCGATCTAGTGCCGAACGGACGGCACCTCCGCGTTCAGCACACGTACAGCTCGACGATGATCTCGGCCTTCTTGATCCAGCAAGAGAGACGGAGAGGTAGATTATTTCTCCGGCAGCGTGACGGAGCTCCGGAGGTTGGTGGTGATCTAATCTCAGTAGGGCTCCGCCCGAGCTCCGCAGAAACGCGATCTAGAGGTAAAACCATGGAGGTATGTGGTCGGGCTGTCGTGGCAAAGTTGTTTCAAATCAGCCCTAATAGCTCCATATATATAGGACGAGGAGAGGGGAGGCTTGCCTTGAGGCTCAAGGAGCAACAAAGGGCTGTGCCACCAAGGGAGGAGGAGTCCTCCTCCAATCCTAGTCCAACTAGGATTGGAAGGTGGAGTCCTTCTCTCCTTTCCCACCTCCTTTTTTTCCTTTTCTCTTTGATTTTCTATCTATGGCACATAGGGCCTTCTTGGGCTGTCCCACCAGCCCACCAAGGGCTGGTGCACCACCCCCAAGGCCTATTGGCTTCCCCGGGGTGGGCTGCCCCCCCCCCCCCGGTGAACACCCGGAACCCATTCGTCATTCCCGGTACATTCCCGGTAACTCCGAAAACCTTCCGGTAATCAAATGAGGTCATCCTATATATCAATCTTCGTTTCCGGACCATTCCGGAAACCCTCGTGATGTCTGTGATCTCATGTGGTACTCCGAACAACATTCGGTAACCAACCATATAACTCAAATACGCATAAAACAACGTCGAACCTTAAGTGTGCAGACCCTGCGGGTTCGAGAACTATGTAGACATTACCCGAGTGACTCCTCGGTCAATATCCAATAGTGGGACCTGGATGCCCATATTGGATCCTACATATTCTACAAAGATCTTATCGTTTGAACCTCAGTGCTAGGGATTCATATAATCCCGTCTGGCATTCCCTTTGTCCTTCGGTATGTTACTTGCCCGAGATTCGATCGTCAGTATCCGCATACCTATTTCAATCTCGTTTACCGGCAAGTCTCTTTACCCGTTCCGTAATACAAGATCCCGCAACTTACACTAAGTCACATTGCTTGCAAGGCTTGTGTGTGATGTTGTATTACCGAGTGGGCCCCGAGATACCTGTCCGTCACACGGAGTGACAAATCCCTGTCTCGATCCATACTAACTCAACGAACACCTTCGGAGATACCTGTAGAGCATCTTTATAGTCACCCAGTTACGTTGCGAAGTTTGATACACACAAAGCATTCCTCCGGTGTCAGTGAGTTATATGATCTCATGGTCATAGGAACAAATACTTGACACGCAGAAAACAGTAGCAACAAAATGACACGATCAACATGCTACCTATATTAGTTTGGGTCTAGTCCATCACATGATTCTCCTACTGATGTGATCCCGTTATCAAGTGACAACACTTCCTATGGTCAGGAAACCTTGACCATCTTTGATCAACGAGCTAGTGAACTAGAGGCTTACTAGGGACAGTGTTTTTGTCTATGTATCCACACATGCACTGTGTTTCCAATCAATACAATTATAGCATGGATAATAAACGATTATCATGAACAAATAAATATAATAACAACTAATTATTATTGCCTCTAAGGCATATTTCCAACAGTCTCCCACTTGCACTAGAGTCAATAATCTAGTTCACATCACCATGTGATTTCAACGAATCCAACACCCATATAGTTCTGGGGTCTGATCACGTCTTGCTTGTGAGAGGTTTTAGTCAACGGTCCTGAAACTTTCAGATCCATGTGTTCTTTACAAATCTTTATGTCATCTTATAGATGCTGCTACTATGTGCTATTCGGAAATACTCCAAACATCTACTCTACTATATGAATCCGTTTCACTACTCATAGTTATTCGGATTAGTGTCAAAGCTTGCATCGACGTAACCCTTTACGACGAACTCTTTAACCACCTCCATAATCGAGAAAAATTCCTTAGTCCATCAGTTACTAAGGATAAATTTTGACCGCTGCTAGTGATTCAATCATGGATCACTTTTTGTACCTCTCAACAGACTTTGAGTCAAGGCACACATCAGGTGCGGTACCCATCATGGCATACTTCAGATTCTACGGCCAAGGCATAGAAGACGACCTTCGTCTATTCTCTTTATTCTGCCGGGGTCGGGTTTTTGAGTCTTACTCAAATTCACACCTTAAAACGCAACCAAGAACTCCTTCTTTGCTAATCTATTTTGAACTCCTTCAAAAACTTGTCAAGGCATGCACCTTTGTTGAAACTTCTATTAAGCGCTTTCGATCTATCTCCATAGATCTTTGATGCTCAAAGTTCAAGTAGCGCAATCCAGGTATTCCTTTGAAAACTCCTTTCAATCAATCTTGTATGCTTTACAGAAATTCTACATTACTTCTGATCCACAATATGTCAACCACATATACTTATCAGAAATTCTATAGTGCTCCCACTCACTTCTTTGGAAATACAAGTTACTCATAAACCTTGTACAAACCCAAAATCGTTGATCATCTCATCAAAGTGTATATTCCAACTCCGAGATGCTTGCATCAGTCCATTGAACGATCGCTGGAGCTTGCATACTTACTAGTATCTTTAGGATCGACAAAACCTCCTCGTTGTATCACATACAATGTTTGCTCAAGGAAACCATCGAGGAAACAATGTTTTGACATCCTATGTGCAATATTTCATAAATAATCTAGCAACTACTAACATAATTCTAACAGACTTTTAGCATTGCTATGAGTGAGAAAGTCTCATCATAGTCAACTGTTTGATCTTGTCGAAAACATCTTTGCGACAAGTCGAGCTTTTCTTAACAGTGACTTATCACCATCATCGTCTGTCTTCCTTTTAAAGATCCATCTTTACTCAATAGTCTTACTACCATCAAGTAGTTCTTCCAAAGTCTACACTTTGTTTTCATACATGGATCCTCTCTCGGATTTCATGGCTTCCAGCCATTTGTCGGAATCCGGGCCCACCATTGCTTTCTCCATAACTCGTAGGTTCACTGTTGCTCAACAACATGACCTCCAAGACAGGGTTACCGTACCACTTTGCAGTAGTACGCGACCTTGTCAACCTACGACGCTTGTAGTAACTTGATCCAATGCTCGATGATCACCATCATCAGCTTTCACTTCAATTGATGTAGGCGCCACAGGAACAACTTCCTGCGCCCTGGTACACACTAGTTGAAGTGATGGTTCAATAACCTCATCAAGTTCTACCACCCTCCCACTCAATTCTTTCGAGAGAAACCTTTCCTCGAGAAAGGATCCGTTTTTAGAAACAAACACTTTGCTTTTGGACCCGAGATAGGAGATGTACCCAACTGTTTTGGATATCCTATGAAGATGCATTTATCCGCTTTGGGTTTGAGCTTATCAGACCGAAACTTTTCCACATAAGTGTCGAAGCCCCAAACTTTCAAGAAACAACAGTTTAGATTTCTCTAAACCTCAGTCTATACTGTGTCATTTCAACGGAAATACGCGGTGCCCTATTTAAAGTGAATGCGGTTGTCTCTAATGCATAACCCATAAACGATAGTGATAATTCGATAAGAGACATCATAGCATGCACCATACCAAATAGTGTGTGGCTATGACGTTCAGACACATCATCACACTATGATTTTCCAGGTGGCATGAACTGCGAAACAATTTCCACATTTTCTTAACTGCGTACCAAAACTTGTAACTCAGATATTCATTTCTATGATCATATCGTAGACAGTTTATCCTCTTGTTATGACAAACTTCACTCCGAAACAGAATTGAACTTTTCAATATTTCAGACTTGTGGATTCATTAAGTAAATACTCTTGTATCTACTCAAATCGTCATTGAAGTAAGAACATAATGATATCCACTACGTGCCTCAGCACCCATTGGACTGCATACATCAAAATGTATCACTTCCAACAAGTTACTTATCTTGTTTTCATCTCAATGAAAACAAGGCCTTGCTCATGTGGTATGATTTGCATGTCACTAGTGATTCAAAATCAAGTGAGTATAAAGATCCATCAGCATGGAGCCTCTCCATGCAATTTATACCAACATGACTCAAGCGGCAGTACCACAAGTAAGTGGTACTATCATCATTACCTCGCATCTTTTGGCACCAATATCATGAACATGTGTAACACTACGATCGAGATTCAATATACCATTGAAGGTGATTATTCAAGCAAATAGAGTAACCATTATTCTCTTTAAATGAATAATTGTATTGCAATAAACACGATCCAATCATGTTCATGCTTAACGCAAGCACCGAATAACAATTATTTAGGTTTAACACCAATCCCGATGGTAGAGAGAGCGTGCGACGTTTGATCATATCAACCTTGGAAACACTTCCAACACGTATCGTCACCTCGCCTTTAGCTAGTCTCTGTTTATGTCGTAGCTTTCATTTCGTGTTACTAATCACTTAGCAACCGAACCGGTATCCAATACCCTCGTGCTACTAGGAGTACTAGTAAAGTACACATCAACATCATGTATATCAAATATACTTCTTTCGACTTTTGCCAGCCTTCTTATCTACCAAGTATCTAGAGTTGCTCCGCCTCAGTGACCGTTCCCCTCATAACAGAAGCACTCAGTCCCGGGCTTAGGTTTAATCTGGGGTCTCTTCATTAGTGTAGCAACTGCTTTGCCGTTTCACGAAGTATCCCTTCTAGCCCTTGTCTTTCTCGAAACTTAGTGGTTTTACTAACCATCAACTATTGATGCTCCTTCTTGATTTCTACTCTCGCAGTGTCAAACATCGCGAATCGCTCAAGGATCATTGTATCTATCCTTGATATGTTATAGTTCATCACGAAGCTCTCACAGCATGGTGGCAGTGACTTTGGAGAACCATCACTATCTTATCTAGAAGATAACCTCCCACTTGATTCAAGCGATTGTCGTACTCAGATAATCTGAGCACACGCTCAACGATTGAGCTTTTCTCCTTTACTTCGTGGACAAAGAATCTTGTCGGAGGTCTCATACCTCTTAACAAGGGCACAAGCATGAAATCACAGTTTCATCTCTTTAGAACATCTCTTATGTTCCGTGACGTTTCAAAACGTCTTCGGCGCCTTGCTTCTAAGCCATTAAGTATTTTGTACTGAACTATCGTGCAGTCATCAGAAACGTGTATGTCGGATGTTCACAACATCTACACACGACGCTCGAGGTGCAGCACACCGAGTAGTGCATTAAGGACATAAGCCTTCTGCGCAGCAACGAGGACAATCCTCGGTTTTACAGAGTCAGTCTGCAAAGTTTGCTACTATCAACTTTCAACTAAATTTTCTCTAGGAACATATAAAAAACAGTAGAGCTATAGCGCAAGCTACATCATAATTTGCAAAGACCATTAGACTACGTTCTTGACAATTAGTTCAATTAATCATATTACTTAAGAACTCCCACTCAAAAAGTACATCTCTCTAGTCATTTGAGTGGTACATGATCCAAATCCACTATCTCAAGTCCGATCATCTCGTGAGTCGAGAATAGTTTCAGTGGTAAGCATCTCTATGCTAATCATATCAACTATAAGATTCATGCTCGACCTTTCGGTCTCATGTGTTCTGAGGCCATGTCTACACATGCTAGGCTCGTCAAGCTTAACCCAAGTGTTCCGCGTGTGCAACTATTTTGCACCCGTTGTATGTGAACGTTGAGTCTATCACACCCGATCATCACGTGGTGTCTCGAAACGAAGAACTGTCGCAACGATGCACAGTCGGGGAGAACACAATTTCGTCTTGAAATTTTAGTGAGAGATCACCTCATAATGCTACCGTCGTTCTAAGCAAGATAAGGTGCATAAAGGATTAACATCACATGCAATTCATAAGTGACATGATATGGCCATCATCATGTGCTTCTTGATCTCCATCACCAAAGCACCAGCACGATCTTCTTGTCACCGGCGTCACACCATGATCTCCATCATCATGATCTCCATCAACGTGTCGCCATAGGGGTTGTCGTGCTACTCATGCTATTACTACTAAAGCTACGTCCTAGCAATATAGTAAACGCATCTGCAAGCACAAACGTTAGTTTAAACACAACCCTATGGCTCCTGCCGGTTGCCATACCATCGACGTGCAAGTCGATATTAACTATTACAACAGGATCATCTCATACATCCAATATATCACATCACATCGTTGGCCATATCACATCACAAGCATACCCTGCAAAAACAAGTTAGACGTCCTCTAATTGTTGTTGCATGTTTTACGTGGTGACCATGGGTATCTAGTAGGATCGCATCTTACTTACGAAAACACCACAACGGAGATATATGAATTGCTATTTAACCTCATCCAAGGACCTCCTCGGTAAAATCCAATTCCACTAAAGTTGGAGAAACCGACACTCGCCGGTCATCTTTGAGCAACGGAGTTACTCGTAGCGATGAAACCAGTCTCTCGTAAGCGTACGAGTAATGTCGGTCCGAGCCGCTTCGATCCAACAATACCGCGGAATCAAGAAAATACTAACGAGGGCTGCAAAACGCACATCACCACCCACAAAAACTTTTGTGTTCTACTCGAGATTACATCTACGCATGAACCTAGCTCATGATGCCACTGTTGGGGAATGTCGCCTGGGAAACAAAAAATTTCCTACGCGCACGAAGACCTATCATGGTGATGTCCATCTACGAGAGGGGATTTCCGATCTACGTACCCTTGTAGATCGCACAGCAGAAGCATTAAGAAACGCAGTTGATGTAGTGGAACGTCCTCACGTCCCTCCATCCACCCCGCGAACCGTCCCACGAACCGTCCCGCGATCCGTCCCACGATCCGCTCCGATCTAGTGCCGAACGGACGGCACCTCCGCGTTCAGCACACGTACAGCTCGACGATGATCTCGGCCTTCTTGATCCAGCAAGAGAGACAGAGAGGTAGATGAGTTCTCCAGCAGCGTGACGGAGCTCCGGGGGTTGGTGGTGATCTAATCTCAGCAGGGCTCCGCCCGAGCTCCGCAGAAACGCGATATAGAGGTAAAACCGTGGAGGTATGTGGTCGGGCTGCCGTGGCAAAGTTGTCTCAAATCAGCCCTAATAGCTCCATATATATAGGAGGAGGAGAGGGGAGGCTTTCCTTGAGGCTCAAGGAGCCCCAAGGGCTGCGCCACCAAGGGAGGAGGAGTCCTCCTCCAATCCTAGTCCAACTAGGATTGGAAGGTGGAGTCCTTCTCTCCTTTCCCACCTCCTTTTTTTCTGTTCTCTTTGATTTCCTATCTATGGCGCATAGGGCCTTCTTGGGCTGTCCCACCAGCCCACCAAGGGCTGGTGCGCCACCCCCAAGGCCTATGGGCTTCCCCGGTGTGGGCTGCCCCCCCCCCCCCGGTGAACACCTGGGACCCATTCGTCATTCCCAGTACATTCCCGGTAACTCCGAAAACCTTCCGGTAATCAAATGAGGTCATCCTATATATCAATAGTCATTTCCGGACCATTCCGGAAACCCTCGTGACGTCCGTGATCTCATCCGGGACTCCGAACAACATTCGGTAACCAACCATATAACTCAAATACGCATAAAACAACGTCGAACCTTAAGTGTGCAGACCCTGCGGGTTCGAGAACTATGTAGACATGACCCGAGTGACTCCTCGGTCAATATCCAATAGCGGGACCTGGATGCCCATATTGGATCCTACATATTCTACGAAGATCTTATCGTTTGAACCTCAGTGCCAGGGATTCATATAATCCCGTATGTCATTCCCTTTGTCCTTCGGTATGTTACTTGCCCGAGATTCGATCGTCAGTATCCGCATACCTATTTCAATCTCGTTTACCAGCAAGTATCTTTACTCGTTCCTTCATACAAGATCCCGCAACTTACACTAAGTCACATTGCTTGCAAGGCTTGTGTGTGATGTTGTATTACCGAGTGGGCCTCGAGATACCTCTCCGTCACACGGAGTGACAAATCCCAGTCTCGATCCATACTAACTCAACGAACACCTTCGGAGATACCTGTAGAGCATATTTATAGTCACCCAGTTACATTGCGACGTTTGATACACACAAAGCATTCCTCCGGTGTCAGTAAGTTATATGATCTCATGGTCATAGGAACAAATACTTGACACGCAGAAAACAGTAGCAACAAAATGACACGATCAACATGCTACGTCTATCAGTTTGGGTCTAGTCCATCACATGATTCTCCTAATGATGTGATCCCGTTATCAAGTGCAACACTTGCCTATGGTCAGGAAACATTGACCATCTTTGATCAACGAGCTAGTCAACTAGAGGCTTACTAGGGATAGTGTTTTTGTCTATGTATCCACACATGCACTGTGTTTCCAATCAATACAATTATAGCATGGATAATAAACGATTATCATGAACAAAGAAATATAATAACAACTACTTATTATTACCTCTAGGGCATATTTCCAACATGGAGGCCTTTGCGGCTTGTGTACGTTTGTGATGGACTAGTTGGAGCACCCCTGCAGGGTTTAATCTTTCGGAAAGCCGTGCCCGCGGTTATGTGGCAACGTGGAATATTTTGTTAGCATCCGATATTTGAGAACTTAAACATAAGCTAATAAAATTGCCAACTGTGTGCGTAACCGTGATTGTCCCCCTTGAAGATCTCTCTTTGTTCGGGAACACGGTGGGGTTATGAATGTCGTAGGTAGGTGCTTAGGATCACTTATTGATCAAGAAATCACGACCGCTAGTGTAGACCACCTTCATAATTGCTTTACGTAAGTTAGCCACTAAATCAAGCTTAGGATGCTGCAGCCTTATACACTTCACCTTACCCTACCTAAATAACTTGACTAGTTCTGGCACCAAGGTCTTAGATTGCTGAGTCCCCGTGGCTCACGGATTCCTCCGAAAATCCCAACAGGTACAGGTACCCCAGAGACAGATGATCCCGACGGCACCCAGCTGGCGTGGCAGTACGACGAGGAGACAGACCGCCTCTACGTGAACTATCCAGAGGACTGAGGCGTGGTCGTGATCGTGGGCCTGCACGCAGGGTAGCACAACATTCCTATGTTTTGTAGTCCGTAGCGGAACTACCTTGATTGTATCTGTGATGTACTCTGAGTTATTAATGAGAAGACAATTGAATCCCGAATTGTCTACTTTTATTATTATTTGTGATGTGTTACTTGCTTGCGAAACGCTTAGATGCGCTTCTTTCCTATTCGGGGCCTCGACCCCCAGATCGGAAAGGACCGCATCTTGGTCGTTACAAGTTGGTAATCAGAGCCTTACGACCATAGGAGCCTTTGTGTGATCATATTTGGCCGAGTCGAGTCTAGAAAATGTTTTGAGTCTTAGTTATATCGGAGAGTAGGACTCTTTTTTCTCCTCTTCTATGCTCTGGTGAGGTTCCGTCTTAGGAATTCTTTAACTCTACTCCTTTTCTCGCTCAAAAAAAATTTAGGATCACGCGGGTATTTGTGAAATCTATATGATTTCGATGTGACGGAATCCTGTCCTGGTGCCTCCTATCTGCTCTAAGTATCAGGGTAGTTGAGCTCCTGGGGATTCTTGCGCACATCGCCATCATTCAGATTTCTGAGTATCTAAGAACGAAGGGTGTTCGTTATTGCTTCAATACGGGTAGTGGTGAGATAACCCCGATGTCCCCAGTACTGGTGTAGATTGTTCGGGGGTACTACCACACTTGGCATCGCTGTGATCATGAGGATCTGTTGTAGATGAAGGTCCGAGATGCTGGTTGTGTGTTGAAGGATGTGATACAGGTGACGGGTTAGTTTAGGAGTTGTGTGAAATACTCCTTGTATCCGTGTACCTGATTGCATGACCAGTTATTTCGGGAATTCATAGGTGGGATATCTAGTAGTATCTTATAGGACTATCTTCCTACAAACGCTTGATTGAGGTTTGGGAAATCTCGGTCATACGTTTGTTCCGAGCAGTTCTAGCTCACACTTGTTTGCAGTGGTCCTTATCAGAATTTTGTCGTCCGTCACTTTGGGGATGCACTCTTGCTATGTTGTTCGAGTGCAATGCTAAATTCTGTTCAGATATTCCTGTCTTTCATTCAGCAATATCTTCAATTATTCTGTGGACTAATATGCTATCCGTCTTCAGGATGGCTCCACTGACTCGTCAGACCCCAGGGCGCGAGGATATGCCGCCTCCACCACCTCCTCCTCCTCTGCCGCCATCGCCTCCTCCTGTAGAGGCCTGGCAGGTGATGATGGCAGCTACTAATGCAAACACTCAGATGCTATTGCAGTTGATCCAGGAGAGAGCCAATCATGAGCAGGGCAATTTCCAGCAGGGTGGCAATCACTTCGCCAATCTGAGTTAGTTCCTGTCAAACCAGCCTAAGACGTTCACTTCTTGCGACCAGCCATTTGATGCAGAAGATTGGATCCGTGATATGAACAAGCATTTAGAGTGTAGCAACGTACGTCCTAAGGATTAGGTCAAGGTTGCCACGTTTTAGTTGAAGGGGCAGGCTTCTATATGGTGGCAGCAGCTCAAGGACTCCAGAGGCGACAGGGTGATGTCTTGGGACGAGTTTTGTCGTGACTTCAGGTCCCACTACATCCCTTCCAGTTTTGTGGAGGAGATGTGTGAGAAGTTCACGCGTTTGAAGTAGGGCAGCAATTCTTTGTACAAGTACAATGTCGAGTTCCACGAGCTGGCCCGTTACGCGTTGCATGATGTCCCGGATCAGAAGAGCAAGATCTACCAGTTCAGGGGTGGCTTGAAGGAAGACTTGCAGTTAGCTCTTGCTTTGCACGATCCTGAGGATTTTGACAAGTTCTACAACCTAGCTCTCAGAGCAGAGGCAGCCTTGCTCAGGGTGGAAAATTCCAAGAAGCGCTTCAGAGATTCCAGCTCTTCCTCGACTCAGGTGGTTTAGAAGCAACAGAGGTTTTGGGTTTCTCCTCCTCCTCTTCGGCACTCACAGCAGCTGAAGCACTCAGGTGGACGTGGTTCTTCCCACCCACCCAACCCTGGCTTCCAGCAGAGATACCAGCATCAGAAGCAGGGGCCTCCTCAGACTCAGTTCCGGCAGCCAGCAGATGTCACTTGTCACAAATGTGGGTAGAAGGGTCACTATGCCAACAAATGTACTTCTCAGCTCCGTCTGCCACCTCCTCCTCCAGGCAAACCTCCAAGCAACGCTCTTGTCAAATTCAACCCCAGATCAGCTCGAGCCAACATGGTGAATGCAGCTGAAGCAGACAACTCCTCTGATGTGATCATGGGTAACCTCCTCGTCAATGATATTCCTGCTAAAGTGTTATTTGATTCTGGTGCTTCGCATTGCTTCATCTCCAAGCCTTTCATAGCTAAGCATGATATTCCTGCAATTCATTTGGATAGTCCCTTCCGCGTGGTTTCTCCGGGCATGCACATGAGTTCATACATGAGGGTTCCGGATACTTATGTCAAGATAGGCAGTTATTCTTTTCTGGCATCTCCTATTGTCTTGGGCAATTCCGACATCGACTTGATTCTTGGTATGGACTGTTTGGCCATGAACAAGGCGTCAATTGATTGTGAAGCCAAAGAAGTCAAGCTTACCCACTCTTCGGAGGATGTGATTATATTCGCGGCGCGCGATGATACAATCCATCTGTTCTCCTTGAATGAAAAGGGTGAGATCAATCCTATTGAGCAAGTCCCAGTAGTCTGCGAATATCAAGATGTGTTTCCTGAAGAGCTGCCAGGCATGCCTCCGCACCGTGAAGTTGAGTTTGTCATTGAGCTTGAGCCAGGAACAGAGCCAGTGTGCAAACGGCCGAACAAGCTGGGTCCAGAAGAATTGAAGGAACTCAAGAGGCAACTCGATGAGCAGGAGCGTTTGGGTTTGATCAGACCAAGCTCGTCTCCATGGGAATTTGGTGTTCTGTTTGTCAAGAAGAAAGATGGATCGGACCGGCTGTGTGTCGATTACCGCCCATTGAACAAGAAGACAATCAAGAACAAATATCCGCTTCCGAACATAACTGAGTTGTTCGAACAGTTGAAAGCTGCTAAAGTATTATCCAAGCTTGATCTCGGAATGGGCTATCATAAAATTCGCATTCGCGAGGAAGACATTCCGAAGACGGCATTCAGAACTAGTTTTGGCTCGTATGAGTATACGGTCATGTCTTTTGGTCTGGCTAATGCTCCTCCGACATTTTGTCGATTGATGAACTATATTTTCTCCCCATACAAGAATGAATTTGTCTTGCTCTATCTCGACGACATTCTGGTCTTTTCTGAGACTGAGGAAGAACATGAGAAACATCTCAGGTTGGCGCTTGATAAACTGAGAGAGTACAAGCTGTATGCCAAGTTTTCCAAGTGCGAGTTCTGGCTGAAAGAAGTGGTTTATCTTGGGCATATTATCTCTGCTGAGGGCATTAAGGTTGACCCGTCCAAGGTTCAAGCCATTGTTGAATGGGAGCCTCCGCAGAATGTGAAGCAGCTTCGAAGCTTTCTCGGGTTTGCTAGATATTGCAGAAGGTTCGTTGAGAACTTCTCCAAGATCGCCAAGACGCTCTCTAGTCTTATTCAGAAGGGTGTTAAGTATGTTTGGTCTCCAGAGTGTCAACTGGCTTTCGATACACTCAAAGAGAAGCTTATCTCCACTCCGGTGTTGGCCCCTCCGGATGATTCTAAGCCGTACCAGGTCTTTTGCGATGCTTCTCTCCAGGGTCTTGGTGCAGTCTTGATGCAAGATAGGAAGGTTGTTGCTTATACCTCCAGGCAGTTGAAGCCTGTGGAGAAGAACTATCCTGTGCACGATCTCGAGCTAGCAATTGTGGTACACGCCTTGATGACTTGGAGACATCCCTTGTTGGAACGTAAGGTTGAAGTTTTCACCGATCACAAGAGTCTCAAGTATATCTTCACTCAGCCTAACTTGAATCCTCGGCAAACACGTTGGGTGGAAATGCTCCAGGATTTTAATCCGAGTGTTGAGTACACGCCAGGCAAGGAAAATGTTGTGGCAGATGCATTGAGCAGGAAGGCATATTGCAACAGTCTGATTCTACAACCTCTCCAGCCGGGTCTTTCTGAGTCTTTCAGGAAGCTCAACCTTCAGCTAGTACCTCAGGGTTTTCTTGCGAACCTTCATATCTCTCCTACCTTGGAAGATCAGGTCAGAGCAGCTCAGCTTCTTGACGCTATCGTGAAGAAGGTCAAGATTGGCGTGGGAAAGAGTCTCCCCAAGTATAAGTGCTTCACTATTGATGCCAGGGACACGTTGTTTTTCGAGGATCGCCTTGTCGTCCCGAAAGGTGATCTGAGGAAGGTGATCATGGAAGAAGCTCATAACTCTCTGCTCTCTATTCATCCTGGAAGCTCCAAAATGTACCATGACTTGAAGCAGACATTCTGGTGGACTCGTATGAAACATGAAATTGCTCAGTTTGTAAACGAGTGTGATGTATGCCGAAGAGTGAAAGCAGAACATCAACACCCAGCAGGCCTCTTGCAGCCTTTGCCGATTCCCGAGTGGAAGTTTGATCACATTGATATGGATTTCGTCACCGGGTTTCCGAAGTCCAAGAAGGGAAATGATGTTATCTTCGTCGTCATCGACAAATTGAGTACAGTGGCTCATTTCCTTCCAGTCAAGGAGTCCATTTCAGCAGCTCAGCTGGCAGAGTTGTACACCTCCAGGATTGTCTCTTTGCACGGCGTGCCTATGATGATCTCTTCAGATCGCGAAAGTATCTTCACTTCCAAGTTCTGGGACTCCTTTCAGTATGCTATGGGCACGAAGATCCGCTTCAGCACAACGTTCCATCCTCAGACTAGTGGTCAAGTGGAGAGAGTGAATCAAGTTCTTGAGGATATGCTGAGAGCCTGTGTTATCTCTTTTGGCATGAAGTGGGAAGATTATCTGCCTTTCGCGGAGTTCTCGTATAACAACAATTATCAAGCTAGTTCTGGCAAGGCTCCGTTTGAAATTCTCTATGGTAGAAAGTCTCGTACTCCGCTCAACTGGTCCGAGACCGGCGAGCGTCACATCCTTGGGAATGATATGATAGAAGAAGCTGAGGAGATGTGTCGGATCATTCGCGACAACCTCAGAGCAGCTCAGTCCCATTAGAAGAGCTATTACGATAGCAAGCACCATGCCATGTCTTATGAGCTTGATGACTTTGTCTATCTCAAGGTGTTGCCTATGAAGGGTATGCAGCGCTTTGGCATCAAAGGCAAGCTTGCGCCTCGTTTCGTTGGTCCGTTCAGAGTGGTTGGCAAGAGGGGCGACCTTGCGTACCAGCTCGAGCTTCCGTCAACCTTTGCAAATGTCCATGATGTGTTCCATGTTTCTCAGCTTCGGAGGTGTTTCAAGACCCCCGAGCGCACTGTGCATCTTCAAGATATCGACCTTCAGCCTGACCTTTCTTATCGTGAGCACCCAGTTGCGGTTCTCGAGGCGACTGAGCGCAAGACCCGTAACAAGACTGTCAAATTTCTCAAAGTGAGTGGTCTCACCATTCTGATAAAGAGGCTACGTGGGAACACGAGGATCACCTCCGTTCCGAATTTCCCGATTTCTTTCAGTCTTAGATCTCGAGGGCGAGATCTTCGTTGTAGTGTGGGAGAGTTTGTAGTGCCCGAGGTGTAACCTTGCCATATCTGGAACCTATTGCATGTGGGTCCAACTTGTCAGAGTTTTAATGATATCAAATGTGCCATGACTTCTTGTGATGTCTCCTTATTGTTTCTCTTCCTTCCCATGCATGCATGCATAACATATCATTGCATGCCTTGTCTTCTGTTGTGTTATAGACTCTTAGCATTTCATGCGGTGTGGTGGTCTTGTGAATAGCTACTTTGTGATGTTGTGTGTATGTTGTGGTGCTCCATGATGCCATGTGATGATGGTACTAAATGTAGTGGGCTTGTCATGTTAGCATCCTCTCTTTCTCTTTTATTTCCCAAGCCACTATTCACTTGTCCCAACCTTGATCCAAAAATGCCCATGATTTAGTGTATTTTGTGGAGGATGCCAAGATGTGTTTTGCTGTTTTGTATCTTAGTTTTAAGGGTGCAAATAAATCCAAAACAGTAAATAAATTGCTGTTTTGCATTTATTCAAATTGCTCCAAATACTTCTTTTCTATTTTATTCAATTTGGTCATAATTCCTTATGACCAAGGGCATTTTTGTTTTGTTTTTAATCCCAACAGTTTTGCCTGTGAATTACTTCCTTTTCCCTGGTTGTTTAAATTAGCAAAACCCTCAGGTTTTTCTCCTTTCCTATCTGGCGCCAACTAGTGGGCCTCCTCCCACTAGCAGGCCCAGCACCCCTCTGTGCGCATGGTTCTCCTGTAGACGGCGTCTTCGCTCCCCCTTCGTCTGTCAGTGTTCCCTCCAGCAGGATTCAGAGCAGCGTCCACTTGACGGCGTCACGGACGTCGAGGAACGTTCCTCGCTCCTTCCCTCCATAAAGGCGACCCCCCTTGGCGTCCGTGCCGTAGGGTTTCCTCTCTCTCGCGCCGCCACCTCCTTTCCCCTCTCCACCTCGCTCTCTGTAGGCCTACGTCAGGTAAGGTAGAGCTCCTCGGCCATGGAAGTGCATTGAGGTCCTCCTCGCCGCCGGATACGAGCGTCTTCTCCCTCCCCGACGACTCGGCGTGCACGCGGGGTCATCCACGAACCCATCCCCGCGGCTAGATCGACGCGAGCTCCCCTGCTTCCCCTTCTCCACGACAGCGACGATCCTCCCCGACGAGCAGGCCAGAACGACGACCACCACTTCTTCCCCTGCTTCCTCTCCGTCGCGGCCGAGTTCTCCTACCCTAGGGTGAGCAGATCCGACTCCTATCCCCTTCCCTGCAGTAGCTCGTCGTGTAGGAGCAGCAGATCGTTGATGTGTCGCGCCTCTGTCGCCGGCGCCACCGTGCACCGTAGCTAGGCCACCGTAGTTGGGCTCGGGCATAGTTAGTGAAGGGAATGAGTTCATATGTGTGCGGGCTCCCTCCCCTCCACGAGCCGCTGCTCGATTTGAACCATGTCTCCGGCGAGAGCCTTCCCCTGTTCCGGTCTGCCGCTGGTAGTAGTTCAGCAGAGGGGTCCTCCTTCAGTTGATTCGTTGCGCGTTTTAGTTCAGACTTCATAGCTTAGCCCAGTGGTATGCGATCTGTTGTGCCTGTTGTGAGGTGCTGGGTTCGATCCCCCCCTCGGCACCTTTTGCTTATTTGATTTTTCGGCACAACATACTGCAGGGTAGCCTTACCTTGCCTGAACCCTCTGTTCTGTCGATAAGATGAAGTAGCAGAGTGGTATGGGTAGGTTTGTTGCACCAGGGGCACTGGGCTTCGAATCCCAGTGTGCCCTCCTTTTGTTTTTCCTTTTTGCTGTAATTTTACTCCCTTTTTGCTGTTGTTGTTCCTGTGACAAAAGCATAGGTGGCAATGGCATTTTTTTATTTTTCCTTTGCTGTTATATTTTGCTAGGTGATGTAGTGTGTGTGGATGTGTTTGTGAGAGGTGTATGTGATGTGTCTGCATACACATGATGTTGTCCACAAGTGAGTGTGTGAGTAAGTGGTGATGATCTTGTGTGTGTGAATATGCACTTAGTAGAGTAGTGATGCATGTGCTTCTGGTCTTGTGTTTTTCACCTCAGTTGAGATTGGCATTTGATCACCTTGCTTGTATTGTCTAGTAGTGGTAGGTGATGAGGTGTTTGTTTGGGTGCTTGTGAGAGATGTGCATGTGTGTGTGTGTGTTGCACACACATGAGGTGTAGCTAGTGTAGGCATGCTTGTGTGTGTGATTGCCATATGCATGTGTTAGCATTCGTTGTGTTGCTAGCATGTGTAGGTGGTGTGGGTTCTAACTAGATGGTATGCATATGAGTTATTGATATGCATGTGGTGAAAACATCCCCACCTTGCAACACTTGAGCACCTTCACATGTCCATATGTGAGAGGGCATGGTGATTTGTATGTTGGGAAGCTTAGTAGAAGGGGTTGTGAGTTGATGTGCATGACACAAACATGGGGATCAAACCCCCATATGACTTTGTCATTGTGCACATGAGCTCAACCATGTGGTAGTTGATATAGTGGAATTACATGAAATGATGCCCTATTCACTAGGCATGATTTGAAGTAGTTTCCTCTTCCTTAATTTGTGGTCACTTGTTCCAAGTAAGTGCCCACATATTATATATGATTTTGGGGTAGAATCTCCCAAGGAATCCAGTGGTGAAGTTAGTTTTGCCATTGGGATACTTTATGGAGTTGACATATTCAGATTTGTTGCAAGTTTGCTCTTTGTTTCCATGGAATAGGTGAAGCCCAAGGGCATGAGCTTTGGTGTGATGGCAGTAGGGGTTTTTGCTCTCCACCATAGTGGAGTCATTTATCACTTGGTGTTATTTGTGTGCAAACTATGCCTAGACAAAGTGGGCACGTGGCTGAAAATTCAGCCTTAGTGAAATCTGGGAATTTCACTAAGTCTAAGAATCTGGAAACATTTTCTTCTCCTGTAGATGAGGTTGTGCTGGTCATTGTGTTGTGATTTAGCCTTAGTTCAGTGCTAGGAATTTGGACCTGATATGTTTTTGAAGCTCCCTGTAAAATTTCATCTCATTTGGAGTCTGTAGGTTATGTTTTGCTTGCTGTCAAAAAGCTTCAGAACAAAGACAGAAAGTCAGGTGCAGGAATTTTCACTAAGTCCCTGAGATCTGAGGGTTTTGGGAAAGTTTGTGGCCTTGTATCTTCTTGTGTTTAATCCCTTTTGGTGTGATTCTTTCTGGTGCTTGTAGTGTTCTTGGTTGGCTACAGCCACATATATTATTTGTCATATTTGGAGGGTTGTAGCTATGTTGCATGTAGCTCACAAAGAGCTAAGATGCAGATTATGGCAGATGGTGTAGTATAGTCATTTTGATGATTGTGGGTGATTAGTTGATGTTGTGGTGTTCTTCCTTGCTCCAACCCATTCATGTTGGGTTGTTATATGTCTTGGAAACCTGGGAGTTTCAGATTTATGCCATTTGAGTGTGTGGTGTTGATTTTGACACGTAGGGCTTCATATCTTGTTTCGTTGATTCTCGTTGATCCGTAGCTCCAATTGTAATGTTATTTATATGGTTTTGCATCGTTTTCACGAGACGCATCTGATCATGTCATTCTCATGCATGTCAAAATAGCTTAGGTTACAGTTCTGTCCAGAAACTTGTAGTAGTTTCTTTTGCTTGTGCTAGTGATAGAAATAGTGATGCATGCTCATTTTTCATCTCATGCATCATGTGCTTGTTGCATCTTGTGGTGCTGCTGTTCATTGGTTGTTATTATTATGTTGGGTAGCACCGGGATCGGAGAACGAGTACGTGGATTCGGGAGAGTACGTGCAGGAGGAACAAGAACCATTCCAAGCTGAGGATATCACATGCAAGATGATATGACCTTGATTCCATCTCTAGACTTGTTATGCTAGTTTGCGTTTCCATGTCATATTGCTCGCTGCCTACCACTGAATTAAATTGCCTCTTGTTATGCCATGAACCCATACACTGATCCCTTCCTAGCAGAACTTGTATAGCTAAGTAGGCTTTGCTCAGCTACTAATGTTAGCGTTGCTAGATGCAGGTGCTTTGACTCATGTGACAACATGAGCTTGATATCATTATCTTAAATTCTACTATTTAATTTAATGCACCTATATACTTGGTAAATGACGGAAGGCCTAGCCTTTTGCCGGGTGCTTTGTTCCGTTATTGCCGCCTTAGTTACCAGCTACCGGTGTTTGATTCCATAATGATCGCTCCTAAGACGTTCAGGGCTGTTATGGGGACCCCCCTCGATAAATCGCGTAGTGCTAAGGCTTGTCCGGTAGGACCCAACATTGGTGTTAATTTGGTAATCACTTAATAATAATCTGCATAGGGAGTAGCTACCCCGAGGACTTTAATCATCAACCCGGGCCAGTGCTCCTCATGAGTGTTGGTCCAACCCAGAGTAGCTTATTACGCTCCCCGGGGCAACTCGGTGTTTTGACGTGGCAACCATCGCTCATCCGGCGTGACCTGAGACTGAGATACACGGCTCTAATCAGGGTCGTTGACATGTCGGGAGGTCCTGCTAGTCTTGCCTTACCTTAGCGGTATATCTTGCGTATAGGAATCCCAGTGAAGCTTTTGTTTCCCCCAGAGTTGAGGTTTTCCTCAATGGAATCCGACGAGATCACGAGATTCGTGATAGAGGAGGCCTTTGCGGCCTGTGTACGTTTGTGATGGACTAGTTGGAGCACCCCTGCAGGGTTTAATCTTTCAGAAAGCCGTGCTCACGGTTATGTGGCAACTTGGAATATTTTGTTAACATCCGGTATTAGAGAACTTAAACATAAGCTAATAAAATTGCCAACTGTGTGCGTAACCGTGACTATCCCCCTCGAAGATCTCTCTTCGTTCGGGAACACTGTGGGGTTATGAATGTCGTAGGTAGGTGTTCAGGATCACTTAGTGATCAAGAAATCACGACCGCTAGTGTAGACCACCTTCATAATTGCTTTACGTAAGTTAGCCACTAAATCAAGCTTAGGATGCTGCAGCCTTATACACTTCAGCTTACCCTACCTAAATAACTTGACTAGTTCTGGCACCAAGGTCTTAGATTGCCGAGTCCCCGTGGCTCACGGATTCCTCCGAATCTCCCAACAGGTACAGGTACCCCAGAGACGGATGATCCCGACGGCACCCAGCTGGCGTGGCAGTACGACGAGGAGACTGACCGCCTCTACGTGAACTATCCAGAGGACTGAGGTGTGGTCGTGGTCGTGGGCCTGCAGGCAGGGTAGCATAGCATTTCTATGTTTTGTAGTCCGTAGCGGAACTACCTTGATTGTATATGTGATGTACACTGGGTTATTAATGAGAAGACAATTGAATCCCGAATTGTCTACTTTTATTATTATTTGTGCTGTGTTACTTTCTTGCGAAACGCTTAGATGCGTTTCTTTCCTATTCGGGGCCTCGACCCTTAGATCGGAAAGGACAGCATCTTGGTCGTTACAGATATGCCAAGTCCGGAGACTTGGCATATAGGGTGAACCTGTGCTGTTCAGCCCTCCGCAAATAGGTTGATATCTGTGACATGTATTCATTATTATCATCTAGCTTATGATGCATATCCGTACAAGTAATTGACCATGCTCATTTTTAATTAACACTTGCTTTCCGCAAAAGCTGTATATTACTTATTATCGTACCAATTGCATTATCCATATCATGGGCTGTTTGCAAGTACATTCAATGTACTCATTGCCTCGCCACTTCTTATTTTATTGACCACACATGGTGGAACCAGAGTATGGAGAAGAATTCGTCATCGGAGACAGACACGTGAACTAGGACGCTTCCCAGTCAGAATGCCTGTTGGTTAAGGCTCATGTCATGGATTCCCGTTTGCTACCAAGTATTCCGCTAGTAGTTGTGTTGGTGTGATTGGTCTTCTTGGCCCTATCTATGTAAGACTTGACCATGATGGTGCTTTACTGTATCAGACGTTAATTTTGGATGTAAGACTCTTGTTATTCAGTATCTATGCGTTCAGTGAGCATTGATCTATGGGATCACTGTACACGTGCATTCGGCGATCTCGCCCCGTAAGTCTTAGTCCTGACAGTCTCGGCGACTCACGTCCCGTCGGTTCCCGCCACGCGTTCACACGCCGCCACTCTACGTGCCCGCCCGCCCGCGGCAATATAAGGCGAGCCCTCCTCCCCTACTAGTGGCCACACACCTCTCCCCCGCCGACGCTCTCTCCTCTTGTTCTTCGTCACCGGCGCCTACCCTCCCTCTCCTCCGCACGAACGATGGCCGGACACTACCCCGACAATGGAGCGGCCACCAATGTCTTTGGCCGCCAGCAACTCCGTGAGGACGGGGCCCGCCTCCTCTACGAGGCGAACTACCAGGCGCCACCGGACATGCGGGTGTCGGAGTCTTGGAGGTTGAGCGACAGCGGCAGCCCGGTAGCACCACCGCCCATCGGAGTTGAACGGCGGACAGAACTCGCGCGCATCCGGTCCGGCCTGCCGGAGAACTCGCTCAACCTCCCGCGGTACGCCCCCGACAGCAACACGCTCTGGAAGGCGTTGTTCGACTGCCGTCACGGCGATCATCTCGCCGCCACCAATGGGGTCGATCCCCGCGGCCGCCAGAACTCTGAGGGGTGGCGCCAATGGTGGGGCGTCACCGGCCGCACCTTGGAGTACATCGTCGAGCACATCGAGGGCGGCAACACGCCCAAGTACGACTATCCTACGCCGCCAGCGTTGTCCCATCACCGCGGCAACTCCTGGATGCCGAGAAGGATGGAGACGGCGACGTCCTCGTCGTTTGGCTCCCGCTCCCGCTCCTCTGGATCGCCGGCGTTGCTCCCCGTCAAGCCGGAGCTGTAGGAGATGCCGCTAGGGCGGCGCACGCGCAGCGCCGGCATCGTCATCAACGAGCCCGGAGCTTCCTCCTGCCTCGTCAAGCCGAAGACGGAGTCGGGGCTCCTGCCCGTCAAGCAGGAGCACTTCACCATGGCCGCCGACGACGAGGCCGCCATGAAATGGGCACGGGACGACTACGTCCGGGAGCAAATGGAGCGCCAGCACCTCACCCTGGAGGAGATCGCCGCCCGTCGCCGTGGCCATGAGGAGGGCGGTATCGTCATCCTTGATAAGAGCGACGAGGAGGCGCCGGCGCCTTCGAACCCCGTTCGCCTCGGCGACGCAGGGCAGCAGCAATGACGGCGACGGAGCGGACGGCAACGACGACAACGACGACGGCGGCGACACCAACTTCTACAAGCTCCTCGGTATGTAGAAAGCAACGACGCCGGGTGGCAACGGCGGAATAATGTAGTTTTAGCTTAGTTTAATGTTTAATTGTGTTTTTTCATTTTACTTTTTGTACCATTTTTAATTAAAATCTGAATTTCGTTTGAATTTGACTAGATTTTAATCGAATTTAGAATGATTGTAAATTATTTTTTTCATCGTCGAGCCCCCAAAGAGCGCTATTTCACCCCCGGCCGGGGCCGAAATGGGGGGAGATTCTCTTATAGCTACTCGTCGCACCGCCCCACATCCATACCTCACGTCCACTCACAGTCACAGAGGTGCAGTGGAGTGGCACTCGTCTGCTCTCGCATGTCAACGCAAACAAAAGGCGTCCTCTCCTCCCATCCATCCCCTCCGCACGGATGTAAAGCCACCCCAAACGTGACAAAGGGTGAGGAGACTCAAGAGGCGCAAGGGCAAAGATTTTCAAGAACACACCTTACCTGAGCCAAGAGCAACCATGAGGTACGCACCTTCTGATTCTTGGCTCGCTTCGCTCCTAGTAGGGGCCAAAGAGAAGAATTTTTACTTGATGTTTCTTGTTAGAATCAGAACAAAACTGCTAATTAATTTCCCTCTCCGTGGTCCAATGAAGTGGCCGAATGGAGCTGAGCTCGCAGATGTTGATGGCGGCGCCGACCAACGGCAGGAAGCGGAAGTGCTCACGGCCCGGCCTGGGGGATATCCACGAGGACATGCTGGAGCGCGTCCTCGCACGCCTCCCGCCGGCCAGCTTCTTCCGCCTCCGTGCCGTCTGTCACGAGTGGCGCGCGGTCGCCGCATCCGCTACATTCCTCGACGCCTGCGCCCGCGTCCCTTCCCGCGACCCCTGGTTCCTCATGCTCTCCGAACGGCCCTACCCGGTGGTCGCGTTCGACGCCGCCGGGAGATCCTGGAACGCCTGCCGCGCCCCAACGGGGTCCGTGCCCGTGGCAGCGTCGGGCGGCCTCGTCCTCTACAGCGTGCTGGCTACGGGCGCGCTCTGCGTCTCCAACCCTCTCACCGGCGCATCCCGAGCGCTCCCCACGCCGCCACAGGGCCAGGGAGCGCCGCAGCTCCACGCAATTGCCATGTACGGCTCCCCCTACCGTGTGGCGCTCTTCACGGGCGAGCTCCCTGACCTGTCCATGGCGGTTTTCGACTCGTCCGAGGGCTCGTGGGAGGCCCCCCTGCCGCTTGCCCGGAGGTCCGGGACCTCCTCCCCGGACGCGCCGCCGTATGGTGGAGACGACACGGTTTACTTTCTGAGCAAGTCTGGCGACGTGGTAGCCACCAACATGAAACGCAGTTCGCTGAAGCAGTACTCCTCGGTGGCAGTTCCGTCCGAGTCCGGCGCCGTGGTCTGCTTCCTGAGCCACTCGGGCACGGTCCTCGCCTGCGACACGGCGAATCGGACGTTCGCCGAGCTGCCCCGGATCCTCCCCGTGTATTTCGAGTACTCCATCGACGTCGTGGCATGCAACGGCGCCTCGTACGCCGTCGTGCTGTCGGAGTACCTGGACACGGCGAGCCTGCGGGTGTGGCAGTTCGCAGAGGGCGCGTGGAGGCAGGTGGCCGCCATGCCGCCAGGCATGGCGCACGGGTTCTATGGAAAGAAGGCCGACATCAACTGCGTCGGGCACGGCGACCGCGTCATGGTCTGCGTCAGCTCCGGTGAGTTCAATGGCTGCTTCATGTGCGACGTGCGGAGCAACCAATGGGAGGAGCTGCCCAAGTGCATCAATGGCGACGGAGAGATCATCGAGTTCCTTGCCGCCTTCTCCTTCGAACCGAGAGTAGAGATCAACGTCTAAGTGCGTGTATGTGTGTGCCTGTTCGCATGCGCGCCGACGCTTGCTGTGCTAATTAGTAAGGAATATTTCTTGTTTTGCTGCTAGCTTGCTTGTTTGATTTCTTCATTCATGCGTTCGTTGCATTGCACCGTCGATATTTGGGTGCTTCATGAAACCTATTCGAGACCTTGATTAGCCGAAGAAGACTTTCGCCTCGTTTTATATATAAATCAACTATCATCTACATCCTAAATTCCTAATACAGACGCGTCTAGGTGCTCAATGTAGTAACCGGGGTACTCAATCGTGGACACGCCACCGCGAAGATATGAAGCCGCATACGACGAACGATGGGATCAGAGTTTCTCCTCAAGCACCGTGACAGAAAATGAGAGCCGCAACCACGCCTTAAAAAAAGGAATGAGTTTCGCCGCCGCAGGTCCGTCCGAAGAGAAAACATGTTTTCACCCCAGTGAGTACTCACCGCCACCCAACGCCACACCCCGGCTAACACGCCCCCCACACGACCATGGTCAACAAGCCTTGGTGGTGGTACCAAGGTTGCCGCCATGGCCGAATCCGACGACCCCCGACGCTTTCTCCGTCGCTGCCGCAGACGGTTTTACATCTTTGTTTTGGACCGTTTGTTGGAGTTGCTCTTTTACGTCTCTTTTTTGAATCATCTGTTGTAGTTGAGCCTTTTTCAGATATGTTCAAATTTTTACATTACCGATTTGGAGCACCAAAATATACATTATCTATTGAAAATGCTCTAACAATATATGCTAAATCTTGAGTCACTATTTTGTACCGCGCAAGAAGCTGCTTCTCTTGCCGGGAGGATCTCATTTGTTGAGTGTTGAGCGTGATCCAGTTAAGAAGTGTAAAATAAAAGAAGGAATAAAGGGAGAAAACAAACATATACACTATTGAAGTAAGTAAAACTTTCCTGGTCTACCTTCGTTCCTTCTTTCTTTCTCGCAAGTGCAGTGCATGCAGCAGCACCTTGCCCATGCAAGAGCAAAAGTCGCACCTTTGCTTTGGAAGGAGGCAGTGTGGCTTCCACTGAGGAAAGAGTGATCATAAGAATTCCGTAGGGAGAAAAAGAGAATCGGTCGATGTAGGGGTATCATGCCCCGTGGTGCTGCATGCTGCTGGGTTTTCCTTCTTGTGTCTGTCTGCCCCCTTCCCTTTGCCACCCTCCACTCCATGCTTGCCGTGCCGATGCTCGCAGTAATGCTGCTTTCCCTTGCTTGCTTGTTTGCTTTGTTCTTGGAGGATTTTTTCACTGTTTTCACCTATCGGATGAAAATATTGCATGAAATGAACTCTGATTGAAAACATTTCAGGATCTGATCCTTTTTAAAACGCCAGAGCCCGTGGCATTGCAGACGCACATAGAAACGACAGTCTAATGTGGCGTTGCAGACCCACTCAAACGTCGGTCTAATGTGGCGTTGCAGACCCACTGAAACGCCAGTCTAATGTGGCGTTGCAGGCCACGCGTGAAACGCCATGGTTCATGGCGTTTCAGCAGTACACATGTTGCTGGCAGCATGCCGTGGGCTGACTGGATGTCGTCGCTGCGTTCCATAGTGGGTCTGCAACGCCAGCACTGTTAGCGTTTCACAATGGGTCTGCAATGCCGCATTAGACTGGCGTTGCAAGAAAGAAAAAACGCCACGGTAGACAGGCGTGTCACTATAGGGCAGCAACGCCAGCACTGTTGGCGTTTCACAGTGGGTCTACAACGCCACATTAGACTGGCGTTGTAAAAAAGAAAAAACGCCACGTTAGACAGACGAGTCACTGTAGGACAGCAACGTCATGGTAGACATGAGTTGCATAGTGGGGCAACAACGTCACGGCTTGTGGCGTTTTTAAAAGGATCAAATCGTGAAATGTTTTAAAATCTGGTTCATTTTATGCTCATGTTTAGAAAAAAGTAAAAAAGTGAAAGAAAACCGATCTTGGATCCATCATGGGACCATGCATGCCGTGCCGGCCTGCTGGACGGAAAGATTGGCAGCGGGGAATGATGGCGTGGCTGCAGGGGCGCATCATGGGACGGTTGACAATGTGATAACAGAATTGCTACACAATCATCACGTCGTGTCCGATTTGTGATTTCCCCTCAACATGAAAAGTTAGCGTGCCGTTCGATCTCACACCAAAGATGAGAAAAAAGAAAGGTCCGCATGCCTTTGAGCTTTCTATCCATGCCACGCCAGCCGAGCCTCCGTTCCCCCGCCAACGTCAGGTGACTACTCTAATCTGAATGTCCTTTTTTCTTTAGGGTAAAATCTAAATGTCTTTAATTTCCTAAACAAATACAGTATCTACTCAGACTAGAAAGGTGGAAGGTTCAAAATCAATACATTCGATGTTTTTAAAGAAGTGCGAACTGTGATGTGTGTTAGAGGTATATTTGCGGAAATGCTCTTTGGAGGACGAGCTCCATGTAGCTCGTTATCTGATGCATTAATCTTTATTGGGATCAGGTGCATACTCGTATTACTCTCGTGCAGGGACGGAGTCAGAATGAATGCATAGAAGGGACGGGTTTTCTCATGAAGGAGAAAAAGCTTTCATGTTTTAGAAAATTTTGATTAAAGTAACTATTAGCATTAAACAATAATCAATTCATTGAGGGGGTCTAGCCCCCCTCGTCCCTCCTTGGATCCGTTCCTGCTCTTGTGTATTCCACCTGACTGTTTTTTTACACCACAGTACTCCCTCTGTAAATAAACACTCTTATATTTATTTAGAAAGGGAGTATTTTTTACTCCCTTCATTTCAAAATATAAGACCTTTTAAAGATTCTACTAGAAGACTACATACGGAGCAAAATGAGTGAATCTATACTCTAAAATATGTCTATGTACATCTATATGTAGTTCATAGTGCAATCTCTAAAATGACTTATATTTAGAAACGGAGGAAGTATTTATCTACAGTGCTATCACATGGTAACCACGCCACCCTAGCAGCGCATGCACACGTGCCATGTTCGAGCCCCATTATGTTCCATTCTGCATACACCATCTTTTCAATTTTTCTCTTTTTTTTTCTTTTTTTCTTTTCCCTACGTTTTTTCCCTTATCCTTTTTATATTTACTTCCTTCGTTTCTAAATATAAGACATTTTAGAGATTACACTATGAACTGCATAATGATGTATATAGACATATTTTAGAGTGTACGTTCACTTATTTTGCTTCGAATGTAATTCATAATAGGATCTCTAAAATGTCTTATATTTAGGAACGGAGGGAGTATAATTTTTTTTTAGAAATTCGAATAGGTGATTTTTTTAAAAGAATACATTAAAAATTAATATATGAATAGTTTCAAATACGTGACGAACATTTTTTAAGTATGTGAGGAAATTTTTCAATAAGCGATAAACAAGTTATGATACAGTGTGGACATTTTCTAAATGAGTGATGAACCATTTTTGAATATGTGGTGAATATATTTTTAAATATGTGGTAGATATACTTTTAAATATGTGATGAACATATTTCAAATAGATGATGAACATTTTTCAAATACGTGATGAATATTTTTCTATATACCCGATGGACATTTTTTAAATACATGATAAACATTTTTCTGAATATGTGATGAACATTCTAGAAATATGTGATGAACTTTTTCGCATGTGCAATGTATATTATTCCAATGCACGGTGAACATTTTTCAGACACACACAATTATTTAAAAATTATGAATATTTTTCAAATACATGACAGACATTTTCTAAATACACGATGGACAATTTTCTATGCGACGGCCAGTTCTTCTGAATAAGTGTGTGCCATGTTTTGAATACACAGTTATTTTTACACGACGAACTATTTTTGAAATGTACTATCACGATTGTTCTAAATATGTGATAACAATTTTTGCAATACCTAAGAATTGTTTTTGCTGTTTTAATAAAATTTTCAAAATGAAAGAATATAGAACTGTAAACTTTGACACGCGCTCTGGATGTGCAGAATGTAAACTTTGAGGAGAAATATCTTGACCTCCCCACATCCAATGAAAGGATGTCAAAGGGCCGGTTTCAAATATTGAGAAGTTTACAAAGAGGTTTGTGTTTTGGTGTGACCAGATGGCCAAAGTAGAAGAGAGGTTTTAATTAAGTCTACTGCACAAGCCCTCCCGACATACTTGATGAGTGTTTTCCGTCTACCAACGTCCACCTGAGATGATCTTACAAGCATGGTCAGGAATTATTGGTGGGGTGCTGAGAAGGGGCGCCCCAAAACAAATTGGCGTTCTTGGGAGAAGCTGATTCAGCCCAAGTCTCGTGGTGGTATGGGATTCAGGGAATTTCGTCTTTTCAATCAAGCATTGTTGGCTCGTCAAGCATGGCGGATCCTGGCATTCCCTCATAGCTTATGCACGCGAGTGCGAAAGGCCAAATACTTCCCTTTCGGTGAATTTGAGGACACTGTGTTCCCCAGCGGCTCTTCTCCTACTTGGCAAGCAATTGTCCATGGTTTAGACCTTCTCAAGAAAGGGCTCATCTGGAAAGTAGGAAATGGTCGTGGCATCCGCATTTGGAGAGATAGATGGATTCCCAATGGAGGTTCTGGCACTCCTATCACAACACAGGGAAGATGTCGCCTTAGGAGAGTTTCAGAGCTACTAGACGAACATGGTTCGTGGTGGCTGGATGTTATCAATAATTATTTTCTTCCTACGGACGTCGAGCAAATTATTAAAATCTGAGCCTCCCCTTGACTGGGCGAGGATGTTCTTGCTTGGTAACCTGGGAAAAACGGCGTTTTCTCTGTTCGAAGCGCTTACCGGCTAGCGCTAGAGGATCGTCTTCGTCCCACTTGAGTCGCGGTGAGCAGGGCACTGGACGGGCGACGAGCCGTCCGGGCTTTATTATGGAGGTGCGCTGCTCCTCCCAAGGTGCGTGTGTTTGCGTGGCGTGTGGTTACTGATTGTCTACCTAGATTAATAAAAATCGTCGTAATCTTGAAGTGTCTAACCTGTGCCCTGTTTGTGCTACTGAGCTGGATAACACCTTCCATGCTCTTTGTAGATGCCCCGGGCAGTGGCGTTATGACAAGCGATGGTGCAGCAGTGGAGTACCCTGGATATACGGCAGGTGCAATACACAGGGCCAGAGTGGCTCCTCCATATTCTGCAAGATCTATCCGAAGAGCAACGCATGTGTACACTATTGACGATTTGGCGTTGTTGGTACGTACGCAATGAAATTGTGCATGACAAGCGGCCGCCAGCATTTGAGGATTCAACACGCTTCCTTTGGAGCTACATATCTTCCTTGCTGGTCGTGCAGAATGACCCACATGCTGATCTTGTCAAAGGGAAGATGGTCGCTAGTCCTCCGCTCAAATTACGTCATGTACCACATGTGGTGCACTGTGAGGCTCAGCCAGCCCGGTGGGACGCGCCCCCGACAGACTGGGCAGTGCTAAACATTGATGAGTCATTTTCAGCTCAGAATGGTATAGGCGGAGCCGGTATGGTACTCAGAGATGAAGCCGGTGCAATCATCTATTCATCCTGTCGTGAGCTTAAACATTGTGTGTCTGCACTTGAGTCTGAAATTGTTGCATGTATGGAAGGGATTACCCTTGCAACCCAGTGGATTAGCATGCCGATCATCATCCTAACGGATTGTTTGGATGTTGTCAAACTGATTACGGGTACTGATGATCACAGATCAGCTAATACAATGATTGTGCAAGAGATTAGATCATACCTCTTGAAGGAAGGTAGGGACTTTTCAGTCAAGCATGTTAGGCGGGAACAAAACTGAGTTAGCCATTTTTAGCAAATTTTGGTAGAATAAAGAAGTGCACTATCATGTGGCTTCGGTCAGGACCAGATGAGGTGCACTAGTGGAGAAAGGGGTATTAGAACCGGTTGGTAAGGGCCTTTGGACCCGGATACACATCCGGTGCTACGTATCCGGGACTAAAGGCCCCCCCCCCTTTAGCATCGGTCTCTTACAAACCGGTGCTAAAGGCCTCCACATGGACGCCGAAGAGTGCGCGCAGGCGGAGGACCTTTAGGACCGGTTGGTAACACCAACCGGTCCTAATGCTTTTTTTTTCTTTTTTTTTCCTTTTCTTTTCAGGGTTTCCGATTCCGTATTTCGGTGTTTCCGTGTTCCGTATTTTCAGGGTTTTCGTTTACGTGTTTCCGGTTCCGTATTTCCGTTTACGTCTTTCCGATTCCGTGTTTCCGATTCCGTGTGTCCGTGTTCCGTTTTTTACGAACACGTAATCGGAAACACGTATCCGAAAACACCGATTCCGTGTTTGCGGTTAAGTGTTTCTCCGATTTCGTGTTTGCGGTTAAATGTTGATGCACCAAATAAAAGTACATATATACATGTAACACGAAGTACTGGACCGATTATCATTACATAATTTGAAGTTCGTTTCCTATAGCTGTATACTTGCATAGAGAAGGGAGCTGGCTATTGGTTCATAGGATGGAAAAATTCTCCGCCTTCATCTATGACTTGCGTGAGGAGAAATCGTGCCAATTCCTCTGCAACTGCCTTGCAACGTTGGATTGGTCTTAGCATCGCCCGCTTTCGTTGCAGCTTTAAAAGAAGTAGATGAAAACAATTAAGTTATGAACAAAACTAACATAATTGATGGCAACATAAATAAAGTTGTGAAGATCCGGTTACGTACCTCTAGATTTCTGGAAGTACGGGATTTCTCATTGATAATCCTGTGAATGTACTCGCAAACGTAGTATCCACAATAATCAGTGCCCTGTGGTTGTTGCGGGACGCCCTATATACGAGAACATAATTCGGTCAAATTAATAATAATCAAGAGAATGGTAATGGTATTGAAACCAGGGTACGTAGTACTACTTACTTTGTTAATCTAAAAGTGGAGCTTGTCTGCCCATGTACCGGGTTCTTCCTTGATGAACATTTGCCAAACCCTGGCCGACAAAGAAAAATGAATACAAGAGTTAATTATTACTTACTTGATATCAGGAAATGAATGAAAAAGAGGCCGATGAACGAAAGAGGCCGATATATATATACCTTTGAAGCATCTGACGCGCGCTCTTCCATTTGTCAGCGTCCCAGGTTAACGGGTCCCAGACTTCAACCACTGCTTGATCGATTCTAATGATGAACAATATGAAGTGGGACCTGCGCACGTGTACACACGCAGTCATGCATACTCATCAATTACACTTAACATCAGGTAAGCAAAATGGAATGTGTACAAGACAGTAACACTCACTTGAATCCGTAGGGCCAAAGTATTTCTTTTTTGGTACTTTGTCGCTTCAAAAACCTTAGCAAATCATCCGGTGTATCCTTGTTGAACTTTTCTATTGTCTCTTGATGAAACGAATACGGGTCAATGAACCCAAAGTCCCAGATTCCTGCCAGCCTGCATTCACGAATCTTCATTCTGCATAGTAGCGTACAAAAAGAATATCTCGTGAGTGATAATTATACGGACAATGAACGCGAGCTTAACTAAATAATTAAGTTACACAAATAAAACACTTACAAACAGTAGCAGCTGACGATAGCTTTGTCGAGGGCACGTTGATTGTACATCTGGAAAAAATCATCGAACCCAACCTCCACACCGTACTCTCCGAAGTAGTGTTGATCCTGAACTGCCGCCATGATACAGTCTCTCTTTTGCCTTGCGGCCTCCAAGTACCAACCATGTAAATTCCATAGTTGGGTTGTTAGAGCACTAGGATTTTCGACCAGAGGTTGCTCGGGCTTATATTTATATACCACATCAGCAATAGCGTAACCTACATCGCCCATGCGTGGACCAGACACTGAAGCCTGGTCAGATAACACCTTGAGCGGGGCAATTGACTGTGCTTCTTGTTGTCCGAGCTGGGGAACTTGTTTCCCGCATTTCGTCTGCTCCGCCTGCTTCATCTGCTCCGCCTTCTTCATCTGTGCGGTGTGTATCTTTTCAATGAACCGTTCATAGTCTGAAAGGGGCGGCGGTGGCGGCGGTTCAGGATAATATAAGTTGTCGATGGTGCGCTCAATTTTCCACTTTGGTACGTTCTTCAGAGTTTCCTTCCAGATGTATGGAGGGGGCTTCAGGGGAAACCGTGCGAACCATGCTTTGTTTTTGGCTTTCACGGCCTCGTCTAGTTCCTCCGGAGTCATCAGGCCTGGTAACTTCGGGGGAGTCTTGACTTTATTGGGTTTCCTTTCTCTCTTCTTGGGAGGAGTCCCGTTTCTTCTGAACTGCAGCTTCCGCTTTGCCGTACCCGTAGTGCGCGCATCCGTCGGCTCACTAGAGTGCATGGGCGATGGACACTCGGCCTCGGGCTCCCTATCTTCGTTGTGGGGTGGACTTGGAGGTGCGTTGGGGGGTGGACTTGGAGGTGCGTTGGGGGGTGGACTTGGAGGTCGTGCATTCTCTGTACGAAAGTGAAAAAACTATTAAAAATAGGCTTACATGTGGTGCAACATTCAGTAATTGTTGGAGGTGGTGCATAATTGTACCTGGAGGAGTCGGTGGCCTTGGCGCCGCGTTAGGAAACACGATGTGTTTCTTCTTCCACAAGATGATACCAAGCTCCATTTCTCCCAGTGCCTTCTCGCCTTCACCTCCAGGAATATCAAGCTCAATTGACTGGCATCCCGGCGTAATTGTTGACAACCCGACACGAGCATGGGATGCTGGAATCTGACCACCATGGTAGGTTGCTCCAGGTTGATTCGGTAAAGCATAGCCTGACGCCACCATGAAGGATATGTTCCCCATTGGCATATGTATCTCACAATTTGTCTTCTCCGTGACATCATCCACGGGGTAGTGAGGCGCCGACGGTTCGACTGCAGGACCGTCTTCTAGCTGCAGCTGCGTGGAACCCACGCTGCTTCTATGCTGAGATGGGACGGCATCTGCTACAGGATCGTCTTCTAATTGCTGCCTATCAGCGTCAGGTGCAGGATCTTCTTCCTCCTCTTCAGTGTCAGGTACAGGGTGTCCCCCTTTCTTCAAGAGAAACGACACCTTTTCTTCTAATGTCGCTATCCATTCCAGCGCCTTCCTCTTGCTTCTACCACGGCTTTTGTATGTGCCAAGGTCCGCCGGAAACCCTTGGTTCCACGGGGTAGTGGCTCCAAAGCCTCGTGTTCGTCCCCACTTTTCGGGGTTCCCGAGTGCCTTCGTCAACTCGTCGTTCTCTCTATCGGGAACAAAAGTTCCTTTTCGAACAGCTTCTATTGCCTTCTCTAGATCTGATACGACTTGTCTTATTTTTTCCGACCATGGTCCCTCCGCAACAATCATCCCAGTCTCAGCGTCCAACGTTGCCCCATGCGCGAACAACCAGAACTTGGACCTATCGGGCCAGTCATGTGTCTGTGGAATGATATTTCTTTTCAGAAGCGCATCTTCATAGCGTCGCCACCTAGGCAGGGCAGTCATGTAGCCACCTGACCCCAAAATATGGTGATATTTCTTCTTCTTCGCATTCTCCGTATTTGTGGCTGATCGGGATGTAAAGACACCCGATTTCTTGTACGCCTTAAAATCAGGCCAAGCGTCTCTTATCTTCACTAGGTGCCCAGTGAAAACTGGATCTTCGTCCTTATATTTCTTCCACAAGTCTTTCTTCCACCTCTGGAATTGTGTGGCCATCTTCTTCAAAGCCCACTCCTCGACTTTCTTCTTCTTATCTTCCGCTACGCTGAAATTTAGCTAGACCGTGTCGCAAAGCACTCTTTTCAATCTGTCATCGACATAAGTAGCTCCAACGTTGGCGCCGGTCTTCGGCTTATTCCATTCTATTAAGTTGATCGGGACCAGGCCTCTTACAACAACTCCGCACTGATTTACAAATTTGCGATAAGTTTCTGGGGGTTCCAGTGGTTTGCCATCAGCAGCAACTTTATCGATCGAGTACCTTGCAGTATCTTTCAACCTTGCGGCCGGGCCTCGTTTCGACTTTGTCTCAGTACTTGCGCTAGGTGTTCCGGAGGGCACCTAAACGGGAAAATAATGATTCGTTAGTAAGTGCAATACAAATTAATTGTTGCGTCAACAGTGACTTGAGATATACATTGGCAGAGTTTGTTCCGGAGGGCACTTCTTCATCTACTACATCTTCTATATTCTCAGCTCCGTCACCGGAGTCGTTCAAAAATTGATTGCTAAACGCATGCCCACCGTCGTCATCATGATATATGGTCGTTGCATCTTCAAAAATCATCTGGCACATGTATCTTTCCTTCTCCGCCTCACCCATTTCCGCGAGCTGATCGGCGTGCTGATCATGTGGTTCTTGGGGATCCATAGCTCAACACCTGCAAGTAACAAGAATTTAACTTAGCAAAATTATTTACGGAAAAGTTTTACGGAACCGGAAATTTTACGGAAAAGTTTTACGGAATCGTCGGAGTCGTAATCGTCGCAAAGTTTTACGGAATCGTCGGAATCGTCGGGAACTTTCCCGCAGTTATGGAATCGCCGGAATCGTAGGAAAGTTTTACAGAATTGTAATCGTCGGAAAGTTTTACGGAATCGTCGGAAACTTTCCCCGCAGTTATGGAATCATCGGAATCGTAGGAAAGTTTTACGGAATTGTAATCGTCGGAAAGTTTTACGAAATCGTCGGAATCGTCGGTTTAGGGTTTTACGGAATCGTCGGTTTAGGGTAAACTATGAATCGTCGGAATCGTCGGTTTAGGGTTTTACGAAATCGTCGAAATCGTCGGTTTAGGGTAAACTATGAATCGTCGGAATCGTTGGTTTAGGGTTTTACGGAATCGTCGGAATCGTCGGTTTAGGGTAAACTATGAATCGTCGGAATCGTCGGAATCGTCGAAATCGTCGGTTTAGGGTTTTACGGAATCGTCGGTTTAGGGTAAACTATGAATCGTCGGAATCTTCGGAATCGTCGGAATCGTCGATTTAGGGTTTTACGGAATCGTCGGAATATGATGAAGGCGGCTTCACGTAACTTTTTTTATAGGATGTCCTATTCGGGCCGGAAAAAAACTAATATCGACGGTTATAATTACAAGCATACAACAATATGGATATACGAAAATATGCATGGATATACCTTACGTGAAGAAGACGAAGTGGGGCGGCGAGGAGGCGGCATGGGGCGGCACGCGAGGAGGCGGCGAGGAGGCGTCGCGAGGAGGCGTCGAGGAGGCGACGGCGCGGCGAGGAGGCGGCGCGAGGATCGGCGAGGAGTGGCGCGAGGAGGCCGCGCGCGAGGAGGCGGCGAGGATCGGCAAGGAGGCGGCGGCGCGGCGAGGAGGCGACGGCGCGGCGAGGAGGCGGCGAGGATCGTCGGCCGGCGAGGCGGCGCGAGGAGGCGGCGGCGCGGCGAGGAGGCGGCGCCGCGCGAGGAGGCGGCGGCGTGAGGAGGCGGCGGCGCGGCGAGGAGGCGACGGCGCGGCGAGGCGGCGAGGAGAGAGGCCTAATCGGCGAGGAGAGAGGCCGAATCGGCGAGGAGAGAAGGCACGCGCGGGAAGGCGAGAAGTTGGCGACCTCGGAGAGGTATAGGGCCTTTAGCACCGGTCTGTGTTAACAACCGGTGCTAAAGACCCTTTAGCACCGGTTGTTAGCACAGACCGGTGCTAAAGGGTCCAAAAATTGAGCGCGAACCGAACCCACCTTTAGGACCGGTTGTTGTTACAGACCGGTCCTAAAGGTTTTTTTCCTTTTTCTTTTTTCCTTTTTTCTGTTTCCTGTTTTCTTTTTCTTTTTGTTTCCTTTTTCTTTTTCATGTTTCTTCTTTTATTTTTCTTTTTTCCTTTTTTCTGTTTCGTGTTTTCTTTTTCTTTTTGTTTCCTTTTTCTTTTTCCTGTTTCTTCTTTTATTTTTCTTTTTTCCTTTTTTCTGTTTCCTGTTTTCTTTTTGTTTTTGTTTCCTGTTTCTTTTTTCTGTTTCTTCTTTTATTTTATTTTTTTGTTTCCCTTTTCTGGTTTTTTTACATTTATTTACGAATTGTCAAAATGTCATTTTTACACTTAAAATATAAAAATGATATTTATCAAAATGATCATATTTAGTGGAAACTGGTCAAAATTTTAATATTTATCAAAATGGTCAACACAATTACATAAAAGGTTTAATACATTATTACACATCACCAACAACATCCCCTATCTATTTTTCTTCTTGCCTTTCTTCTGATTGTGCCGTAACCATGGACTATCTTCATCATTTAACGGGATGCTTGGATCATCTTTGACTTTGAAGGGAGGAATTTCATCAAATTTATTGTAATCTTCTGACATGTCTGTCTTGTCCTCGACTCCCACGATGTTTCTTTTCCCTGAAAGAACTATGTGGCGCCTTGGCTCATCGTCTGATGTATTCGCTTCCTTATCTTTTCTTTTTCTCGGTCTGCTAGACATGTCCTTCACATAGAAAACCTGAGCCACATCATTGGCTAGGACGAATTGATCATTGCCGTACCCAAGATTCTTCTGATCCACTGTTGTCATTCCGTACTTCGGGTCTACCTTCACGCCTGACAGGTTGAACCATTTGCACCAGAACAAAGGGACCTTAAAGGAAGGTCCGTAGTCAAGTTCCCATATCTGCTCTATGTAACCATAGTATGTGACCCTTTGCCCGTTGTCGTATTTTGCATCAAACCGGACGCCACTGTTTTGGTTGGTGCTCTTTTTATCTTGGTCTGCCGTGTAAAATGTGTTACCATTTATCTCGTACCCTTTAAAGGTCAATACAGTCGAAGATGGTTGCTTGGCCAACAAGTATAACTCATCTTCAACAATGTTGTCATTAATGAGACGTCTTTGCAACCAACCGCCGAAAGTCTTCGCGTGTTCTTTAGCAATGAAATCTTCAGGTTGCTCCGGGTATTCCGAGCGTAAAATATCCTTGTGTTCCTGGATATATGGAGCCGCCAAGCTGGAATTAATTAGAACTGTGTAGTGTGCTTGAGTGAAAGATTGCTCGTCCATACATGTTGTTGATTTCTTTCCTAGCGTGCCTTTTCCACGCAGTCTCCCCTCATGGCGCGACTGAGGAACACCGTTCGGGTTCAGGTCAGGAATAAAGTCAACACAAAACTCAATGACCTCCTCTGTTCCATAGCCCTTGACCATGCTTCCTTCTGGCCTAGCACGGTTTTTAACATAATTCTTCAAGACTCCCGTGAACCTCTCAAAGGGGAACATATTGTGTAAGAATACAGGACCGAGAACGGAAATCTCTTGGACTAGGTGAACTATGAGGTGCGTCATAATATTGAAGAAGGTTGGTGGGAACACCAACTCGAAGCTGACAAGACATTGGACCACGTCCTTCTGTAAACTTGGTAGAGTTGCTGGATCGATTGCCTTCTGAGAAATTGCGTTGAGGAATGCACATAGCTTCACAATGGGTACTCGCACGTTTTCTGGCAGAAGCCCCCTCAATGCAATCGGAAGTAACTGGGTCATGATCACGTGGCAGTCATGAGACTTTAGGTTTTGGAACTTTTTCTCTTCTAGGTTTAGTATTCCTTTTATGTTCGACGAGTAGCCAGACGGGACCTTGATACTGCTCAGGACTTGGAAAAAGATCTCCTTCTCTTCCTTGGTAAGAGCGTAGCTGGCAGGACCTTTGAAATTCTCTCGATTCATCAGGTCGTCTCGTTCGTGCATACGTTGGTGGTGCACTCGTGCTTTTGGTGTATCTCTCGACTTCTTCCCATGCACGCCCAATAAGTTTAGTAGGTTCACACAAATATTTTTCGTCACGTGCATCACGTCGATCGCAGAGCGAACCTCTAGGAATTTCCAATAGGGCAGTTCCCAGAATATAGATTTCTTCTTCCACATGGCTACGTGGTTGTCGGCGTCATTCGGAACAGATTGTGCGCCAGGACCCTTACCAAAGATTACTTTTATATCTTTGACCATGTCATATATATCAGTACCTTTAGGGAGGGTTGGCTTCCTCCGTGTATCTGCCTCGCCTTTGAAATGCTTTCCTTTCTTTCTTACGGGATGCCTGTTTGGAAGAAATCGACGATGCCCCGGGTACACATTCTTGCCTATATGTATACTTTCAGTCTCGCCTAAACAGTGTGTGCATGCGCTGTATCCCTTGTTTGACTGTCCTGAGATGTTACTAAGAGCGGGCCAATCATTGATGGTTACAAACAGCAACCCTCGTAGGTCAAATTCCTCCTGTTTGTACTCGTCCCACACACGTACACCTTCGTCAGCCCATAACTCTAAAAGTTCATCAACCAGTGGCCTCAGGTACACATCAATGTTGTTGCCGGGTTGCGACGGGCCTGGGATAAGCACTGGCATCATAATGAACTTACGCTTCATGCATAACCAAGGAGGAAGGTTATAGATACATAGGGTCACGGGCCAGGTGCTATGACTGCTACTCTGCTCCCCAAACGGATTCAGGCCATCTGTACTTAGACCAAACCTTAAGTTTCTTGGGTCACGTGCAAAGTCCTCGTACTTATCGTCGATGTTTCTCCACTGCGACCCATCAGCGGGTTGTCTCAGCATATCGTCTTCCTTACGGTCTTCTTTGTGCCATCGCAGCAACTTGGCATGCTCTTTGTTTCGGAACAAATGTTTCAACTGTGGTATTATAGGAGCATGCCACATCACCTTGGCAGGAACCCTCTTCCTGGGGCGGTCGTCGCCCTCAACATCACCAGGGTCATCTCGCCTGATCTTATACCGAAATGCACCGCATACCGGGCAGGCATTTAAATTCTCGTGCTGACCGCGGTAGAGGATGCAGTCATTGATGCACGCATGTATCTTATGCACTTCCAATCCTAGAGGGCAGACAACCTTCTTTGCTTCGTACGTACTGCAGGGCAGCACATTATCTCTTGGAAGCATCTTCTTCATTATTTTCAGCAACTTTTCAAATCCCTTGTGAGATATTCCATTCTCTGCCTTCCATTACAACAATTCCAGGGTGGTGCCCAGCTTTTTCTGGCCATCTTCGCAATTTGGGTACAACAATCTTCTAACATGCGCTCCAACTTCAACCTCTCGTTTTCACTTCCGCAGTTTATCTGTTCTTCACGAATGACCTGACGAAGATCATCATCAGACTCATCAACAATGTCCTCAAGTTCAGGCACGTCTTCCCCCATTTCAGTATCACCGTGTTCACCGAACATAGGATAGTTATCATTATCCTCGTCTTCTTCATTGTCTTCCATTACAACCCCTCTTTCTCCGTGCTTGGTCCAACAAAAATAACTGGGCATGAAGCCTTCTTGCAACAGGTGGGTGCGTATGGTTCTTGAGTTAGGGAAATTCCTCTTATTCTGGCATTTTTTACATGGACAAAAAATAAATCCATTTTGCCTGTTTTTCTCAGCCACATTGAGAAAACTATGCATGCCATTAAGGAATTCGGGACGACGTCGATCACTGTACATCCATTGCCGGTTCATCTGCATTATATAAATTTATCAAAAACCATTATGCTAAATCATCATGACTAAATTAATTAATTAATACAAAAAGTTCATCACACGTTAAAACCAAAGTAGCGTAGTGACCATACATATATAGTTCTCATCAAAACACACACTGAAACCAACCATAAAAACTCTTTCTAATTAATGCATTTAAAAACAACAACAAATGCGATCAAAATCGCAACAAAGGTAACAATTGACCCGACGGCATAATGATACCAAGCCTCTTTACTAATTACATATTTTCTAATCTTTCTAATCTTCAGACGCATTGCGTCCATCTCGCTCTTGTGACCATCGACGACACCGGCAAGAACCTTTTCCAAGGTCATCTTCTCTCTTTCAGTTTTTTCCAACCTTTCTTCAGTTTTTTTCAATCTTTCTTTCAGGCCAACATTTTCTTGTTCAACTAAGTGTAACTTCTCACCAATAGGGTCGATTGGCATTTTCGGTTCCACTACCTCCTAGATAAAAATATCTATGTCAAGTTGGTCGGCGTAATTAATTGTCATATAATCAGGAAATGAAAATATGTAGTTATAAAAGATAATATACCACATCCGAATCATAGACTGGACGAGGGCCAACGGGGACGGATATCAAAACCATGGCACTATACATATAAAAAAAATCTTACACAATAAGAAAATTATATACAAGTAAATATGTAAATCATACAAATCAAAATTTGTTTTGGTAAATAAAAACAATAGGCTCACCAAGGTTGTGTCGGTGACGGGGCGATCGACGGCGGTGAGGAAGGGGACAAGGCGCTCGACACTAAAAAAACCACAAATCATAATTAAATTTGAGCTCAAATTGCATATGTATACATAACAAATGATGAACTCTCTCTAGCTTAGGCATTTCATCAAACACCTAGCCAGCACAACAAAAATGAAATGAGCAAGAAAACGAGCAAAACTTGCAATGCCGGAAGAGGGAATGTTGATGCTAACCGTAGGACCGATGGGTGCCAACAATCTTGACAAATGGTGGAGAAAAATGGGGATGGATTAGAGCTCCCAAGAGGAAGGAGAGAGCAAAAATGGAGTTGAGCTCGAGCTAGAAAAAATGGGATGGAATATAGGGTGCTCAGGGAGGAAGGAGAGGAGGGCTTTAGGACCGGTTTGTGTCAAAACCGGTGCTAAAGGGTCTGACAGCGGGGCCCTGCAGTTGCTGCAAAAATGAGAAAACCTTTAGAACCGGTTTGTGATACAAACCGGTTCTAAAGGGTCTGTCCACTGGCCCCCCCTCCCTGCAGCAAACGGTCCAAAAACCTTTAGGACCGGTTTGTGTTACAAACCGGTCCTAAAGGCCTTCCGGCCATTTGCTGCAGGGAGGGGGCCCAACGGACAGACCCTTTAGAACCGGTTTATATCCAATCCGGATCAAATGTGGTTGGCTCAATGCCCTGTTTTCTACTAGTGGTGTCTGATCTTTATAAGACAGATTTGGCCGTCGCTTGATTAATAAATTCTCTTTCATAAAAAAATATAGAACTGTTATAATAGTCTAGGAGAATATGTACAACTAGAGGGAAAAAACAAAACAAAAATCGTAAGAGAGAGAAAAAAAAACAAGTGTGCATGTGTTCTATGCATGCAACGCCTACGTCTAATCTGTGTGGACGTGCAGCTGCGCGCTGAGGCATAGCAGCACTCAAATTCAGACCCACCCACGAGACACATCATGTTCTTGCATAATGAAACTGAACGGAGACGTATGTACAGACGAAGCACACCAGCCCATGCCACCGCCGTATTTCCACAAAATTGCTGGAGATCCACGTAGCGCATACATCACAAAGATGAAACGGCTGGCCGAGATTACGAGACTCATGGAGCTCGTCCTCAAAAACGCCTTACTCGTATATTTGGTATATTTACATATTGTTCTGGATTAGATAGAAATTGTTTTCATCTCGTCTTTAGAAGATGTCTTGCTCATCAAGTCCTTTATTCAATATATACTCGTCTTCGAGGCTCAATAATACATGCAAAATATTAGAGCATTTTTAACAGACTCCGTATAAAGCCGACCCGCAAAACTCGTTAACAGTTCGCGGAAAAGGTTTTGTAGGCAGGCGCGGTCGCGGACAAAGTCAGACCACGCAAAACAGGTCCGTAAAAAAGGATATTCGCAAAAGATGTTCTTTTACGGGTGGGCTATGCGGGGACTGCTCGGGGGCCGTCGTGTCGACCCGCAAGCCAAAAACCCAGAATAAGCGAATTTGACAGCAATTCCGACAAATGAGTTCAAATTCAAATAATAAAATATAGTTCGCACGCAAAATAAAAGCATAATTTTAAAAGACAAACGCAAAAGGACTTCATGTATCTCGGTCGCTCTTCACTCCGCATCATCGAGGTCATCGCCGCCCCTAATCCATCGCCTCCCCCGAATCCATCGCCGACACTTGTTCCAACTCCGGCACCGAAATCATCGGCGATATTGGTTTCGATTCCCGATGAGAAAACATCGCTGCCATTGTAACACGTGAGCATCCTCCTCTTCAAGATGGCTCTCCTTGTCATATCATGCCATTCTTTGCTGATGTTGTCCATGTCATTGCGGTTCAAAGTCATGATCCTATTCTCTCCGGCAAAAAGGTTGGACATGGCTTTGTTCTCAGCGGCACGCGCTATTCTCTCGTCAAGGTCGTTAAGCAATTTCCACCTCTCTTGCTTCTCTCGTGCCTTCTTCTCGGCCAACTCTATCTTTTTCTGCAAAGACTTCGCTAACATCACCTCATTTGATTGCACTATGACATCTATCTTATTCCGTAAGCTCGATGCTTCGTGTTCCCTCTTGATCTTCTCCTTTATATTCTTGTCACCATCGGTCTTGTTCAAGTTTCTTCGGCATCATCATCTTCATCTTCATCCATGTTCGTAAGTGAACCTCTATTCGGTGGGGATTCTTTGTCAATCAACTTCCACTTGTCGCAGTCTTTGAGCATTTCCTGTTGAAGGGAATAGAGGGATTGGTGGAATAGTTGTTGTATTGCTTGAGCCTCGTGGGCGTATATATAGAGTACTTAATCAACTTGGCATACAAGACAAGCCAAAATAATTTCTAGTCTATCTTATCTTTCCTAACTAATCAATATACTCAACACCCCCCCGCAGTCACAACGGTAGCGAGCAGATGATGAGACTGGAGAAGAATCCGAAGGTCAGCCGACGGTCAAACCCCCCACAATCGTAATGGTCGATGCATCGTGGAAGTTGTGGCTGGAGTGGAAACCAACGAGGTTTCTCAAGCAAGGCGGTAGCCCTTTGTATCGATGCCAAAGTAGCCGAGAGCGTAGGGTGGCGCAGCCGTGGTCGAGTTAGCCGTGCGAAGAATGCCGTGGTCGATGTCGAGTCGGGTAGCCGGTGTCGAGGGAGTTGCCTTAGAGCCGCGGGCGCAAGGAGGCGCCGAGTTAGTCATGGGAGCAGAGGTGTTGAAGTAGTGATGCGCCGGGAAGGAGATGAAATTGACGACACGTCACGTCGGGGTTGCCAAGCCCGGGTACACTTCATGGACGAAGGCACACATCAGTGTTGCCAGCACCGAGCATGCGTAGACGGATCAAGACGATGTTGACGATGCGTAGCTCCAGGCTTGCCAGGCCTGGGAACACACCGGGGACGAAGGCACACGTCGGTGTTCCCAGCACTGGCATGCGTAGACAGGGACCGACACACAACCTGTACGTCATGTCGAGGATTCGCGGTAGACGACGTCGACACTGGCGAGGAGCTGGTGCTGGATGAAGATGAAGGAGGTGGACGGGCGGTGCAACTCGGTTGAGCGAGCTGCGGAGCCAAAGGAGAGCGGCGGCGGTGGCCTGTCAGCAGCGGTGCCAGCTGGATAGGTACACGGCGGTGATGCTCGAAGTAGGCGAGGAAGAACCCGACATTCTGATGAAGACCGACACGGACGATGGCGTTCCAGCGCCAAAGGAGACGGCGCGGCGCATAGTCGACGTGCGGGTACGGCGGAGTGGACCGCGCGCCGCATTGCTACGACCCGAAGGGGCGATGAAGCGGCAGCGCACGAGTCGGGGCAATGGCGGGAAGACCTCGGGGCGGCGGTGTAGACCGCGTGCCGCAACGCGATGACCCGATGGGGCGGCGTAGCGGCAGTTTGCAGCGATGAACCACGAGGCGGCAGCGCCGCGGCCCGATGGGGAAACGCAGCGGCAGCCCGATGCTTGATGGGTGGAGGGGCGCGCTTTACTCGGGACGATCTTTACGGGACCTGCGGGGGCGAGCGCAACCGACGGGCCAGATCGGTCGCACGACGCAGATGACGCGGATCGCGTGCAGGCGGGCGATCAATCCGATCAAGCGCGAGGTCGGGGACGTTGCTTGGTGGAGGTGGGGTGGCGGCGGTCGAGTAGCCGATAGCCGGCCCGAGGCACACGACGAGGCCGATACGGCCGGAGCCGGTAGCCGTCCCGACGCAGCCGACGCAGCCAGCCCAACGCAGCCAATCCGAGGCAGAAGGTGTGGCCGAAGACGACAGCCGTCCTGATACAGCCGACCTGAGGCAGGCCGCGCGGCCGAAGATGGCAGCCAGCCCGACGCAGTCGGCCCGAGGCAGGCGGCGAGGCCGATGCGGCCAGAGCTGGGAGCCGGCCCTACGCAGCCGCCCCGAGGCAGGTGGCACGGCCGGAGGCAACAGCTGGCCCGACGCAGCCAGCCCAACACAGCGGTGTGGACGGAGGCGGCACGCGACCCTATGCAGCCGATGCAGCCGGAGGCGGCAGGCGGCCCAACGCAGGCGTGCGGCCGGAGGCGGTAGCCGTCCCGACACAGCCGGCCCGAGGGAGGCGGCGGCACAACCGTACGGCTCAACGACGAAGGCGGGTGATGATGTAGCAGTCCTAGTCGGAGAAGGACGACGACGGCCGTTGCAGGGCGACGGGCGAGCAGACGCGCGATCGACGACCGTGAGGGGTCGTCGCATCGTGCGAGGCTACCGTGTCGGTGTAGAGGCCAGATCGCGCCAATGTCGGAGTAGAGGCGCGATGGTCTACGGCGGCGGCGGGCAATGCAAACCAATCTTAGATCGGAAAACCAAAAAGAAAGAGCGCCGATCAAGAGACCGACATAAGAGAGAAAACTCGGATCAAGAGATCGGGAAAAAGACTCTCTAGGGAAACCGGTCAACAGGACCGGCGGACAAACCCTAGGTACGGGCAGCGCGGCCCCCGGCGGCGGTCATGGAGGCTGATCGCCCCGGGGGCGGCGCGCAGGGTGGAAGCGGTGGCGGCGGCTAGGTCAAGAAACTTGCGGCTGATACCATGTTGAAGGGAATAGAGGGATTGGTGGAATAGTTGTTGTATTGCTTGAGCCTCGTGGGCATATATATAGGAGTAGATGATCAACTTGGAGTAAAAGACAAGCCATAATAATTCCTAGTCTATCTTTCCTAACTAATCAATATACTCAACAGTTCCAAACAATGCTCTAGTTTAAATTTTTTGCCTTCGGAAGCTTCCATGTCTTTGTACCGTTGATGGGCAATTTTGTCCTACATAATTAAAACAAAGTAGAATGATGCAATCATTTCATATGATGCAAGTGGTGTGTAGAACTTGGGATGTGAAAATGAATTCACATAGTCGGATTCCACGGTTCCATTTGGAGGTGCATTGCGAACGTGTTCCAAGCAAGATGCCCAATGACTTGATCACGTCCCAACGACCTTGGAGTGACCGAAAGGTCTATGCTGTCCTATTGGGATACTTGGCCATGAATTGGACGTATTGATCTTTGATTTTTGCCAATACATCTTGACGGTTTGAGACATACCCGTGCAAGCATCCATAGACACCATACTCCACGGCTTGATCAAGATTTCATCTTCCAAGATCGTGTAGTTCTTTGATTCTTTGCCAATACTTCTTGACGGTTTGAGACGCACCCGTGCAAACATCCATAGACACCATACTCCAAGCCTTGATCAAGATTTGATCTTCCAAGATCGTGTAGCAAGTCACGAGCTACCAAAATTACGAAAAGCGAAGCAAGAACAAGGGAGGTAAGATGCATACCTTCCGGCCATTTCATCGAACACCTCGCCTGTGTTGGAAGTAGCGCCGTTCGAACGCATCGTCGGGGAACATCTCATCGATGCGGTGGGAGTGGACGAAGGCGTCGGTCTTTTCGTAGGAACCTTCTTCCACTTGACGCCCAAAACCTTGGTCAACTTATCCGCAGCAGCAGTAGCGGCACCTGGCGCGCGTGCCTTTCCAGCGGAGCTAGCCGGATCGCCGCCCTACATGACAACGTTGCCCTGCCACTTGCGGGCAGGCGCGTTGGTGCCGTGGGCGATGACGGGGGTGACATGGCCGGGGACGAGATCAGCTAGAGGGGATTGCGCGTGTGCGACCTCCACATTGACGTGGGACGGCTGGTAGGCTTCCATGGAGGCGAAGAATGAAGGGAAGATGGTCCAGAGCGCGCGGTGGCGGGGCAATGGCTGTCAAGGTGGGGGAGTAGGGAACGGCCGCACGGAAATTTCCCTCGCGCCAAATCTCGTTGCGGATAGGGGGCGAGCTCGGGTCGGCTGTCGTGGGAATGAACCTCACAGTAGAGGTGTGGGGTACAAAAGGACATAGCAAAGCCCTAGCTATGGCAAGCTTGTACGCAAGATGTATGAGTTTAGGCCCCTCTCGTGGAGGTAACAGCCCTACGTCTCAGTGCTTGGGAGCTCTTGCAATGTGGAATGTGTTGGAAATATGCCCTAGAGGCAATAATAAAGTAGTTATTATTATATTTCCTAGTTCATGATAATTGTCTATTATTCATGTTATAAATGTATTAACCGGAAACCGTAATACATGTGTGAATATATAGATCACAATGTGTCCCTAGTGAGCCTCTAGTTGGCTAGCTCGTTGATCAATATATGATCATGGTTTCCTGATTATGGACATTGGATGTCATTGATAACGGGATCACATCATTGGGGAATGATGTGATGGAGAAGACCCAATCCTAAGCATAGCACTAGATCGTATTGTTCGTCTGCTAAAGCTTTTCTAATGTCAAGTATCATTCCTTAGGCCATGAGATTGTGCAACTCCTGGATACCGTAGGAGTGCTTTGTGTGTATCAAACGTCACAACGTAACTGGGTGATTATAAAGGTGCACTACAGGTATCTCCGAAAGTGTCTGTTGGATTGTACGAATCGAGACTGGGATTTGTCACTCAGTGTGACGGAGAGTTATCTCTGGGCCCACTCGGTAATCCATCATCCTAATTAGCTCAATGTGACTAAGGAGTTAGCCACGGGATGATGTGTTACGGAACGAGTAAAGAGACTTGCAGGTAATGAGATTGAACAAGGTATAGGGATATCGACGATCGAATCTCGGGCAAGTATCATACCGGTAGACAAAGGGAATTGCATACGGGATTGATTGAATCCCCAACATCGTGGTTCATCCGATGAGATCATCGTGGAACATGCGGGAACCAACATGGATATCCAGACCCCGCTGTTGGTTATTGACGAGAGAGGTGTCTCGGTCATGTCTGCCTGGTTCCCGAAGCCGTAGGGTCTATACACTTAAAGTTCATTGACGCTAGGGTTATTATGGGAATAGTGTACGTGGTTACCGAAGGTTGTTCGCAGTCCCAAATGAGATCCCGGACGTCACGAGGAGTTCCGGAATGTTCCGGAGGTAAAGATTCATATATAGGAAATGTAGTTTTGATCGCCGGAAGTGTTTCTGGATTCGTCGATAATGTACCGGGACCACCGAAAGGGTTACAGGGGTCCATCGGGATGGGCCACAAGCCCCAAGAGGCTACATGGGCCTAAAGTGGATGGAACCAGCCCCTAGTTGGGCTGGTGCACCACCCACCTAAGGCCCAAGGTGTAGAAGGGCCAAAGGGGCCAACCCTAGGGCGTGGAGGGGCTTGCCTTGGGTGGCAAGCCACCCTAGGGCGCCATCTCCTCCTCCTCCTTGGCCTCCACACCTCCTAGGGTTTCCCTAGGGGTGGCCGGCACTCGTCCTCCTTCGCCCTATATATATGTGGGATTTGAGGGCTGCAAAGACATAAGTACTTCCACCTCCAAGGCGCAACCCTCCTCCTCCTCCTCCTCCTCATCCTCCGTAGATCTTGGCAAAGCCCTATCAGAGTACCATGCAGCTCCACCGTCACCACGCTGTCGTGCTGCCGGAGCTCTCCCTCAATCTCTCCTCTCTCCTTGCTGGATCAAGGCGTAGGATACGTCACCGGAGCTCCACCCTTGTTCGGCGCTAAGATCGGAATCCACTGCGATCTGAATCGCTACGAGTACGACTCCATCAACCCCGTTCTAGTAACGTTTCCGCTTAGCGATCTTCAAAGGTATGAAGATGCTCTACCCCTTTGCTCATTGCTGGTTTCTCCTAGATAGATCCTTGCGTGACGTAGGAAATTTTTTAAATTACTACGTTCCCCAACAGTGGCATCTGAGCCAGCTTATATGCGTAGATTCTATGCACTAGTAGAACACAAAAGTTGTGGGCGATGATTTTGTAAATTTCTTGCCGTTACTAGTCTTATCTTGATTCGGCGGCATCGTGGGATGAAGCGGCCCGGACTGACTTTACACATACTCTTACGTGAGACTGGTTCCACCGACCGACATGCACTAGTTGCATAAGGTGGCTAGCGGGTGTCTGTCTCTCCCACTTTAGTCGGATTGGATTCGATGAAGAGGGTCCTTATCAAGTGTAAAAAGCATTGGCATATCAACATTGTGGCTGTCACGTAGGTAAGAAGTGTTCTTGCTAGAAACCCTAATCAACCACGTAAAACTTGCAACAACAATTAAAGGACGTCTAACTTGTTTTTGTAGGGTATGCTATGTGATCTGATATGGCCAAAAGGATGTGATGTTACATATGTGATGTATGAGATTGATCATGTTCTTGTAATAGGATACACGACTTGCATGTTGATGAGTATGACAACCGACAGGAGCCATAGGAGTTGTCTTAATTTATTGTATGAGATGCAGCGCCATGTGATTACTTTACTTCATCGCTAACCGTTAGTTATAGAAGTAGAAGTAATAGTTGGCGAGATGACTTCGCGATGACACAATGATGGAGATCATGATGATGGAGATCATGGTGTCATGCCGGTGACAATGATGATCATGGTGCCCCGAAGATGGAGATCAAAGGAGCAAGATGATATTGGCCATATCATGTCACTATATGATTGCATGTGATGTTTATCATGTTTTTCATCTTATTGCTTAGAACGACGGTACCAAAGATAAGATGATCCCTCATTAAAATTTCAAGATAAGTATTTGATACGTCTCCAACGTATCTATAATTTTTGATGGTTTCATGCTATTATCTTGTCAAACTTTGGATGTTTTGCATGCCTTTTATATATTTTTGGGACTAACTTATTAACTCAGTGCCAAGTGCGAGTTCCTGTTTTTTCCATGTTTTTGACCCCTTTCAGAGGAGGATTTTGAACGGAGTCCAAACGGAATAAAACTGCCAAAAAGATTTTTTTCGGAACAGAAAAAGATCGGAGAGCCGGAGAATCAGGGCAGGGGGCCACCAGGGACCCCACAGGCCCTCATGGCGTGGTCAGGGGGGGCCGTGGCCCCCTGGCTTGTGGGCTCCCCGAGGACCCTTTGCCCTAGGTTTTGCGCCTATATATCCCCAAAAATTCCACAAACAATCAGGAGATCATCGAAAGTACTTCTCCGCCGCCGCAAGCTTCTGTCTCCGCAAGATCCCATCTGGGCACGTTCTGGTGCCCTGCCGGAGGGGGAATTCGGATACGGAGGGCTTCTTCATCAATACCATGACCTCTCCGATGTTGCGTGAGTAGTTCACCATAGACCTACGGGCCCATAGGTAGTAACTAGATGGCTTCTTCTCTCTCTTGGATCTTCAATACAAAGTTCTCCATGATCTTCATGGAGATCTATCCGATGTAATCCTCTTTTGTGGTGTGTTTGTCGGGATCCGATGAATTTTGGATTTATGATCAGATTATCTATGAATATTATTTGAGTTTCTTACGATCTCTCTTATGCATGATTTGATATCCTTGTAATTCTCTTGGAGTTGTGGGTTTTGTTTGGCCAACTAGATCTATGATTCTTGCAATGGGAGAAGTTCTTGGTTTTGGGTTCATACCGTGGGGTGACCTCACCCACTGACAGAAGGGGTAGCAAGGCACGCATCATGTTGTTGCCATCAAGGGTAAAAAGGTGGGGGTTTTCATCATTGGTTTGAGAGTATCCCTCTACATCATGTCATCTTGCTTAAGGCATTACTCTGTTCGTCATGAACTCAATACACTAGATGCATGCTGGATAGCGGTCGATGTGTGGAGTAATAATAGTAGATGCAAAAAGTATCGGTCCACTTGTCTCGAACGTGATGCCTATATGTATGATCATTGCCTTAGATATCGTCATGACTTTGCGCGGTTCTATCAATTGCTCGACAGTAATTTGATCACCCACCGTGATATTTGCTATTTTGAGAGAAGCCTCTAGTGAACACTATGGCCCCCGGGTCTACTCCACACCATATTTTCAGCCTTAAAGTTTTTTACTTCGTTGCACTTTCCGCCTTGAGATCTCACTTTGCAAATAATCTTGAAGGGATTGACAACCCCTTTGAAGCGTTGGGTGCAAGCTAATTTGTGTTTGCGTAGGTACTCTGGACTTGACGACACTCCTACTGGATCGATACCTTGGTTCTCAAACTGAGGGAAATACTTACTGCTCCTTTGCTGCATCACCCTTTGCTCTTCAAGGGAAAAACCAACGCAAGCAAGTCTCCGTCAACGTGTCAATTTCTGGCGCTGTTGTTTGAAAAGTAGCAAGAAGAATTTCTGGTGCCGTTGCCGGGGAGGAAGATCAAGTCAAGAACTCATCCAAGTAGGTGTCACAAACTCATCTCTTGCATTTACTTTGTTTGCCAGTTGCCTCTCGTTGTCCTCTCCCCCACTTCACAATTTGATTTTTTTCTTTGCCTTTTTCGATCGCCCTTTTCTCTCGCTTGCTTTCTGTTCGCTTGTGTGCCATGTGCCTTCAATATGCTTGCATCTTCGCTTGCTGAAAATCTAGTGATATGGATCCTCATCCACTTGCTAACCTCTTTAAGACATCCAATTATGTTGATCCAATTGCTAGTGAGTTGAGTCCACTTGACTATCTTTATGGGGTTTTGCTTGAGATGCGTGAATCTGAAAATTGTGAGGAAGAAATTTATGAAGTGATTCACGAGGGCTCCTTGAATGAAAAGCATGATTGCAATTATTTCACTATAAATTCTATTCGTGACAATCATGCTAAAAATATGCAAAACCCTAAGCTTGGGGATGCTAGTTTTGCTATGTCGACTACTTGTTGCAATGATATTTGCAATAATATTGAAAGTGGGTTTGGAGAAGTCATGACTTTAGTTGATGATAATCCCACTATTTTTGAAGAGCGTCAACTTTACATCCATGTGGATCATAAAAATAATATCCTATGTGATAGTTACATTGTTGAATTAGAATATGATCTCACATGTAATTATTATGAGAGAGGAAAATATGGTGCTAGAAATTTTCATATCACTAAGTCACCTCTCGTTATGTGGAAATTGCTATTGTCTCTTTCTTCTTCCTTGCATATGGCAAATATTGGTTGTCTTGACAATCTGTTTTCCTATAAAATGCCTATGCATCGGAAGTATGTTAGACTTAGATGTGATTTTCACATGCTTTATGATGCTCTCGTTGTGCTTCAATTCTTGTCTTTTGTGTGAGCATCATTGAATTATCAATGCCTAGCTAAGGGCGTTAAACAATAGCACTTGTTGTGAGGCAACCCAATGAATTTATCTTTTTCTTTCTGTTTTTTTGCGTCCACACCATCATAATTCTATTGTGATTGTGTTTTTTGTGTTTCTTTTTGTGTTTGAGCCAAGCAAAACCTTTATGACTAGTCTTGGTGATGGTTGTTTGATCCTGCTGGAAAAAGACAGAAACTTTTTGCTCACGAGATGATTTTTTATTTTTATTAAGAAAGAGCTTTTGAGTTGATTCTTTTTGCTGCTGGTTGATATGCCGTTTTCCCATGCAGTCGTAATTTTTCAGAATTTTTGAGGTACCAGAAGTATACGAAGTATACAGATTGCTACAGACTAGTCTGCTTTTGACAGATTCTGTTTTTGTTGAGTTGGTTGCTTGTTTTGATGAAACTATGGTTAGTATGGGGGGGTACTAGCCATGGAAAAGTGATAATACAGTAGTGCAACACCAGTATAGATAGAATTCAAGTTTGCTACAGTAACAAAAGAGGTGGTAGTTTGTTTTCTTGTGCTAATGTTATCACAAGTTTCTGTTTAAGTTTTGTGTTATGAAGTTTTCAAGTTTGGGGTGATGTTCTCATGGACAAAGAGATAAGGAGTGGAAAGAGCTCAATCTTGGGGATGCCCAAGGCATACCAAGCCAAATTCAAGGACACCAAAAAGCCTAAGCTTGGGGATGCCCCGGGAAGGCATCCCCTCTTTCGTCTTCAATCCATCGGTAACATTACTTGGAGCTATATTTTTATTCACCAAACGATATGTGTTTTTGCTTGGAGCGTCTTGTATCTTAGGAGTCTTTTCTTTTTGTTGTGTCACAATCATCCTTGCTGCACACCTTTTTGAGAGAGAGAGACATGCACTCATCGTGATTTTGCAAGAATGCTCATAGTGCTTCACTTATATCTTTTGAGCTAGATACTTTTGCTCTTTGTGCTTCACTTATGTATTTTAGAGCATGGCGGTGCGTGACTTGGTAGTTGGCTTATGCTATGAAAGTAGTCCCAAATGTGATAGGTACCGAAAGAGGATGCAAAAACATCCATCTTCATGTGCATTGAGTAGAAAGAGAAGTTTTGGTTCCTCTCAATTAGTTTTGAGACATGGATTCGGTAATATTAAGAGCTATGTTAGTAGGGTGTTGTGAATCTAGATATACTTGTGTTGAAGTTAGTGATTCCCGTCGCATGCACATATGGTGAACCGCTATGTTCGGAAGTCGGAGCATAATTGATCTATTGATTGTCATCCTTTGTGTTGAGGTCGGGATCGCGCGATGGTTAACACCTACCAACCCTTCCCCTAGGAGTATGCGTTTAGCTTTGTTTCGATTACTAATAAAACGATTTGCAACAAGTATGTGAGTTCTTCATGACTAATGTGAGTCCATGGTATAGATGCACTTTCACCTTCCACCATTGCTAGCCTTTCTAGTGCCGCATAATTTTCGCCGGTGCACAAACCCACCATATGCCTTCCTCAAAACAGCCACCATACCTACCTACTATTGCATTTTCATAGCCATTCCGAGATATATTGCCATGCAACTCCCACCGTTCCATCTGATGACTTGTGCTGTCACTCTTATATTGCCATTGCATGATCATAAGATAGCTAGCGAGATGCTTTCAACGTCATACGCCATGCTAGATCGTTGCACATCCCGGTACACTGCCGCAGGCATTCCCTATAGAGTCATCATCGTTCTAAGCTTTGAGCTGTGAGTAAATAAAAGTGTGATGATCATCATTATTAGAGCATTGTCCCATGTGAGGAAATAAAAAAAAAGAGGCCAAAGAGCCCAAAAAAAGGAAGAGAAAAAAAGAGAGGCCTAAGAGCCCAAATGAAAGAGAGAGAAAAAGAGAGAAGGGACAATGCTATTATCTTTTTCCACACTTGTGCTTCATAATAGCACCATGTTCTTCATGATTGAGAGCTTCTTGCTTTGTCACTACCATATGCTAGTGGGAATCTTCATTATATAACTTGGCTTGTATATTCCAATGATGGGCTTCCTCAAAATTGCTCTAGGTCTTCGTGAGCAAGCAAGTTGGATGCACACCCACTAGTTCTCCTTTTGAGCTTTCACATACTTATACCTCTAGTGCATCTCTTGTATGGCAATCCCTACTCATTCACATTGATATCTATTAATGGGCATCTCCATAGCCTTTTGATACGCCGAGTCAATGTGACCATCTCCTCCTTTTTGTCTCACAACCACCACCACACTCTATTCCACCTATAGTGCTATATCCATGGCTCGCGCTCATGGATTGCGTGATAGTTATAAAAAGTTTGAGAAAGTAAGAGTGTGAAAGAAATTACTTGGCCTATACCGGGGTTGTGCATGATTTACATTAGTTGTGTGAGGATGATGGAGCATAGCCAGACTATATGATTTTGTAGGGATAACTTTCCTTGGCCTTGTTATTTTGAAAGTTCATGATTACCTTGCTAGTTTGCTTGAAGTATTATTGTTTTCATGTCAATAGCAAACTATTGTTTCGAATCTTAAGGATCTGAACATTCATATCACGTGAAAGAAGTTGCAAAAGACAACTATGCTAGGTAGCATTCCACATCAAAAATTCATTCTTTATCACTTCCCTACTTGAGGACGAGCCGAAATTAAGCTTGGGGATGCTTGATACGTCTCCAACGTATCTATAATTTTTAATGGTTTCATGCTGTTATCTTGTCAAACTTTGGATGTTTTGCATGCCTTTTATATATTTTTGGGACTAACTTATTAACTCAGTGCCAAGTGCAAGTTCCTGTTTTTCCATGTTTTTGACCCCTTTTAGAGGAGGATTTTGAACGGAGTCGAAACGGAATGAAACTGCCAAAAATATTTTTTCCGGAACAGAAAAAGATCGGAGAGCCGGAGAATCAGGGCAGGGGGCCACCAGGGACCCCACAAGCCCTCATGGCGCGGCCCGGGGGGGGCGGCCCACTAGCTTGTGGGCTCCCTAAGGACCCTTTGCCCTAGGTCTTGCGCCTATATATCCCCAAAAATTCCACAAAAAATCAGGAGATCATCGAAAGTACTTTTCCGCTGCCACGAGCTTCTGTCTCCGCAAGATCCCATCTGGGGCACATTCTGGTGCCCTGTCGGAGGGGGGGTTCGGATACGGAGGGCTTCTTCATCAACACCATGACCTCTCCGATGATGCGTGAGTAGTTCACCATAGACCTACGGGTCCATAGCTAGTAACTAGACGGCTTCTTCTCTCTCTTGGATCTTCAATACAAAGTTCTCCATGATCTTCATGGAGATCTATCCGATGTAATCCTCTTTTGCGGTGTGTTTGGCCAACTAGGTCTATGATTCTTGCAATGGGAGAAGTGCTTGGTTTTGGGTTCATACCGTGCGGTGACCTCACCCAGTGACAGAAGGGGTAGCGAGGCACGCATCGTGTTGTTTCCATCAAGGGTAAAAAGATGGGGTTTTCATCATTGGTTTGGGATTATCCCTCTACATCATGTCATCTTTCTTAAGGCGTTACTCTATTCGTCATGAACTCAATGCACTAGATGCATGCTGGATAGCAGTCGATGTGTGGAGTAATAGTAGTAGATGCAGAAAGTATCGGTCTACTTGTCTCGGACGTGATGCCTATATGTATAATCATTGCCTTAGATATCGTCATGACTTTGCGCGGTTCTATCAACTGCTCGACAGTAATTTGTTCACCCACCGTGATATTTGCTATTTTGAGAGAAGCCTCTAGTGAAGATTATGGCCCCGGGGTCTGCTCCACACCATATTTTCAGCCTTGTGATACGTCTTCGTCGTATCTATTTTTCCGAACTCTTTTGCCCTCGTTTTGGACCCTAATTTGCATGACTTGAATGAAACTAACCCGGACTAACGCTGTTTTCAGCAGAATTGCCATGGTGTTGTTTTTGTGCAGAAATAAAAGTTCTCGGAATGTCTTGAAAATTTACGGAGAATTTTTCTGGAATAAAATAAAAATACTAGCGCAAAGATCCACCGGAGGGGGCGTGCCAGTGGGCCACAAGCCCCTGGGCCGCGGCTACCCCCTAGGCCGCGCCGTGAGGGATTGTGGGGCCCACGTGGCACCACCACCCCCAAACTCATCTCTAGATATTCCTTCTCGCCCGGAAAAAAAATCAGAGAGAAGGATTCATCGCGTTTTACGATACGGAGGGGCCGCCACATCCTGTTCTTCATCTGGAGGGTAGATCTGGAGTGTGTTCTAGGCTCCGGAGAGGGGAAATCGTCGCCATCGTCATCATCAACCTTCCTCCATCGACAATTCCATGATTCTTTTCACCGTTCGTGAGTAATCTCATCGTAGGCTTGCTGGACGGTGATGAGTTGGATGAGATCTATCATGTAATCGAGTTAGTTTTGACGGGGATTCACTACTGAAATTCAGAAATTTGCCATCTCCCATGGCGGACGGCAAAGGGGGAACCACGGACGGCAAATGCTTTTCCGTCGGCCAGCAGATGGCAAACTAGACGGTAAAAAAAAATCCGGTGAAGAGGTTCTTTGCTGTCTGCTTTTGTAAAGCGGACGGCAAAGAATCTTTGCCATGAGGGGGTAGACGACAAATTAACTGGGACGACATATAATGCAACGGCCCCGTTAAGTGTTAACGGCAGGCCTCCTCTCTTTGCCGTCTGCCATCCCACCCTTTGCCATGTGGGGGCAGTCGGCAAAGAGGGGAGAGAGAGGGGGCCGATTCACCCGTTTGTCGTCTTCCCACCCCCCTTTGCCATGTGGGGGCAGACGAAAAAGAGGGGAGAGAGAGGGGGCAGATTCCCCCTTTGCCGTCTGCCTACACCCCTTTGCCATGTGGGGGCAGACGGCAAAGAGGGGAGAGAGAGGGGGTAGATTCCCCCCTTTGCCGTGTGCCTTCCCCTCTTTGCCATGTGGGGGCAGACGGCAAAGGGGGGAACCATCCCCTTTTTAATTTATTTTTTATTATATCCATAATTTTTAACAATAATAAGGATATATATATACATATTTTCCATAAATAAATTTCTTTCCGTACTCATAATCATATTAAAATAACTCTCATCCATAGTGCATACATATTATGCAAGTTGCATCCGTACCAAACCATATATTACACCAGTTTCATCCACATGCATACAAAGTTTCATATATATCCATATACTACAATAGTTTCAATACAAGCCATGGTACAAGAAATTATCTTCAAGCATTCCATCAATATAATCTAAGCTTCCCGTGAAGTGAAGGTAATCTGCAAAATGACAAATAAGAAAGTTAGAAGAATAATACTAGATGAAGAAATGTATATATAGGTTATTTCGAAGAGAAATTAGCTAAGTATAGACCATTTAGGAGCTAACTAAGCTAATTATGTCATTTAGGTGGAACCCTAGCTAACTATAGGTCATTTCGGAGCTAACTTGGGTAAAATAGGTCATTCCGGAGCAAACTATGCTTATTAAGCCATTTTGGATCTAGCTAGGCTAATTATAGGCCATTTAATACCTAAGTTAGGGGGAATAGGTCATCTTGCAGCTACGTAAGCCTTATTATGTCATTTAGGAGAGAACTTAGCTAACTGTAGGTCATTTTTTATTAAATAGGTCATTTCGGAGCTAACTAAGCTAATTATGTCATTTCGTAGGATAATTAGCCAATTTAGCCTTTCTTGGATGAGTCTACGGTACGTAGAAGAAGAGAAAGAGAAGAAGAAGTAAAATAAGGAGGAGGAGGAGGAGGAGGAGGAGAAGGAGAAGGAGAAGGAAGAGGAGAAGAAGAATAAAAGAAGAAGGAGAAGGAGAAGGAGGAAGGAGGAAGAAGAAGGAGAAGGAGGAAGGAGGAAGAAGAAGGAGAAGGAGGAGCTTCTCCTTCTGCTCCTCCTTCTTCTCCTTCTTCTTATCCTCCTCCTTCTCCTTCTTCTTCTTCTCTTCTTCTTCTTCTTCCTTCCTTTCATTTTTCCTCTTTCTTCTCCTCTGGTCCCCTTCTTCGGGCTAAATTGGCTAAGAATGCCTTTTTGGAGCTAATTATGTCATTTCGAGGATAATTAGCTAAGTATAGGTCATGTTTTATTAAATAGACCATTTAGGAGCTAACTAAGCTAATTATGTCATCTAGGTGGAACCCTAGCTAACTATAGGTTGTTTCGGAGCTAACATGGGTAAAATAGGTCATTCCGGAGCAAACTATGCTTATTAAGCCATTTTGGATCTAGCTAGGCTAATTATAGGCCATTTGATACCTAATTTAGGGGGAATAGGTCATCTTGCAGCTACGTAAGACTTATTATGTCATTTAGGAGAGAACTTAGCTAACTGTAGGTCATTTTTTATTAAATAGGTCATTTTGGAGCTAACTAAGCTAATTATGTCATTTCGTAGGATAATTAGCCAATTTAGCATTTCTTGGATGAGTCTAAGCTACGTAGAAGAAGATAAAGAGAAGAAGAAGAAAAACAAGGAGGAGGAGGAGGAGGAGGAGGAGAAGAAGGAGAAGGAAGAGGAGAAGTAGAAGAAAAGAAGAAGGAGAAGCAGAAGGAGGAAGAAGGAGGAAGTAGAAGGAGAAGGAGTAGGAGGAAGAAGAAAGAGCTCCTTCTCCTTCTTCTCCTCCTTCTTCTCCTTCTTCTTATCCTCCTCCTTCTCCTTCTTCTTCTTCTTCTTCCTTCCTTCCTTTCATTTTTCCTCTTTCTTCTCCTCTTGTCCCCTTCTTCGGGCTAAATTGGCTAAGAATGCCTTTTTGGAGCTAATTATGTCATTTCGAGGATAATTAGCTAAGTATAGGTCATGTTTTATTAAATAGACCATTTAGGAGCTAACTAAGCTAATTATGTCATTTAGGTGGAACCCTAGCTAACTATAGGTCGTTTCGGAGCTAACTTGGGTAAAATAGGTCATTCCGGAGCAAACTATGCTTATTAAGCGATTTTGGATCTAGCTAGGCTAATTATAGGCCATTTAATACCTAATTTAGGGGGAATAGGTCATCTTGCAGCTATGTAAGCCTTATTATGTCATTTAGGAGAGAACTGAGCTAACTGTAGGTCATTTTTTTTATTAAATAGGTCATCTTGGAGGTAACTAAGCTAATTATGTCATTTCATAGGATAATTAGCCAATTTAGCCTTTCTTGGATGAGTGTAAGCTACATAGAAGAAGAGAAAGAGAAGAAGAAGTAAAAGAAGGAGGAGGAGGAGGAGGAGAAGGAGAAGGAAGAGGAGAAGAAGAATAAAAGAAGAAGGAGAAGGAGAAGGAGGAAGAAGGAGGAATAAGAAGAAGAAGGAGGAGCTCCTTCTGCTTCTTCTCGTCCTTCTTCTCCTTCTTCTTATCCTCCTCCTTCTCCTTCTTCTTCTTCTCTTCTTCTTCTTCTTCTTCTTCTTCTTCCTTCCTTTCATTTTTCCTCTTTCTTCTCCTCTTGTCCCCTTCTTCAGGCTAAATTGGCTAAGAACGCCTTTTTGGAGCTAATTATGTAATTTCAAGGATAATTAGCTAAGTATAGGTCATGTTTTATTAAATAGACCATTTAGGAGCTAACTAAGCTAATTATGTCATCTAGGTGGAACCCTAGCTAACTATAGGTCGTTTCGGAGCTAACTTGGGTAAAATAGGTCATTCCGGAGCAAACTATGCTTATTAAGCCATTTTCGATCTAGCTAGGCTAATTATAGGCCATTTAATACCTAAGTTAGGGGGAATAGGTCATCTTGCAGCTACGTAAGCCTTATTATGTCATTTAGGAGAGAACTTAGCTAACTATAGGTCATTTCTTATTAAATAGGTCATTTTGGAGCTAACTAAGCTAATTATGTCATTTCGTAGGATAATTAGCCAATTTAGCCTTTCTTGGAGCTAACTAAGCTAATAATGTCATTTAGATGGAAGTCTAGCTATTTTTTATTAAAACACTAGAAATAACATACCATTATCGTCATCACAGCGGTGAAGCACGGTGGCTCTGGCTTGTTTCACCTGGAGAAGGCTGCCCTAGAGAAGGCTCGACTGTAGAAAGGTCGTGCGATGCGTTTCGGGAGATATTCTGCACCAAACATCGTTTGCAATGTGTAGTTAGCATGAGGATACTCTTAAGATCATTGCACTGAAATGAAACTCACCGTCCCCGCCACGTTAATGACTGGCATCGGCGGAGGGACTTGGCCGTTCTTCTCGCACATAGATTGTACATTTGGTTTCTACAAGTCAAATTTTTTATTTATTAATGAAACGGACATTCAAATGCAAGATTTGAAATAACATGAAGAAGAAACTTACCACGAAGAGCTCGTATATGGCCCTGTTAGACGCATCATTCCGTGCCCTCTCCGCCTCCACCAATGCAGTCGTCCTCTGCTCCAGCTCCCTAATTTCCTTATCCTTCTCCGCCATAGCCGCCTGCATTGCCTCTCTCTCTTTCTGAATAACAGCCGGCAACACAACTCATTGTTAACAATGTAATCATATTGGTTCCAACGCACAACTTAATGCGGAAATATAGTTGAGTCCATTAAACTAACCTCGATGGCGAGCTCGATTGGCCGTGGACGACGTGTTATCTCCGGACAAGAGCTCGTTTGGCGTGCCTTTATCTGCCGGAGAGTGCTAGGACAACGTATAAGGCCGTCTCCAATGGAGATCGAGCCATGGGGCCTCCCGTTGGCAGCTATCATCACCAGCTCTGGATCAATAGGCCCCTCGCTCGGGTTAAAGTCCTCCCCTTTCCCCGCCTTTGTGTGATCTCTGTACTTCACAAGCTTGTGGTGGGAGGAGATGTTGGTGAAGTTTTCTGGATGCTCGAGGTCAGACTCAGAGAATGCCTTGACCTTCTTGTACGAGGTAGTATGGGCCATCGCATACAGGTCGTATATCTGTGGTGCCTCCGTCTTATTGTGACGCGCCTAAAAGAGAGGGAGAGGAAAATTGTATTAGTAAAGGGCTCAAGATAGCATTAAGAATGAATTGCATGAGGCATGAAGCAAACCACATACCCAGTTCTCGCCAAATTGGATTAAGTTGACACTCCCTTGATGGTGTGGCACGCCAACCATTTTGCCAGGCCTCTCCTTGGCGTTGTTGTGGCTGGCCTCCCATGTTTCGGAGCACCACTGATCCACTAAGGCCTCCCAACAATCCATCTTATCCACACACCATCTCGGGGGCACCTAAGTTAATAAAGAGAAATTTGAGCGCGTAAGAACCAAATCAAGGAAACTAACTACAAGCCTTAATAATATGTAATTACCTTCATGTAATGCTCCTTCTCCATCTTAGCATCACGGAACTTCGCCTTGTTAATCCTAATACGCCGCGTGGCATAGTAGTCTCGAACAGCCTGCACCCGAGCCTCATGCCAAAAGTTTCGAAGTAGGCGGCGACATTCGGTTTCGATAACCTTTGTCGCGTCCTCCTCGTATCCCTCCTCACACCTGCAGTAGGTCTGCAAACGAGACAACACCGATTAGTACAATAAATAGCTATGGTTGATTTATAATTGTGTGAAGGAGAAATTACCCAGAACTTTCGGATCACCATGTCCGCCCTCGTGTCGCACAAAACACTGTCGATCTCCACCTCCGGCGGGGCCGGGGCACCCAAGTAGTGCTCCCAGGTCATTCCTACCTCTCGCTCCCGACCGGGCAACGTAACAAACCCTGGGAAGTTTTTACAGCAAAGAACACCAAGGACACTGTTGGGCTTGCGGACACCCTTGGCAACAATCCAACCCCAACAGTATGACAAATTAAAGCCAAAACATTAGATATTTGAGAAAACGCGAAGGCAAAAGGTTAAATAAGAGTAAATTAACTTACTTGTCCCCATTTGGCCTAATCAACCACCTCTGCTCGGGGGTCGCTGGCACGAGCGGGAGCCCCGAACTACCATGCTGGTAGATGGTAGCCCCCTCTCCCAGCTCCTCGGTGCTACCAGCATCCCACTGGGTCTCTTGGGTCGTACCCTCATCCCTGCTTTGCTCCGGAGTCGCCTGGAAGGAAGCCTTTGGGACACGAGTCTCGTGGGTCGAAGGCTCTTCGACCTGAGGCTCGTCGACCCGAGGCTCGTGAACCGGAGACCGTGTAGCCTCCACCTCAGACGAATCCACCCTAGAAGTCCTGTGCTCAGGTGAATCAGCTTGAGGTGGTGGCGGAGACCATGTAGCCGCCACCTCAGAAGGCGTGGAAGCCACCGCCCTACCTCTCCCACGGCCACGTGTACCTTTAGTACAACATAAATACCAACATGAGTAATAAAATGTATATAAATACCAATATGCATACAACATGAGTACAACATAAATACCAACATGAATACAACGTGTACCTTTAGTGCCTCTCGGCTTCGCAGGGGGTCGACCTCCTCTCACGGGGGGCGCTCCTTGCATAGTAGAGAGAAACACTCTCCGAAGAGGCGATGCAGGAATGGAAGTACCCATCCCATCACCCGTCGACGAAGAAGGAGCCGCGGAGTGCTTTCGACCCTTTCCCACCATCTTTCAACACCTGTCATGATAAAGAGTAAATGAAATTAGTACAACATAAATACCAACATGAGTAATAAAATGTATATAAATACCAATATGCATACAACATGAGTACAACATAAATACCAACATGAATACAACGTGTACCTTTAGTGCCTCTTGGCTTCGCAGGGGTCGACCTCCTCTCACGGGGGGCGCTCCTTGCATAGTAGAGAGCAACACTCTCCGAAGAGGCGAGGCAGGAATGGAAGTACCCATCCCATCACCCGCCGACGAAGAAGGAGCCGCGGAGTGCTTGCGACACTTTCCCACCAACTTTCAACACCTGTCATGACAAAGAGTAAATGAAATTAGTACAACATAAATACCAACAGGAGTAATAAAATGTATATAATTTAAGTGTATCATCGTCATAAATACCAACATAACTAATAAAAATTGAATACCTAACATGAACTCAAAATTTATATATAGTATAATAGTTGAATACCTGACATGAACTAATAACAATCGTGCTCATCTATATATGCTTCGGGGTCAATAAATGCATCATGATCATCACTATCATCAATAAATGCATCATCATCATCACTATCACGAATAACATGTGGAAGGCCACCATTATGTAATCGGTCAAGAAGTGACAGGTCATCCGCAGCAGTAACCTCTTCTTCTTCCAGCTCTTCCTGTTCGGGCTCAGGGGTTAAGACAGATTCACTCACGCTATCTAGTTCAATGTTCTGGGGTGAAGTAGAGCGGTTCTTGAAACGTTTCTTGGACATACGTGTTTCTTGGAAGAATTCTCCTTCATATGTGTCTGGATTAATGTGAGGTTCGTAATCCTCTTCATTGAGGGTAGGTGGTCTAAAATGTGGTGGCATTTCATAAACGACATCCCAACCTTTAAGATTTGGATCAGTTTGGCAGGCCCACGGTAGATAGAAAACTTGTGTTGCCTGTTGAGCCATAATATAGACATGGGGAACATCTAAGTGGGTGTTTTGGTTGATTTCGACTAGTCCTATATGTTCATGAGTCCTTCTAGTCTCCCTCGGCTCAAACCAATAACATTTGAAGACTACGACGGCCGGTGGGTTTTCACCATAGAATAGAAGTTCATAAATTGCTTCAACTCTTCCATAATACTCGGTGTCTCCTTCGCCGATAGCAGAGACAAAACAATTTGTAGACTTTAGGTCGGGCATAGATAGCTCTTTGCCAAAGGTATGAAAGTGATACCCATTGATGTTGTATTTGTCAAATGAACGGACCTTATAGTCAAAACCATTAGCGACATGTCTCAACTCGGCGTCCATAGACTCTGCATCAACCTACAAGTTTAATACGAAAGAAAGGATGCATTAGCCGCAAATTAGACCAAGAAATCCAATGGGCCCTTAATGGTAATTAATTACCCTTTGTTTGAACCAAGAGATGAAACCGGGATAGTCGCCTCCATGCTTTGCGAGAAGCTCATACTCTTCGACAGAATCCTTTTCGATGACTGCTCCATCCGAGAATTCGGCGACGTATCGACTATATCAAATATCCGGGAATAAGAGTAGTTCAAAGCAATTAGAAGTTGCGGAACAATAAATTACCGAGAACTTACTCGATGTACGGCCACACTTCTGTTAGGTTGGTGAAGATATACAATGAAATGGTCCGCCATTCTTCGACATCCAACGATTTCCCTTTCGAAGCACCAGATGGTGCGAGCTTACCTTTGAATAGGCTGAGGTTGGATCGAACTTGTTTTCGATCGCCATCATTGTATCGAGGCTTCGGGTTATGCAAATGATGATTTTTGGCTTTGTAGTGTGCTGTCACGAAGTTTGCCACCTCCTCAATAATGAATGCCTCGGCCATCGATGCTTCAATTCTACGTTTATTTTTACACTTAGCTCGAAGCGTCTTCTGCATATTCTCAGTTGAGTAGCACCATCAATTTTGAACGCCCCCCCCATTCTTGCCTCGGTCCGGAGATGCAAAATCAAATGTTGCATTGGATTAAAGAAGCCCGGTGGAAATATCTTTTCTAATTTGCAGATCAACTCCGGCGACAACTCTTCCATTTCATCTAGCACGCCAGGCGACAGTTCTTTCGCACATAGAGAACTGAAGAAATAGCTCAGCTCTGCCAGTACTAGCCATTCATCCTCAGGGATAAAGCAACGCAACATCACCGGCATTACCCGCTCAATCGATATGTGCCAATCATGACTCTTGAGCCCAAATATTTTCAATTTCTCAAGACTCGCTCCCCTTTTTAGATTCGTAGCATACCCATCGGGGAACATCAATCACATTTTCACCCACAATAGCATTTCCCTCATAGCTGTCCTTTCAAGATTGAACCATGCCTTTGGCTTCGCTATGCTTTGCTTTCCTTTCCGTTGTCGCAAGTTTTGCAACGATCTATCACATAGAGCCTCCAGGTCAATTCTAGCCTTAGTATTATCTTTTGACTTCCCTTCTATGCCGAACAATGTACCAAAAATGGCCTCCGCAATATTCTTTTTAGTGTGCATCACGTAAATGTTGTGTGGGCAAAGGAGGTCTTTGAAGTAAGGCAGATACCATAAGCATGACTTGTGAGTCCAGGCGTGTTCCGTATTATACCCTTTGAAGTATCCTGGACGCAAAGGATCAGGGTCGAGAGCGTTTAAGTGATCAAGGGTGTGTTGGCCTGTCAACGCAGCTGGTGCAGTGTTTTTGACAACTCTACCTTTGATGAAATTCTTCTTGTCTTTTCTAAACTTATGGTCAGGATCTAGGAATTGTCTATGCATGTCGAAGCAAGAATACTTGCGACCAGCCTGCAGCCAATGGAACTGAAGAGCTGACTTGCATGTGGTGCACGGGAACCTTCCATGCACACACCAGCCAATGAATAGCGCAAACACCGGATAATCATGCGTCGAGTACATGTACCACACATGCATTTTGAAATTTGTTTTGGTAGCCACGTCGTAGGTCTTGATCCCATTATCCCAAGCTTCTTGCAAGTCATCCTTAAGCGGTTGCATGTACACATTCGTATTCTTCCCCGGATAGTTGGGTCCTGGAATTATCAATGTCAGGAAAATGTTCTTTCTTTTCATAATCTCTCCGGGTGGCAAATTTAGTGGAATGACAAATACAGGCCAACAACTGTATTGTGCTGCCGTCATACCATACACATTGAACCCATCCGTGCTGATGGAAACTCTAGGTTGCCTTGGATCTTCCGATTTATCCTTATGTAATGCATCGAAGTGCCTCCATGCAAAACCATCTGAAGTGTGTACCAGCATCTTGTTCCCATCCGCATCTAGTTCGGTTCTTTTGCCCAATTTGTGCCATGTCATCTGTCTGGCCGTCTCTTCGACCATGAAAAGACGTTGAAGTCTTGGTACGATTGGCAGATATCGAAGACCACTAATGGGGATTTTGGTCTGCTTCTTCTCACCCATGCCGTTGTCTACCACAATATATCTGGAAGAATTGCAAATGGGGCAATAGTTCAAGGCCACATACTCAAGCCTAAATAAGGCACATCCATTCTCACAGGCATGTATCTTCTCATAGGGCATCTTAAGTACACGGAGGATTTTCTCTGACTGGTACAGGTTTGCAGGCAGTACATGGCCTTTGGGTAGAAAGCGTGCAAATATCCTCATCATCGCGTTGTAGCATTCTCTGGCTAGGTTGAATTGAGCCTTCAGAGCCATTACTTGCTGCGATGGCATCCAACTGACAAAGCTCAGTCTGCTCGTGGAGAGGACCTTTTGAAGACTCCAATATTTCATAGAAGGCCTTTGCAGATTCCTCCATCTCATCGTCCGAATCCCTAGCATGATCAAATTCTTGCACCATGTCTTCAATCCCGGTACCATGCTCGTCGGTGCGACGACGAATCACCTCAGCTCTGGCACGTTGGTCAGACTCACCATGAAAAGTCCACACCGTATAATTAGGCATAAAACCACACTTCAGCAGGTGTTTACCCATTTCAAACTCTGTCTGCTTTTTCCAGTTGTCGCAGTTGGGACAGGGGCACCATGTTTTTTGCTGGCCATTTGCAAATGCGGCTCTCACAAACCCCTTGGTTTCTGTTAACCATTCATGGGTCATGTCTTTCTGACTAGGGTGACCAGTGTACATCCAAGCACGATCACACATGTTGCCTAGCTACCTATGGGGGCACAAGAAATAAATATATAATTCATCGTCTATATTCATACGCTAATCAAGTTTGTCAGTTTTATTACGTCCATGCAACCTACACGCTAATAGGTAAAGATAGGTCCTAATCCCACACGAGTATGTGCAGACTGGGTTCGTTTTCCCATGCTCTGCTCTAGATGCGACGCAGAATTTCGGCAGCACCTCCCTACTGTTCTCCTTATACACGTCTCGGCAATAAGCAGAGAGGATGTGTACCCGGAGAACAACAAGGGAGGCACTGACGAAATTCCGCATCGGATCCGGAGCACAGCATACGGGAAAACAAACCCAATCTACACATACTCGGGTTGTCCATGGATAATGTTGGACAATTCGAAAGGATGGCGGTTATAAATATGCAAAGAAATGCATATTTATAGATGTCTCCCTTTCGAACGGGAGACGCATACTGGTCACGCATACTCATGATTGAAGAAACCTATAGCTAGCAAGTTTCATCAGCACAAAGACCGGGACAGAGCAAATTAAGGGGGTAGGAGGAGAAGTCATTTGTGCTCACCAACAAACGCAAGGGCGGAGCTCATCCAACGCACGTGGAGGTCGTCGAACAACTGCACATTGAAATTCACACGATCAACACAAATACGATGTTTTTATAATTGACATAATCGGAAAATATGTGATCTAACTCATAATTTACAAAACTATGACCTCGTGGGCCTCTGGAAGGCTGAAAAGCACCTTCTCGTTCAAAAGAAGGCAGAAGAGGTGTTGGGGGTCGGGGCTTAGTGGCGTCGGGAGTCAGTGCCGTCGAGGGTCAGTGGTGTCGGGTGTCGGTGGCATCGGGGGTCGGGGGGTTAGTGGCGTCGGTTGTGGGGGGTCAGTGGCGTCGGGGGTCCAGGGTCAGTGACGTCGGGTGTCAGTGGCGTCGGGGGTCGGGGGTTGGTGGCGTCGAGCGTCGGCGGTCGGGAGTCATGGGCCGAGGGTCTGGGTCGGGGGTCAGTGGCGTCGGGGGTCGAGGGTTAGTGGCGTCGGGGGTCGGGGGTCGGGGGTCCGTGGCGACGGGGGTCGATGGTCGGGGGTCAATGGCGTCGGGCGTCAGGGGTCGGGGGTCGAGGGTCAGTTTCAGGGTGCCGGGGTTCCCTTTTCCTCTTCTTTCTTCTTCTCCTCTCTCCTCTTTTTCTTCTTCTTCTTCTTCTTCTTTTCTTCTTCTTCTTCTTCTTCTTCTTCTTCTTCTTCTTCTTTCTCCTCCTACTCCCCCTCCTCTTTTTCTCCTCCTATTCTTTTTCTTCTTCTTCTTCTTCTTCTTCTTCTTCTTCTTCTTCTTCTTCTTCTTTCTCCTCCTCTTCCTCCTCCTCCTCCTCCTCCTCTTCTTCTTCTTCTTCTTCTTCTTCTTCTTCTTCTTCTTCTTCTTCTTTTTCTTCTTCTTTTTTCTCCTCCTCCTCCTCTTCTTCTTCTTCTTCTTCTTCTTCTTCTTCTCCTTATTCTTTTCGTTGTTCTTCTAATTATTTTCTTCTTTTCCTTTTTTATTTTTCATTTTTTTCCTTCTGCTTTTCCTCTTTTTTTCTTCTAACCTAACTAACTAACCTAATTAGCCTAATAATCTAACCAAATAAACTAACTAAATTACCCTATATATAATAAAAAACTAACCTAATAAACTAACTAAAGTAATTAACTTTTTTAAAAAGAAAAAGAAGAAGAACTGCAACTCACCGCGGTGGACGACGGCAGGGGGCAGCGGCGGCGGCGATGGACGATGGCAGCGGGTGCAGGGGGCGCGCGTAGGCGACCGTCGGGCGGGAGGGGAGGTGGCCGGCGGGGGGGGGGAAGGGAGGCGGCCGACAGGCGGGAGCAGAGGCGGCCGGCGGGCGGGGAAGAAGGGTGCCGCGGGCGGGCGCGGGGAGGAGGGCGCGGGGAGGAGGCCGCGAGGAGGAGGGGGCGGGCGGTGGGCGGGGAGGAGGAGTGACGCGGGAGGGGAGGAGGGGGCGGGGGAGCAGGCGGCCGGCGGGAGGGGAGGCGGCCGGCGGGCGGGGGAGGAGGCGGCCGGCGGGAGGGGAGGCGGCCGACGGGCGGGGGACGAGCGGCTGAGAGTAACTGTCGGAGCGGAGGAGGCTGTCGGAGCGGATGAGAGTGAGAGGGAGAGGGAGACGGCCGTTAGGGGGGGGGCTCGCTTTGCCGTCATCCCCCCAACGACAAAGAGAAGGAGGGCAGACGGCAAAGGGAGCGCCCGTTATGGGGTGGGAGGGGGTGTACGGTGGCACCCCTTTGCCGTCTGCCACCCCTTTGTCGTCCGCCTTTCGTTCCTTTGCCGTCCGCTGCCGACGACATAGGGAAGGCTGACGGCAAAGATTTTTTTTTCCTTAGGTGTTCTCTTTGCCGTCTTCTTTGCACCAGCTGATGGCAAAGAAGCTCTTTGCCATGTGTCAGCACTCGGCAAAGGAAAGGTAGACGACAAATTTGTGAATTCCAGTAGTGATTGATCCCTAGTATCCACTATGTTCTAGATTGGTGTTGCTACTACTTGGCTATGCTTAATACTTGTCACTAGGGCCCGAGTGCCATGATTTTAGATCTCAACCTATTATGTTGTCGCCAATATATGTGTGTTTTAGATCCTATCTTGCAAGTTGTTGTCACCTACAATGTGTTATGACCCGGCAACCCCGGAGTGATAATAGCTGGAACCACTCCTGGAGATGACCATAGTATGATGAGTTCATGTATTCACCAGGTGTTAATGTGTTGGTCCGGTTCTTTATTAAAAGGAGAACCTTAATATCCTGTAGTTTCCATTAGGCCCCGCTGCCACGGGAGGGATGGACAATAGATGTCATGCAAGTTCTTTTCCCTAAGCACGTATGACTACATACGGAATACATGCCTACATTAGATTGACGAACGGGAGCTAGTTACTTATCTCTCCGTGTTATAGCTGTTACATGATGAATCATATCCGTCATACTCATCCATCACCGATCCACTACCTACGAGTCTTTTACTACTCGTCCTTGCTACGTTACTTGCTGCTGCTGTCACTACTGCTGTTCCTTGCTACTGTTGCTACTTTCCTGTTACTTGTTGCAAGACTTCTCTGGAGCCATTGCCTGGGAAGAATAGTTCCCCGTCCACGTGTTCTTTACTGGCGCCATTGATACAACAGTTAGGAATAGTCTGCCATCAACAGATCTTTTTCTGACACCGTTGCTATCGTACCACTTTGCTACTGATACTTTGCTTGCACACACTAATCTTTCAGGTGTGGTTGAAATTGACAAACTCAGCTGCTAATACTTGAGAATATTCTTTCGCTTCCCTTTGTGTCGAATCAATAAATTTGGGTTGAATACTCTACCCTTGAAAACTGTTGCGATCCCCTACACTTGTGGGTTATCAAGACTATTTTCTGACACCGTTGCCGGGGAAGCACAACTATATTCTCTGGGTCACTTGGGATTGACGTCTGTTGATCACTATGAGGAATCCGAAAGATCCAAGAACTAAAATCTTGCCTTCCACTACGAGGAGAGGTAAGGAACTGCCATCTAGCTCTGCACTTGATTCACCTTTAGTTTTGAGTAAGTTTGCGACTTAGCCTCCTGCTAGAAATCTTGGTATGTTGCTTGTGCTTGATGATGCTACTTCTGCCGCCCATGATGCTTATGATGATGCTATGCTTGATACTATGCCCGATGATGCTATGCTTGATACTATGCCTGATGATGCTATGCTTGATACTATGCCTGATGATGCTATGCTTGCTACTATGCCTGATGATGCTATGCTTGATACTATGCCTGATGATGCTATGCTTGATACTATGCCTGATGATGCCATGCTTGATACTATGCCTGATGATGCTATGCGTGATACTGCTTTGCCACTAGGTGCATTCCTTGATGCACAAATTGCTAGAGTTGCTGCTAGATGTGATGATACTTCTGAAACTACTCATACTATTGAAGTAGAACCTGCTATTTTGCCTGCTAGAACTAGCTCTCTTGTGCCTGAATTGCCTGTTATGCCTGAACGATATGTTATGGAGGGAGAGATAGTTGAGGACTTTCTTGCGTGTAATGATAGCTATGATGTTGAGAAATTACTGCGCAAGTGGAAAGAAAAATCTCTGAACGCTAGGATGAAATATGACCCGAAGTTTGCTGCTTCGCCTATCTTTGTGACCGATAAGGATTATGAATACTCTGTCGACCCTGAGTTAATCACTCTGGTCGAATCTGATCCTTTTCACGGTTATGAGTCTGAAACGGTTGTAGCGCATCTTACCAAACTGCACGATATAGCCACCCTATTCACTAGTGAGGAAAAGATCCACGACTACTATATCCTCAAGCTATTTCCTTTCTCGCTAAAGGATGATGCTAAGACTTGGTTCACTTCTCTTGCTCCTGGTTGTGTGCATAGCCCCCAGGATATGGTCTACTACTTCTCTGAAAAATATTTCCCTGCCCATAAGAAGCAAGCTGCCTTGCAGGAAATATACAACTTTGCTCAAGCTGGAGAAGAGAGTCTCCCACAAGCTTGGGGGAGGCTTATCCAGCTACTGAATGCTTTGCCTGATCACCCTCTTGAGAAGAATGAAATACTTGATATCTTCTATAATGGACTTGCCGATGCTTCCAAAGACCACCTAGATAGTTGTGCCGGTTGTGTTTTTAGGGTACGAACCGTAGAACAAGCTGAGATTCTACTGAATAACATCTTGTGCAATGAGAATGCTTGGACTATTCCCGAACCACCTCCTAAGACAACTCCGAAGAAAAGAGGTATTCTATTCCTCAGTCCTAAAGATATGCAAGAAGCGAAGAAATCTATGCGAGAGAAAGGCATTAAATCTGAAGATGTCAAAAATCTACCACCTATCGAAGAGATCCATGGTCTCGATAACCCTATACAGGTAGTAGAAGTAAATTCTCTGCGTAGGTTTGATGAGAGTGATATTACTTTTCATAAACCTGCTAGCTTATGCATGGATGAATTTGATAACTTCGTTGCCAAACAACAAAGTTTCAATGATTATGTTAGCAGACAATTGGAACAGAATGCTCGTATGCTTAGTCATTTAAGTGCTTGTGTGGACAAAAATGTCAATGATCTTAAGCTTCTGAGTAAACATGCCTCTATGGTTACTACTCAAGTAGAAGAAGTACTTAAAGCTCAGAATGACTTGCTCAATGAGTTGAATGACAATTCCATTAGAGTCGTTACTAGATGTGGTAGAATGACCCAGGAACCTCTGTATCCTGAGGGTCATTCGAAGAGAGTTGAACAAGATTCTCAAGGAGTTAGCACTGATGCACCTAGTCATCCTAGAAAGAAGAAGAAAGAGGATAGGGACCTGCACGCTAGCAACCCTGTTGCGGCTACACCTGAGAGTCCAAACGATGCCTCTGTCTCTGATGCTGAAACAGAATCTGGTGATGAACATGAGCCTAATGATAATATCAATAGTGATGTTCATGAAGATGCTCAACGTAGAAATGATAAGGATGTGGAGATTGAACCCGTTGATCTTGATAACCCACAACCTAAGAATAAGAGATACAATAAGAATGACTTCGCTGCTAGGAAGCATGGTAAAGAAAGGGAACCATGGGTTCAGAAACCTATGCCCTTTCCTCCCAAACCATCCAAGAAAAAGGATGATGAGGATTTTGAGCGATTTGTTGAAATGATCAAACCTATCTTTCTGCAAATGCGTTTGCCAGATATGCTCAAAATGTCTCCGTATGCTAAGTACATGAAGGGTATTGTGACTAATAAGAGGAGGATACCTGAGGTTGAGATTTCCACCATGCTTGCTAGCTATACCTTCGAGGGTGGAACTCCTAAGAAACTAGGTGATCCCGGTGTGCCCACTATACCTTGCTCCATTAAAGGCAACTACGTTAGAACTGCGTTATGCGACCTTGGAGCCGGTGTTAGTCTTATGCCTCTCTCTCTCTCTATCGTAGAAGTGAACTGGATAAGTTGACACCCACTGAAATCTCTCTGCAAATGGCCCACAAATCAACTCCTTTCCCTATCGGCATTGGCGAGGATGTGCCTGTTGTGGTTGCTAACGTTACTATCTTAACGGACTTTGTTATGCTGGATATTCCTGAGGACGATGCCATGGCGGTCATCCTTAGAAGACCCTTCCTAAACACTATAGGGTCTGTTATAGATTGCAACAAAGGCAATGTCACTTTCCATGTCAACGGTAATGAGCATACAGTGCACTTTCCGAAGAAACAATATCGAGTACATTGCATCAATGCTATCGAAAAAACTTCATCGATTCTTATTGGGAGCTTTGAATGCCCTATACCTCGTGTCAAGATGAAGTATGATTTGCTTGTTGGGGAAATACACATCCCCATTGAGATGACCTAGTGACTATTCGAAAATTCTCCGTTCTCTTTTGCGATTCGAAAAAGTTTGTCAAAGAGACTTGATCAACCTCACTGACGGATTTCTTTCGATGACCATGAGATGGATGAATCAAGGAGCCACAAACCTCTGTTCCAAGCTTTCACCTTCGGTTGCTTAGAAGAAAAATGATAGATTTAGATTAGTTTTCCCTGTTTTCTGTTTTAGCGTCCGGTAGAAAAGTACCCCAAAATTAGAAGTTCTCCGAATGTCCTGAAAATCAAGTATGATTTTTTCTGGATTTTTGGAAAAATACTTAGACAAAGAGCTTGTCTGGGGGCTGCACCAGTGGGCCACAAGCCCTTGGGGCGCGGGCACCCCCTGGCCGTGCCACCCAGGATTGTGGGGCCCATAGGCACCCCCTCTACTCATTCTTGCTCTTATCTCCTTCTCCTACCTCTAGACAAAATCGTTTTGCAGCTCAAACCCGTATTCTTGCTCCTCTTGCTGCGATTTTTGATCTCTTTGCTCAAATCACCGTCCTCCGAACTGTTTTGGGGAAATTACTCCTTGGTAAGTGACTCCTCCATTGGTCCAATTAGTTTTTGCTCTAGTGCCTTATACTTCGCGTATTTTTGCTGCCTTGGTGACCATGTTCTTGAGCTTTGCATGCTGATTATAGCTGGTCTCAAGTAGTTTTGATGCGTAATATGGTCTCTAGGCACTGGTTGGAGTAGTTGCTACGAGTTTCGTTGAGCCTTATTCACTTTTCCTTAGAGTAACTAAAAATTTCAGAAATTTTCAAAGATAGAAAAGGGAAAAGATGAGGAGGTTCTTCAGAGTGAGAAGAAGCCCAAGTATCTGGTCCCTCGAGTCGTAGAAGTTCAAGCTTGCGAGTGGCCAAGCGACGTGTTCTTACGCGCCGCTGGAATTTAAGAGGACTTTTATCACTTGGTGGAAAACGCAGGCCTTACCGCCTTCGTTGAAGATAAGTGTCCGCAATACCTCCTCCTCACTAATATCTTCGTACAAAGCTTTAACTTCTATCCGAGGAAGAATCGTCCTATGGTTGAGTTCAAACTTTATGATATCCCCCATCGCATGTCACTCTAGGATTTTTGCAATGTTTGCAAATTACCTTACGTCGGGGATATTCATGAACCTCGTCCACGGGACTTGGAAGCTTTCATCGGTACAATTGTTGTAGGAGAAGAGAGAGGAGTGTCTTGCGCTACAGCTGCTAGCATTCATTTTCCCATGCTTCGGTACTTCTCATTATTTGTGGGAAAATGTTTGATTGGCCATGGGAAAGCTAGGTCACTTAGTTCCCCAGATCTTGCGGTCTTGCGTGAAGCCCTTTACAACGATAAAACTTATAGCTTGGACGCTATAGTAGCTCAACGGTTGAACCTGAGCCGTTCTAAAGGTGTTGTCTATGGAGGTATCTATGCTACCTGTCTTGCCAGACAATTTGAGATACCCATTAGACTGGAGGAGGAAGAAGAGGTTCTTCTTCCCGAAAGATATCTAGATTATGATAGCATGGTTCGCCATGACTTTCTTGATAGAGATATAAATAGAAGGATGATTTATAAGGTGGTATTCAGTCAGGGTACTCATGAGACTATTACTTTGCCTGCCCCTTCTTTGTTCAATCTTCATGCAGGTAGGTACATTATTATGCCCTCGGACATCTACGCATATTGGGGCTTAGCCCAACCACAGGTGTCCGTGCCCGAGCCACAAGTCGAGTACGAGATGCCAGTTTATCAGTGGGAGCCGGAGGAGCTCACACAGCAGTGGCATCCTCAGTCCACTCCGGAGTATCCCAGAGCTGGTTATTTCCCTCCTTTGGAGTAGACAAACTTAGGCCAAAAGCCTAAGCTTGGGGGAGTACGTGTTCTCACCGACTTTACATTCTTGCTTATGCTTTCACTTTGTTAGCCGGTGTTCACACTTTGCCACTGTATCATCCATGCTAGTTTATTTTCTTTTTCTCGCTTTCTTTTCGTGTGTCTGTCTAGTTTGAGAAAAACCAAAAGATTTCTTTTTCTTTTGCTTGTTGGGAGCTTTCCCGTGTAAATAATTTTCTTTTTCTTTGGGTCAAGGTAGAAGATATTGGTTACAATGTTTACTGGCTCTTGCATGCATACCTGTTTAGCTTTCAAAGAGCCATATTACTTTGTCTTCTCCTTTGTGTTTGCCTGCAGATTCAAGCGTAGTCCAATGCACGAGCACGCTTATTATTGTTCACATCGTTCGATCGTGCAAGTGAAAGGCAATAATAACGATATATGATGAAGTGATTGAGCCTGGAAAAGCTGATATGAACTCGATTAATTTTTGTTTTTGTAAATATGACTAGCTCATCGTGCGTGATTCAGCTTTGTTGTGAGAGAAACATGTTTGCAATGTCAACTTAGAGATCATAGTTGCATATGCCATGCTTACTTAGCTAGGAGCTTATAATGGTTTGTCTTGGATGCCCACATGAATGTTGAGATGACTATGATGTAGTATGATAGGATGGTATCCTCCTTTGAATGATTCAAGTTTCTTGACTTGGCGCATGTTCACACATGTAGTTGAAACAAAATCAACATAGCTTCTATGATATTCATGTTCATGGTGATTTATGTCCTACTCATGCTTGCACTCAATGTTAGTTAATGTCAATGCATTTTGATGACTGTTGTCGCTCTCTAGTTCGTCGCTTCCCAGTCTTTTACTAGCCTTCACTTGTACTAAGCGGGAATACTGCTTGTGCATCCACTCCCATAAACCCAAAGTTGTTCCATGTGAGTCCACCATACCTACCTATATGTGGTATCTACCTGCCGTTCCAAGTAAATTTGCATGTGCCACTCTCTAAACCTTCAAGAAATAATCTGTTTTGCATGCCCAGACCGCTCATGTGGTGACAGGGGGCTATTGGTATCTTCCATGCTAGGCGTGTTATCCTCGATATGTGTTTATTCACTATCATTCACGAGAAAGGGGCCGGTAATTGGAATTCCCAGTTCCATGCTCAAATCGAAAAGATAATTGCAACCAAAACTCCCCGAGGATTGTTGTTGGTATGGACGGTACCCGAGGATTCGGCTAGCCGTGGAGTGTGATTGATTGGTGGTGGGGGAGTCAAAACTTTACTTTTCTGTTTGGGAACCGCCTATAGCATGTGCCAGAACTCTTAGTCATTGCGTTGACAATGAAAGCATGCCACCCAAAATTATTATCACTGTTTTCAAAGCTTGAGCTCTGGCACCTCTGCAAATCAATGCTTCCCTCTGCGAAGGGCTTGTCTATTTATGTTCCAGTTGAGTCATCCTCCTCTTCCCAAAGCACCAATTAGAGAGCACCTCTCTCATTTTTATGTTTTGCTTTTAACTGTGTTGAGTACAACTATGACTGGATCTTCTTTTCCAAGAATTACAATGTTTAGTCAGCCCTTGGTCTTTGAAGGTGCTCTGCATTTATGTTTTGCGGTCTCACAAAGAGCTAGCGAGATACCATCTGTTCGTACTGCTTCATGTTGTTTTGATTGAAGTGTTGACATTTGAGGCTTATTATTATTTTCTCGCTAGTTGATTATGCCATTGATATGAGTTTACCGTGAGACCTAGATGTCATTTGCTTATGTGGTTTGCTTGTGATCTTGCTAAAATTCTGGTTATGAGTTAGACATAGTTGCAACAAAAAGATCAAACAGAGTTCGTCAAAGTTTTTCTTTTGTCTCTTTCAGTTTGTCAACTCAATTGCTTGAGGACAAGCAAGGCTTTAAGCTTGGGGGAGTTGATACGTCTCCATCGTATCTACTTTTCCGAACTCTTTTGCCCTTGTTTTGGACCCTAATTTGCATGATTTCAATGGAACTAACCCGGACTAACGATGTTTTCAGCACAATTGCCATGGTGTTGTTTTTGTGCAGAAATAGAAGTTCTCCGAATGTCCTGAAAATTTACAGAGATTTTTTCTGGAATTATAGAAAAATACGTGCGCAAAGATCCACCGGAGGGGGCGTGTCCGTGGGCCACAAGCCCCTGGGCCGCGGCCACACCCCTAGGCCGCACCACCGCCCCAAACTCAGCTCTATTTATTCCGTCTCGCCCAGAAAAAACAAAGAGAAGTATTCATCGCGGTTTACGATACGGAGGCGCCGCCACCCCATGTTCTTCATATGGAGGGTAGATATGGAGTCTGTTCTTGGCTTCGGAGAGGGGAAATCTTCGCCATCGTCATCATCAACCTTCCTCCATCGACAATTCCATGATGCTCTTCACTGCTCGTGAGTAATCTCATCGTAGGCTTGCTGGACGGTGATGAGTTGGATGAGATCTATCATGTAATCGAGTTAGTTTTGACGGGGATTGATCCCTGGTATCCACTATGTTCTAGCTTGATCTTGCTACTACTTGGCTATGCTTAATGCTTGTCACTAGGGCCCAAGTGCCATGATTTCAGATCTGAACCTATTATGTTGTCGCCAATATATGTGTGTTTTAGATCCTATCTTGCAAGTTGTAGTCACCTACTATGTGTTATGACCCGCCAACCCCGGAGTGACAATAGCCGGAACCTATCTAGAGAAAGAATCCTATCTAGAGAAAGAGTTTCTCTCGAAAGAAGTAAGTGGGAGTAAAATAGAACTTGATGAGGTAAATTGTACCTCCTCTTGAACCGGAGAGTAGCGCAGCATAAGAAAATGTTTCAGAGCCGCCTGCACTGGAAAGAGAAGAAGTTAATGATGATGATCATGAAACTTCGGATCAAATTGCTACTGAACCGCGAAGGTCCATGAGGGTACGTTTTGCACTAGAGTGGTACGATAAGTCGACAACCCTGTCACGGAAATCATGTAGTCGGACAACTGTGAACCTTCAAACTATGAAGAAGCAATGGCAGGCCCGGATTCCAACAAATGGCTTGAGGCCATGAAATCCGAGATAGGATCCATGATTGAGAACAAAGTATGGACTTTGGTGGACTTGCCTGATGATTGGCGAGCCATAGAAAATAAATGGATCTTCTAGAAGAAGACTGACGCGGATGGTAATGTGACCAGCTATAATGCTCTACTTGTCGCTAAGGGTTATCGACAAGTTCAAGGGATTGACTATGATGAGACCTTATCACCGGTAGCGATGCTGAAGTCGGTCCAAATCATGTTAGCAGTTGCCGCATTTTATGATTATGAAATCTGGCAAATGGATGTCAAAACGACATTTCTGAATGACTTTCTTAAGGAAGAATTGTATATGATACAACCGGAAGGTTTTGTCGATCCTAATAATGCTGACAAGGTATGCAAGCTCCAGCGCTCCATCTATGGGCTGGTGCAACCATCTCGGAGTTGGAACATTTGTTTTGATGAAGTGATCAAGGCGTTTGGGTTTGTACAGACATATGGAGAAGCCTGTATTTACAAGAAAGTGAGTGGGAGCTCGGTAGCATTTCTCATATTATTTGTGGATGACATATTGTTGATGGGAAATGATATAGAACTATTGGAAAGCATAAAGGACTATTTCAATAAGAGTTTTTCAATGAAGGACCTTGGAGAAGTTGCTTACATATTAGGCATCAAGATCTATCGAGATAGATCGAGACGCCTCATAGGTCTTTCACAAAGCACATACCTTGACAAGATCATGAAGAAGTTCAATACCGATAAGGCTAAGAAGGGGTTCTTGCCTGTATTACAAGGTGTGAGGTTGAGTACGAATGAACGCCCGACCACGGCAGAAGATTGAGAAAAGATGAGTACCGTCCCCTATGCTTCAGCCATAGGCTCTATTATCTGTTGGGGAACGTCGCATGGGAAACAAAAAATTTCCTACGCACACGCAATACCTATCCATAGTGATGATCATCTATGAGAGGGGAGAGTGACTCAACATACCCTTGTAGATCACTAAGCGGAAGCATATATAACGCGGTTGATGTAGTGGAACATCTTTGCGATCCATATCGCAGCCCGTCCCGCAATCTCATCACGATCCGTCCCGCGATCCCATCACGATCCATCCCGATCTAGTGCCGAACGGACGGAACCTCCGTGTTTAGAACACGTACAGCTCGATGACGATCTCCGCCTTCATGATCTAGCAATATGGGCGAAGAGGTAGATGAGTTCTCCAGCACGGCAGCATGGTGGTGGTGGTGGTGGAGCTATTCCAGCAGGGCTTCGCCTAAGGGGACTGATCTGTGCCGGCGCGCCGGTACAAACTTTCGGCCGGCCGCGCGCGAGCCGCATGATCCACCAACCCCGCGTCGTCCGCATCGTTGGATCCGCATGCAACATTTTTCCCCTATGCAGCAAAATTTCGATCCGATGCAACATTTTTTTCAACGGTTGCAAAAAAAAACAAAATTTGTAGCAAAAAAAATATCTACGTGATCGTAGCAAAAAAACGAAACTGATGGTGCGTGGTAGCAAAAGTCAAACGCCGGTTGTAGCAAATATTTACGTGACGTGTATGCAACTTTTTAGTGAACTGTTGCAGCAAAACATGATCCCGGTTGTAGCAAAAATTAACACGGTTGTAGCAAAAGTAAAAAACATCGATTGTAAACGAAAAATCTGTCGAACTGGAGTTGCAACCAAACGTATATGCAGCTTTTTTACTGGGACAAAATGTAGTAAAAAAATGCTTGCAGCAAAAATGACGCTGGTTGCAACAAATTTAGACGAAAAATGTTGCATCCACTAACCGAAGAAGCGCGCGGGTGGGAAAAATGTTGCATGGGCCCGCGCGTGCGAGGGGGCGACTGTTGCGTCGGTTCGGCCGGTGCGCGGGTGGGAAACGATTCCCTTCGCCTAAGCACCGCTGAAACTCGACTGTAAGAGAAACAGATCTAGAGAGAGAAGGTAGCACGTGGTTGTTTTTCTGTGTCTCAAAAACCCTCAATACATCTCGTATAATATATGAGCGAGGGAGGGGAGGAGGCAGCCTCAAACCCTCAAGGTTTGGCCGAAATTGGAGGTGGAGGAGTCCTACTCTAATCCTACTAGGAGTAGGATTCCTCCTATCCACTTGGAAACCCTTTCCACCTTTTCCACCTTTGGGTTTTTGCCTCTCAAACTTCATGGGCCTTAGTGGGAGCTTATGTCAGCATACTAGGGGATTGTTTGTATCCTCCCACAGCCCATAAGGCCCCTCGGGGCGTGACACCCCTCCGGATGGACCCCGGTACCCTCGCGGCACTCCCGGTACACTGCCGATGAGCCCGAAACTTTTCCAATGACCAAAACAGGACTTCCTATATATCAATCTTTACCTCCGGACCATTCCGTAGCTCCTCGTGACATCCGATATCTCATCCAGGACTCCGAACAACCTTCGGTCACCAACAAATATAACTCAACTATATTGAAACATCACTGAACCTTAAGTGTGCAGACCCTGCGGGTTCGAGAACTATGCAGACATGACCGAGACACATTGACGTCAGCTGTGCTTCCCTGGCAATAGCTCCAGAAAAGTGTTGATCCTGCAATATCTAGTGTTGGCTAGACGAATGCTTATAACAACTAACCTTCTCCTGCAACGGCACCAGAAGAATGCTGATAGCACTCCCCGACAATGAAACTGGAAGAATGTTGTTGATGGCCCACCAGCGCGTGGGTTCGCAGCAGTTTTCGAGGGTAGAGTATTTGACCCAATTTGTAGGTACGCCAGTCAGGAGGTGAGAGTATACTCTCAAGTATTAGCAGCTGAATTTGTCAGATTCAACCACACCTGAAAGATTAGTATCTGCAAGCACAATAGTAACAGCGAAGTAGTAACAACGAAGTAGCGGGTATCGGCAGTGTAACGAGCAATAGCAGTCGCAAGGAACAGCAGTAGTGACAGCAGTAGCAAGTAGCAATAGTAGCAAGCGACAGTAGTAGCAACAGTAGCAGCAGAGCAAGACAAGTAATAACAGTAGCAACAGTAGCAGCAGCAGCAGAGCAAGACAACTAACAGCAGTAGCAACAGTAGTAGTAGCAGAGCAAGACAAGTAACGGCAGTAGCAACAGTAGGACAAACTCGTAGGCATTGAGTCGGGGATTTGTTTGGATGATATTCATCATGCAACAGCTATAAGACGGAGAGATAAGTGGCTAGCTCCCGTTCGTCAATGTGATGTAGGCATGCATTCCGTGTGTCGTCATACGTGCTTAGGGAAAAGAACTTGCATGAAATCTATTGTCCATCCCTCACGTGGCAGCGGGGTCCAAAAGGAAACTACGGGATATTAAGGTTCTCCTTTTAATAAAGAACCAGAGCAACACATTAGCACTTGGTGAACACATGAACTCCTCAAACTATGGTCATCGCCGGGAGTGGTTCCGGTTATTGTCACTCCGGTGTTGCCGGATCATAACACATAGTAGGTAACTACAACTTGCAAGATCGGATCTAAAACACACATATATTGGTGACAACATAATAATTTCAGATCTGAAATCATGGCACTTGGGTCCTAGTGACAAGCATTAAGCATGGCAAAGTAGTAGCAACATCAAATCTCAGAACATAGTGGATACTAGGGATCAATCCCCATCAAAACTAACTCGATTACATGATAGATCTCATCCTACTCATCACCGTCCAGCGAGCCTACGAATAAATTACTCATGAACGACGAAGAGCTTCATGGAATTGGAGAGGGAAGAAGGTTGATGATGACGATGGCGACGATTTCCCCTCTCCGGAGCTCAAGACAGACTCCAGATCTGCCCTCCAGATGAAGAACAGGTGGTGGCGGCTCCTTCGTATCGAAAACGCGACTAAAATTTCTCTTTTATTTTTTCTGGGACGAAAGACAACTTATAGAGATGGAGTTGGGGGCGGCAGGTGCCTGTGGGCCCCACAAGCCTGCCCACCGCCACTAGGGGGGTGGTGGCGGAGCAGGGGCTTGTGGCCCAATGGCCCACCCCCTCAGGTGGATTATGATGTAGGTATTTTTGATATTTTCCAAAACTGCTCCCCGTAAATTTTCAGGACGTTTGGAGAACTTTGATTTCTGCTCAAAAATAACACCAAGGCAATGCTACTGAAAACAGCGTTAGTCCATGTTAGTTCCGTTCAAACCATGCAAATTATAGTCCAAAACAAGGGCAAAAGAGTTTGGAAAAGTAGATACGTTGGAGAAGTATCACACATCTATGGTCAATAACCAATAGCGGGACCTGGATGCCCATATTGGCTCCTACATATTCTACAAAGATCTTTATTGGTTAAACCTATATGTCAAGGAATCAGTTAATCCCGTATGTTGTTCCCCTTGTCCTTTGGTATGTTACTTGCCCGAGATTTGATAGTCGGTATCTCTATACCTAGTTCAATCTTGTTATCGGCAAGTCTCTTTACTCGTTTTGTAATACAAGATCTCGTGGCTAACTCCTTAGTCACATTGCTTGCAAGGCTTATTGTGATGTTGTATTACCGAGTGGGCCCTAAGATACCTCTTCGTCATACGGAATGACAAATCCCAGTCTCGATTCACGCCAACCCTACAGACACCTTTGGAGATACCTGTAGAGCACCTTTATAGTCACTCAGTTATGTTGCGACATTTTATACACACAAGGTATTCCTTCGGTGTCCAGGAGTTGCATGATCTCATGGTCATAGGAACAGATACATTGACATGCAGAAAACAATAGCAATAAACTGACACGATCATATGCTACACTTATGTGGCACCCTGATAGAGGGCCGACGCACGCCCGTCCCTAGGATAAGACTGGACGCACGCCAAAGACATGATACATCAATTCCAGGAAAAAATGGATTTATTAATATAATGGGGTATTACAATTGCTTACAACAATATTACATGACTCCAAAGCTAACTATATGATAGTAGAGGTCTTGATATAGCGGCATCGACGTCCCTGGCTGGGCTCCATAACTCGCAGGACTGGCTGGGCTACAATCTAGCACGACGGAGCCTTCTCCTGCAACTGGCCACGTGCAAGGCTAGGCGAGTACTTTGAATGTACTCGCAAGACAACCAAATACGTAGCATCCAAACACCAGATAACATAGCAAGCATAATAACTATATAATAGCTATTCTAAGCATGGCATGGAATTTACAGGAAAAAGATGTATCAAGCATAGCATGACATGGATTAAACATGTAATCTACCTCACGAGCGGCAAAGATCACAACAAGTGCTTAACCAGCTTACTATCACCGAATATCAACTTACTCTCTTCTGGGTTGTCCCACAACCCTCGACATACTCGTAATCTAATCGGAACAGATCCAAATCCCATTGCATGGTCAACTGACCATTCATCATATAGTCTTCTCTTGGCCAACACATCATGTTATCAACATCCTCTCATGTTCACAGAAGACGCGTTCTACCATCATTACTAACACTGATATGGTTGACCATCTACTAAGGTCTGGTCGGGCTGTCCAATACTGTGGACTCGGCTATTCGAATAGATTTGACACTCTACAGAGGTTGCACACTTTACCCACACTATGGAGGACTGACCTCGTGATCCCATTCGGGTGGACCAGTGTTGCTCCAACTAAACTTGCCTGACCCGTGACTCTTTCATTGTACCACCGGCAATCATCCTCCCCCGGAGTCCTGCCCTGGGTGGCCCTGTGTACTCATGAGACTTGCCACCATCATGGCCAAACTAAATTGTCCCATCCGGGGACGCCGGCACAAACAACTCAACTGGCTCACAGGGTTATCATCTCCTACCTAATCAGGGTAGCACGCGTGCCTAACCCTCTCTCTTTGGAGGTATCGGTGAAAGGTCACGCGATCAGCCCAAGTGAAGGCCATCCCATATCGGCAAATGTGGCTGCACTGATAAGCCCGGACAGGGGACTCCGATCAACCAACTAGGTTATCTTATCTACGAATAATATCTCTCTCATAGCTGAAGCTACGATGTCATAGCAATCCAATAATAATAAGCTCACGCCACTAATGTTAATCCATATACATAAACTGTCGGATGAAACACAAAGTAATCATAGACAGTAATCTCAATAGTATAATGTAAATGGAAAACTATTACTTTACATATTCTAGCTATAAGTTAGACCTTCAGAACCCTCGCATAAAATCGGCAAATAAATCGGTAGCCACTAGAACGGTCGTTACAACACAGATCTCGAACGTTACCGGAATAACTCAACCCCGACTCAAGACAGCTGGAAAGCAGCTCAAAGCATGAGGAGATGTTGATAAGAAGAATGTAGCAGTTCCCTAAGATGGCCGAATAACAGCTCAGAGCATAGGATCACTGCCACGGAAAGAAATTCAACAGCTGCCCGCGACGGCTAAAAAGCAGCTCAGAACACGAGCTAGCTGCTGACAAGAGAAATATAACATTGGCACCCACCCTGGACGGCCGAAAGCAGCTCAGACTCAAGCATGGTGCCATTATTGAAGAAAATGCGAGCAAGGGTTAGTCAGCATCTCATACTTCGCATTACTATACACTCGGTCATAAGCATTATAAATTAAATATGCAATGGCATCACAGAACAAAGTTTGAGGGCATATATTAGATGAAAAGTAATACTAGTAACTAGTACTAATGTCATCACAGTTATATGCAAATGCAGACTAACAGGTGATGTAGATAAACACACAGAGTGCAAGCAAAGTTATCACGCAAGTCCGGAGCTCATGGTAATAGGTTGGCTTGCATGAGGGTCGACGAATACTCCGGGAAGAAGCGTAATAAAACACTGGGAAGATTTGCCGGAGAGGGTTTCCCTCTCAAAAGGCTCAATCAGAGGGCGAGGGAAAAACAGTCATTTCTATTCTGCAAACATATTACGAAAATCATACTATCGAAGTGGGCTTGACGAGACGCAGACGTGGGCGCTGGTTTCACCTCAATCGGAGCTATGAGCACAAAGTTATGGGTGTTAAATCACTAGGCGCTAGTTTGTAAAAAGAAATATCGCAACCAGGTCCGTGTGGCTGAAGTAGATAGTGCCTTCGGCCAGAATACACTTTCCAACAGGGAAAACGTATTCTGAGTAATACGCTTCCAGTTACTCCTCTGGGCTCGGACTCTCTCTCTAACAGTTGGGCCCCGCCCTATCTCTCCTCTCTCTCTCTCTCTCTCTCACTTACACATGGGACCCGCCCCATCTTCTCTCTCTCTCCTCCTGGCTGCTTCTCCTACCTCTCTCCCCATCGCGCCAGGGGCCACGGGATGGCGCCGGCCGCTGCGGCTCCCACCGCCCCGCCGCGCTGGAGGGATGGCCGAAGGGCGCAGGGGACCGCCGCCCTTCGCCGCGCCTATGGGTGGCCGCAGGGCCGCCCGAGGCGCCCTGCAGTGCTGCAGTCGTGACGCGGCTAGAGCCGGCGCCGACCGAGCTTGCTGCGCCTCGGGAGGGTCGGACCGACTGTTGGAGCTCGAGGGGTTCCCAGGAGAGGTTCGGGGATGCCCTTAAATAGGTCCGGGGAAAGGTTCTCGCGATGCCGAGAGAAGCTCCGACAACCATGGCGAGATTCCATCGCTAGTCACCTCCAGAAGCAAGGGAACAAGGGGGAGAGGGCTCTAGAGGGTGCGGGAGGGTAGTGGGGAGCTTGCTGACACTCCTAGACAAGCTAGAACCCAATAGAATCAAGCTCCCGTCAACTCAAATGTACAGATCTCGTATTTCGCACGCTCTGCTCGTGGTCACCACGGTGCCACGACATTGCCATGCCCAACGAGCTTTCAAATCATGTCTAGGCTTATCTACACACTACTCTGAGTTGACCTATGCACCTGGACCGCACTGGGGAGCAATGAGGTGACCAAACCAAAGCCAAATAGTTTCCAACAGCAAGGTGTTTGTGCTGTGGTGTGACCACCATAGTGCACCTCTTGGCATGATCTTTGGCTGAGGTTGACCACTCACTAAGGTCACTGTCCTGGCCAAAATTCAGCACAAACAAATAAATCTAGGGGATACTTCCTTTGTAACTTGCCATTCTGACCAAAAATGAAGAAGATGTTGCTGGGGTTAATTGGCTAGACAGAAATGGCTCGAACTTGGAGGAGACTCATAATTTAGGCATATGAAGTCACTGTAAATGTCTCATACCATTTTCATAAATATAAATGGTACTTCCTTCAGAGTGCTCCAATCTGGACATAATCATAAATAATTTGCTGAGGAAGATTGGATAGAGGGAATGGGCTAAATTTTGGTGAACAAGGATGATTTATCATAATGAACCACTCTGAAAAATTTCAGCTCAAGGGAAACAAGGAATCCAGAACTTCCTTTGCAAACAGAAAATCTGGACAGAATCTGCAAAGGGATATTGTGCTCAATTTTTGAATTGGGGAATTTGATATTTTGGTGTAAATGATGAATATATGGATACGAGAAGCTCCACAAACTATTTGGGATTTTTCCTAGCTACCAAAATGGTAGTTCCTTTGGAAAGGCCCCAAAATGCAATATTGGCTTTAAATAGGAAAAAGGCATTTTCCCTACTTAGTGATGGCCAATATATTTGAGAGCTTCATATGATCACAAATAATATCTCCACAAGTTTTCATGACCTTGGGAGATGGATGGATATTTTCTTGGATTTAATTCCACAGAAAGGCAGAAAAATGAATTAATTCTAGAAGAGAAATATTGCATATGACTTGGCAATATTTTTGCCCATCTAGGCTCTATGAGGGAAGAATGATCTCTAGGAATATTTGGAGGATTAACAGAGCAAGGGAAATGATGGCTCCTTTGTAAACACAAAGGCAGGATTCCAATTCCAATATTTCGGAGCTAGGGTTTCAAAGGGGTTCGGGGTTTACTCAACAAAGGCAAGCTGGCACAAGGACATGGGAAAAGCACTGAGAGGTTGAGGATAGACTGGATTCACCTGGTCATTTGCCAAATTCCAGAGGAAAAAACTTGGAGAGAAAAGCTAGGAAGGAATGAAGCACAAAAATCGATAACCCCATTTTTGGGGTGTTACAGTTTATAGTTTGCGTCTTGTCCATCACATCATTCTCCTAATTATGTGATCTTGTTATCAAGTGACAACACTTTTCTATGGCTAGGAAACCTTAACCATCTTTGATCAACTAGAGGCTCACTAGGAACAGTGTTTTGTCCATGTATCCACACATGTATTTGAGTTTCCAATCAATACAATTATAGCGTGGATAATAAACGATTATCATGAACAAGGAAATATAATAATAACCAATTTATTATTGCCTCTAGGGCATATTTCCAACAGTCTCCCACTTGAAATAGAGTCAATAATCTAGTTCACATCACTATGTCATTTTGATGAGTCTAACACCCATACAGTTCTGGAGTTTGATCATGTCTTCCTCGTGAGAGAGGTTTTAGTCACTGGGTCTACACCTTTCACATCTGAGTGTGCTTTACAAATCTCTGTGTCATCCTGTAGGTGCTGCTACCAACGTACAATTTTGGAACTATTACAAATGACTGCTCCACTATACGAATCTGGTTTACTACTCAGAGTTTTCCAGATTAGTGTCAAAGCTTGCATCAGCGTAACCCTTTACGACGAACTCTTTTAGCACCTCCATAATCGAGAAAATTTTCCTTAGTCCACTAGTTACTAAGGATAACTTTTGACCGCTGTCCAGTAATCCATTCGTGGATCACTTTCGTACCCCTTGACAAATTCATGGCAAGGCACCCGTCAGGTGCGGAACACAACATAACGTACTATAGAGCCTATAACTAATGCATAGGGGACGACCTTTGTCCTTTGTCTTTCTTCTTCCCTGGTCGTGCATTGAGTTTTACTCAAATTCACACCTTACAAACAGCTAAGAACTCCTTCTTTGCCGATATATTTTGGACTCCTTCAAAAACTTGTCAAGACATGCATTTCATTGAAAGTTTTATCAAGCGTCTTGATCTATCTCTATAGATCTTGATGCTCAATGTTCAAGTAGCTCAATCCAGGTTTTCCTCTAAAAACACCTTTTCAAACAACCCTATATGCTTTCCAGAAATTCTACATCATTTCCGATCAACAATATGCCAACCACATATACTCATCAGAAATTCTAAAGTGCTCCCACTCACTTCCTTGGAAATACAAGTTTCTCACAAACTTTGTATAAACCCAAAAGCTTCGATCGTCACATCAAAGCATATAATCCAACTCCGAGATGCTTGCACCAGTCCATAGAAGGATCGCTGGAGTTTGCATACTTGTTAGCATCCTTAGGATCAACAAAACCTTCTGGTTGTATCACATACAACCTTTCCTCAAGGAAACTGTTGAGGAAACAACGTTTTGACATCCTATGTGCGATATTTCATAAATAATGCAGCAACTGCTAACATAATTCCAACAGACTTTTAGCATCATTACGAGTGAGAAAGTCTCATCATAGTCAACTCTTTGAACTTGTCGGAAACATCTTTGCGACAGGTCAAGCTTTTCTTAATGGTGACTTTTCACCATCATCGTCTGTCTTCCTTTTAAAGATCCATATGTACTTAATAGTCTTACGACCATCAAGTAGTTCTTCCAAAGTCTACACTTTGATTTTATACACGGATCCCCTCTCGGATTTCATGGCCTCCAGCCATTTGCCGGAATCCGGGCCCACATCGCTTCTCCATAGCTTATAGGTTCATTGTTGTCCACCAACATGACCTCCAAGACAGGGTTACCATACCACTCTTTAGCAGTACGTGACCTTGTCGACCTATGAGGTTTGTAGTAACTTGATCCGAAGTTTCATGATCACTATCATTAGCTTCCACTTCAATTGTTGTAGGTGCCACAGGAACAACTTCTTGTGCCCTGCTACACACTGGTTGAAGTGATGGTTCAACAACCTCATCAAGTTTCCACCATCCTCCCACTCAATTCCTTCGAGAGAAACTTTTTCTCGAGAAAGGACTCGTTTCTAGAAACAAACACCTTGCTTCCGGATCTGAGATAGGAGATGTAGCCAACTATTTTGGGTCTCCTATGAAGATGCATTTATCCGCTTTGGGTTTGAGCTTATTAGACTGAAACTTTTTCACATAAGCGTCGTAGCCCCAAACTTTTAAGAAACGACACCTTATGTTTCTCCAAACCATAGTTCATACGTTGTCATCTCAACGAAATTACGTGGTGCCCTATTTAAAGTGAATGTGGTTGTCTCTAATGCCTAACCCAAAATGATAGTGGTATTTCGATAATAGACATCATAGTATGCACTATATCCAATAGTGCACGGCTATGACGTTCGAACACACCATCACACTATGGTCCTCAAGGTGGAAGGAATTGCGAAACAATTTGCACATTGTCTTAACTGTGTACCAAACTCGCAATTCAGATATTCATCTCTATGATCATATCGTAGACATTTTATCCTCTTGTCACGACGATCTTCACTCTGAAATAGCTTTGAACTTTTCAATATTTCACACTTGTGATTCATCAAGCAAATACTCCTGTATCTACTCAAATCGTCAGTGAAGTAAGAACATAACGATATCCACTACGTGCCTTAGCACTCATTGGACTGCACACATCAAAATGTATTACTTCCAACAAGTTACTTTCTTGTTCCATCTCTCTGGAAAAACGAGCCCTTCAGTCATCTTGCCCATGTGGTATTATTTGCATGTCTCAAGTGATTCAAAATAAAGTGAGTCCAAACGATCCATCTGCATGGAGATTCTTCATGCGTTTATACCAATAGTCATGGTTTGCATGTCTCAAACGTCTCGAAAGTTGAGTGAGTACCAAGATCCATCAGCATGGAGCTTCTTCATGCATTTTATATCAACATGACTTAAGTGGCAGTGCCGCGAGTAAGTTGTACTATCATTACTACTTTGTATCTTTTGGCATCAATATTATGAACATGTGTATCACTACGATCGAGATTCAATAAACCAGTGAAGGTATTTATTCAAGCAAATAGAATAACCATTATTATCTTTAACTGAATAATCGTATTGCAATAAACATAATTTAATCATGTCTATGCTCAACGCAAACACCAAATAACATTTATTTATGTTCAACACTAATCCCGATGGTAGAGGGAGCGTGTGATGGTGATCACATCAACTTTGGAAAAACTTCCAACAACCATCATCACCTCACCTTTAGCTAGTCTCTGTTTATTTCGTAGCTTTTATTTCGAGTTACTAACAATTAGCAACCGAACCGGTATCTAATACTCTAGTGCTACTAGGAGTACTAGTAAAGTACACATCAATATCATGTATATCCAATATACTTTTGTCGACTTTGCCAGCCTTCCCATCTACCAAGTATCTAGGGTAGTTCCTCTTCAGTGACTGTTCCCCTCATTACAGAAGCACTTAGTCTTGGGTTTGGGTTTAACCTTGGGTCTCTTCACCAGAGCAGCAAATGGTTTTCCATTTCATGAAGTATCCCTTTTCGCACTTGCCCTTCTTTAAACTAGTGGTTTTACTAACCATCAATAATTGATGCTCCCTTTTGATTTCTACTTTCGCGGTGTCAAACATCGCGAATAGCTCAAAGATGTCGGGACCCCGATCCTAAGTCATAAGAACCTAGCCTGTAACACATCACATCACTTTGCGGCCTCACGCACGGTAAACTCCACGGCTGCCACCTTACCTTGGCCGGGACCATTTGCGTCTTTTGTATTACGTATATTAATATGTTGCTAGCGTTCAAACGACAAAGAACCCGGGTCGACATGACTAGTTATAAACCCAAGCGGTACATCCGTACAGGGATAGGCATACATAACCCAGCAAAGCAGGTGTCGGTCATCAGCGTGTGTAGACGAGTCGTAGCAAGCTACAAGGACTACATTACACCGCGTGACATTTCCCCGAGGGGACAGACACAGCAGCAAAGAAGGATACATGCCGGTCAATAATGTGTTCCGAGCAGTAGCAAGCTACCAAGGCCCGATGGAATCACAAAGAGGCATTTCCCTGTAAAGAGTACTACTAAAGGCAAACAACTAGGTGTCGAATCCCACACATATAATGCATTTCAAACATACACACATTATGCACGATATGTGTGGATACAACATGGCATCACAACATAACTCTATGACTCAAGCATTTATTAAAGACTCATAAGAGTCAACATAGTATGATATTACAAACAGGGGTCTCGTGACCCAACACTCAAGTCATACAAACAACAAGCGGAAGCAAATCATGTGTGGGTACAGACATCTACTAAAAGTGGCTGGAAGAGCTTGAAAAGCTACTACGATCCTACCAAAGGAGCCAGACCTCTGTCTGGGATTCCCAAGCTATTCGGGTCAACATCGTACACATCACGTAGAACCTTTTAATGAGTCTAAGTCTTCTGTGCAAAAACATAAATAAGCAACCGTGAGTACAAAGGTACTCAGCAAGTCTTACATCAGAACTATCTACATATGCATCACGTTTCAATGAAAGGATTGTGGGTTTTGATTGCAGCAAGCCAGCTTTGACTCTTGGCTAACCTGTACTACGACTACAAGTTCTTTCTTTGAGGTGGGATAACGCACACGAGTCCACATATTCACCAATTCAATACACCACTATGGATCCACTCTCGTCTCCCTACGAGAAAGCCTTCCATAGCACTCACACTTATCTTGCATGTTTTAGAGTATCCATTTAAATTGTCTATGTACCACGAAATGTTTCCAAGTAGTCCATATTCGAGGACGCGGCTATTCGAACAGACTGAATCACCATGCAGGGGTATACTTCTTCATACATGCTCCCACCACTTAGCAGCATATGCACGTCATGCATCTCGGCAACCTTCAAGCGGAAGCACTGGCGTGGGTGTCGGCCACGACCGTTAACCACACAAGACACTAGTCCAGGTTTATCGCCTATTTGAGACTGAAACCGCAAGGAAGTCCGGCCGAGGTTTCCTCTACGGCCCCAAACGATGCACGCAGGGTTCCCAAGCCCACCATCCGGGTGCCACTTGGTACACCGTGCCACTGTGTATCTACGGTAGTGAAGCCTACCCCGTCGGGCAGAGCTAAACACGGTCGCCAACACTTTTCCTACAAACACCAGAAACTAATTGCAACTCCTGGAGAGAGATCTAGGCAATTAATAAGCCGAGCGGGGTCATATTTCAGGGCCCAATGCATGGTAGTATCTTGTCTTGGATAACATACGCAGAACTCAGTTCTTAAGGATGGTCCCAATGAGACAACCCACCATGTACTCCTACATGGCCTCTCATCGCTACCTTTACCAAATCATATTCACACCTTTACTCTCACAGTGTAGGACATGAACACAACCATTCCGATTCATCATCCAGACGGATCAGACCCGACACGACTCTAAGCATAGCAGGCATTGTAAACAAGCATGGATGAGTAAGCACAACAAGGCTCAAGCAGTTGCTACTCATGCTAAGTGGTTTCAACTATTTACTGTGACAAAATGAGGTCATGCAGAAGAATGGGTTCAACTACCGATAACATGTACAGTTGAATCATGTTTGTCCTAATGCAGTAAAAGAGAGCAGGAGCGAGAGGGTGGGTTTATATCAATATGCTCAAGGGGGGTTTGCTTGCCTGAAACGTCTGAAAATAGCAATGAGTCTTCATCAATGTCAACGATCACATCGTCGGAAACATCGTTTACCGAGAGGGAACAACACCGGCAAACAAGAAAGAACAACAATTACTTCACAGAAATGCAACACTATGATGCATGCTTAAGAAATGAAATGAAAGGTGGCAGGGCTAATGTGGCTATCATTTCTTAAGTTGAAGTTGGTTTGAATTAGGATCCAAACATCACTTCAAGCCGGGTATCTTTCCAAGTACCTTTATAATTGATTCGACCTGATGCTCATAAAAAATTGTTCGAACATGCATGGGGTTAGTATTTTGAGGTACTCATTTGCATTGACCAATGTTTGGTCATAACAATTGAAGTGGAATTCAAATAAGTATCAAATTCCAACTCCAAACTATTTATGAAATTTATCCTATTCACCATTTTGCCTATTTGGTGATGTTAACTTTTTCAAACATGCACTAAAATTCCATAATCAGATTCCTTGGATTTTTCTGATACTTTTTCATATATAAATTATTTTCATCCTAATTATATTTTAATTTCTATGATTTTTACAAGTTTTAGCAATTTCCTGGAATTATATTAAAACGGAATTAGTATTTACTGCGTCAGCACTGCGTCAGCAGTCAACAATCGCTGGGTCAGGTCAAACCTGACCAGTGGGGTCCACTGGTCAGTGACCCAGGGCTTAATCCCGCGTTGACCCACCCCAATGGTGGTTTGACTCACCCGTGGGGCCCTATGTCAGCGTCTCTGGGGAGGGGGGGTTCATGGTTAATGGCTGGCCACGTCGACCCCCACCGGAGGGTGGTCGCCGGCGACCATAGCCGCGGCGGAGGCTCACCGGAGTTGGCCAAAAACGCGCTATACAGCTCGGATTCGAGGGCCGAGAGCACTGGGGCGTAGCCCAGGCTCAGCCTCGTCCGCCAGACCCATCCAGGGCCAGGGAAGGTGGCCGGAGCAGGGCCGACGACGTGCTCTCGCGGTGGCCGGAGCTCGGCCGATGCGGGGAGTGGGCTACAGGGCACGGCAGAGCAAGGGGGAGACGGAAAAAGGTTGAGGGGCTCACGAGGAACCCATTTGTGGCGACGGAGAGGTCGGGGTCGTTCCCTAGCCGGCGGATCGACGCCGGGAAGCTCCGATGGCCGACGAAGAAAACGGCGGTGGCGGCGGCGACAGGGGGGCTCCAGGCTTGATTCCATCGGCGAGGACGAGCAGGGCATCGAGAGGTCCTTATGAGCTTCACGGAGAGGTGAGGGGTGGCTGGGGACCAGAGAGGCGAGCTCGAGCTCTAGCTCGGCAATGGAGGCAACGAGGGAAAGCAGAGAGAGAGAAGGGGGAACTGGAGAGAGGAGAGGAGGAGATCGGGACGGCTCTCCCGAGCCTATCCCACTCACCAGGGCGGCGGGGAGCCAGGGAGGCAGGTGGCGTGGCGCTCTCACGAGCTCGTCGTCCCCTGCTTCTCCTCTACCTTCTGCAAGAGGTAGAAGACAGGGGTGCCCCTGGTGGGCTGGGCCAGCAGGTGAGCACATGATAGCTCTCTCTCTCTCTCTTTCTTATTTTTGTTTTATTTTCTTCCTGGCATTTAGATTTAGGATTTTAATAAAACATTTAATCATTTTATAAAATCCTAGAATAGTATTATGTGACAGTAGTAAAAATAATCAATGCCACAAAATAGTTTCAACATTTTTGAAACTTTTAATTTAAAAGAAAACAAAATAACTCCATTCCAAACAGTTATTTAATCAAATCAAAAATCCTTTTCAAAATGTTCGTGTGACTTAGAAATTTGGTTTGACAAATTTATTCCCTGTCATTATTTTTCCAAGTATTTGGAACATTTTCTTTGTCCCTTTTAAGGTATTAATTTTTATTGCCTTGTTGTCAATTTATCAAATCATTGGGGTTTTGATCACTTCCCAATTTTAGATCATCCCCATTGTATTAAGTTGATTTGAATGCATGCATGAATGCTCACTGATGCAACTAACTGCAAGCTATAATCTAGGGCTATGACAACTCACCCCCAGTAAACAAGAATCTCGTCCCGAGATTCAAGCGTAGTCGGGAAGAGGAAGAGGGGACACTGCACTATCACAATCTTCACGATCCAATTTCTCCTCTCGAGGACATTGATTCAATGCATCATGTTGATCTTGACATCTTTGTCCTTGAGGTCTCCATCTAGATTGACAACAAAAGAACAGGAAGACGACATAAGATTCGATCTCCTTGAATATCGAGCAACTCAAGATCAACTCATAGAATGAGACGTAGGAATGTCCCTTCAGCTGAGACACAACACACATAACACGGACGAGGAAATGAGACATATGACAGAGGTTCAATGGGTAGGCAACAATTCAGGCTTAAAACAAATGCTGGCGAGGTTTCAAAGTAGCGAGGATTAGGTTGCTCTTCATACCACAACGGGGCACCTTAGAAAGGTGACTCTTAGAGTTATTCCCCTTAAGTGGCAAAAAGAATTACTTTTGATCCTAAGATCATTGAAACTCTTCCAATCAGGAAAGACAATTCACGAATGATTGTTTGAAGGAATTTGAAAGAATGGCATACTCAGGTTGGAAAGAAACTAGGGTTATAGAACAACTCAGCGAACGGAAGGCACATTCCAAATATTACCGAGGATATAACCTAGTGTCTGAGCGTGCTCTCAAAACTTGAGCATTTCCATATTCATCAAGGTTTACCAACATCCGTGCCAAGGATCCTGGTGACACAACATACTACCATGATGAACAGTGATGGAGGATGCAGATGAAAAGGAAGGCAACACTTCCTCAGATTTCACCTTAGCTGTGCCAAGGGAACGAAATCTGGTTGATCGACCGAGAGACATTTAGCACTCCGCTTCTAATGTTCTCCTTGATGTACTAGCACAACCCAATTATAAGTCATGCTTTATATCTAGCACATATAATATAGATCGGACTTTGGGCTCAAAGGGGATCCATGAGGAACAACTTATAAAATAGGTCATACAAAAACCACACGGAAGATGCCTAAGATTGCTGATGCAAGATATTATAATATCAAGTCTTCCGGCTAGGTGTGTTAGCCATTTCACCACTTTACCGGGTTACATAGAGACCAATATTATAATTCTTGGGGAAGTTCCAACCATTATAACTGCCTGAGATTCAGCTCCGGTTGGTGCCACGATGCTTCAGACTCAGCATGTCCAAAAAGGAAGTTTGTAACACAAATCAACGAGATAATGTTGCGAGATTCTCAGGAAATGAACTGCGGAAGACAACTCCAAAACATGAGCTGGATCGCAAGGCCCACGTGAACACACTGCCCAAGACAACTGTGAACACATGAAAAGTCTTACAACAAAACTCTACCGAGTTCTGGATGGGAACCATCATTGCGGATAACGAAGCCATGTGCAAGTCCGTCTGGTACCTTCAGGAATGGTACTTAACTTCTTTTCCTTGAACAAATCAATCAGTGGCTTGGTGTGCTAGGAAATACATATGGAGAGAGAGGTTGCAAAGCTATCAAACCACATCATACTTCACACATGCATGACTGATTTGGGATGATTCTGGAGATAACAAAACGACCTTCCCAAATTCGTGGCAGCAACTTGCACCAATGCACATGAACTAGAGGAAGTCACTTCTTACACCTAACATATACTTCATGAATTGACATGACGACAATGTCTTAAAAGTTTCCAACACTAACTTAATGTTCATCATAGATCATGGAACAAATTAGAATGTTGCCGATGGGCTCAACAACAATTCATCAAGATACCCATATAAATGGATTTCCACAACTATGTGAGCAAGATAATAGCATTGGTCAGATCAAAGAATATAATGGTGTATTCTCAGAGAAATCCATGAGTAAAACACCGCTATGAAAATCTTTGGTTCTGAGTTTGATTTGACGATAGGCCATGCTCAAATCAAAATTGAACAAGATAATATATGCAACAATTGATCACACGAATCAACCGATGGCAATATCATCTTTCTTCAAGACTCTCACAACAGAAAGATATCCCTTTTAAATGAGTTGAGTTTAGACGAAGATTTTATCTTCCAACTCTCCATGTTGTTCTTTAGCTTAACCAACTAGCTCGGGGTATGCAATACGGATTCTTCGAGAAGGGGTTGGTTTATAGAAAAACCAACTTGATCACGAGCTCTATCATAACAGTCAGGAAACAACCTCGTAATACTTCCGAGAAGATATTCGAAAAATCACGAACCACCGATATATTATTAAGCTCGAGAACAATCTTGCTTTTCAGGGCAAGATGATGTGATCAATAGAACGAGGGATTGACAAAATCCTAACTCATTGATCAAAAGGTGCACCATGATACATGGACTAGGTAGCACGGTCAATCTTAGAATGACGATTCAATCACCATCACCATAAGAGTGAAATTATTGTCCATTAGCTACCAAGCAATAACATTGCTAGGAGTATTGATTTCACACATCATGGTTCACTTGTCGATATTCCGGTTACAACCAACACGAAAACCGAGGAATGAACAATGATAGAGAAAAGTACCGCTACATCAAGAGCTCATAAGAGATGGTGCAATTCTCATAACACTCTTGACAAAAAGAGGGTAATACTCCAAGATAGAACAGAACAAAAGCTGGGTTAGCATTTCGATCTGCGGAATACAACTACTTTGTCCCAATCCAAGAAATGGATGTGGTACTGGAGTTTGCTTCTCCCAGTCATTCGAGAATAGAACAACTTGACAGACCACAGGAATAGAAGACATTGATAACAAGAATGCACCACTATTATTGACTATCCTCACATGGATGAAGGTCAGAAAACAACTAGATAGGGTCAACTCAAGAGCACATGATTTTCTTGAGTTATGGATGCATGGATTAGAATGTCGAAAGAGCTCAACATAATTCTTCCAGATAACCCATGCAGAAGAGCGGAGTAGGCAAAATCACAATATGGAGTGGGGAACTCGTCACGAGCACTCTTATTATGATCTTTAGTTCACGAAGAACTTTTGACAGAGATGGTCCATGGTATTGGAAGAATGATATACCACGCACCTTGAGGACTACAACAAGGTTACTAATCATCTTAGAGGAACTAGCAACACTATCAACAGAGGTGAGCAGAATGATCATTGGATCCAGGAACCCAGAAATAGAGTACCTAGAAACTATTTAACATCACGAGATGTTTTTCGAAAATGATGGCCAGAACTATTACACTGGAAGACATACCACACATCTAGACTACTGGGTAGTTCTCGGGGTAACATGTTTTCCTAATACTTCAACAAAACATCGAGGTAATAAAGTACCTCAACACAATTATTAGTGTGCTTTGTCCGGCCAAAAGACATTGGGAAAAAGGAAGAAATTTGCAATTGCATCGGACTATTTGGGAACTTTGGAAAACTCGGACAGCATAACGGCTGTACGGGCATGAAATATGAGGCAACCTGCAAGAAAACTAACAACATAACAATTGAATTCTTATGGAGACACTGATATAGGAAGACAACAACTTCTCTATAAGTCTACAACATAGTAACTCGTCATCATAATGAATAGATGAGAAAGCCTAATTCTTAAACCCCGTAGAATAAATAAGAGGGTTACTCAGAATAAGAATGACACAAGGAAAGGAGTAAAAGAGCCTTACGTTCCCTTCCACAAACAATTACCTTATATAACTAAAGAGTTGCTAGACTCAACATCGACCAGTTTGGCTTGGTTATCCTACATGCAGTCAAGCTCTGAGACCAAAGCTGTCGGGACCCCGACCCTAAGTCATAAGAACCCAGCCTGTAACACATCACATCACTTTGCGGCCTCACGCACGGTAAACTCCACGGCTGCCACCTTACCTTGGCCGGGACCGTTTGCGTCTTTTGGCTCATGTATATGAATATGTTGCTAGCGTTCAAACGACAAAGAACCCGGGTCGACATGACTAGTTATAAACCCAAGCGGTACATCCGTACAGGGACAGGCATACATAACCCAGCAAAGCAGGTGTCTGTCATCAGCGTGTGTAGACGAGTCGTAGCAAGCTACAAGGACTCCATTACACCGCGTGACATTTCCCCGAGGGGACAGACACGACAGCAAAGAAGGATACATGCCGGTCAATAATGTGTTCCGAGCAGTAGCAAGCTACCAAGGCCCGATGGAACCACAAAGAGGCATTTCCTGTAAAGAGTACTACTAAAGGCAAACAACTAGGTGTCGAATCCCACACATATAATGCATTTCAAACATACACACATTATGCACGATATGTGTAGATACAACATGGCATCACAACATAACTCTATGACTCAAGCATTTATTAAAGACTCATAAGAGTCAACATAGTATGATATTACAAACAGGGGTCTCGTGACCCGACACTCAAGTCATACAAACAACAAGCGGAAGCAAATCATGTCTGGGTACAGACATCTACTAAAAGTGGCTGGAAGAGCCTGAAAAGCTACTATGACCCTACCAAAGGAGCCAGACCTCTGTCTGGGATTCCCAAGCTATTCCGGTCAACATGGTACACATCACGTAGAACCTTTTAATGAGTCTAAGTCTTCTCTGCAAAAACATAAATAAGCAACCGTGAGTACAAAGGTACTCAGCAAGTCTTACATCAGAACTATCTACATATGCATCACGTTTCAATGAAAGGATTGTGGGTTTTGATTGCAGCAAAGCCAGCTTTGACTCTTGGCTAACCTGTACTACGACTACAAGTTCTTTCTTTGAGGTGGGAAAACGCACACGAGTCCACATATTCACCAATTCAATACACCACTATGGATCCACTCTCGTCTCCCTACGAGAAGGCCTTCCATAGCACTCACACTTATCTTGCATGTTTTAGAGTATCCATTTAAATTGTCTATGTACCACGTAATGTTTCCAAGTAGTCCATATCCGAGGACGCGGCTATTCGAACAGATTGAATCACCCTGCAGGGGTATACTTCTTCACACATGCTCCCACCACTTAGCACCATATGCACGTCATGCATCTCGGCAACCTTCAAGCGGAAACACTGGCGTGGGTGTCAGCCACGACCGTTAACCACACAAGACCCTAGTCCAGGTTTATCGCCTATTTAAGACTGAACCAGCAAGGAAGTCCGGCCGAGGTTTTCTCTACGGCCCCAAACGATGCGCGCAGGGTTCCCAAGCCCACCATCCGGGTGCCACTTGGTACACTGTGCCATTGTGTATCTACCGTAGTGAAGCCTACCCCGTCGAGCAGAGCTAAACACAGCTGCCAACACTTTTCCTACACACACCAGAAACTAATTGCAACTCCTGGACAGAGATCTAGGCAATTAATTAGCCGAGCGGGGTCATATTTCAGGCCCCAATGCATGGTAGTATCTTGTCTTGGATAACATACACAGAACTCAGTTCTTAAGGATGGTCCCAATGAGACAACCCACCATGTACTCCTACATGGCCTCTCATCGCTACCTTTACCAAACCAGATTCACGCCTTTACTCTCACACTGTAGGACATGAACACAACCATTCCGATTCATCATCCAGACGGATCAGACCCGACACGACTCTAAGCATAGAAGGCATTGTAAACAAGCATGGATGAGTAAGCACAACAAGGCTCAAGCAGTTGCTACTCATGCTAAGTGGTTTCAACTATTTACTGTGACAAAATGAGGTCATGCAGAGGAATGGGTTCAACTACCGATAACATGTACAGTTGAATCGTGTTTGTCCTAATGCTGTAAAAGAGAGCAGGAGCGAGAGGGTGGGTTTATATCAATATGCTCAAGGGGGGTTTGCTTGCCTGACACGTCTGAAAATAGCAATGAGTCTTCATCAATGTCAACGATCACATCGTCGGAAACATCGTTTACCGAGAGGGAACAACACCGACAAACAAGAAAGAACAACAATTACTTCACGGAAATGCAACACTATGATGCATGCTTAAGACATGAAATGAAAGGTGGCAGGGCTAATGTGGCTATCATTTCTTAAGTTGAAGTTGGTTTGAATTAGGATCCAAACATCACTTCAAGACGGGTATCTTTCAAAGTACCCTTATAATTGATTCGACCTGATGCTCATAAAAAATTGTTCGAACATGCATGGGGTTAGTATTTGAGGTACTGATTTGCATTGACCAATGTTTGGTCATAACAATCGAAGTGGAATTCAAATAAGTATCAAATTCCAACTCCAAACTATTTATGAAATTTATCCTATTCACAATTTTTCCTATTTGGTAATGTTAACTTTTTCAAACATGCATTAAAATTCCATAATCAGATTCCTTGGATTTTTCTGATACTTTTTCATATATAAATTATTTTCATCCGAGTTATATTTTAATTTCTATGATTTTTACAAGTTTTAGCAATTTCCTGGAATTATATTAAAACAGAATTAGTATTTACTGCGTCAGCAGTCAACAATGGCTGGGTCAGGTCAAACCTGACCAGTGGGGTCCACTGGTCAGTGACCCAGGGCTTAATCCCGCGTTGACCCACCCCAATGGTGGTTTGACTCACCCGTGGGGCCCTATGTCAGCGTCTCTGGGGAGGGGGGGGGGTTAATGGTTAATGGCTGGCCACGTCGACCCCCACCAGAGGGTGGTCGCCGGCAACCATAGCCGCGGCGGAGGCTCGCCGGAGTTGGCCAAAAACGCTCTATACTGCTCGGATTCGAGGGCCGACAGCACTGGGGCGTAGCCCAGGCTCGGCCTCGTCCGCCAGACCCATCCAGGGCCAGGGAAGGTGGCCGGAGCAGGGCCGGCGACGTGCTCTCGCGGTGGCCGGAGCTCGGCCGATGCGGGGAGTGGGCTACAGGGCACGGCAGAGCGAGGGGGAGAGGGAAAAAGGTTCAGGGGCTCACGAGGAACCCATTTGCGGCGACGGAGAGGTCGGGGTCGTTCCCTAGCCGGCGGATCGACGCCGGGAAGCTCCGATGGCGGACGCGGAAAACGGCGGTGGCGGCGGCGATAGGGGGGCTCTAGGCTTGATTCCGTCGGCGAGGATGAGCAGGGCATCGAGGCGGTCCTTCTAGGCTTCACGGAGAGGCGAGGGGTGGCCGGGGACCAGAGAGGCGAGCTCGAGGTCTAGCTCGGCAATGGAGGCAACGAGGGAAAGCAGAGAGAGAGAAGGGGGAACTGGAGAGAAGAGAGGAGGAGATCGGGACGGCTCTCCCGAGCCTATCCCACTCACCAGGGCGGCGGGGAGCCAGGCAGGCAGGTGGCGTGGCGCTCTCACGAGCTCGCCGTCCCCTGCTTCTCCTCTGCCTTCTAGAAAGAGGTAGAAGACAGGGGTGCCCCTGGTGGGCTGTGCCAGCAGGTGAGCACAGGATAGCTCTCTCTCTCTCTCTTCCTTATTTTTTTTTATTTTCTTTCCGGCATTTAGATTTAGGATTTTAATAAAACATTTAATCATTTTATAAAATCCTAGAATAGTATCATGTGACAAAAGTGAAAATAATCAATGCCACAAAATAGTTTCAACATTTTGAAACATTTAATTTAAAAGAAAACAAAATAACTCCGTTCCAAACAGTTTTTTAATCAAATCAAAAATCCTTTTCAAAATGTTCGTGTGACTTAGAAATTTGGTTTGACAAATTTATTCCCTGTCACTATTTTGCCAAGTATTTGGAACATTTTCTTAGTCCCTTTTAAGGTATTAATTTTTATTGCCTTGTTGTCAATTTTTCAAATCATTGGGGTTTTGATCACTTCCCAATTGTAGATCATCCCCATTGTATTAAGTTGATTTGAATGCATGCATGAATGCTCACTAATTCAACTAACTACAAGCTATAATCTAGGGCTATGACAAAGGATCATCATATCTATCCCTGTTATGCTATAGTTCATCACGAAGCTCTAGTAGCTTTGTGGCAGTGACTTTGGAGAACCATCACTATCTCACATGGAAGATTAACTCCCACTCGATTCAAGTGATTGTAGCACTTAGACAATCTAAGCACATGCTCAATGATTGAGCTTTTCTCCCTTATTTTGTAGACAAAGAATCTGGTCGGAGGTCTCATACCTCTCAACAAGGGCACGCGCATGAACTCCCAATTTCATCTCTTGGAACATCTCATATGTTCCGTGATGTTCAAAATGTCTTTGACGTCTCAATTCTAAGCCGCTAAGAATTACGCACTGAACTATCATGTAGTCATCAAAAACGTGTATGTCAGATGTTCGCAACATCCACACACGACGCTCGAGGTTCAACACACTGAGCGGTGCATTAAGGACATAAGCCTTCTACGCATCAATGAGGACAATCCTCAGTTTACGGACCAAGTCCGCATAATTGGTACTATCATCTTTCAACAAAATTTTCTCTCGGAACATATAAAATTAGTAGATCTACAGCGCAAGATACAACTTTATTTGAAAGACCTTTTGACTATGTTCATGATAATTGAGTTTAGCTAATCATATTACTAATAACTCCCACTCAAATAGACATCCCTCTAGTCATTTGAATGGTGCATGATCCAAATCCACTAACTCAAGTCCGATCATCACGTGAGTTGAGTATAGTTTCAGTGGTGAACATCTCCATGTTGATCATATCAAGTATATGATTCATGCTCGACCTTTCGGTCTCTTGTGTTCCGAGGCCATGTCTGTACTTGCTAGGCTCGTCAAGTTTAACCCGAGTGTTCCGAGTGTGCAATTGTTTTGCACCCGTTGTATGTGAACGTTGAGTCTATCACACCCGATCATCACATGGTGCCTCAAATCGACGAACTGTCGCAACGGTGCACAGTTGGGGAGAACACAATTTTATCGTGAAATTTTAGTGAGGGATCACCTTATAATGTTACCGTCGTTCTAAGCAAAATAAGGTACATAAAAGGATTAATATCACATGCAAATCATAAGTGATATGATATGGCCATGATCTTGTGCTTCTTGATCTCCATCACCAAAGCATCGGCATGATCTTCATCGTCACCGGCGCCACACCATCATCTCCATCGTCATGATCTCCATCATTGTGCCGCCATCGAGATTGTCGTGCTATCTATGCTATTACTACTAAAGCTACCACCTAACAATATAGTAAATGCATGTGCAAGCACAATCGTTAGTGTAAAGACAACCCTATGGCTCCTGCCGGTTGCCGTAGCATCGATGTGCTAGTTGATATTTAACTATTACAACATGATCATCTCATACATCCAATATATCACATCATGTCTTAGGCCATATCACATCACATGCATACCCTGCAAAAACAAGTTAGACGTCCTCTAATTTGTTGTTGCATGTTGTACACGGCTGCTATGGGTATCTAGTATGACCGCATCTTACTTACGCAAAGCCACGACGGTGATATGCAAATTGCTATTTAACCTTCTCCAAGGATCGCCTCGGTCAAATCCGATTCAACTAAAGTTGAAGAAACTAACACCCGCCAGTCATCTTTATGCAACAAGTTGCACACTACATGGATTTGGATGTACTGCAACAAATTCATTTGTAGCAATAAATGGTGATTTGTGGCGATAAGTACCTATTGCCACGAAACGACATTCGTTGGCAGCTGTTGCAACTGGACGCATGGTAATAGGTTATCGCCACGAAATATAAGTCGTGGCAATAAATTATGCTATTGCAATATAAATGTGGGAAGTTACCACATGTTTTCCCGTCGAAACACTCACCTGATGCCACAATTTGATTTGTGGAGATAGCTTTAATGCAACATGTACTGAATCGTAGCAAATGATAGGTCGTGGCGATAGACATTTGTGGCAATAACCTATGTCAACGATGCTCATTTCGTTGCATACTGCGCTTCCCTGGCGATAGTTAATTGTGGCAATAAACTATGGCAACAATCCTTGTTTCCGTGGCATTAGGCATGTTGCCACAAACCGCTACACTTGTGGCATTAAATTATGGCAACAAATATTCCAGTCGTCATAACAGGAAATTGTAACATACTCATTTTGGTGGTGATAAATAGGTATCACAACAAATAAAATGTTTGTAGCGAGAAACTATTACGACAATTTAAACTTTCTGTGGCGATAATCCATTTCAACAAAATTTAGTTTGGTGGCGCCAAAGAGTTATCGCAACGAGCAAACTGTTCGTAGCAAGAAGGTACTGCGTCAATGTAAACTTTTCATGGCGATACTCTATTTCAACAAAATTTACTTTGGTGGTGCCAAACGATTATTGCATCATGAAAAAATATTATGATGCGGTGGTGCAATATAAAGTGCTCCGTTGCAACATCATAGTGCAGCAAAACAAGTATGTGTTGTGACTCAAATTTGACGCAACACTACATTTTTCATGGTGCTAACATGTAGCAACCAAAAGTGGGTTTTGATAATAGCCTATTACAACCGTAAAAAGTATAGACATTTAATTACTATATTCAAAATTATACATATAATATGTAGATTCATAAAATTCATATTTTTCATAGCAAATATCCACCAAATGAAACTCAAATGTAATTTAGCCATCCTAATTAAGTGCGAAGACTAAATTGCCCATGATCTCGATTCCAGTCCAACTAGTTCTTTGGATCCTGCAATCAAGAAATCAAAAAATAGTTCTAGTTAATGAGTCCAAAATAACATACGCCATACAATTATTACAACCCAATTGTTAAAAAGAACTATCGCAAGGCTTTATGGAGTAACACCGTGTCAGTCAGCATGTAACTGAGGATCGGAACAATTTTACATTTGTAAATGTGTATAGCATAAGCACAAGTACATGTACTAAAAACTTAAGCTATTGATTTAAGTTCTCACAAGATGTATAGTTTTTGTTAAGTTCATGTCCCTAGCTAGCACATATTCGGGGTTTTTATAAGTTGTGACTCGATGCAGCAAGAACACATGGTGAAAGAGAAGAAGCAACTAGCTAATTATAAAGGCCAATGACGTATAAAATGCAGGTGAACATGAAGAGAAAGCAAGGTTGTGACTTACCATTGCTTTAAACATTCGAAAATTCCTTGTTGGAGCTTATATGAGCGGATTTGAAGAAATAACAACTGACCTTGCACCTGGAGTCTTATTAGGACTAGATCTCTGTAAAATGGTATTTTGCAAGTTTGGATTACTATTTTCTTTGTCAATCCTCTTCTTAGGCACGTGCAAATAGAAGTGCACTTTTAGCTAGCAAGTAAGCAACATAAATCTTACAAGGTCACAAGCATATGGCTTAATTACCTCCATGTTCCCATATTTTATAGTACACATGCTGACAGAAAGATATTGGGGCACATTATTTTGCTCACTGCTAAGCCAAACATCTCTTATGCTGAAAAGGGGTTAACTTGATTACCTATATGCATATCAGTATCATATAGAGAAGAATACTCATTGTGCCGCCAGGTCAGCATCCTCTTTGCTGATGAAAATTTCATTGAAGTTATAAAATACACCTGATTATTTGCAAACATATATCTCTTAGATGCATGCCGCATATTGAGGTAACTCAACCATTCGCTTCATTTATCATGATGTACATATCTGAAATTTCCTTCAGAGTGGACTTGGGATAATTCAGACATAGGTGGATCAAATGGAAGAAAAAGCATAATGCATTGCCTTGCTTGAAGAATAATTTAGTTTCCCACTTGAACAAGGTTATCTATACGTTGAACGTCAGTTTGACATGCCAGAAGTACAGCTGCATCTTCAGACGGTAGCAAAGCATGTACATTAGACTCAGAGACAAGTACATTTTTTAACTGAACCACATTATTCGTTTTTTGCATCATCATTCTGTTTAAACGAGTTATATTCATAGTGTGTTATTCATGTTCCGGATGCTAGCTATTCATGTTCCTGATGCTAGGGGAAGACTACTAGGGGTGCCGATGTACTTATTAGAGGAGAGTTGTCCTTGCATGGACGACCCTTGTTCTTAATATTGGCGTACATACCACTTCACTAGTTGCCGCTGATGCTAGAGAAGGTCGGAGCGACCCTTCTAAATCCTAATATGACCCTACTTACTCAAGGAATGTGGACCTCCTAACTAGGGATACACACCTCCTTGGTAACTCTCTCTCTTTCACCTAAACTGCAGTAGTACTCTGTTCCTTTTCCTCTGCTTTGTGTGTGCCTAATAGAAACTGAACCAGTTCCTGTGCATCTGCGTCCGCCGTTGGGGAGAAAGCTGAGGGTTAGCGGCCATCAGGGAAAAGGAAAACTTGGGACTATTTACACAAAACATGCGACACTCCAACTACAAAAATTCAGGAGTCCTGGTCGTGGTCGCAGCCGCCATGACTTTGGTTACCGTGGCTCTGGCCGTGGACGACATCGACGACAGGAGGTCGACCATTTCCGAACTTCGCGAGACCGAGGAGTGCTACACGGCGGCTGCGGCGTGGTAGTTGTACGATGGAAATGGGGCGCTGCCATGGCCATGCCGTCCACCGCCTCCTGCTGCCCCTCCTCCTCGTATCTCCGTGGCCGCCCCCACCCCTACCGCCTCTGCCTCCACCTCCTCCTGACCACTTCCACCACCACCAATTTCTTCGACCCTGCATGCATCGACCTTGTCTCCCGCTCCGCCCCTTCCCAACGGAATCCCTCCGGGTCTCCACATCCGCTTCCTCCAAGAGCACGCCCGATGTCATCGGCAGGGACACCTACGAAGGTAAGGTTCTCCACTACAAGGGCCTCGCCGGCTTCGTCCCCGGCATCTCCAAGTGCCGCCTCCTCCACCTAGACGCCGCCTTCCCCCGCTTGTAGGTGCTGCGCTGCGCTACACATCTAGTATATATAAGGAGATTTGGGAGAAAGCAATAACCTGAGACAATGTACATTCGATGGACTTCGGTGTGGTCCTTAGTGTCGACGCCGTCATGACGCCATGAGGACAGAGGATCCAGAACGAGAGAGCTCAGATCCAATCTCGCGATTTTTTGAAGAGAAATAATCGGGAGTATTTGTGAGGGGTGTCTAGCGGGGAGGTTAAGAATTTTTGGCCGCTAAATTATTTGGTGGGAAATTACAAAAAGTTGGAGGGAGATTGAAGTCTTTAGCGGGAAGGTTAACTAAAATTTGCTTCCGCAAAGTAGAGTACACACTTAATTATTGGCTTGGAAAGTATTTTTTAAGGGGACGTTTAGAATAATGAAATAAATTGTAAAAATATATTTTAAATCAATATGGAATAAATCTGCTGCTTCTAAAATAATATTACTAAAATTTGTTAATAAAAGGTTATTTCAATGACTGTCCGAGATTGATATCCGTGTAGTTGACAATCATACATCACATTGGTTATGTCGAGGAGAGCATGCACTCAACACAAGAACTACAGCCGGGCCAGTGAGGGAAATGGAGGTGGCGGCGAAGACATTGGGCATGGTCTCTGGTCTAATCCGATCTGGGCAGTACGACCTCCATGTGCGTCGACGATGATCGGTGATGGTCCCGTGCACACGATGCTGGATGGAGGGTCCTCGAGCGAATCCGGGTCAGCTATGGCGACATTTGTTTTTGCGTCGGACCCTTCTTGGATGCATAGTCATGAAGAAGCACTAGAGTCATATCCGCTACCTCGAGATGAAAACCCAGACCAGTCGATCGAATGACGGTGATACTCATGTGTCGTCCCCTCTTGAGGGCGTCATTCTTGAAGATGTCCATAGGCTCTAAGGACCGGTGGACGACTTCTGCGTTGAAGCGGCGTTACCTTTGATGCATCGACGTCGTGGAGTCTCAACGCAGAGGCGCAACGAAGCCTCGATGATGGATGTGTGATGATTTATACGTGTAGGGAGATGACGAAGAACGCAAAGGAAGCGATGAAAAACCGCTTTCAACGCTTTCTTCTTATCGGCCGGCCCGTCGACCCAATAGAATCGAATACAAAAAAGACACGACGATCACACATGGAAATATCCACACAAAGCAAATAAATAGATCATCTTCATCAGAGGTCTTGTGGTTTGCACATATATGGGAAAATAGCATATAGCTCATCTATCTCATCATCATCTTTGTCCCCAATCAACAAGTACTTTATACATGTATATTTTGGAGGCTCATCAGATCAATCATACACAATTTCACGACATATATTCAGCATTTTCCAACAAACAAACCCTAGCAAATTAAGCGGTCTAGCTAGTTAAACTTAATCGGCGCTCGTGGGCTACCAACTCACCGGCGCTTCTAGTTCAAGGACGACGCCGATCCAATTAATCCAATCCAAGGAAAACCCGCCATCATACTGAAGTAGAATCTCACAAGAGAAAGATTGGTGTTGTGCATACTAGCACACGGGGAAAGAGTAGCTATCAAGTCATACTAGATCTTCGCATGGAAATACCTAAACCAAGAACGTAAATAGACCATCTTCGTCTAAGGTACGTCTTGTGGTTTCCAGACATATGGGGGAATAGATCCATAGATCATCTATCTCGTCATCACCTCTATCCAAGATCAACAAATAGTCTATACCTATTCATAAAGGAAATAGATATTCTTAGTCCGTCATGCTATTTTATAGAAAACCCCCTAATGCTTTTAACATTAAACCCGTAATATGTATTAAATATTTTTTTAAATACTCATATCTTCTGAACCGTAACTCCAAATTTAACATATTATATATGGAATTTGATTAGAAAAATATGTAGAATTTAAATATGATGTTATTTTACTGTTAAACATTTAATAAAAATACTATCTAGGATGCAATCTTAATAAATAAGTCATTATTCGTCTTTCTTTCATACCGTTACTCATCCGGATTGGGGATGAACACGTCAACAAAATCAGGATTGGAGATAAATTGAAGGTCACTTGCCTGATTCTTTGTACGTATTAAATCTACATGAAGGCCGTGTTAAAATAGAAGACCTGTGAAATTTTGAACTGCACTTTTGTAGGATAAGACCATCTTTGCTTGCTTCTTATGGGCAGGGAAATATTTCTCAGAGAAGTAGTAGATCATATCCTGGGGGCTACGCACACAACTAGGAGCAAGAGAAGTGAACCAAGTCTTAGCATCATCCTTTAGTGAGAAAGGAAACAACTTGAGGTTATAGTAGTGGCGAATCTTTTCCTCACTCGTGAATGGGGTGGCTATATCGTGCAGTTTGGTAAGATGGGCTACAACCGTTTCAGACTCATAACCGTGAAAAGGATTAGATTCGACCAGAGTGATTAACTCAGGGTCGACAGAGAATTCATAATCCTTATCGGTCACAAAGATAGGCGAAGTAGCAAACTTCGGGTCGTATTTCATCCTAGCGTTCAAAGATTTCTCTTTCCACTTGCGCAGTAAGTTATCAACATCATATCTATCCTTACAAGCAAGAAAGTCCTCAGCTATCTCTCCCACCATAACATAACACTCAGGCATATCAGGCAATTCATGTCTAGGAGAGCTAGTTCTAGCAGGCAAAATAGCAGGTTCTACTTCAATAGTATCAGCAGTTTCAGAAGTATCATCACATCTAGCAGCAACTCTAGCAATTTGTGCATCAAGGAATGCACCTAGTGGCAAAGCAGTATCAAGCATAGCATCATCATAAGCATCATGGACAACAGAAGTAGCATCATCAAGCACAGGCGACATATCAAGATTTCTAGAAGGAGGTGTCGCAAACTTACTCATAGCTGAAGGTGAATAAAGTGCAGAGCTAGATGACAGTTCCTTACCTGTCCTCGTCTTGGATCGTTCGGATTCCTCATAGTGACCAGCAGACGTAAATCCCAAGTGACTCAGAGAATATAGTTGTGCCTCACCGGCAACGGCGCCAGAAAATAGTCTTGATAACCCACAAGTATAGGGGATGGTAGAGTATTCAACCCAAATTTATTGATTCGACTCAAGGGGAAGCCAAAGAATATTCTCAAGTATTAGCAGTTGAGTTGTCAATTCAACCACACCTGAAAGATTTAGTATCTGCAGCAAAGTATCAGTAGCAAAGTAGTATGATAGCAGCAGTAGCAACAGTAACCAGTAGCAGCAAAGTGACAGCAGTAGCAGCAAAGTAACATCAGTAGCAAGAGAGTAACAGTAGCAACAGTGACAGCAGTAGCAGCAAAGTAACGTAGCCAGGACCAGTAGGAAAAGACTCGTAGGCATTGGATCGGTGATGGATGATTATGCAGGATGCTATTCATCATGCAACAGTTATAACACGGACATATATGTAACTAGCTCGAGTTCGTCAATGTAATGTAGGCATGTATTCCATATGTAGTCATAGGTGCTTATGGAAAAGAACTTGCATGACATCTATTGTCCATCCCTCCCGTGGCAGCGGGGTCCTAATGGAAACTACGGGATATTAAGGTTCTCCTTTTAATAGAGAACCGGACCAACGCATTAACACTTAGTGAATACATGAACTCCTCATACTATGGTCACCTCCGGGAGTGGTTTCGGCTATTGTTACTCCGGGGTTGCCGGGTCATAACACATAGTAGGTGAGTACAACTTGCAAGATAGGATGAAGAACACACATATATTGGCGACAACATAATAGGTTCAGATCTAAAATCATGGCACTCAGGCCCTAGTGACAAGCATTAAGCATGGCAAAGTAGTAGCAGCATCAATCCCAGAACATAGTGGATACTAGGGATCAATCCTCGTCCAAACTAACTCGATTACATGATAGATCTCATCCAACCCATCACCGTCCAGCAAGCCTACGATGAGATAACTGACGAACGGTGAAGAGCATCATGGAATTGGCGATGAAGGAAGGTTGACGATGATGATGGCGATGATTTCCCCTCTCCGGAGCCGAGAACGGACTCCACATCTGCCCTCCAGAGGAAGAACAGGAGGTGGCGGTGCCTCCGTATCGTAAAACGCGAGGAACTCTTCTCCTTGATTTTTTTCGGACGAAAGGGACTAAATATACCTGAGATTGGAGGCGGTGGAGCGTTGTGAGCCCCACAAGCCTGCCATGCGCGGCCAGGGGGGTCCGCGCCTGGTGGGCTTGTGGGCTCCATGCTCCACTTCCTCCGCTTATTCTTGTGCTAATATTTTTTATATATTCCAGAAAAATTCTTCGTAAATTTTCAAGTCTTTCCGAGAACTTTTATTTCTACGCAAAAACAACACCATGGCAATTCTGCTAAAAACAGCGTTAGTCAGGGTTAGTTCCATTCAAATCATGCAAATTAGAGTCTAAAACAAGGGCAAAAGAGTTCGGAAAAGTAGATAAGACGGAGACGTATCAGTCTGACTGAATCATATTTGACGCGTGCATGCATCAAGGAACCACATCATCATATTTGACGCGTGCATGCATCAAGGAGCCACATCATCGTTGAAGGCGCCTAGTCCCGACGCCTAGTTTGGGCAAGCCACAATCGAACTTCACTGTTTCTTAATTGTTTTTCTTTTTTTATCCTTTATTTTGTATTTGCTTTTTTATATTTCTTTTTATTGTCATTTTTATTTATGTTTCCTCTTTATTTGTTCCATATTTATATTTTTCGGTATGATATAAAATTTCAACTGTACCAAAATGTCAAATGTATATTCAAAAATGTTCATCTTATTATATTAAGAAAATGTTCACAATATATCAAAAAATTCAATATGTTGTATAAAAACTTTCATCATATACTAGGAAAATTGAGGCACCCCTGTACTGCACATCAGTTTGTGGGGTCCGCCTGGGAAACATGTCGAGGGTTCAGGACGGGTGGTTTGACGAGCAATGAGATTGAGCTGGTGGGGAGGTTCCTCGCGGTAATGGCGGACGCCGCAGATGCGACTTCTTTGCGGCGGAGCGGCACTGGATGGCAATGGGCTAGAGTCTCTGGTGGATACAATTCACTGGTGAGTTTCTCTACCGCAGCCTTTGCGTGTGGATTTTCGAGATTCGATAGATTCCCCGATTACCCGCCACCGCTGCTTACTCCACTGTGTATTTCATGGGAGGAGCTCGTGGACAGCTTGGAGCAGCCAAATCTGGAGACTCTAGGGTTCCTCCGTCCGTCCATGGCTGTTGGGCTGCATCGCTTCCAACGCCGTTGCCACCGCTCCGTCACCGTCGACCCCGAGGCAACCCCTGCTCTCGTTGGCGCTCCCCTCTGCCTTGCTCCCTTATACAGGAAGGCTGCTCGCCGTTGTCGTATTTGTCCTATACTGGTCAGCGGCATCGCACCAACACGTCCATGGCCTCTTGGTTCTGCACGAGATCTCTAGTCCGGCAGCCTCTACTAGACGCCACGGGTAACTATTCCAGTTCCCTAATCTTTTTTTCCACGGATGCATGATTCAGAGTGTTGACGCTTATTGTGAAATTCTCAAGATTTCAACCATGTTGTCTTTAATTGTTGGCACGTGCAAGTATACAATACGTGAGTAGTCAGTAGCTGTTGTAGGTTCAGTCCAAAATCATACAAGTAAATTGAGACAGGTTTGTGTAACATGACATCTGAACATCAATTATACTTGTTTCTTTCTCAGTATTGTGTACTGTATTTGATTAGCAAAAGTTTCTAAATTTCCATAAAATGTTATTACATAATTTATCTATTATTAGGAGCCAAATCGGTGCTTAAACACTTATCTGGGCATCACTAATATTAGAGAAGCCAGTACAATTCTCTTGTGCTTTCTGCATCACAAGATAATAAAAGTTTGGGATACAATAGGTTACATCTTGATGTTTTCTCTAGTAATTAGTGTACATATTAATACTAAGCATGTCCCTATTGAAATTACCCTAGAGAGGGTAAATCGGTTTGCCATGGAGAGATCATACTTTCATTGAAGAAAGAAGGCAATCTTTCTTTAACACTGTGCCATGGCTAGTTGGTAAAAGAAAGCATGTGCAAAATATACACTCACTAGCAATAAGTAAGAAGAGAATGCATGTGTTCTTATTGTAGGTCCTTTAATGTTTTCTTCTGCCTTGGTATTGATGAGGACAATAGTGACTCACGATCTCACATACACCCCATGTAAAGAGATATAAGACATTTTAGATCACTAGTTAAATGATGCTAGTGATGCTATTGACTATAATGCAGCTACTAATGTAGTTATTATTGTTGTTTCTACATAACTGGCTTTACAAACATAAAAGGCATGTTGTGGCACCATCAGTACTAAGTGCAGGGAAGTGGCAAAATTCTAGTCTTACTCATTCAACACCACCATCACCGGACCACCAGTAAGAATGATCCTCCAAGTTGTGGTACCACCGATATCCACTTTGCAAGAGATGTGACTAAAACACAACGTAGGTGCAAGTTGTGGTACCAAATGTGTTAATACCTCTATTAACTAGTAAGCCCCTTTGACCAGATCCTAAGAAATGGTATAATCAATAAAGAAAAAACTCAAGAGCAATATAGAGAATATCGTTGCAATATGTTGCTCCTTTTTGGAAACACAAGTGGATTGTTCCAATATGTTGTACGTATTACCATGGATCAAAGTTTGTCGCAATATGTAATAATTATTCCAACATAACGAAGGTGAGGCAAAAAGTCGTCCTAATACAACCAATACATATTTTATTGCAATACGAAGCCATGTTTTTTGCAACAAACATGTTTGAATATTACAACAAAATATTGTTGCAAAAAACATGGCTTCGTATTACAACAAAAATTTACTTCGCCTAACCACCATGCCGCCGTGCTGGTGGTGGTGGTGGTGGATCTATTCCAACAGGGCTTCGCCTAAGCACCACTGAATTCAGACTAGAGGAGAAACAGATATATATAGAGAGAGGGCAGCACGTGGCTGTTCTTCTATGTCTCAAAAACCCTCATTATGTATGACATGCTATGTACCAGACCTGATGTGAACCTTGCGATAAGTTTGGTAGGGAGGTACCAAAGTGATCGAGGAGTGGATCACTGGACATCGGTCAAGAACATCCTTAATGACCTGAAAAGGCCTAAAGATATGTTTCTCATTTATGGAGGTGCCGAAGATCTCGTCGTAAAGGGTTACGTCAATGCTAGCTTTGACACAGATCCAAATGACTCCAAGTCACAAACCAGATACGTGTATGTTTTGAATAATGGGGCCGTTAGCTGGTGCAGTTGCAAGCAAAGCGTCGTGGTGGCATCTACATGTTAAGCGGAGTACATAGCTGCTTCGGAAGCAGCAAAAGAAGGAGTCTGGATGAAGGAGTTCATCACCGACCTAGGAGTGATTCCTAGTGCATCGGGTCCAATGACTCTGTTCTGTAACAACACTGGTGCTATTGCCATTTCCAAGGAGCGCAGGTTTCACAAGAAGACCAAGCACACCGAGAACCACTTCAACTCCATTCGTGGATACATCTAGGATGGAGATATATATATTTGTAAAGTACACACGGATCTGAATGTCGCAGACCCGTTGACTAAACCTCTTCCATGAGCAAAACATGATCAGCACCAGAACTCTATAGGTGTTCGATTCAACACAATGTAACTAGATTATTCACTCTAGTGCAAGTGGGAGACTCTTGGAAATATGCCCTAGAGGCAATAATAAAGTGGTTATTATTATATTTCCTAGTTCATGATAATTGTCTATTATTCATGCTATAATTGTATTAAGTGGAAACCGTAATACTTGTGTGAATATATAGATCACAACGTGTCCCTAGTGAGCCTCTAGTCGGCTAGCTCATTAATCAATAGATGATCGTGGTTTCCTGATCATGGACATTGGATGTCATTGATAACGGGATCACATCATTGGGGAATGATGTGATGGACAAGACCCAACCCTAAGCATAGCACTAGATCGTATTGTTTGTGTGATTAAGCTTTTCCAATGTCAAGTATCATTCCTTAGAACATGAGATTGTGCAACTCCCGGATACCGTAGGATTGCTTTGGGTGTATCAAACGTCACAATATAACTAGGTGATTATAAAGGTGCACTACAGGTATCTCCGAAAGTGTTCGTTGGGTTGTACGAATCGAGATTGGGATTTGTCACTCCGTTCGACGGAGAGGTATCTCTGGGCCCACTCGGTAATCCATCATCATAATGAGCTCAATGTGACTAAGGAGTTAGCCACATGATGATGTTTTACAGAACGAGTAAAGAGACCTGCCGGCAACGAGATTAAACAAGATATAGGGATACCGACGATCGAATCTCGGGCAAGTATCACACCGGTAGACAAAGGGAATTGCATACGTGATTGATTGAATCCCCGACATCGTGGTTCATCTGATGAGATTATCATGGAACATGCAAGAACCAACATGGATATCCAGACCCCTCTATTGGTTATTGACCAGAGAGGTGTCTCGGTCATGTCTGCATGGTTCCCGAACCCATAGGGTCTACACACTTAAGGTTCTTTGACGCTAGGGTTATTATGGGAATAGTGTACATCGTTACTGAAGGTTGTTCGGAGTACCGGATGAGGTCACGGACGCCACAGCAATTCCGGAATGGTCCGGACTTAAAGATTTATATATAGGAAGTGGTTTTGATTGCCGGAAGTGTTTCGGGATTCGTCGGTAATGTACCAGGACCACCGGAAGGGTTCCGAGGGTCCACCGGAAGGGCCCACCAGCCCCGAGAGGCTACACGGGCCTAAAGTGGATGGGAACAGCCCCTAGGTGGGCTGGTGCGCCACCCACCTAAGGCTCATGGCGCACAAGGGCCAAAGGGGCCAACCCTAAGGCGTGGAGGGGCTTGCCTTGGGTGGCAAACCACCCTAGGGCGCCACCTCCTCCCAGGGCTAGGCCATAGATATATGGGACCCTGGGAAAGACAACAATAAGGGGCCCTTGTTTACTCAAAAGCTCAAGATATTTTATATTTCAAAGCCAAAGTAACATCCAATACATAGCGCAGTTTGATGATCTTAATTTGGACTCTAAAACTGACACTACAATTTATTTATCGATCAATTGACTACACCATGATAGTAAAGCTCTATTTCCACAAAATCTTGCATTCCTAAATTTGGATGGAGACTTAATTTTGTTCTACAAAATAAAGATTCCTATCAAAACTGGTTGCTACTTAGATATTTCGTGTTACCATTAGATAAAATGTTAGGCATGAACTTACATTTGTTTCTCGATTCTCCCGAATCAGCCATGTTTTTCACTCCAAAATTCTTCACCAGCATAGTAACTCAATTCTTGTAGACATTCCTTCTCAAGGCATAGTAAAGCTAACTGAGCATTTCACGTCTATACTAGAACTTGGAAATTCTTCTAACACTTCTTGAAGCAAAGTCATTGATTATTGCATCAACATTTATTTCATGCAACTTATCTTTCTCAATACATAAAGTAGCAAGACCATTTAATCTTTCTTGTGACATTGTTGACCTAAAGTAGTTCTTTAACAATTTCAACTTGGAAAAGTTACGCTCCGCTGATGCTACGGTCATTGGTATAGTGAACAAAATTCTAAAAGCAATTCCAAGGGATCTCTAGAAAAACTACCAGGTTTGAAATATTTGTTAAGTGATCCTTTAAGGGATTTAACCTCTTCATCTTTTTGCATTTTTATCTTCCTTTTGTTTGTACTAGATAAATGCTTTCTACAGGACATGTTACTTATGAAGAACAGGCAGCATAAAATAATTAAAAAAGGGAACAAAAGTACCTGAATGTGGATGTAGGCGCTCAAATCAGTAGATCCACAGGTGGCAGTTAGCAGGAACACGAAGACAACACCATGAACGGACATTCTCCAATGCTGTTGCTCATGAAATTGCAAGGACTCAAACCAAGCCTCACCTTCGCCCCCCCTCAAATAGATCCACTGAACTCTGAAGAGAAGAATATAAGAAGAAGAGATGCAGGATCATCAGTCGGCACATCTATGATCTATTTAAGTGAAAGGAGGAAGGGGATCACGGGGAAGAGGGAAATAAGAACATGTATGGATGTACCGTATCCGCCTCCTCATCTCCAACGCCTAGCTAATGGCTGATGTGGAAGTGAGGAATGGGCAAAACTTGGAAGAAGGAAAGCGAGCAGATTAGGGATCTGATTTGCGCCTTTAATTTCCATTAATGGACGGCGGCGTTCTTGGAATCAAAGATGGCACGGGAGCGGCTGCGCTGTTCTGGGAGCGAGCAGATTTGGGAGGTGTCGAGCGAGCAGGATATCCTTGCTCAGGCCCTCCTCTCGCTAAAAGAATTCCTGGGCATCCTGCCTGTACGTGCCTGATACAGAGGGGAGTATTACCTGGGTTTGGGCCCCTTTCTTCCGGGGGCCCAGGGCAGGTGCCCCGTTTGCCCGACCTATGGGCCAGCCCTGCCTCCTCCTCCTCCTTGGACGCCACACCTCCTAGGGTTTCCCTAGGGGTGGACTCCCTCCTCCTCCTTCCCACTATATATATGTGGGGTTTTAGGGCTGCAAAGATACATGTTCTTCCACCTCCATGGCGCAGCCCTACGCCTCCTCCTCCCCGTCCTCCGTAGAGCTTGGCGGAGCCCTATCGGCGTGCCACACAGTCCACTGTCACCACATCGTCGTGCTGCCGGAGCTCTCCATCAACCTCTCCTCTCTCCTTGCTGGATCAAGTCACAGGAGACGTCATCGGTCTACATGTGTGTTGAACGTGGAGGTGCCGTTGTTCGGCGCTAAGATCGGAATCCACCGCGATCTGAATCACTATGAGTACGACTCCATCAACCGCATTCTAGTAAAACTTCCGCTTAGAGATCTTCAATGGTATGAAGATGCTCTACCCCTTTGCTCGTTGCTGTTTTCTCCTAGATAGATCTTTGTGTGATGTAGGAATTTTTTGAAATTACTACGTCCCCCCACGGCAAGCTTGTACGCAAGATGTATGCGTTCAGGCCCCTCTCGTGGAGATAACAGCCCTACGTCTCAGTGCTGGGGAGCTCTTGCAATGTGGAATGCGTGTTACAGGTGCTGCGAACCCTTGTTCTAGAGGGGAGGGGCAGCTTATATAGAGTGCGCTACCCCTCATCAATACCAGACCACTAAGGGTTCGATCAATGGAGCTTCATGGCGTACGTTACTGATAATGTATGTAATTAATGTTACTTATGACGATCAGCCAAACGCTCGCCTGTTGGCCTCCCTGGAGTGCCTTCTGGTCTTCTGCGTCGACTAGCTTCTGATTGTCGAGTGAAGGTGGAAATCCTCCGAGTGATTCCTTACCGACTGATTCAGACATTATGGCTATCCGGTCGGAACCCTCCTTGTAGTCTTCATGTCTTTAATGAGGTGCCCTTAGGTAGGACATGTAGGTTAGGCCTATGGCCCTACCCGAGGTACATATCCCCATCATTAGCCCCTGAATGGATCTGGGTTCGAGTGAGGAAGGGTTCGATGCAAATTTTGTCGAGGCATACAAATCCTGAATTTGCTTCAAGGCTTAGTAGAATTGTGCGTCGATTGAAGTCTTTGTGATTCACCCTGATCGAGTCTATTGTGAAGTATGTCTGAGTGACATTGATCATTGAGGTTGATCCGAGTGACTAACGAGATCTTGAGATGTGACAGATCAATTCATGAGGCCCGGATTTCACAGGAATCAAAATTCTGGTTAGCGCGCGCTGAGCGTTGATGACGCAACCACCAGGGCAAGTGGGACAATGACGCCTCAATTATCGTGCCACCATCATCGCCACGTATCGCGCCTCCTCTGTTACCAGGATAGACATAGATCCAGCAGGCCGACTAGTCAGCGACTCACTCGAGCGGTTATAAATCCGGTCGACGCTAGGGTTTGGAGCAGTGTCTTTTCTTGATTCTCCTTTGTTTCCTCTCCATCTCCGCCCCACAGGTGCTACTTTGATCTGCCTCAGTCGCGACTGAGATGACGAAAGGCAAGACGAGCCAGCTTGAGTGTGCCAAAAAGGGCGGAAAGTTGAAGAAGTCGCGCAGCCGATCCGCGTTGCCGCCAGGGTCGATCCAGGATGATTTTCCCCTATCAACTATCCTGAAGGAGGATGTTCTGGAGCTCATAGAACACGGGAGGATAGCTGAGAAGTTTTGGGGGCTGCCTGAAGGGGAGGTCGAGCCGGAGCCACGCGAAGGAGAATGGGTCCTCCTCCTTACTCACATGAGCGAGGTTTTTCTTTGCCCCTCATCCTTTCATCTGCGGTTTTCCGAATTTCTTTGGTGCACAACTTTATCATCTTCCTCCCAATTCCATCGCATACCTTGGCGCGTTCGTAACATTGTTATGTCCTCCTCATTGGGGCTGTTTAAACACATCTTCACTGTGCGCTCCCAATCGGTGAAGAAAGCTAATCCGAGTGATAGTAGGACTCATGTCATTCAGTTGTGTGGTGGTCTGGGGATTCAAAAGAGGAGTAGGAGTACGTATCCTCAGATGACCCTTGACGAATCAGTCCAGAATTGGTAGTAGACTTGGTTTTACCGTAACGATATTGGATCTCCAAACATGTCAACTGGCGTTCTCCCGTTCACTTTGGAGCGACTGACTGCTCCTAGAACGATAAATGTGTTGGATGAGGAGAAGACTCAGGTATGGATCCCGCTAAATGAGATGGTTAACTTGGTCCGTGGCGGAGTGACTGGGATGGACTTGCTTAAAACATTCCTTGGTCGGCGTATTCATCCTCTTCAGGCAAGGGATCATGACATGTGGCATTATTCCGGCCCTCAGGATTCCACTCGGTCGCATCCGGAGGAGGTTTCTGAAAAAATCGTGGCTCAGTGGCTCAAAGGCATCACTGGAGCCTACGCCAATCCATTAGGAGCCAAGTGGGTCTTGCCTTTCTCTACTGAAAACAAGCCACGGAACTTGGTGAGTTATTTCCTTGCCGATTGATTTCATATATTTGTCGAGTGATTGAATCTTCAGCCGACTGACTTTGCTATTTTTACATCTTGTAGGAGTGCACAAACATGCATTCACCCGTGTTGAACAGGGATCAACTTGACGTCCGTGGTGAAAGCGTAGGTGGTAGCATAGAGATCAACTATGCTGAGGACAGTGAGGGAAGCGAAGACAACTTGGAGAGAGTGAGGAAGAGAACCAGTCTCCTCCGCGTCCCGAGTCTCGATCCAAGCATCACCATGATACCGCGGCTACTCCAAGCAAGACCTGAGTCTCCAGCACTAGGAATGTGAAGCGTGACCGAGCTGCCACAACTTAGTCGGCAGAAAAGGCTGCCAAACAACCCAAGCCTAACACTCCCAAGCCACGGAAGGCTCTGCCCCGAATGAGGATTGACGTGCCAGTCGCTTCAACGTGAGTGTTTACCTATTTCTTTCTTTTTTCATTGTGAAATTTCATGCCTTTGATGTACGAGTGGAATTTGTTTGACAGAGATGCTACCTCGGTGACGTCACCTCCTGGAGATTAAGAGGATCACATGGACTTGGATGATCTAGACATGGCCACCTCCCAACCAGGTATGAAAAGTATTCATTTTGTTCTGTTTTTAGATATGATTCGTCGATTGGACGAACTACATTGTCGATTGACAACTAGAGAATCATCCACTTGGAGGACGATGAAGAACTGTGACGGTCGACTGCTGAAGTAGGTGAAACCATGCGTGAAATGCCGGTGTCGAGTGCTCCTCCAGCCGGTTCGATTGTTGTGACTACAACTCCTCCAGCCAGTTGGATTGTTGTGACTACACTGCCGACTACACCTCTTCCGATAACTCCCTATAACTCTATTGCAACACCGACCCCTTCAATGCTTGCATATCCTATGCATCGTGTCTTGGAAGACAATACTAGAGCTGCTAAAGAGGCCATGATTCAAGCCGAACAGATGATGCTGCGGACCAAGGAGGAGTATGAGGCTAGCAAGTTGGCGTACGATGCCAGCTCGATGCTTCAAGCTAACGTTGAAGTATGTGCAATTGTAAGTTCATTTCCGATTTAATCCTATCCATCTTGACTTTACACCCATTGGGTGTTTTCTTGTGTCGTATGGTTGCTTGTTTCTAATCCAGTGGGGGCACGCTGAGTGAACCCACTCGGTGTAGTCCCTGAGGCCGCCGTCGAGTGCTTGCATCGGCATGGGTCTGATTGGAAGACACACCCTTCTTCTTCTTTTTTTGACTCGGCCAGGCCGGACCAGGTCGAGTGGTTTTGTATCCAGTGGGGGCACGCTGAGTGCACCCACTGGGTGTAGTCCCCAAGACCGCTGTTAATTGCTTGCATCGGCAGGAGTCTGATTGGAAGACACACTCTTCTCTCTTTTTTTGAGCCAGCCAAGCAGGACCTGGTCGAGTGGTTTTTTATCCAGTGGGGGCACGCTGAGTGCACCCACTCGGTGTAGTCCCCAAGACTATTGTCGATCATTTACGAAGGGCAATAGTCTTTAAGAACTTGGACGCATGGTCCTTTTTCGTACATAGAGTACTTGCGCCACTCTGTTTGTCGAGTGAATATGTGTCTTTAATTCGATCCACTGAACTACACTTCTCCACTCGGGAGTGGAAAAATATTAGTGTCGACTAAACTATTTCCTTGATGTTTAGAGAAAACCTGTGAGATTGGAGCCAAGTATGCCAACTTTAAATAAGAGAAGAACCAACTTCAGTTGGATCTGGAAGTGACAACCAATGACCTGAATGTCTTAAAGAAGGCACTCGTGGATAAGGATATGGTCCTTGCAGAGGCTAAGGAGAAATCCGCGTCCGCTGAGGAGAAGCTCTTGGCAGTCAGCAAGATAGAAGAAGAGAATGCCAAACTGAAGAAAGAATGATCCGAGTGGGCCAAAAAACTTGAGCAGATGGCCAAAAGGGGAAATGCCATGGAGAAATATCTAGGGGACTTCGTGAGCAAGATACTCGGCACACTCACTAGTACGCTTCTTTCACCGAGTGAATCTCTTCAAATTTTACCGAATGAATCATGACTAACCCTTCATTTTTCCTTCAGACAGAATTCCGCCAAGATTTTGATAAGGAGACTGAAGAAGTGGAGCCGCATCTAGACCCTATCCAGTCACCCATTTCAGATGCTATGTCCATGAATATGTTTCGCCTCAATGCTCGTCTTCTGAAGGCCAAGGGTACATCACCCGACCGTGACCGCGTTGGTGAAGATCGACAAGGAGTTGCGGCCCAAAGACACCCTCCAGACTGATCTGGAGTCAATAATGAGCCACTTGGACTAGCTTCCCAACAAGGTACAGGCATGGAAGAAGTCTGCTGCATGTTGCGGAGCCGATGTAACTCTTTCGCTCGTCCGAGTCCATTGCGAGGAGGCTAGGGAAGATAAGATGAAGGCGCTCTAGGTGGCTAATACAAAGAAGCTCCGGTTTGAGGACTTCATGGAGACCTTCATCGACATGGCCACTCGCATTGCTGACGGGATCAATCTTGAGACTTTCGTTGAGCCCGTGAGTCCTCGTGATCCTTGAAAAGAAACTTCGATTACGGTCCAAACTTTTACTCGCCTCGGTATGCTGAGTGTTAATGTATCCGCTAAAACTTCGTTTGGGTGTTGAACCCGAGTACTTTCATCCGCATAGACAATTTTAATCCATGCTGGATATCTTTGAGTTTATCTGCGTTTGGCTGAGTTTGTTTGGTTTTTGAATGTTCTTGACATTCGAGAAAGTCCCTTACTTAAGCAAAGTCCGATTCGCAGTTATGTAGCCGAGTGGAAAGGTTGCTTTTTCACATGGCCGGAGTCTAACTTAGGCGAAGACTGATTCGCTGCTAAGTCGCTATTCACTCAGCAGGGTTTTCTAACTTAGGCGAAGACGTGTTCGCAACTAAGCACCCGAGTGAGAGGATTGCTCGTCACTAGGAGTGAGATTTATACTTAGGAGAAGACATGTTCACAGCTAAGTCCCCGAGTGATAGGATTGCTCGTCACTCGGAGTAAGTTTTATACTTAGGCGAAGACATGTTTGCAGCTAAGCCCCCGAGTGAGAGGATTGCTCGTTGCTCGGAGTGAGTTCTAAACTTAGTCGAAGGCTGGTTCGAGGCTAAGAATCCGAGTGAACAAGTTGTTATTCACTCTGAGGGATTTTTAACTTAGGCGAAAACATGGTCTCATCTAAGCCCCCCGAGTGAGAGGATTGCTCGTCACTCGGAGTGAGTTGTATACTTAGGCGAAGACGTGTTCACAACTAAGCCCCCGAGTGAGAGGATCGCTCATCTCTCTGAGTGAGTTTCATACTTGGGCGAAGACATGTTCGCAGCTGAGCCCACGAGTGAGAGGATTGCTTGTCACTCGGAATAAGTTTTAAACTTAGGCGAAGGTTGGTTCGCGGCTAAGCGTCCGAGTGAATAAGTTGTTATTCACCCGGAGGGGTTTTGAACTTAGGAGAAAACATGTTCGCAGCTAAGCCGCCGAGTGAGAGGATTGCTCGTCACCCGGAGTGAGTTTTATACTTAGGTGAAGACATGTTCGCAGCTAAGCCCCCGAGCGAGATGATCGCTCGTCACTCCGAGTGAGTTTTATACTTAGGCGAAGACTGGTTCGCGGCTGAGCATCCGAGTGAATAAGTTATTATTCACTCGAAGGTTTTTTTAACTTAGGCAAAAACATGTTCGTAGCTAAGCCCCCGAGTGAGAGGATTCCTCAACAATCGGAGTAAGTTTTATACTTAGGTGAAGACTGGTCGCAGCTAAGCCCCCGAGTGAGAGGGTTGCTCGCCACTCGGAGTATATTTTCAGTGTGATATTGCACGACCAGAATCGACAAAAACTGTAGGAATCATGACTTGTATAGGCAACATTGTTCAGAAAACTCTCTTATTACATCAAACAAATCGGTTGTCAAGCATAAAAGCGTCGGAGTAGGCTTGCATTCCAACCACGCGGTTCGTCGATTCTCTTCTTGAGGTTGTAAAGGTGATAGGATCCATTATTCAGTACTTTAGTGATGATGAAAGGTCCTTCCCATGTGGGGGCAAGCTTGTGAGGCTGTTGTTGATCCACTCGGAGCACCAGATCGGCTTCGTGGAACGCCCGACTCCTAACATGCCTAGCATGGAAGCGACGTAGATCCTGTTGGTATACTGTCGACCGAATAAAGGGTAGTTCACGCTCTTCTTCCATGAGATCTACTTCGTCTAGTCGTGCATGCTGAACCTCAGCCTCGGAATACAAATCCACACATGGAGAATTGTTTTTTTTGACCTGCTACTGTAGGGAATCACCCCACAACCTTTTCTTTTATTCCCATAAAAAGAGGTTGTATGTACAAGAGAGGATTAGAATGTACAAAAGAATAGAGAGGGTGGTTGAGATACAAAGCTCAAGGAGGTAAAAAGGAGATCCATTTAAGGAGATCATCCCTAAAACTAGCTTTAATCATCTGAGCTAAAAGGGAGATATCATGAATAAAACTAGATCTCCATTTTCTGAACTTTGGTTGCTCATGGTTGAAAACCTTGGCATTTCTCACTGTCTAGAAGTTCAAAAAGCAGTAAAGACTACTCCCGAAAAGAAGGGGTGTTGAAAGTATTTCCTTGCAGCCAATGAAGTAGACCACATAGAGTGTCCCTGCCATGATATTTGAAGGTAATTCCAGACCCTGGTATTGAACACACAGTTGAAGAACAGATGATCGCTATCCTCTTTTACCTTGGCATGACATAGAACACATAAATTTGAATCAGATACTTTCCAGTGGCTCCTCTCAAGCATATCCTAAGTATTGAGCCTATCCATGATGAGCAACCAGGCAAACATCTTGATTTTCATGGTACAACAACTCTTCCAGATCAAACTGAGCAGAGGGTTTGGAATGATAGGCTGGTGGATATGGATATAGTATTTCTTAGCAGTGTAAGCTTTAGAATCTTTACTCCAGAGCCAGATATCAGTAGCAGAAGGGTCTAAAGCAAGATTCTGGAGCAGAGTGTTGACATAACTTAATTCCTGATAGGCCTGGCCAGAGAGAGGCAAGTGGAACATGGAGAGCATACTATTCTCTTGGAAAGCATGGAAGACCTCCTCAGCAGTGCAGAAAGAGTTAATGACAAAAGAGGACAACCTTTGAAACCTGGAAGCCAGAGGCCTGGTAGAATCCCCAATCAACCAGGAATCAGTCCAAAACAGAAAAGTATCACCTCTGTTGGGCTGAACATAGGAAACAACCCTGAAATTATCCAGTCTCTTGCAGATGTCCTTCCACCAAAAAGATCCACAAAGTGAGGTACCCTAGGGAACTATGTTGTGGTAGTATATGTTCCAAATTAACTTAACCCAAGGTATATAAGCTTTGTTCAGGAATTTGTCCACATGTTTGAGTAGCAGAGCTTCATTTTGTCCAGCAAGATTCATGATCCCTAGACCACCTTTCATCTTAGGTGTGCAAACAAGGTCCCAGGCGGCAAGAGAGGGGGCATGATCCTGGCCATTCTTTCTCTAGAGACATTGCCTTTGAATCCTTTCAAGTTGTTTGAGAATCCACGATGGAATATCTAAGCTGCACAGGAAGAAGATTGCGACAGAGGACATAGCTGAATTTAAATATTGTAAATGGCCCCCTCAGCGAGGAAGGAGGAGCTAGCACAGAGTCTTCTTTCCATATGATCCACCAAGGGAATGAGGTCAATGATCCTTAGTTTGATTGTTCCAACGGGAAAGCCAAGATATGTGAAGGGCAAGGAGCCTACCTTGCAACCAATGGAGTGAGCTAGCATCTGGAGTTGCCCTTGATCAATTTTAATGGGTAGCAAGGCGGATTTGTGGTAGTTCACTTGGAGACCAGTGGATTGGGAGAATTGTGACAGAGATCACTCAGTAAGATGGCTTCAGCTCCATACACCTAGAAGAAGGGTATGCGTCGAGTCGACCAGTTGGGAGTTGTCCTCAAGCCCCACAGAATGACGGTAATTCAGATAACCAGGCTCCAGGTGCATGTTCCAAATCTCGCATGAGTCGAGGCTTCAACCCTTGAAGGATAAGGCCATTTGCCCGCTCAGCTTGTCCATTCGTTTGTGGGTGTGCGACGGATGCATAATCCACGCAGGTGCCTTGAGCAGAAAAAAGCGTTTGAACTCTTCCGGGTCGAAGTTAGAACCATTGTCTCCTATGCGATGTTGCGAGGAACTCCATTCCGGAATATTATTTCCTTCATGAACTTGATGGTGGTGCGGGAGTCCAGCTTCTTTATAGGTTTGGCGTAGATCCGTTTAGTGAACTTGTCGACTCCAACAAGCAGGTGTGTGAATCCAGTCTAGCTTGTTCGGAAAGGACCGACCATGTCCAAACCTCAATCAGCAAACAACCAAATGAGTCGGATAGTCTTCAAGGCAGATGCATGCTTGTGAGACAACTTAGTGTAGAACTAGCAGCCTTCACAGTGATCAACGATATCTTTAGCCATCTCGTTAGAGCGTGGCCAGAAGAATCTACCTCGGTATGCTTTGGCAACAATAGTCCGAGAGGACGCATGATGACCAGAGGTCCGTGAGTGGATTTCCTCCAGGATCAGTCGGCCCTCCTCAGGGGAGATGCACCGTTGAGTTATGCGAGTAATACTTTCTTTGTAAAGTTGATCGCCCATCACAGTAAAAGCCTTTAATCTGCGGACAATCTTCTTATCTTCAGCTTCGTCTTCCAGGATTTCTCGCCTGAGAATGTATGCAATGTATGGTACTGTCCAATCAGGCGTGATCACCAGAATTGCCATGACTAAATCAATGACTGTTGGAACATCAGGCCCAGTTGAATTGGAGGTGTTTATCGGTTGTGGGGGATCTTCAGTGAAAGGATCCTCTTGCATCTATGGAGTATGTAAGTGTTCCAGGAACACATTTCTAGGGACAGGTTTTTGAGTGGATCCAATATTGGCCAGCTCGTCAGCTGCTTGATTTTTCAATCGAGGATCATGATGGAGTTCCAGACCTTAGAACTTGTTCTCAAGCTTCCTTACCGCATGAAAATACCTAGTCATAGCGGGGTTTTTGACATCCCATTCCTTCATCACTTGATTGACCACTAAATCCAAGTCGCCGTATACCATCAGGTGTTGGACGCCGAGTGAGATGGCCATATGCAACCCGTAGAGGAGCGCTTCATATTCCGCCTCGTTGTTGGAGGAATCAAAGTGAATCGGGAGAACATAGTTGAGCTTGTCGCCCTTTGGGGACACCAATACCACACCAGCACTAGACCCATTCATAATTTTAGAGCCATCAAAGAACATGGTCCAGTGTGTCGAATGAATCTGAGTTGGCTGCTAGTGTTCCACCCAATCGACCATGAAATCAGCGAGCGCTTGAGACTTGATAGCTTTATTTGCTTTGAACTCGATGTCAAAGTATAATAGCTTGATGGTCCATTTAGCCACATGACGAGATGCGTCCCGATTGTTAAGAATCTCTAACAATGGAGAATTGCTGACAACTGATGCCCAATGATCTTGAAAGTAGTGTGCCACCTTCTTCGCTGATACATATATTCCATAGAGGAGCTTCTGGTAATGAGGGTACCTTTGCTTCGAAGGGGTCAGTACTTCAGAAATGTAGTAGACTAGGCGCTGGACTTTGTAATCTTTGCCTTCCTCTTCTCACTCGACAGTTAGAACTGTGCTGATGACTTGATTAGTAGCTGCGATGTATACGAGTAGGGGTTATTTTCTGTGCGTAGCAGCAAGCACCGACTGGGTGGAAAGCAGGGATTTTAGCTCGTTAAAAGCTACTTCTGCCTCGTCATTCCACTCGAACACATCAGACTTTTTCATGAGTCGGTACAGAGGCAATGCCTTCTCACTAAGGCGAGAGATGAACTGACTCAATGCAGCCAGGTGGACTGTGAGCCCGTGGACATCCTGCACACACAGAGGGCTTTTCATTCTGACGATGGCGCCGATCTTCTCGGGGTTGACATCGATCCCACGTTCGGAAATGAGGAAACCGAGTAACTTGCCGCCATGTCCTCTGAAAGTGCACTTAGCTGGATTTAGCTTGATATCATACTTCCTTAGGTTGGTGAATGTCTCCGCCAAGTCAATCAGCAGGTCAGAACCTTTGCGAGACTTGACCACAATATCATCCATATATGCTTCGACATTTTGAATGATTTGATCTAGCAGGCACTTCTGAATCATACACATGAATGTGGTGCCAGCATTCTTCAAACCAAAAGGCATGGTGATATAGCAAAAACACCCGAAAAGGGGTGATGAAGGCCGTTTTTATTTCATTTGGACTAAACAGATGGATCTGATGGTAGCCAGAATAGACATCAAGAAAGGATAAACGCTCACACCCCGCAGTCGAGTCGACAATTTGATTGATGCGGGGGAGTGGAATGTGATCTTTCGGGAAGACCTTATTGATGTTCTTGAAATCAATACACATACGAAGGGACTTGTCCTTCTTGGGGACCATGACGACGTTTGTGAGTCACTCGGAGTGGTAAACCTTGCGTATGAACTTCGCCTCCAAGAGTCGAGCCACCTCCTCGTTGATTTCCTTCCTCTTCTCCGCCCCAGACCGATGCAAATGCTCTTTAACAGGTTTTGCCTTCGGATCCACTCTCAGTCGATGCTCAGCCAGTTCCCGAGGCACACTCGGCATGTCAGTTGGCTTCCATGCAAAGATGTCCTAGTTCTCACCGAGGAACTGGATGAGCTCGGCTTCCTATTTGCCGTCGAGTGTTGTTGAGATTTTGGTCGGGGCAGCATCAGGATCTGTCATGTGGATGTTCACTTTTTTGACTTCACGCGACGACTGAAAAGTGGACTCAGAAGCAAGCTTCTTAGAGTGCATCCGGTCGGTAGGGTCAGTGTTCTTCCGGTATTCCTCCAGTTCAACCATAGCCATGTGTTGATTAGCAATCTTGGAGCCTTGTTGCAAGCACTCCTAGGCCGTCTGCCGATTGCGTGTGACTGTAATGACGCCCTTGGTCCCTGGCATCTTAATCTTGAGATACACGTAACATGGGTGGGCCATGAAACCCGCATAAGCGGGGCGACCAAGGATGGCATGACAAGCACTGTGAAAATCCACAACTTCGAACATTAACTTCTCCTTACGAAAGTTCTTGTCTGTGCCGAATACCACATCCAGTGCAATCTGGCCAAGTGAATTGCCTTTTTCCCAGGGATGACCCCGTGGAACTGCGTATTGCTTTCACTCAGTCGGGACATCGGAATGCCCATTCCTTTGAGGGTTTCTTCATATATTCAACCCACTCCCACCATCCATCAAAACCTTGCGAAGATGAAAGCCTCCCACAACTAGGTCTACCACCAAAGCTTGTCGACCTAGGGTAGTGACGTGAGCAGGGTGATCCGACTGATCAAATTTTATGGGAGTGTGAGACCATTGATGACGAGATGATGTATATACGTCTCGCACCCCGTTGGTTACCCCAAGTGGAAGGTTGAGATGTAGTCAGCAACAAGTTTTCCCTCACATAGGAACTGTAAAGTTTATCAAACCAGGAGGACTCCTAGGATCAACAAGTATAAGTCTTCCACCCCGACGCTAGCAGAAGACGGGGACCTGCACACACAACAAACAACTTTGCTCCCAATGAGTACAGAGAGGTTTTCAATATCTCTGGCCTTGTATTATGCAAAGGATCAAAACACAAGCATGAAGGTAATAGTGACTACAACGGAAAAGTAATTGAAAACGGTAAATGATGGAGGTGTAAACAATGATGGTCATATGGACCGGAGTCACATGAGGTTCACTAGTGATGCCTCTCTACCAAAAGACGGTAAATAAGTATGCTTGGGTAAACAAATCACAGTTGGGAAATTGACATAATTATGAACGCACTGCAATTCTAATTATGCTACTTGATAGTTAGAGGTTCAATAGGAATGGGTAGTACGCCAAGACAAGTAGACTGTTTATTCATCAACATCTACTTACTAATCATCCACCTTGAGATATCTATCCAGAACATCTCTCCGGTATTAAGTTGCGAGCCCCACCCAAAGTGTAAACTCAAGGCAACGGACAACTGCATTAACAAACTATGCGTAAGGTAAACAATCCTTGCAACCGTGGTCACAAGCACTATTGTTTTCTCCCTGGTGGCAACAACACATCCCCTAGTTTCATGTTTCTGTCACTCAAGCTAGACATCGAGGGGCATGAACCCACAATCATGCATAATTCTTGGAGTTATAATCTACTACTCGGCCAAAGCAATAAATAGCAACGAAGAACATGCATGAATCACTAAGGAACATAATATAAAAGTATAATCAAATATATAACTCATAACAATCTGAACATAATCTCATAATCCATCAGATCCCAACAAACCGAGCATAGAAATAGCAAGAGAATTACATAGATGCCTTGATCATGTAGGGAAGCTCACCAGGACTAACCATTGAAGCACAAGATTGGAGAGAAGACATCACATAGCTACTAGTCATGGACTCATGGTCCAAGGAGGACTACTCACGCCACGTACGGGAAGCGTCCATGGCGGCGAAGAAGCTCCCGGAGGTCAATCCTCCCTCTGGCAGGGTGCCGGAAAGAGGTCTCCTGACGCTCCCGATCTCGAAAGCGCTGCGGTGGTGGAACTATGGAGAAATCCGCGATTCTGGAAGTTGTTCAAGGGTTTCCTCTTGGGATTCTAAATATAGGCCAAATGAGGGCACTGGAAGAAGTGGAACCCACCCAGACAGCCTCCTGGTGAGGCCTAGGGCCTGGCCGCGCCAACAGGTCACCTGGACCGCCCCTGGCTTCCCTCTGGCCCATCTTCGATGATCCGGAGCTTCTGTTTCGCTAATTTTTTATATATTTTTCCTGGATTATTTCGGGCTTCAAAAAATTGGGTAAAAGCCCCTGCGAAATAGACACCACCACACAAAAACTGGCACTTGGTGCACTGAGTAAGTAGGTTAGTACAAATATGTGTAAAATGATATAAAAATGTAGCAAAACATATAACAATGTCACCCAAAATATCATGGAACAAGCAGAAATTATAGATACGTTTGGGACGTATCAACATCCCCAAGCTTAATTTCTGCTCGTCCTCGAGTAGATAAATGATAACACGATAATTTCTGTGGTGACATGCTAATACACATATAAGAACTTCAAAGTAAAGCAAGTAAGATATGCAATTCATGTCAAGACAATAACAAGCAATAGTCTATATCTAGTATGGAATGTAGCAAAGTAAGAACATAAATGTGACTCGAATGTATCAAAATGGTGTTTGCGTGCAAGAAGTGGGAGATGGATTGAGCTCATAAAATATATTTTTTAATTGAGAAATCAATCTACTAAACTTTCACAGTTGGTCTCCTTCGGAATCTTATTTTGACACATCCCGAGACCACTAGTCACGTACAAGTCAAAATGATCCTCTCCCTTTCGACTTTGAGCACTCATGCAATGGATGAGCGTAAGCAAGATATGTTGGCAATTAGGATGGAAAATAGAATAATGACGGGGAAGGAAGAAAAAAAGGTGCGAAAGACTGACATCAATGAGGACAACCATAGGCGAGAGAAATCCAAATGATAGATATGATGTGAGGAGTAGGGATTGCCATGTAACGGATGCACATATGAGCTAAGGTAAGCTGTCCAATGGAACTAGTGGGGGTGAATCCAAATTGTTTGCTCATGAAGACCTAGAGCTCATTTGAGGAGGCTCATCATTGGAAGATGCAAACCAAGTTCTATAGTGTAAGGGTCCCCACATAGTTATGCATGAATGATAATCTCTATGTAGTACCAATATAGCAATGGAGTACGAGTGTGGATCTTCAAAAGGAATAGTAGTGTTGCCCCCTTCTCTCTTTTTATTTCTTTTTTTCTCTTTTTATTTTTATTTTTTTGTGGCCTCTTTGGCTCTTTCTTTTTATCTCTCACTTGTCCTCTTTGGGATCTTTTGTTTTCTCTCTCTGGGATCTTTTCCTCACTTAAGGGAAACATTCTATGTTTTACATGAATAAAAATAAGATCATCATACTTCATAAGAAGTACTCAACATAAAGACAAGTGAAAACTATCATGATGTATGCAAATGTATGCCTCTGCCAGTGTAGGAGGATATGCAATGATACTAGCGTGTCAAGTAGCAATAATTGGGGTAAGGCCCAACTATCATGCGGCTCTACGATCAAGCAAAAGCATGTATGACATGAAGATCAAGTCATGAGATGGTGGATGTTGCATGGCAATGTATTTCGGAAAGGCTATGGAAATGCCTTAATAGGTAGGTATAGTGGCTGTTTTGAGGAAAGATAAAATGAGGCTTATGTATGACATAGCGTATCATGTCATGGGTTTGGATGCATCGGCGGAGTTTGCACCAACTCTCAATGTGAGAAAGGGCAATGCACGGTACCAAAGAGGCTAGCAAAATATGGATGGTGGAAGTGCCAACAATCGAATACTCACATTAGTCCGAAGAACTCATACACTTATTATCGGTAACTCTCTAATTAGTTAGGAAATTCACAAAGAGAAAAGTACCCCGAGGAGGAGTGTTTGGGGGTTTGGTTATCCTTGCGCATCCTCGACTCATGGTAACGTGAGGGTACTCTATATATTCCAACCCCTCTAGAGGTTAGCGATCAATTTAGTAGCTAGAGTTCTCAACTAATTTTTAGTTTTTGAAAAACACACGGATTTCCCAAAATACAACACCTATCACTAATAGGCTCAAGCTCTTGGCACCAATAGTCCAAACATTACTCAAATCAATACCTCAGAACTATTGCAAGTAACTACTATACTTAAATAGCAACCTCAGTTACCTACATATGCAAGACACACAACTCAGTGCAACGAGTGAATTCTCTAAGCAAGATAAGCATGATAACTTAATAGAGTTCCAAAATCAACCTAAATGAATGCTCTTAAAAGATAAGCATGAAAACTAAGAGCTAAGCATGACAGTAGCTATGAAAGTTAAATAACACACAAAAAGATAAGCATGAAAACCTATGTTGTGTTCTAGAGTGGAATGGAGCGTGTCTCTCTCCCAAACAAGGTAGGCTAGGTTCCGACTTGTTATGAACAGCAAGCAAAACTAAAACAAACTAAAAAGAAAATAGCGGGACGCTCCAAGCATAGCACATAACATATGAAGTGACAAAAATATAGCATGGAGATGGACGAACTGATGATTGTCGATAGAGAAGGGGATGCACGAGGGCATCCCCAAGCTTAGACGCTTGAGTCTCCTAGAATATTTCTTGGGGTGCATGGGGGCATCCCCAAGCTTGAGCGTTTTACACTCCTCTATCTTCTTTCATCATCTCCCATCGCATACTTGAAATTCCCTTCATACGAAACTCATCATAAGCTGATTAGAGTGGTTAGTACCCTTAATAAAATAATTCATTAACTTCTGGAAATAAAGATTTTCACGAAAAGCTACTGCTTCTCATGATTCCCAAAAGGTTTTTGCAAATAAAAAGTAGGCTTAGGATTTGCAAAACAATGGAAATTGCAAAACATGGCAGAATTTGTGAAAAACAGAGCAGTAGGTAGTAAATAATTTATTAGGGGCACTTATGCAACTCAAATCAAAAAACTCAGAACATATTCCAGAAAGGAAATTATATAGAGCATGCTATAAAAAAATCAGATCAAAAATATGATCTGGTGATTTTTGGCGAATTGTCCCGTCAAGCAGACACAATCTGTTTCTGGACAACGTGTCACAACTTTTGAACTTTCTTGCAATCGGAGGCTATAACTTGTCACAAAGCTTAAAAATAAAGATACAATGATGTTGCTACAGTAGTAACAAGCATCTAGACGACTAAAACAGAAAGTAAAAACAAATTGGGTTGCCTGCCAACAAGCGCTTTCTTTTATGCCTTTTAGGTAGGCATAATGCAAGAAGATCAAGTATTATCAACTCCAAAAGAATAACTTGCCCGAGTAACAGACTCATAAGGTAACTTAATCTTCTTTCTAGGGAAGTGTTCCATTCGCTTTTTAAGAGGAAATTGGAATTTAATAATTCCCTCTTTCATGTCAATGATAGCACGAACGGTGCGGATAAAAGGACGTCCCAAAATAATTGGACATGAAGGATCACATTCAATGTCCATAATAAGAAAAATCAATGGGCACATAATTATCATTGACAATAATAAGCACATCATAAATTTTCCCTAAAGGTTTCTTTATGGAAGAATCAACAAGATGAACACCAAAAGAACATGGATCATAAGGTTTCGAATCAAGCATATCATACATTCTTTTGGGCATAACGGAGGCACTAGCTCCAACATCACACAATGCAAAGCAAGAGGTATTATTCAATTTAATTTTGACCATAGGATCCCAACCATATTCTAGTTTTCTAGGAATATAAGTCTCTAGCTTGAGCTTCTCCTCCCTAGCTTTGATAAGAGCATTGGTAATATGCTTGGTGAAGGCAATATCGAATGTACTAGTGTGGGGGTCTTTAGCCATTCTTTGCAAAAAGGTGATAACTTCGGAGAGACTACAATTGTCAAAATCAAAATTACTACCATTAATTAAAGTGGTAGTAATGTCATCTAAGATCATTCTTTTGGTAGTCCCTAAATTAAAAGGGCCTTCTTGTCCTATAGTTGAGGTATTAGAATCACCATTAATAAGTCCATTGGGACTAGGAGTGCGATGGGTGCTAAAAGTTTTGAGGTCCTCAACAACTTGTATTGTAGTAATGGTAGTGTGTGGAGGAAGGCTCTTAATTCTCTCTTCCTCTTCTTTTTCTTTAGCCCATCGCTCTATAAGTTTGGCTAGCTGATACGTCTCCATCGTATTTACTTTTCCAAACTATTTTGCCCTTGTTTTGGACTCTAATTTGCATGATTTGAATGGAACTAACCCGGACTCATGCTGTTTTCAGCAGAATTGCCATGGTGTTGCTTTTACGCAGAAATAAAAGTTCTCATAATAACCTGGAAATTTACGAGAATTTTTTGTGGAATATATAAAAAATACTAGCGCAAGAATCACCTGGAGACGTGGAGCCAGGAGCCCACAAGCTCAGGAGGTGACCCCCTGGCCAGGCCTGGTAGGCTTGTGAGCCCCTCGTGGCTCCGCCGCCTCCAATCCCAGCTCTATATATTCTCTCTCGCCAGGAAAAAATCAGAGAGAAGAGTTCATCGCGTTTTATGATACGGAGCCGCCGCCACCACCTGTTCTTCCTCTGGAGGGAAGATCTTGAGTCCATTCTGGGCTCCGGAGAGGGGGAATCGACGCCTTCGTCGTCATTAACCATCCTTCATCGCCAATTCCATGATGCTCTTCACCGTTCATGAGTAATCTCATCGTAGGCTTGCCGGACGGTGATGGGCTGGATGAGATCTATCATGTAATCGAGTTAGTTTTGATGGGGATTGATCCCTAGTATCCACTATGTTCTGAGATTGATGTTGCTACTACTTTGCTATGCTTAATGCTTGTCACTAGGGCCCGAGTGCCATGATCTCAGATCTGAACCTATTATGTTTTCATCAATATATGTGTGTTCTTGATCCTATCTTGCAAGTTGTAGTCACCTACTATGTGTTATGACCCGGCAACCCTGCAGTGACAATAGTCGGTACCGCTGCCGGAGATGACCATAGTATGAGGAGTTCATGTATTCACTATGTGCTAATCCTTTGTTCCGATTATCTATTAAAAGGAGAACCTTAATATCCCTTAGTTTCCATTAGGACACCACTGCCACGGGAGGGATGGACAATAGATGTCATGCAAGTTCTTATCCATAAGAACGTATGACTATATACGGAATGCATTCCTACATTATATTGACGAACTGGAGCTAGTTACATATCTCCCCATGTTATAACCGTTACATGATGAATGTCATCCGGCATAATTATCCATCACTGATCCAATGCCTACGAGTCTTTTCCTACTAGTCCTTGCTTTGTTACTTTGCCGCTACTGCTGTCACTGCTGCTACTATTACCGCTACTACTGTCACAGCTGTTACTGTTACTGTTACCGTTGCTATCACACTACTTTGCTACTGAAACTTTGTTACAGATACTAAGTCTTTCGGGTGTGGTTGAATTGACAACTCAACTGCTAATACTAGAGAATATTCTTTTGCTTCCCCTTGTGTCGAATCAACAAATTTGGGTTGAATACTCTACCCTCGAAATCTGTTGCGATCCCCTATACTTGTGGGTTATCAAGTCTATTTTGTGACGCCGTTGTCGGGGAGGCCTAGCTCTATTCTTTGAGTCACTTGGAATTTACGTCTGTTGATCACTATGAGGAATCTGAGAGATCCAAAAACTAAAGTCTTGCCCTCAACTACGAGGATAGGTAAGGAACTGCCATCTAGCTCTGCACTTGATTCACCTTCAGTTATGAGTTAGTTTGCGACACCACCGCCTGCTAGAAATTCTGATATGTCGCCTATGCTTGATGATGTTACTTCTGCTATGCATGATGCTTGTGATGTTGCTTTGCTTGATACTGCTTTGCCACTAGGTGCATTCCTTGATGCACAAATTGCTAGAGTTGTTGCTGAATGTGATGATACTTCTGAAACTGCTGAAATTATTGAAATAGAATCTGCTGTTTCACCTGTTAGAACTAGCTCTCCTAGATATGAATTGCGTGATATACCTGAGGGTTATGTTATTCAGGGAGAGGTAGTTGAGGACTTTCTTGCTTGTAAGGATAGCTATGATCTTGAGAATTTACTACGCAAGTGGAAAGAGAAATCTCTGAATGCTAGGATGAAATACGATCCTAAGTTTGCTACTTCACCCATCTTTGTGACTGATAAGGATTATGAATTCTATGTCGATCCGGAGTTAATCACTTTGGTCGAATCTGATACTTTTCATGGTTATGAGTCTGAAACGGTTGTAGCACATCTTACCAAGCTGAATGATATAGCCACCCTATTCACGAGTGAGGAAAAGATATTCCATTACTATATCGTTAGGCTGTTTCCTTTCTTGCTAAACGACGATGCTAAGACCTGGTTCACTTCTCTTGCTCCTGGTTGTGTGTGTAGTCCCCAGGATATGATCTACTACTTCTCTGAGAAATATTTTCCTGCCCATAAGAAACAAGCTGCCTTGCAGGATATATATAACTTTGTGCCGGTTGAAGAAGCGAGTCTCCCACAAGCTTGGGGGAGGCTTGTCCAGCTACTGAATGCTTTGCCTGATCACCCTCTTGAGAAGAATGAAATACTTGATATCTTTTATAATGGACTAACCGATGCTTCTAGGGACCACCTAGATAGTTGTGTTGGTTGCGTTTTAGGGAAAGAACTGTGGAACAAGATGAAATTCTATTGAATAATATCTTGAGCAATGATAATGCTTGGACTATTCCCGAACCACCTCCGAAGCCAACTCCGAAGAAAAGAGGTATTCTATTCCTCAGTCCCAAAGATATGCAAGAAGCCAAGAAATCTATGCAAGAGAAAGGTATTAAGTCCGAAGATGTTAAGAATCTACCACCTATAGAAGAGATCCATGGTCTTGATAACCCGACACAGGTAGTAGAGGTAAATTCTCTTCGTAGATTCAATGAGAGTGATATTCCTTTTGATAAACCTGCTAGCTTATGCTTAGATGAATTTGATAACTTTGTTGTCAAATAACAAAGTTTCAATGATTATGTTAGCAGACAATTGGAGCATAATGCTCGTATGCTTAGTCATTTAAGTGCTTGTGTGGATAGAAATGTCAATGATCTTAAGCTTTTGACTAAACATGCCTCTATGGTCACTACTCAGGTAGAACAAGTACTTAAGGCTCAAAATGACTTGCTCAATGAGTTGAATGACAATTCTGTTAGAGTCGTCACTAGAGGTGGTAGAATGACTCAGGAGCCTTTGTATCCTGAGGGCCATCCTAAGAGAATGGAACAAGATTCTCAAGGAGTTAGCACTGAGGCGCCTAGTCATCCTAGTAAAAGGAAGAAAAAGAAAGATGATTGGAACTTGCATGCTAGCAAACCCACTGCTGTTACACCTGAGAATCCAAATGATATTTCTGTTTCTAATGCCGAAACACAATCTGGTGATGAACATGAGCCTAATGATAATATCGATCGTGATGTTCATGATGATGCTCGACCTAGTAATGATAAGGATGTGTAGATTGAACCTAGTGTTGATCTTGATAACCCACAACCTAAGAACAAGAGATACGATAAGAACGACTTTATTGCTAGGAAGGATGGTAAAGAAAGACAACCATTGTTGGGGATGTTACCTGTGGGTAACCCGCCCTTAATGGGTCGGGTCACCAAAGGGGTGACTCACCTTTGGCCATGTATCCAATGGCCCAGGAGTTGTGGGGCGGTTCAAGAAGACGTACATATGATGGAACGTCAAGGAAGCTCTGGGTCGTGAGGAGCACGGTGACTTAGAGATAAGGAAAACTACCAAGTGTAGGATAGCAGGACTTTGTAAACCCTAGGGCCTCAACCTGTATATAAAGGCGAGTCCCGGGGAAAGGTCAGGTGAGTTAGAGAGAATCGAGAGCTAGGTCAAGCGAGTTACGCCATCCTTGTAATAGAAACCATCATCAATCTACACAAAGAAGGACGTAGGCTTTTACCTCCTCACGAGGGGCCGAACCTGGGTAAATCTGAGTCTCGCTTTCGCTCACCCCCTTTGAGTCGCCACCAAGGTGCGATGGCTCCATCCTTAAGTCCTTTCACGAGGACATCTGCCTTGACCAAACCACGACAGTTGGCGCCCACCGTGGGGCTAGCGCACGGTGGAGTTGAGTTCTCGAAGGGAGCCCTATCAGGGTTAGAAAGCTATGTTGTTGGCATCATGACCAAGAGTCGCCGTTGGAAGTACTATATCTACAACTCACTATGGGAATCGGAGGCCGATTCAGTCGAATCTGGCTATCGAGTCCCTTTCGGCAAGATCACCATCTTCATTGGCATGATCGGGACGCCTGTTCCTGAGCCCGACACCTCCATCGACATCGTCGAGACGGCCAGGTACGTCCTCCCTGTCACACGGCGGAACAAGAGCCGCCAGGTTTTCGTCGGCTTTACGCAGGGAGGCAACTCGCAAGACAAAGAGGCGGGCCAGGACGTCACCCCCGTCAATTCCGATGGCGAGTCATCCATGGGTGAAATGGCGTCAATCCACCCCCTTGAGGAATGGAAGCTCGGGGGGCTATCACTGGCGATGGATCTCGAAGTCCTCGAGAGATCTCGCCAGCAAATCGCCATCTACATGGCGAGATGAGCACAGCCTCCTTAGAACCCGACTGGCAACAACGAGACCGGAGGAATGTGTAAACCTCCAGCGCAAACCATGACACAACTAGCAGCGAAGATAGCCAACCTTATGGCGACCCTAGTCACGTCTGAGAATCAGGAGTCGGTCAATGCCGAGCTGGCTAAACTGCGGGAGGCAATGGCCAAAGCACAACGCGACATGGAAGCAGAAGCCGCGAGGATCGAGACATAGCGGGTTGCGGTCACCACAGAGACCGATCGGCTGAACACCGAAGGCTGGCGGCTCGGGATACAGCAACGCGCGTCCGACGCTGTCCACCAAAGGAGACACGGTGGGCGCGTCCCAGCCGACTTACACCCCACTGATCTCTTTGACACTCCATGTACCCCGGGGGCGGGTACTGATCGGCCTCTTCAAGCCGCCCCAAGGGGAGGAACGATTCCACCACCCAATCCGCCGCCGGATCAGCCCATGGACGCTCGCACGAATCGATTCCAAACACTGCGGGGTTAATTCTCAAATCCCGTCGACAACGTGTTGGCTGCGACCCGCCACCTGGAGTCTCTTCCGATCTACAGAAACACCCCGACCGAGATAGAAGCTAGAAATGCCATCGAGATGCTGAAAACGGCCGTGGTCCAGCACGCGTAGTATTCCCATAGCCTTGATCGGCTCCACTCCACGCCTCAGGCGAGCCACACCAGAAGTCGCCACGAGGATTTCCCCGCAGTAACCAACGGGCCGCGGCGGCTCCCCCAACATGATCCGCTTGGGATGCCTGACACACCAGCCCAGGACATTGTGGACGCAGCACGAGCCGCGCGACACATGGAGCCAACGGCCATGGCGGGTCAGGTCTATCCGGCCTACATACTGCCATCGCCCGCGCCCCTAGATGGTGGAAGCAAACACATTGGAGTATCATGTCTCGCGCCGGCTTTGCGCAATGAGCGCATGGCAAAGGACTTCAAAGGACCCAAGAAGGTTCCCAACTATTCGCCGGGTCTCGAGCCCGGGTCATGGATCGAGAGCTATGAACTCGCGATGGATATGATGGACGTTAGCGAGGCGGTTTGCACGAAGTACTTCACAATGATGCTCAAAGGGACGACACGCACTTGGTTGAAAAACATGCAGCCCAACTCTATCAACACCTCGGCGGAACTGAAGGAGCGCTTTATCAAAAACTTCAAAGGGACCTGCAAGCACCCGATGACTATCGTCGACTTACAGCACTGCATTTAGCGGCCGGATGAGTCGGCCTATCACTGGACCCGGCGAGTTGCGGAAGTCATTCATTAGTCCGAAGGAATTTCGGCGGCTCAGGCGGTGTCGATCCTGGAGAAAAATTGCCACTACGAGCCTGTGGTGCTGAAACTAGGGAGACTCAAGCAAAAGGTACGGGACATGGGAGAACTAATGGACGCCCATACCAGATATGCTGAGTTGGATGACACTAAGGATCCCGGTGAGGGCGACGATAAAACCGGAGTTGCCCGCAAGGGTGAGTTACAAAGGGGCCAGTTCCAGTTCCAAAACCGAGGAAATAACCACCATGGGGGGCATGGCAAGAAGCGATAGCAGGAGGGTCCTGTGGAATTTGTAGCTAACACTAATACTGGCAACTCAAACCCGCGTCAGAAGAAACGGGGCTTCAGTGGGAAGAAACCATGTAAGTACCATGAAATGCTTTAGGGCCTGTGCCCACAGCTGATGGACCGATGACTCACTCATGAGAGGATTGCTATGTGATGCAAGAGTTCCGGGCGGAGGCGCTCAAAAGGAGCCAAAGCGGTGAGCAGGGTCAGCGGTAGGACCAACCCGGCCCGTCCGGGTCACGACAGGTCACATTCGGGGGCTTCCCCAACCAAGGACCACACGGCGGGTCGCAGCATAATGCCGGTCAATACCAAGTTCATAACCAGCAATATCACCCACCGGGAATATTTCAACAACCTCCCCCACAAGGAGACCCCCTGCGATAGGAGGACCGGGGCGGGTTCCAAAACAACCCCAAGCAGTTGAACAGCGGGCAGTACCACATGTTCACCACTAACACCTGTAAACGGGACCGCAAGGTAAAGCACAGAGCTTTCGTTACTGAGCCAGCGCTTCCTCGATACCTCCACTGGTCAGAGCAACCCATAACGTGGAGCCGGGAAGACCATCCACCCTGGGTCGACAACCCTGGCGACTTAGCCCTGGTCATGGCTCCACAAGTTGGAGGATACACCCTCTCCAAAGTCCTTATGGACGGCGGCAGCAACATCAACATCTTATACTTCGACACCTTCCGACGGATGAACCTCCTCGAGAAGGACCTGATGCCATCGTCCACGGTCTTCCACGGTATTGTGCCTGGTAAGTCGGCATACCCCATTGGGCGGATCAAACTTAATGTGGCTTTTGGCACGGAATCAAACTACACAAGCGAGTCTCTCTTGTTCGAGGTAGTCAAGATCAAGAGCCCCTACCACGCGCTGTTTGGACGACCGGCTTACACCAAGTTCATGGCCTGCCCATGCTATGTTTATCTCAAGCTCAAAATGCCTAGACCCAAGGGTCCTATCACCGCTCACGGTGACAGGAAAATAGCCCAAGAATGCAAGGAAGGAGATGCCGCGTATGCCGAGTCAGCTTGCGCGGACGAGGAGCTAAAGTTTCACCAATCCCGCGTCGACCCGGCAGACATGACGCCGCTCAAGAAGCCGACTATCGATTCTGAGCCGCCCCTCAAGTTCAAACCAGAAGACGACACCAAGGTCATTGATTTTACGCCGGGCGACTCAACCAAGCAGTTCACTATTGTGGCGGGTCTTGACCCCAAATAGGAAAGCGCACTCATCGAATTCATCTGTGAGAATCGGGATATCTTTGCATGGAAACCTTCTGACATGCCGGGTGTGCCGAGAGAATTCGCTGAGCACCATCTCAATACTGACCCCAAGGTTAAGCCGGTATGGCAGTACGTCTGCCGGTTTAACGAAGAGCGCCGTAAGGCGATTGGAGAAGAAGTGGCCCGGCTCCTTGCCGCCAGGTTCATCATCGAGGTTTTTCACCAGGAGTGGCTGGCTAACCCGGTCTTGGTACTCAAGAAGAACGGCACTTTCCGCATGTGCATCGATTATACGGACCTTAATAGAGCCTGCCCAAAGGATCCGTTCGCCCTTCCTCGCATTGATCAAATCATTGACTCGAAGACTGGTTGCGAACGTCTGTGCTTCTTGGACGCTTACTCAGGATACCACCAGATCAAAATGGCGGTGGCGGATCAGGAAATGACATCCTTCATAACCCCTTTCGGTGCCTTCTGTTATGTGTCCATGCCATTTGGGCTTAAGAGCGCGGGGCCGACTTACCAGTGCTGCATCCAGAACTGCCTACACAGCCAGATAGGCCGTAACGTCCACGCTTACGTGGACGACATCGTGGTTAAATCTCATCGCAAGGAGTCGGTGTTGGAGGATCTCAAAGAAACATTCGACAACCTGCGTGTTTACCAGATGAGGCTTAACCCCACCAAGTGCGTATTTGGTGTCCCGGCGGGGAAACTGTTGGGTTTCTTGGTGTCAGAATGAGGAATCGAGGCCAACCCAGAGAAGATTGCCGCGATTACTTCGCTTGGGAAACCAGCCAACGTCAACCAAGTACAACGCATGGTGGGTCGAATCGCGGCTTTGAGCCATTTCATAAGTCGCCTTCGGGAGAAGGCCATCCCTCTCTACCAGCTACTCAAAAATACCGATCGCCTCGTGTTGACAGATGAGGCCAACGATGCTTTCGAAGCCTTGAAGCAGCAATTAGCTAACCCGCAGGTGCTAGCGGCTTTGGCAGACAAAGAGCCTATGCTCCTATACATTGCAGCTAATTCCAAACCCGTCAGCGTGGGAATAGTTTTCGAGCAAAAGAGGAAGGGAAGGAATACCCCGTCCAAAGGCCGGTATATTTCATCAGCGAAGTCCTTACCCTCTCCAAGCAGCGGTACCTGCATTGGCAAAAGCTGGTTTTTGGGGTGTTCATGGCGAGTCGAAAGTTGAAGCATTACTTTCACGAACACCCTGTCACGGTCGTCAGCTCCGCTCCCATCGACGACATTATACATAACCGAGAGGCAACTGGACGGATTGCTAAATGGGCCATCGAGCTGGGCCCTCACCAGATTTGGTATACACCTTAGACGGCTATCAAGTCTCAAGCGCTCGTGGACTTCATCAATGATTGGACCGAGTTACAAGTCCCTGAGGAAAGACCAGATCTTACATATTGGACCATCTACTTTGATGGGTCCAGACAATTGGAAGGCTCGTGGGCTGGCGTGGTGATAACTTTCTCTCACAGTGACTGGTTTTGCTGTGTCCTCCGACTCATGTTTCCATGTACTAACAATGCAGCAGAATACGAAGCTTTGCTTCATGGTTTGGGACTCGCCAAGGAGATGAACCTCACAAGAGTGAGATGCTTGGGCGATTTCGATCTGGTGGCGCAGCAGGTTTCTGGGACTTGGGATTCACGAGACCCTTTTATGGTGGCTTACAGACGGGCTGTGTCGGACGTGGCGGGTCATTTCAGTGGCTACCAAGTGGATCACATCGATCGACGACTTAACGAAGCAGCGGACGCTCTTTCCCGCCTCGGTTCACAGCGTAAGCCGGTTCCTCACAATGTCTTTTTGGATATATTATATAACCCATCAGTAAAAGTGCCTTCGGAAGAAGGCCTGGCGATACCAGACCCCGAATCTCAACTCGTGGCGGTTCTTCGCGCTACTCCGGATTGGGCGATTCCCTATATGGCGTATCTCACCAGAGCCGTGTTACCTGCCGATGAGTTGCTAGCTCGCCAAGTTATCCGCAGGTGCAAATCTATGGTCATACATAATGGCGAGTTACACTTGCGTAGCACCTCAGGAGTATTCAAAAGATGTGTTTCTTCTAAGGAAGGTTGTATGATCCTCAATGAGATTCATGCGGGCGACTATGGTCATCATGCTGGATCCTGATCCTCGGTTTCTAAAGCCTTCAGGCATGGGCTCTATTGGTTGACGGCTCACGCAGACACGGAGGAAATTGTTCGCCGATGTGATGGCTGTCAAAAGTTTGGGCGAAAGACGCATGTGCCGGCTCAGGAATTACGGATGATACCAATCACTTGGCCGTTTGCATTCTGAGGGCTCGATATGGTCGGCCCTTTTAAAATGTCGTCTAATAAAAAGACTCATCTGCTGGTGGCGTTTGACAAATTCACCAAATGGGTGGAAGCAGAACCTGTCAGCAGTTGCGACGCCGAGACGGCTGTCAAATTCTTGAAAAAGCTAATTTTCCGTTTTGGATATTGTCATGCCCAAGATGCGACCCTATCCTCAATTTGGCACGAAGGCCTCGTCAGGGATAGAAGCGCATCCCGTCGTGTCGCAAGAATGGATATCGTTACAAGTACATGTATCGAAAAGAAGAGATATATATATAGAGTTGGCTTACACTCACCACAAACTACATCAGAGTCACATCCGTACATTACATATTCGTCACGAGTAAGAGCAGGGTCCGACTACGGACGAAAACAAACGAGAAAAGAAGAACGACGTCCATCCTTGCTATCCCAGGCTGCCAGCCTGGAACCCATCCTAGATCGATGAAGAAGAAGAAGAAGAAGCAACTCCAAATGAACAATCAACGCGCTCGCATCAAGTAACCTTTACCTGTACCTGCAACTGGTGTTGTAGTAATCTATGAGCCATAGGGGACTCAGCAATCTCATTTCCAAAGGTATCAAGACTAGCAAAGCTTAATGGGTGAGGCATGGTTAAGTGGTGAGGTTGCAACAGCGGCTAAGCATATATTTGTTGGCTAAACTTACGAGTACAAGAAATAAGAGGGGGTGATCTACGCATAACGGACGGGAACTACTTCTGATCAAATGAATGACCCTGAACACCTGCCTACGTCAGACATAACCCCACCATGTCCTCGATCGGAGAAGGAACTCACGAAAGAGACAGTCACGGTTACGCACACAGTTGGTAAGTTTTAATTAAGTTAACTTCTTGTTATCTAGAACCAGTGTTAAACAAAGTTTCCACGTTGCCACATAACCGCGGGCACGACTTTTCGAAAAGATTTTACCCTGCAGTGGTGCTCCAACTAGTCCATTACAAATTACCACAAGCCGCATAGAAATCCTCGATCACGAAACTCGCGATCTCGTCGGATTCCCTAGTGGAAAACCTCAACTCTGAGATTACCGAAAGCATCACCGGAATCCCGATGCACAAGATATCTCGGCAAAGGTAAAACTAATCCAGCAAGGCCGCCCGACATGTCGACAATCCCGATAGGAGTCGCGTACCACGTTCTCAGGACACGACGGATGAGCTAGACGTCGGGATCGCCAAACCTCTGGGTGACCAGAGGGGCGCCGGACATCGCTCAGGTGGGACCAACACTCATGAGGAGCACTGGCCCGGGGGTTGATTAAATTATCCTCGGGGTCCGAAAAGTCCCTATGCAATTTTATTAGGTGATTAGGCAAATGTAGTACCAAAGTTGGGCCTTGCCAGACCAGCTTTAATCTAAAACGAATTATCAAGGGGGTCCCCATAACAACACCGATCGTGTTAGGAGCGCTCCATTATGGAACATAACACCGGTAGCCGAAACTAAGGGGCAAAGGTGGAACAAAACACCAGGCTAGAAAGGCCGAGCCTTCCACCTTTTACCAAGTATATAGGTGCATTAAATTAAATATCATTTAATATGGTGATAAAACAAGGAACCCATGCTTTCACATGGAAGCAATTGCACCTGCAACTAGCAACGCTACACAGGGTTAAGCAAGCGGTAACAAAGCTAATCACTGGTTTGCTAGGTCGAACAGGTTGAAGGTTATCATGGCATTGTTGAGAGGCTGACATTTAACATGTGGTAGGCAACGAGACATAACGATAGAAGCGGTAAAACTAGCATGGCAATGATAGTAATGGTATCTGGGGAAATCGTCATCTTGCCTGAGATCCCGCTTGGAAGAAGAATGACTCCGTGAAGCAGACGAACCGATGTAGTCGAACGGGTCCTCACAATCCGACACGCTTGCGGAACTCTATCGAGACGAAGCAAACCCGAAACACAAATCAACACACGGAATTCACCACACGATGCACAACACAAATGATGCATGAGCAGTTGAAAACATGCAAGACACGGCATGACGATTCACAACACTCAAACACTACACATTAAGTGAAGTTCAATATGCAACGAGTTGCATATTGATGAAACTCCACGTTAATTATTTGGTTCTATCCCGATTAGGTACACGGCAATATCAAATGTTGTTAAACATGGCAAGAGGTGAAGCGCAGTTAAACTACCTATCTAGGCATTTTAAATGAGGTTAGAAATGTCATATAGCACCTCCGAAACGACCTCACTTTTTAATTTACAATTCTGTCCAGATCTGAACTAATGCATTTAATTGATTGTTAAACAGCAAAACAAATAGGTTCACATGATTCTACGCGTCATTTCAAGCAATTTACATATAGAGATCATCTCCAACGGAGCTACGGAGCAAAAGTTACAAGCACCGCAAGATATGATGGCATGAATGCAATATGTGTGCAACGGCGGCTACGAGCACTTCAAAATGTACAACCAGCAAGAGAAAATGAAACTACACGAGATTCTAAGCAAGTTTCATATAGGACACGATCAAATCGGAGCTACGGTTCAACAACTACGAGCAAAACAAGAAATCACTACAATCTGTCAAAATCAGCCACATAGCATTTTCTACGCCCCACAATTACGGGCTACACAACTCCGATAAATTCGAGCAAGGTATGACACGGAAGAGGGAAAGAAGCACTACTACAAACAACTAACAACAACTAGCTTGTCATCGTGGATCACTAGGGAAAGAAGACACAAAATGGCATCTCACACACTATTTGAGACTTAGTGAAAATTACACCTCATAAAAGTGCAGTTTTCGATCGGAAGCCATATGGAAAGCAGAAAAACCTTAAGCTACAGGACTCCAAATGACATGAAAATTTACAGCATGCTACAGAAACACAAGGGCTACAACTAACTCCATTGCACAAACCTCAAAAGAGCTACAGATCACAAGATGCAAGCAAGACAAGACAGCAACAAAATTTAACAGATTCCAGACTTAGAAATATTTCAGCTCCTCTAAATCAACACTATTTCTAGCAACTTGAGAGCAAGAAAACCACACCTAAACATGCATTTCTATTGCAACAAAAAATACCAGGGGCTAGACTAAACACCCAAGAACAACTCCCTAGTTGACAACTCCGTCAAACGAAGCACGGAATAAATCCTACGAAATAAACAAAAGGGCATCACGGCAAAATATCGCACGAACTAACTTGCTCAAAAGCTAAAACTAATTGCACAGAAAAATAAACTAGCGGCAACCCCTACTTGCAAAAATACCAATGACCACTCTAAAATACATGGAAAATTGTTTCCTAAAACACGGGCATATTATCTAAGGTATTCGGGCAAACCGGACACGCGCGAAAAATAAATGCGGGCACTATCCTATTGAGACATCACGTTATTCTAGGCATCCGGCACGCTAAACGACGTCAAACAATTATGCAAGTTGCGTCAACGTATTGTACGCGAGAAACTATATGAAAACCATATACAACTCGCTCCGATCCGACATACGGATTAAAATCTACGAACGTTCTAATATACGTATATCTGTGGAATATATGTAATTCGAAAAACACCTAAATAATTAACTAGCCGAATCTACCTAATGCTACACAGGGGGGGGGGGAGATGCTCACCTCGGTGGGCCGGCTTGGAGGGAGCTGGGCCGCCTGGACCGAACGGGGAGGAGGCCACCTCCAGCTGGGCCTCGGGAGGTGCTAGCCAACTGGGCCGGACGCGGGGCGGGGCCCAAGAGGCGCAGGCGAGCGCTGGCTGCGCTCGAGCGGTTCCCAGGCGCGGTCAACGGGGAACAAGGAGAGGCCGCGACCTCGATCCGGGCTGGGTCTCGCGGTGGCGGCGCGGCGAGCCGACGGTGCCGACCTGCAGCGGATCTCCACGCGGTGACTCAATTCAGGGCTCGGACGAGGGGATTGACGGCGAGCGGCGCAGAGGACGGTGGTAGGAAGAAGAGCACCAAGAGGGGCTGGTACCGCGAGCTTCGGCGTGCACGGGGGAGACCACAGCCGACGGCGGGCAGCGAGAGGCAGAGGACGGCGCGGCGAGAGGCAGGGGAGGCGGCGACTAGCGAGGGAGGCTGCAGCTGCACGCGGGAGGCGGCCAGCAGGGCGCCGGCGAGGCGCGGGCGGCGGAGCTCGCCGACGGGAGCAAGGAGCTCAGGCCAGATGGGCTTGGGGCAGGCCTGACCCGGGCTCGGGCGGGCCCGGCGGCTGGAGGAGAGGGACAGGGAGGAGAGAGAGAGAGGATTAGGGTTAGGGGAGGCACGAATTTCGAGGGAGAGAGAGAGGGGGTTGTCTAAAAATATGATGGAGGGGTATTTATAGAGAAAAGGGGACTAGGTTACCCGGAATCGCGTTCCGGATCCAACCGTGCGGTCGGATTCGGACGATTCCGCACGCGGAAATGGGTACGTGGCCGTGTAGTGTGGTTTAACGGAGACGAGAGGGAGAACGGGCGGTGCGGCAACGAATTTTAAAACACCGACAAACGTCCGACGGTAGACCGAATACGGTGCCGCTACGGTCGACCGTTCGGGTACCAGACGGACTCCGATCGCGACGAAATTCGATAGGCGGCCTAGGTATATTAAAATAAGACCGCACGTCAAATCTCAACCCGATCAGAGAAAGTTTTACGCACACTTTTAAAAATAGGGATTCGACGATGCCGCAGGCGCGTGCGTGTGCGGTCGGACTCAGAACGAACAACGATGATAACCGGCAACTACTAACGGATGCACGTTTTGAAAACTGGCTGCAACGGGATGCCGATGCAATGCAGATGATGCGCATGATGCGATGATGATGCGACAAAAGAAAATAGACACACGACGAAAACAGAATAAAGGGGGAATCTTCTGGAACGTCGGTCTCGGGCTTTCACAGATATCCACATAGTATCATTACAAATAATGGTACCAACCTTTCCAAAGGTGCAATGCAAGAGTTCTACTCATGGGAGCATATCCGACTTGATGTTTCTGCGGTGGCGCACCCCCAGTCTAATAGACAGGAAGAGGGGGCGAATCAGGAAATAATACGAGGGATTAAGCCCCGACTCATGGTGCCCTTGGAACACATGCCAGGATGTTGGGTTGAGGAATTGCCATCAGTTCTGTGGAGTATCAGGACGACTCCAAACTGCTCCACGGGTTTTACTCCCTTCTTCCTGGTCTATGGGGCGGAGGTGGTGTTACCAAGCGACATCAGACATGATTCTCCGTGAGTCGCCGCTTACGTGGAGCAGGAAAACGAGTCAGCACAGCAAGACTCGCTGGACGCCTTGGAGGAGGAACATGACTTGGCCGCATCACGGTTGGCGATTTACCAACAGGATTTACGACTTTATCATAGCCATCGGGTCAAGAGTCGAGCTTTCCAACAAGGCGACTTAGTGCTCCGTTTGATTCAAGATCATACTGGTATACACAAGTTGTCACCTCCATGGGAGGGACCGTTTGTCATCAGCAAGAATCTTCGGAACAACTCCTACTACTTGATGGATCTTCGTCCAGATCGACCAACGACGGAGGTTGAGACAACTCGCCCCTGGAACACAGCCCATCTACGGCCTTATTATACATAGATCCATGAGCTCACTTTTTCTCTTTTATCAAGTTTTTGTAATCCATGAATTATGAAAGCAATAAGGCCCGCACCCATGAATTTCGGGGTCCTTTGCCGTTTCAGCTTTTGAAAGCATGAGTCTTTATTGTCCTATAAGTCGCCCAAACATGGACGCTATCAGCATCAGAGAGCATAAGTCGCCATGTTGCACTTCTTTTAAAACTGGATGCTGGTAAGCCAAAGAGGACCAAAAGTTGCCATGTCGCACGTTTCAAACATAGGCGCCTTATATGGTTTTTTCAGAAGTAAACTGGCTTACTTGGGGGCTAATTGTCCCCAAGTCGTTTTGCAGTAAGAGCGTATATGCTTCTGTAATCCTATGCATGGTTTCTTCCTAAACCGTAGGTCACTTGGGGGCTTCCACTCATTGAGTTCAGCCTGAATACCCTCTTGGCTAGCAAAAAATTACCGCATTACAAATGGTTATACTAGACTATGTGTTGAACAAGTCGCCACATGGACCTATGTAATCAAGGCGAGTCAATCTGTTATTTGGACCCTGAATTTGTCTTGGTTAAAACATAAAATGTACCGGCCAGAGTCACACATGGAAAATAGAGAAACCATTGGTTCGTTGAACCCGCTTCACAGAAGCTTGACTCGCGCCTGATCAGCCGGTCTAAAATAACAAAGCATCTTAAAAAGCTTCTCAAGGGTAACACTAGAGTTATTTACCCTTGTCTTATCCTTTCGAAACTCATTGAGTCGATAAACTTTTCTTTTGAACTGGTCTTGATTATAACTCGCTCCGGCTCATGTTTTTCCTAACCCAGGGGCTGATTTATCTCTCACCATGATTCAGGGGCTGGTTTATTCCTGGACATACACTTGCTGAAATAAAGGTATTGTTTTCCTAACAGACCAGGACAAATTTGGAGCCATTGCTTGATTCATGCAAAAGTCGCAGGCAAGTCATAAAAAGGTTCCAGGACTACAAGTAGGTTCCATCCAAAAGACAATATGGCATGTTTGGTGTTTCACAGACACTAGGAAGATAATTACATGGCTCTCATGGCCAAAATGGGCATCATTCCCCAGCAAAGGAAGCATCCATGGGCGAGTCAAGCCGCCGCCGAGTCGCCTTGCCTTGAGCTTTCTCCGCCTTCAATTCGTAAATCGCCCAGTTTCCAGTTACACTTGGACAAGGTGATGAACTCATCCTCCTCAGCCAAGAAGTGCGACAAGTCCAAGTCAAGATTAAAAGGATTCTTGGGGCGGCTGGGAACCAAGCTAGCAGCCTGATATGAAGGAGGCGTCACTTTCTTTTTGTTTTCATCATAGGCGGTTTGATACTTCTTTAGGTCAAAACTCGCCACGAATTGAGTCGCCGCATAGCACGATTCTACGATGGTCCGCTTATACTCCACTTCGGTGAATTTTGTGCCATCAACCTTCAGCTTAGGGTAGTCGGCGACTATTTCCTCGATTTTGAGCTCCAGGGCATACACAAGGCACCGACTTAGGGTGTTCAACACACCTGTTCGGGCGGCTGATCTCTTTAATTCTTCCACTTGAGGAGAAAGCGTGGATAAGAAGCCGAGCATTTGCTTGATGGTCATTGTTGGTTCCTTACTGCCCATCACGGCCTTGATTGATAACATGCCTCCCGTGTACAGCTGCTCCGCAAAGGTGTATATGGCTCTCAATTTAGTCATATACTCGTGTGGCAGGTTGACGGCTCGGGCACCTACAACAGGGGTATAAGTATTTGGAGATTTGTGATCCCAACCTGGTTAATTAAAAGAAGTTCAGCGATCAAACTTACCAAACATGGTGTCGGGAGGATAACCGCGGGGTAGGCTCATCAAGCCGGTTCGTTCATTTCCGGCCCAATGGACATGAACGTATGAAGATTCCCAAGGCCCAAGTCCTTTGACCGGCTAGGCATCATCTGCCGGCTGGAAGACGAGGCGGCCACCTTTCTGGCCGGCCAGACAACCCCTGCCGGTTAGTATCCAGGCGGCCTCCCCTTCAGAGTCGGCCTGGTCCCGCCAGCCGGACTGAGGAGGAGGCGGCCACACTCAAGCCGGCTGACCAAGCTGGCTAGCCGGCCGAGGATCACAAGTCACAGCAGATCGTAGGTCACGAAGAGACCTCTCGATTAAAGGTAGCTACGCGTCAGGAAAGGTACAGGATCAGGGCGCCCGGCAGGTACGAGCGTCGGCGGCCACGCCGCTGACCTACCCCGGCTTTGATCCATCACCTAGCATAGTGTTGGACCGTCACACTCCCACTCCATTACTGCACTCGGCGTGGGAACAGTGGAGGCGGTCGTACTACCTGCCCATGAAGAATCTCGCGGGGCAACGCTGGACGTACAGCGCGTGTTCAGCTTCAGCCTTACACGAGAGCCCCATTGGCCAGCCGGCGGGTCCCACAGGCAATCGATACCATGCAGCCAACGGGCCCCTCATCGACAAGACAAGACCCTTGTGGGCCCCTGGCCAGCCGGCGAAGCAGCCAGCCGGGTCCCACGCTTGTACCCTTTATCCATATTGTAGGCCGGCGGGTTCGTCTATAAAATCCCCCGGTCGCCCCCCATGCAAGGGGGCCGATCCTTCACCAGTCATTCAACGCAACTCATTCCCCAACCACACAGAGAGAGGTAGAGACGAGCCGGCTGCTCCCCTCTTCCTCCTCCTAACACAGCTCCAGGAGCGACATTGTACTCTGTTCCTATACATCAAACACACTAGCAGGATTAGGGGTATTATCTCTACGGAGAGCCCTGACCCTGGGTACATCGTGCGTCCCATGCGTGTACCAACCTCGTTCCCAGCGCCCACCTTTGTCCCTTCGGTTATCACCGACTTTAGCCTACCTATGGCATATGTTGTGAGTACTCACCGACATTTAGCGCCCACCATGGGGCCGATCGCGGCATTGGCTGGCTTTACGCGCTAGGCGGGGCCCCGCACCTACACCACCGGATGCATCACGTCTGGATCAGTCTGCATGCCTGTGGAGACCTCTTTCGATGAGGCGACACCCATGATGATCGACGTCCCCGTCCGGCATGCGGATTCGGACGAAGATTATGATGACGAGGCGATCCCTATCGTCGTCGTCGCTGCTATGGAGAACCTCGGCGTTCTCTTCAGCGACCTTCGCCTCAACAACGACCCGCGCTACTTCGGCGAGGACTACGACGTTCAGGCGCTCTGCGCCAGCTTCAGCAGGCTCTCTATCGCTGAGATGCCTGCCCACGACGTTTACCCCAGTAACATCCTCATCTTCGACGGCCCTCCGCCGTCGGTGGGGTTCTTCACCCCATACCATGTTGCTGCCGTCTCCAACACCATGGAGGTGATGGTTATCGGCGCTGGCACGGCTCCCGGCAAGGCCTCCGCAGGCGCCGGCGAGCCCGCTGTGGCCGCCGCTGATACTCTTTGGGACGCCATCGCCAGCCTGAAGACACCGGTCACCACTTCCGCCGACCCTGCCGACGCACGGACCTCGTTGGAGGAGGCTCGCAAGCGCATCTTGGAGGAGGGCATCGTCGTAGCTTCGGCAAAACGTCGGTTGGAGGCTACCAGGCACGAGTATAACTCCGCTTACGGTCTCATTCCGATTTCCAAGGCTCCCAGCCGGCTTGGATCGGTCCGCAGCCGCGGCCGGTTCGTCGCCGAGGTACTAGGCGGTGATCTGCCCACCTACGAGATTCCTGCGGCCAACATGCGAGCGGCGCAGGCAGCCATGGAGGAGATGGAAAGCCTGGAAGGCGAGGAGCGCGCCTTCGAGGAGAAGCGTGTCAAGGATCTCCTTGACGCCGCCAACCAGCAACACGCTCGGTTTGACCCCGGCCAGGCTCAATCGGAGTCCCCGGGACCGAACTCAGGGGCTTGCCGCAACCCTAGCGGCCAGCACCACGCAGAAGGATCTTCCTCGCATCGCCCTTTCGGCTAGAGTGGCGAGGGAAGCCAAGACCGACGCTCTAAGCGTCAGAGCAAGCACACTTCGGGCTTGCCTCGCGGAGGCGACGAGGGCGATTCAGACGGTGGGGATCTTCCCCCGCGAAGAACTCACGCCTCTGGCTCCCGAGGCGCCTCCCCTCTCGCCTCCGGGGCTGGCGTCCCCGTCACGCAGGATGAGGGGACACCCGTCGGCGTATCATCGCCCTGGCCCAGTCGGCCCTCCTAGAGGAAGACGGACCCGTCGGTCCGGCATGCTTCGGCCCCCGGATCCGAGGGGAGCCGTTCCCCCGAGGTTTCACCCTGCCTCGGGATACGCCGAAATACAACGGCACGGCCAAGCCAGAAGACTGGCTGATCGACTACACCACGGCTGTAGGCATCGCCAGGGGCAACAAGAGCGTAGCGGTTCGCTACATGCCACTCATGTTGGCCGGCTCGGCACGGACTGGGCTTAACAGCATGTCGGCCGGCAGTGTCAACTCCTGGGTGGACTTCGAGGAGGCGTTCATCCGCAACTTCACTAGCACCTACAAGCGCCCTGGCCGGACCCGCGAGCTCGCCATGTGCGTCCAGAAGGCCGATGAACCGCTCCCCGACTACGTCACGCGGTGGACTGAGCTCCGCAATTCCTGCGAGAGGGTGCATGAGGTACAAGCCATCCAGTACTTCATTGACGGATGCCGAGACGGCACCCTCCTCAAGCACAAGCTCATGTGCGCCAAGCCCACCTCTTTGGTGGTGCTCATGGCCAAGGAGGACAAGTACGCCATGGCCGACTTGGCAATGGGCATCAAGGAACCTGCCTTGGACAAGGTTGTGCCTACGCTAGCTACTCCCAAGCCGGCTGGGAACAACCGAGGTGGCCAAAATAACTACAAGCGCAAGGCGGATCAGATGGATCCCCGCTCCAACAACAAGCTGGTCGCCAATGTTGATGGCGAGGCGTCGGCTTCTCAAGCCGGCCCTCCACGAAAGCGTCCCAATCGGGGCAGCCCAAACTGGCTGCCCAGGCAGTCCCTCGAGCAGCTGCTCAACGCCCCCTGCAAGATATATTCTAGGGCGACGCCGTCTACCCATACCCTTCGACTGTGCAGCATCGCACGCCGGCTGTCGCAAGGGGATGGCTTGCCGGCTCCTCCGGGTGCGCAGGCGGCACCCCATGCACCGGCTCCAAATCACGCTCCGCTTCCGCCGCCATCGCCTCGCGATGACGGTCCCCACCTTGACGACTATCCTCATCAAGACAAAGCATTCGTCGTCTTCACGAGCGAAGGCGACGACAAACATAGCCTGCACCAAAGACGGCGCGAGGTAAACGCCACTGTCCCCTCGGTTCCCCAGTACATGCATTGGTCGGGCAAACCAATCACATGGAGTCGGGTGGACCATCCATCGGTGATGCCCAACCCGGGGTCATACGCACTCATCCTTGACGCCATCTTCGCCTCCAAAAGGCTCACCTGCCGATTCTCCCGGGTGCTGGTCGATGGCGGCAGCAGCATCAACATCCTCTACCTCGACACTCTCCTCAAGCTCAGGCTCAAGGAGACGGACATCCTGCCAACCAGCACTGTCTTCCATGGCATCGTGCCTGGGCAGTCATGCTCGCCCATCGGCAAGATCCAGCTGGACGTCCTCTTCGGCGACAAGGCCCACTTCTGCCGAGAGTCCACATGGTTCGAGGTAGTGGACCTCAGTAGCCCATATCACGCGCTGCTGGGAAGACCGGCTCTGGCCAAGTTCATGGCTATTCTGCATTACACCTACCTGAAAATGAAGATGTCGGGTCCCAAGGGCATCATCACTGTTGTTGGCGACTACAAGAAGTCGCTCGAGTGTGCCCAAGATAGCGGCCGCCTCGCCGACGCCTTGGTGATTGCTGAGGAGAAGCGGCAGATCGACCGGCTCATGGCCCAGGCTACCGAGCAGCCGGTGATTCCTTCTCCTCCGTCCCAATTGGCCGGGGAGGGCTCTTTCAAGCCGGCTAAAGAGACCAAGCAGGTCCCACTCGACCCTGCCAACCCGAAGCATTGCGTCACCATCGGGGTTGGCCTCAGCCGCAAATAGGAAGGAGAGCTCGCCGACTTCCTTCGTGAGAATCGGGACATCTTTGCATGGTCCCCCAAGGACATGCCGGGTGTTCCAAGGAAGCACACCGAGCACAAACTTCACGTGCGACCGGATGCAAAGCCGGTGAAACAACTTTTTCGCCGCTTCGCCGAGGGGAAGCGGCGCACAAGTGGAGAAGAGGTCACCCGGCTCCTTGCAGCCGGCTTCATCATGGAGGTTTTCCAGCTGGACTAGCTGGCTAACCCAATCCTGGTGCTGAAGAAGAACAACACATGGCGAATGTGTATCGACTATACTAGCCTGAATAAGGCCTGTCCGAAAGACCCTTTCGCGTTGCCTAGGATAGATCAAGTGATCGACTCCACTTCAGGCTGCCAACTGCTGTCATTTCTGGATGCTTATTCGGGCTACCATCAAATCAAGCTCGATCCAGCTGATCGCCTGAAAACCTCCTTCATCACGCCCTTTGTGGCCTACTGCTACACCACCATGACGTTCGGTCTGAAGAACGCAGGTGCAACATTCCAACGTTGCATGCAGCAGTGCCTACTGCCATAGATTGGCAGAAACATCCACGTCTATGTGGACGACATCGTCGTCAAGATGAAGCAGCACTTCAGCCTCCTCGACAACCTACGGGAGACATTTGCCAATCTGCGCGAATACAATATCCGGCTCAACCCCGAGAAGTGCGTCTTCGGGGTCCCAGGCGGTAAACTCTTGGGGTTCTTCGTGTCCGCCCGCGGCATCGAAGCAAACCCTGAGAAGATCAGCACCATCGAGCGGATGGTGCGGCCGGCTCGGATCCTCGACGTCCAAAAGTTCCCCGGCTTCTGGGCATCCCTCAACCGGTTCGTCAGCCGGCTTGGCGAGAAGGCCCTTCCACTCTACCAGCTCATGAAGAAGACGACAAAGTTCGAGTGGAATGACCAGGCAGACGAAGCCTTCCGCGACCTCAAGCGGGTAATCTCGAGCCTGCCAATCTTGGCAGCCCCATCTGAAAGGGAACCCATACTCATATACATCGCGGACACCACTCGCGTGGTCAGTGTAGTGTTGGTAGTTCAGCATAAATACGAAGGCAAGGCCCTGCCAGTACATCGCCCTGTCTACTACCTTAGCGAGGTCTTGTCCGCCTCTAAGCAGAACTACCCTCATTATCAAAAAATCTGTTATGGTGTTTACCTTGCTGCAAAGAAATTAAAACAATACTTCCAAGAGCATTCCATCACTGTGGTGAGCACTGCTCCGCTTTGAGAGATCATGGGTAACCGTGATGCCACAGGCAGAATTGCCAAATGGTCCATCGCCATCGCGGACCATGATATTCGGTACGAGCCTCGCACTGCCATCAAATCACAGGTGGTGGACGACTTCTTAGTCGACTGGGCCGAGACCCAGTTCGTGCCACCACCTCCAGACTCCACGCATTGGCGGATGCACTTCGATGGCTCGAAGATGCGGACAGGGCTGGGAGCCAGCATCATCTTGACGTCTCCGAAAGGGGACCAACTCAAGTATGCTCTCCAGATCCATTTCGCCGCCTCCAACAACGTCGCCGAGTACGTAGCACTGGCTCATGGCCTCCGGCTTGCCAAGGACATCGGCATCCGGCGGCTCATTTGCTTCGGCGATTCAGACTTGGTGGTGCAGCAGGTCTCTGGAGAATGGGACGCCAGGGACGCCAACATGGCAAGCTACCGCTTCCTCATCCAGTAGCTCAGCGGCCCCTTCGAGGGTTGTGAGTTCCACCATGTTCCCAGGGCGGAAAATGAGGCGGCCGATACGCTGGCGAAAATTGGCTCCACGAGACAGGCCATTCCAACCAATGTCTCCCTTGAGAAACTCCACAAGCCGTCTATCAAGCCGTCTCCTGAGTGTCGCCGGCTGCGCTGATTACGCCGGCTGCAGACCCCACGCCGACTGCACCGGCGGCACCAGCTCCAAATGCGACACTGACTGAGTCTACGGTGCAAGCGCTGTCGGCTCCACCAACTACATCGGCTTCGGATCCTATTCCGGCTCCATTGGTCCAACCGACTCCAATAGCGGCACTAGCTACAATAACAACCCCGGCTCTGTCTGGGCTCGAATCCTCCTAGTGGGTGGACATCATGGAGATAGATGGTGAGCCGGCTGCAATAATAACACAAAGACACCATCAAGCTCGGGGGCTGCAGAAGCTTCCAACAGTCAAGACGAAGCAGAGGCGACCTTTGTGTCGGCTCCATCATGGGCTCAAGCTATTCTGGCCTTCCTTCTTCGCGGCGAACTTCCTCAGAATGAGGCGGAGGTCAGACAGATCCAGCGCAGGTCCGTCGCCTACGCCATCATCAACCGCGAATTGGTGTGAGGCAGCACGACCGGCGTGTTCTAGCGCTGCGTCGAATCAGAAAAAGGGCAGGAGATCCTCAGAGACATCCACCAGGGGGAGTGTGGGCATCATGCCGCCCCCAGAACCCTGGTGGCTAAAGCATTCTGCCATGGATTCTACTGGCCCACGGCCATCGAGGAGGTCGTGGATCTGGTGGACAAATGCGAAGGCTGCCAACGCTTCAGTGGACAAAGCCACGTGACGCCTTCGGCGCTGAAAACCATTCCCTTATCATGGCCATTCGCCGTCTGGGGACTGGACATGGTTGGGCCCTTCAAGACGGCTGGCGGAGGGATGAGACATCTTTTGGTTGCCGTCGACAAGTTCACCAAGTGGATCGAAGCCAGACCTATCAAGAAGCTTGACGGCCCCACTGCCGTCAGATTCATCACAGACATCTCTGTACGATATGGCGTTCCCCACAGCATCATCACCAACAATGGCACCAAGTTCGCCAAGGGCGCCCTGGCGCTCTACTGTTCCAAGGTAGGCATCCGGCTCGACTTGGCCTCAGTGGCACACCCTCAGTCAAACGGCCAAGCGGAGAGGGCCAACGGCCTGATCCTAGCCAGCATCAAGCCAAGGCTGGTGGCACCACTGGTCAGGTCAGCCGGCTGCTGGATTGAAGAACTGCCGGCTGTGCTATGGAGCCTCCACACCACGCCCAACCGGTCGACCGGCTTCACTCCATTCTTTCTGGTATATGGGTCCGAGGCTATTATCCCCACGGATGTCGAGTTCGACTCGCCTCGGGTCACCCTATACAGAGAAACAGAGGCGAATGAGGCCAGAGAAGACGGTGTGGATCTCCTCGAAGAAGCAAGGGACTTGGCTTTGAGCCAGACGGCCATCTACCAACAGAAGCTGAGGTACTACCACAGCAAAAAGATCAGGCCTCTCTCTTTCAGGGAGGGAGACTTGCTCCTCAGAAGAATCCAGCGCACTGCCGGCCAGCACAAGCTCTCACCCCCTGGGAGGGACCCTTCGTCATCAGTAGGGCGCTGCACAACAACGCTTACTACCTGATTGATGCCCAGAAGCCAATGAAGCGCAAGAGGGACGACTCCGGCCAAGAAACGGAACGCCCATGGAACGCACCGTTGCTTCGCCCGTTCTACTGCTAAAAGGCAGAAGTCAAGCAAAGGAAAGAGCATACACATGTATCTTCCTCCCTCTTCAGGGAACAACGAAGGCAATAAAAAGAGCATGCTCCATGTTTCTTTTTATTGAGACTTTTCACTCAGTGTACGGGCTACACCGCGTACCACCTCGTGCTGGCTTAATCAAGCCCGGAGGCTACGCAGAGCGGCCCCTTGCTGGCCTCAAACAGGCTCGGGGGCTCGCTAGCCGCCTGGACGGCCCACCCTTGTAAATGGACACATAGTGTACCGGCTAACTCCTGGTCCCTCGCTCGAGCCTGCGGGCTGGCTCCGGTCGCTCGGTTCGTGAGGTGACGCCAGGTCAGGTCGAATAGATGCAAAGTCCGGCTACACTTGGGATGCCGGCTCAGGCTGGCTCGATCATATATACGATCTCACTGAAGTCTCAAGACGGCCTCCGAGTGCCAGGAACAACGGCTGCAATAAAAAGAGTTTTCACTCAGTGTACGGGCTACACCGCGTACCACCTCTTGCTGGCTTAATCAAGCTCGGAGGCTACGCAACGCGGCCCCTTGTTGGCTTTAAACAAGCTCGGGGGCTCGCTAGCCGCTCGGATGGTCCACCCTTGTAAATGGACACATAATGTACCGGCTGAATACTGGTCCCTCGTACGAGCTTGCGGGCTGGCTCCGGTCGCCTGGCTTGCGAGGTGACGCCAGATCAGGTCGAATACATGCAAAGTCCAGCTACAGTTGGGACGACCGACTCGAGTTGGCTCATTCAAGCCGGCCTCTGATTGGCTTATGTCTTTTTCTTTATGTCTTGATGGCTTCGGATAAGAGAATTCAACCAGGAATCAAAAGATGGGATCATAAGACAACACGCTTGGTGACGAATATAATGCTGAATATATACATTCACAAAAGCATTGGCCCATGGCCCACGTTCGTTACATCCCTCCGGGGGTAGAACCAAAAACACAGAAAGACACCGGTTACGGGATAGCGGCCTTAGTGGTCGTCTCGGCCGCTGTTCCTGATGTGGTGACATCATCGCCTCCGGCTCCTCCCGAGGTGGTTGCGCCGTCTACCCCGCTGAGGCCCCCGGCTCCGCCAATCCCGGAGTCGGCATACGCCGCACCGCTGGAGGCGGCAACAGATTCCGCAGCCCAGACCGCTTCGTCGGAGCTGCCGTCGGTGTCATAGGGCTGAAGGCCGTGCAGATCTTCAGCGATCACATCGCCGTCTTCACCCTGCTCCAAGACGAAGTCATCCCAGGCTGCGTACTCGTCCACGGCGCTGGCTCTCACACGAAGCTCCTCCTCCATGCCTTGCAGCTCCGCCTCTGAGCCATCGCGCTGGGCAGCCAGCTTGCCCAAGTTCAAGTTTTGATACCATAACTTGGCCAAGTGTCGGGCCTTATAAGCCCCAGACCGCGCTGCGGAGGCACGCCAGGCGTCCTGGCGCTCTCCACCCACTTCAAGCCAGCGGGCGAGCCGACTTATGGACGCCGGCTCCACGTACTCCGGCCACAGGGCCACCACCATCGATGAGCCTGCAACCTGGAGCTGAACCACAGACTCGCCCAGGGCGTGCAGGCGGGCCCGAAGACCCACCCCGATCTCCTCCATGCTCCAGCCGGAGGTAGTGTCTACCTCCTGCCCGGCCGTGCGACGCTCTTCACGGCACACCTCAATGACAGTGTCGACTGCGACCTGGGTCTTGGGGAAGAGATCTGGAGCAACGACAACCAGGACGTAAGAACACAGCAAGAGGAGGAGACGGCAAAAAGACCAAACACAAAACAAGGAAAAGAGACCCACGATGGAAGGCGTCGTCGGTCTCGTGGGAGACCTCGAGGACCTCGCGCTCCCGCACCTTACTCCCATGAGTAAGGCAGGCGACTTCCACCTGGAGGGTCGCAGCGGAGTCCAGAGCCTTGGCCAGCTGCGTCTGCTTCTGGGCAAGGGCTTCATCCTTCTCCCTCAAGGTGGCGTCCTTGAGGTCCACCTCCTTGAGGTGAAGCGACACGAGGCGGTCCACGTCGGCAGAGTAGGAGGCCTCCTTCTCCTGTAGCGTGGCCTGCAGCCGGTCCAACTAGACCCGGCCAGCCGCCTCGAGCTCCTTCTTCCCTGCCTGAAGAAGATCCACCTGCTCTTGGAGCCGGCCGCCGGCGTTGCGCAGGACATCACGCTCTGCGGCAACCTCGCCCAGCCGGGCTTCAAGCTCGGCAATCCGGCTATCAGCACCCAGGTGCTGGTCCCGTAGCTCGTTGTATGCCTGTACCTGAGCATCGTAAAGCGTCTGCCAAAGGGGAGAGAAAGATAACAGGATTAAGATTCGACCTGGTTAAAAGCCTAACCAGCCCAATTCTCGGGGGCTACACCCAGTGGGTGCGCTTGAACGCCCCCACTGAAGAAAACAGTGCAGGGTAAAAGGCCTCCAAGAGATTCGGACCGGTTGGCCATCAACCCGCCCGATTCTCGGGGGCTACACCCAGTGGGTGCGCTGCCGCGCCCCCACTAACGCCAAGAGAAGAGAAAAAAGTGCAAAGAAAAACCAAGGAAGGCAAGGCCTACCTGGGTGCGGGCTTCCAGGCGCTCCATGTCGTCGCATACCACGCGGGCGGCCTGCTCCAGCTTCGACCGACTACTGGTAAACATCGTCACCAGCTCCGGTACGTTGGAAAGAACGATGCCGACGGGCAGCAGCACGCGGTCCAAGTTCGCCGCGGCCATGTCTTCATGGGCTGGCTCCCAGCTCGGCCCCCGGCCCTTGGCACAACAGGGCCGTGCTGGGGAACGACGATGGCGCCGACTCCTGGTGCCGGCTCGACAGCCAGCTCGGGCGCCGTCCCGACCGACGCTACCTCCCTGCACGAGGCGGATGAGCCGCGTCCAGCACATCCATGGTCTCCCTGGGGCATCAGGGGCCGCGTCCGGCGCTGTCAGGTCCAGCACCGGCGCGTCAGGAGCCTCTTCGGCCCTGGGAGAAACAGGGATCGTCTCCAGGTCCACCTTCTCCAGGGCTGTCGGTTCAGATGGCTGGGCCCCTTCGGTCCTTGGGGTCGACCTGGAGGCGGCCTCGCTAGCTGGCTCCTCCACACGGGCACGTGCGGAGGGGTCATGTCTAGCCTTTGCACGCTTCTTCGCCGGACTCTCGACCCGGCTGGGGCGAGGCTGGCCCATGGCGTCCTTCCCCACAGCCGTGTCCCACCGACGGTTGGACTCTATCTCGAGCTCCCTCTTGGCAGCATCAGCTGCTGCCCAGCCCGCCCGCTCGGCTGCGAGGCGGTGTCTTCATCCGCATCCTCCGCCTCCCTGTCAAGCCAAGCTCCTCAGGAACAAAGCTCATCTCAAGATGGGGAAAGGAAAAGAGGAGGAAACCATACCCTGCAACTACCGGGACCTGCCTTCGGCCACCGCCACGGCGCCCCTTGGCGCCGCGTGCTCGCTGCCCGGCTGGAGGACCCGGCGTCGGTCGCTTAGAGGCCGGCCGGGAAGCTGTGGCACCCTTTCCCTTCTTCCCGACTGCCTTGACGCCGGCCACGTGTCAGTGGTGGGCTGGTGACCTCCTCCACCTCGTCGGAGTCTTCCTCGAAGGCTGCATCAGAATAGAATGTGGCTTCCTCGTCGTAGTCTGTCCAGTCTGCTACGGCGTCCGCGTGTACTCACCAGACGGCTCGATCCCTTCCAACTCCAGGGGATCTCCCGAGTCGGCGGAGGAGTCTGAGCGGGGCTCCATCGCACCCTCGTCCTCCATCTTGGAGGCGTCGGACACCTCCATGTCAGGAGCAGGCTGACGGAGGGACCCCTGCAGGGTCTTGAACAGCTACAAAAAAGGAATTCAACCAAAGGCTCAGCAAAGCCACCGGCATCAAGACAAAACAACAGAGTAGAATGGAGTAAGGCTACCATCAGAGGCGGGTGAGCCCGGTTGAACGGGGACATGCCCCATGTCCATTCCCCGCCCTGATCCATGCGGGCGGTGGAGATCTGGTTCACCCTTCGTGCTACAACGCCAGGGGTAAACCTCTTGGTGGACAGCCGACATGGATCAAGCTGGCCACTCATCTGGCAGACCAGATGCGGCCGCCTCTGCAGAGGCAGAATCCGGCGGACCACAATGGTGGCAAGAAGGTCGCGACTGAGGAGGCTGCTCTTCCCCAAGATGTCAAGGTGGGCGCAGATAAGCGCCACCTCAGGATGCGGCCTAGGAGTCTCCGCATCCCAGTTCCGCCGCGTCGGAGGAGTGATGGCAAACGGGGGCTTGTTGAGGGCGTCCTGGGCCGGGTCGGCACCCTTAACGTAGAAGAAACCCTTCTGCCAATGCTTGATGGAGTCTTCCAGAGGCATCTAGGGGAAGCCAGACTTCAGGCGATGGTGCACCAGCGCGGCCCCGCATGGCGTCATGTGGCGCGGCCCCGGAAGCTTCTCCACCTTGGATTTCTCCATGTCGATGGATTGCTGCTTGAAGAAGAATAGGTTGTGCCACAGATCGACGCGAGGCTCGATCCCCATGAAGCCCTCGCACAGGACCACGAAGGCGGCCAGCTGTAGTATGGCGTTCGGCGCCAGATGATGCGGTTGGAGGCCGAAGAACTGGAGCCATTCGACGAAGAAGGAGCTAGCCGGGAGCCCGAAGCCCCGGTAGAAGTGCTCGACGAAAACGACAACCTCTCCCGCAGTGGGTGCGGGAGCGTTCTCGGAGCTGGGAAGGCGCACCGACACTTGGGAGGCCGGGGGAAGCAGTCGATGGTGACGAAGCGCCTCGATGTGCCCCTCGTCGACGTCGCTGCCCAGCCAGGCCCCCTGCAAGGACGCCTGCTGCATCGACGACTTCTTTGAGGAAGAACCGCCGGCCATGGCTGCGGGTGGTGAGAGCTCGAAGCGGTTGACGGAGGTCTCGACGGCGAAGATGAAGAAGACGAAGGGTGCGAGCTCTTCTTCTCAGGACGCAAGGAGGAAAAGAGCACGGAGTAGGGCGAGAAGAGGGGGCGAATGGCCTCCTCGAAACCCTCGCGTCCCATTTAAACCCCCACGAAGCGTCGTGGGGAGGGGATCCGGTTTGCACCAAGGCCCCACTAATCCCGTGTATTACGGGCGGTAACACTCCCCTAAGACCAACCGTCGCGGAGTAAATCCGAAGAGGTTCTCCCGCACGGAGGCCGAGGGGGTGTCGTGGCGGGACCCAGGGTCCAGGCCCGGTCCCGTCAGCAGTAATCGCCATCATTATGCCAGGCGCGGCTTGGCACGTGGTGTTCTCTGTGCCAGTTACGACTGGACCGAGGCGTCGCTTCAAAGCCACCCGGTTCCGAAGCCGGCGTCCTTCGCCGCGAACAACAACCAAAATATCAAGACAAATCAACAAGCCGGTGAGGCCGCCCGCCCGCACGCGGCAGACCTCACCAGCTTCCGGGGACTACTGTTGGGGGGGTAACCCCGGGGTAGGCTCATCAAGCCGGTTCCATCATTTCCGGCCCAATGGACTTGAACGTATGAAGATTCCCAAGGCCCAAGTCTTCTGACCGGCTAGGCATCACCTGACGGCTGTACGACGAGGCGGCCACCTTTCTGGCCGGCCAGACAACCCCTGCCGGCTAGATTCCAGGCGGCCTCCCCTTCAGAGCCGGCCTGGTCCCGCCAGCCGGACTGAGGAGGAGGCGGCCACACTCAAGCCGGCTGACCAAGCCGGCTACACGGCCGAGGATCACAAGTCACAGCAGATCATAGGTCAGGAAGAGACCTCTCGATTAAAGGTAGCTACGTGTCAGCAAAGGTATAGGATCAGGGCGCCCGACACGTACGAGCGTCGGCGGCCACGCCGCTGACCTACCCCGGCTCTGATCCATCACCTAGCATAGTGTTGGACCGTCACACTCCCACTCCATTACTGCACTCGGCGTGGGGAACAGTGGAGGCGGTCGTACTACCTGCCCATGAAGAATCTCGCGGGGCGACGCTAGACGTACATCGCGTGCTCAGTGTCAGCCTTACGCGAGAGCCCCATTGACCAGCCGGCGGGTCCCACAGGCCATCGAGACCATGCAGCCGGCGGCCCCCTCATCGACAAGACAAGACCCTTGTGGGCCCCTGGCCAGCCGGCGAAGCAGCCAGCCGGGTCCCACGCTTGTACCCTTTATCCATATTGTAGTCTGGCGGGTTCGTCTATAAAACCCCCCGGTCGCCCCCATGCAAGGGGGTTGATCCTTCACAAGTCATTCAACACAACTCATTCACCAACCACAGAGAGAGAGGTAGAGACGAGCCGGCTGCTCCCCTCTTCCTCCTCCGAACACAGCTCCAGGAGCGACATTATACTATATTCCTATACATCAAACACACCAGCAGGATTAGGGGTATTATCTCTACGGAGAGCCCTGACCCTGGGTACATCGTGTGTCCCATGCGTGTATCAACCTCATTCCGAGCACCCACCTTTGTCCCTTCGGTTCTCACCGACTTTAGCCTACCTATGGCATATGTTGTGAGTATTCACCGACACATGGCGACTGTCATATTGGATATATGCTTTTTCAAGTCAGCCAGCTCCTGTTGGGCGGCTTTCAGTTTTTGTTCTGCTTGTTCAGCATGCTTCAAGGTGGCGGCTTGGTCGGCGTTGGCTTTCTTCTCAAATTTCTCCTGGTCAGCCTTCAATTTTTCTAACTCGGCCTGCAACAAGCGGAATTTAGTCTCCAGCCGAGAGTAAGCATCCTATTGACCAGTCAAATTCTTCTTTAAGTCGGCTACCGCCGGCTCACTCTGGGCCATAGACTCCTGCACATAATATTTGGGGAGACAAGTCTCAGAATTTTTGCACGCAATACTCCTATCTCTTGAGGGCTAATGTATGTTTTTTTATCAAAAAGTCATACCACATACAAGACCCGGCTCATCTTCTACAAAGATGACCCGGCCCTTGGGGGTTACAGGTTGAAGTTTTCTATAACAAGACCCGGCTCATCTTCTACAAAGATGACCCGGCCCTTGGGGGCTACAGGTTGAAGTTTTCTATTACAAGACCCGGCTCATATTCTACAAATATGACCCGGCCCTTGGGGGCTACAGGTTTAAGGTTTCTATTACAAGACCCGGCTCATCTTCAAAAAGATGACCCGGCCCTTGGAAGGCTAATGACTATAGGAACATATCTCCGCATACCTCGTGTTCAGTCCTCATAAGTCGGAGGAGGCTTTTCTTTAGCTCAAAATCCTTCTCCAGGTGAGTTGTGAAGCCGGAGCATAGCTGGTCAAATTCCAGCTTCTCGTATTGAGGAAGTTTGAGGTGTTCTGAGTCGCCATTAGGGGAAAGGCAATTTCCCTTAGATGTATGTTTGGAGAGCATGACAGTTGGAGGAATAGAGTAGCCAAACTCGGTAACCACGACGTCTGGACCGTCGGTCGCCTTGAGAGGGCTTGGCGGGTTACTCTGGCCAGCGGTTTCTTTCAAAATGACGGGCGAGTCATCCCGGGCATCGGGAATGTCGCTTGCAGGAATGTCGCAAGCCGCCTTCTGCTCCCCTTCAGCCTCAGGAATAGATGTGCCCATGCCTAAGGCGTCAGATGATTGTTGTGCGGGAGGAGAGTCGTCGGTTTTCCTCTTCTTTGCTTGTGCCCTGCGATAAATCGCCAAGGTTAAAAGCACATGTTATTGTTTAAAAAGCCTGGGTTAACAGTGTAAACTTACCCTTGCACGCGAACCATCGGCGGGAGAGCAGAGATAGCCGAGTCACCAGATGTGGGAGGAGAAGTCTGACAGGACAAAGACTTGAAAGTCACAAAAATGGTGGGTTATATTTCACATGTCAAAAGATACAACAAGACAGGCGTACCTCACTGGTCCGTTTGCGACCCGTCGTTTTCTCGGGCAGTCCAGTGACCAAGTCGCTAGAGCGACTTCGGGTCTTGCGAGAGGGGGTGAATCTTGTTTTCTTCAAAAGGAAATCAGGGTCCATATAAGCATGAGGAGGAGATATGGGCACTTTTCCGCAGATCCGCCTCGCTGGTCTAGGGGAAGAAGAAGGTGAGTCAGAAGAAATGGAAATTACCTCGACTGCATCGTTCTTGCTCTCATCTTCATCACCCTACATGAAAAGATATATGGTATAAACTTAAGTCAGAACATATAGAGAAGGGACAAGGAAAAAGCCTTACCTCATAATTTGCCTCGTGTGCATGAGATTCGCCAACAAAAGATGAATCTTTGATGGCGGTTTTCTTCTGGCTCACCATCTTTTTCTTCTTGGGTGGCACCTTGGTGGACTTTGGGGGGACGGCTTTGGGACCCCGCCGCCAAAACACATCGGTTTTCTGACAAACAAGACAAGTGGTGGCTTAGATTCTTACTGGAAGCACCGGGTTGGGACGGCAGAAACCAGGCCGATCTTGGCACATTCTTCCAGAGACTCGCCGGTTAATCTCTTGATGACTCCGACGATTTCGCTCTCTGAAAGTTGGAGGCGACTGACGCATTGTGGATGCTCTAAGGTGCCATCATAATCATATATCAACCCGTCGCGGCAGCTCAAGGGAAGAATATTCCACTCTATCCAACAGCGGAACAAGTCGATCCCGATGAGCCCGTTGTTGTACAAGAATTTCAGATCTGAAAAAAGTGGAATGAACTCCGACTCTTCTTCTTGAGTAAGCTTGTCAGGGAATTTGAAATCCATAGGCAAGTGGTCTGCTCTGAAACCCAGAAGAGGGTTCTCGCCTCGTGGAACCATGACTCGGCCCATCCTTTGGGGTGGCTGGGCAAAAGAACTACCGGGAATCCACGCTCGCGGCGTCTCTGAGCGTTGACTCCTCCAAGCTCATGGTTAGGACCGTTAGAGAACTCGGTGTGGCGGTTTAAGTGGAAGAAGTTCCAGAACAAAGGGATCGAGGGTTCTTTCTGTAAGTACACTTCAGACAAGCCTTGGAATTGGCATAGATTGGTGATGGAATTGGGTCCTAGGTCTTGAGGATGAAGGTTGAGGAAGTGCAGGGCGTCTCGAAAGAACTTTGATCCAGGCGGCTTGAGTCCACGCTCGAGGTAGTCGGTAAAGATCACCACTTCTCTTGGCCCCGGGTTGGGAATCGGCTCGCCCGGGGCGGTTCTCCAACCAATAATCTCTTTATTGTCAAGGAGACCCGCCTCGACGTATTTCTCGAGTGTGGCATCATCGACTTTGGTTGTCAACCAACCACATTTCGTGATGGTCATGACTACAAAAAAATGGAGTGCGAGGTGACTGAGCAAAGATTAGAAAGTATTCTAACCCGCTGGTATGGGTCCTTGGTGTTTACAAAAGGGTTTAGTAACTCGCCCACCAGACTGAATGAAGGGGCGTCCTGACTACAGTAATTAAACTAAGTCGCCATGAAGGCTGAAGTTAAAAGGCGACTCTTGAAAACGTTATTGTCCTTAGAAATATTCTCAATGGGTGAAAAAACATGTTCCTATGGATAGGCGGAAAGCTATGGATCTACGGACAGGTAAAAAAAGGAAATATATCCGAGGTAATGGCGATGAACTGCGCGCATAGTACAACTACAGGGCTGGTCAACATAGCACGTGTTTTGAACTAGCGGGAGTTTGAGATTAAAATGGTCGATGCCTATTGCAATCTGAAGCTAATCATGGCGACGGGGAGCAGATCTAACATATCTCGAGGTGTTCATCCTGCCATGGAGTTAAGAGCTACGGCCATGGAGGTCTTGGTCTACACCTAAGAGAGGGAAGAAGTGTACCTGACAACAGGGGATCGCCGCTGGGAACGGAGGCTCGGGCCTTCGTGTTCCTTGCCGTCGGGAGAGCCACGGTCGATGGAGAAAGACTCCGGGAGCCGAGGATGATGCCAGGCGATGGAGCCGAGGAAGACACCGGGATGCTGGAGCTTGAAGACGATGTCGGGAGGCCGGTGCACGGAGACGAAGGCGAAGACGAAGGTGGAATGGGGGTAGGTGACGAGGCTCCTCTTCCCCCCATTTCTCTTGTTATTTAAGGAGCGGGAACGGGAAACGAGGCTGTCAATGCGGGAATCGAGGCAACAAGTCAGTAAACGCAATGATGGCGCCTATATTTTCGGGATAAAAAATTATGGGCGAAAGATTCGCTGACAGTTACAGTGTTTGGGAACTGGAACCGAGGAGCTGAGGCGACACCCTTTAAATAATGTATGGCGACTCAGGTTAGAGTGCCAAGAATGGCGGCTCAACGTTCAGTGAAGGCTAGAAATAAGGAGAGTCAGCCCAAGATTGAAGGGAGTTTATTGACACGAATGAATTCATGACAATCTGGGGCCTAATTGTCGGGACCCCGATCCTAAGCCATAGGAATCCAGCCTGTAACACATCGCATCTCTTTTTGGTCTCACGCACGGTTAACTCCACGGCTGCAGCCTTACCTTAGCCGGGACCGTTTGCGTATTTTGACTCACGTATGCGATAGGTGTCGCTAGCAATCCAATGTCAAAGAACCCGGATCGACATGTCTAGTCATAAATCAAAGTGGCAGTTCCGCACAAGGACAGGCATACATGACCCAACAAAGCAGGTGCCGGTCATCAGCGAACGTAGACGAGTCGTAGCAAGCTACAAGGACTCCATTACGTCGCGTGACATTTCCCTAAAGAGGACAGACACATCAGCTAAGAAGGACACATGCCGGTCAACCAATGTGTCCGGAGCAGTAGCGGACTACCAAGGCTCGTTGGATCACAAAGGGGCATTTCCTTGTAAGGAGTGCTACTAAAGTTCACGACTAGGTATTCGAACCCCATACATATCAAGTATGACACACGTACGCATGGCATACCGATATGTATAGATACATCGATGGCATCACAACATAACCATAAACATACAACCTTTATTCAAGAGGCTCGGAAGAGCCACACACATAATATTACACATTAAGGTCTCTCGACCCATAATAGCAGTCATACAAATACAAGCCAGCGGAAGAGTTATAAACTTTCTGTGTGCAGACAGTGCAACTAGAAGGCACATGGCCTGACTATACTACAGAGCGGACGTAGGGCCAGATCGTAGCTGGGACACCAGCTACTCGTCGTCGTCGATGTCTACGAAGAACCCTCCATTAGGGTCATTAGCAACCTCTGCAACATTTACTAAGCAAACATGAGTACGAAGGTACTCAGCAAGACTTTAGGAGAACTAACTACTCATGCAAGGAATCAAAAGGTATTGTGGGGTTTCATGCGGGAAGCCAGCATTTGACTCGTGGCTAGACAACTTGCATTTTTAAATTAGTTTTGACAACTTGATTTCTCGCACACGAGTCCACTAACACCACAACAATACACTATCGTGGAATCATTCCGTCTCCATACAGAAATGCCGTCCACGACACTCATGCTTATCTTGACAAATTTTATGAGTAGCCATTGAAGTTATCTATGAACAACATATGTCTCCAAGTAGTCCATATCCGCGGACGCGGCTATTCGAATAGATCATAACCCTGCAGGGGTGTACTTCGTCACACACGCTCTCGCCACTTATCGCCATGTGCACGTCATGCACCTCGGCAACCTTCAAGCGGAAGCCCAGCGAGGGAGTCGGCCATGACCGTTAACCACACTAGTACCTAGTCCAGGTTTATCGCCTATCTGAGAGTAACCCGTACGGAAGTCCGGCCGAGGTTTCCGCCACGGCCTCAAACGATGTGCGCAGGGTTCCCAAGCCCACCATCCGGGTGCCACTTGGTACACCGTGCCACTACCTACCGCATCACGGCCCACCTCTCAGGTCAGCACCATGCATGGCCTCCAGCATTACTATAAACACCAGAAACTACTTGCAACTCCTGGACCGAGTACTACACGATTAATAGGCCGAGCGGGGTCATATTTCAGGGCCCAGCATGTGGTAGTATCTAGTCTTGGATTACATACACGGAACTCAGTTCCTAAGGACGGTTCCAATGAAACAACCCGCCATGTACTCCTACACAGCCTTTCACCGGTACCTTTACCAAATCAAGTTCAACACACAACCTTTGCTCACCGAACACATTCCACATTTCTGTTCATCTCCCAGATGACATACCATACACAACTCTAAGCATAGCATGCATAGCAAGATAAGGCACATCATAGCTCAAGCAACTACCAGGTATGCAAGGTTGCAAGGTTTGGCTATTTACTGTGACAAGGTTAAGTCATGCAAAGGAAGTGGGTCCAACTATCGTGGCAAGCAGTTGAAGCATTTGATCCTAATGCAATAAATAGGTGCAGGAGCAAGAACATGGGATTTATCGGGATGATCCAAAGGGTTGCTTGCCTTGTTGCTCAGAGGAGGAACGATATCCGTCAGACAGATATTCGGTGGAATCCGGGGGTGCGGAGCCTACCGGAATGAAAGGTAACATTCAATAACTATCATATGCACTCAAAATGATGCATGAGCATGGCATGAGAATGCAAGGTGATAAGTTATTATTTTCGACATGTATTAGGTTTAGAGTTGATTTAAAACACATTCGAATAGCAATTCAAACGGGTATTCTCGGATACCGGTTTAATTGATTCGACCTGATGCTCGGATCAACTTGATGTTAACATGCATGAAATGTCATGTTATGGTACTGATTTGTAATTAGGACAGTGGTGAACATTGTATATATAATGGAATTTGAATATTTTTGCAAATTCCATTTATAAAGTGATTATAAGAATTGAATTATTCCTTATTTCACAATTTAGGGTTCTGTAATTTTTTTAAACATGGTTGAAAATAGCATAATCAGAATCCTTGAATTTTTCGGATACTTTTTCATATATAAAGTATTTTCATTGGAGTTACAGATTAATTTCTATGATTTTTACAAGTTTTAGCAATTTACTGGAATTATTTCTATACTGGAAATTCTATTTATTGCATCAGGCTGACGTCAGCAGGTCAGCCGACCTGTTCAGGTCAAACCTGACAGGGGGGGCCCACTGGTCAGCCTCTCTGGGACTAATCCCGCGCTGACCAGCCCTAACTGAGGTTTGACTTGGCCTTGGGCCCACTTGTCAGCGAGTGATTAGGTCCCTAAGCTGCTGGGTTAGCTTGCCACGTCGACCCCCACCGGAGGGTGGTCGCCGGCGACCAGGCCCGCGGCAGAGGGCTCGCCGGAGGCGACCTAGACGGCGCTGCACAGCACCAAAACGCACGCGGTTTGGAGCTACAGCATGCTCGCGAAGTGGCCGATCTGACAGGACCATCTGGGGAGGCTAGGGTCGCCGGAAAAGGCGTCAGCGACGAGCCGGAGCGGCGGCCGAAGCTCGGCCTTCTATGAGGGGCGGTTCTAGGGCACGGGGAGGGCAGCTGGAGGGCTCGGCACGCTCTTGGAGGCTTCAGGAGCTCGAATCCTAGCTTGGGCGCGTGGATCGGACACCACAGCGACGGCAGCGACATGGCCGGCGGCAAGAAGCTCTTGGCCTTGGTGGGGAACTAGGATACGATCCACGGGAGAGCGTGGGGCGAGAGGGGAAACGACGACGAGCTCACGGCGGTTCCGATGGCGCTGAAGAGGGGCTCGGGGATGCGCCGGAGGAAGCGAATCGACGGGAGAGGTCCGGCGGCCGGAGGTGGAAGATGACAGCGTTGCGGGCGTTGCAGGGCTCGAGGAAGTTTCGGCTTCTGTAGAGATGACCAGGGCGACGAGGCGGAGCTAATGGCGTGCTCTCGGAGGGAATCCTATGGCCAGGGGCAGGGGCAGCTCGAGCTCGAGCTCGGCTCCAATGGCGGCAGCGGGGAGGAGGAAAAGATCCGGGCGGAGGAAGAGAACCGAGGCGGGGAATGGATAGGGGAGGCTCTGGGGAGCTTATCCCCGTCGTCGCCAGCGCGAGGCGGCGGCCAGGCAGGCACGCAGGTGCGTGGCCGCCGCGGGAGGAGGAAAAGATCCGGGCGGAGGAAGAGAACCGAGGCGGGGAATGGATAGGGGAGGCTCTGGGGAGCTTATCCCCGTCGTCGCCAGCGCGAGGCGGCGGCCAGGCAGGCACGCAGGTGCGTGGCCGCGCCGGAGGAGGCGGCGGCCACCTCCTGCTGCCTACTAGCGCGAGGGAGGGGACGAGCGAGGGAGATGGGCCGGGCCAGGCTTAGGCGACAGGTAAGGTTTCCCATTTTTTTTTCTGTTTTTGTTTTTCTGTTTTGCTAACTATTGTTTTGCTAATTATTTCAGCTCCAAAACAAAAGTAAAAACTATTTTAGACCTCCTTAAATATTTGTTATAATATCCCCAACCATTTCCAAGGTTTTCAACATTTTTGGAAAATTATAGTTTCTGATTTCAATTTTTAAATTTGAAACTAGTGGCTTTTGCATTAATTTAAAAAGCTTAAAGTGTCAATAAAATAGTTTTCTCCAATGCCCATTTACTTTCATGATTTATCAGAAAGTTTGAACATTTCTTGAGGCCATTTTGGGTTCATTGATTTTGAACTAGTTTGAGATTTCCTTTAATTGAAATGGTGGCTAGGGTTTTGAGTTTTTCCTTTGCCACTTTGTTGTTTTTGTTGAAACTTCTTAGATGCAAATGCAAAGAAGACATGAGCACAATGCTATCTTGCTTAAGGGTTAGGGATATGACACTAATGTTGGGGATGTTACCTGTGGGTAACCTGCCCTTAATGGGCCAGGTCACCAAAGGGGCGACTCACCTTTGGCCATGTGTCCAGTGGCCCAGGAGTTCTGGGGCGGTTCAATAAAACCGTACGGATGATGGAACGTCAAGGAAGCTCTGGGTCGTGAGGAGCACGATGACTTAGAGATAAGGAAAACTACCAAGTGTAGGATAGCAGGACTTTGTAAACACTAGGGCCTCGACCTGTATATATAGGCGAGCCCCGGGGAAAGGTCACGTGAGTTAGAGAGAATCGAGAGCTAGGTCAGGCGAGTTACGCCCTCCTTGTAATCGAAACCATCATCAATCTACACAAAGTAGGACGTAGGCTTTTACCTCCTCACGAGGGGCTGAACCTTGGTAAATCTGAGTCTCGCTTTCGCTCACCCCCTTTGAGTCGCCACCTAGGTGCGATGGCTCCATCCTTAAGTCATTTGACGACAACATCTGTCATGACAAAACCATGACAACCATGGGTTTAGAAACCCATGCCCTTTCCTCCCAAACCATCCAAGAAAAAGGATGATGAGGACTTTGAGCGCTCTATTGAAATGATTAGACGTGTCTTTCTGCAAATGCGTTTGACATATATGCTCAAAATGTCACCTTATGCTAAGTACATGAAAGATATTGTGACTAACAAAAGGAAGATACCTGAGGTTGAGATTTCCACCATGCTCGCCAATTATACCTTCAAGGGTGGAACTCCTAAGAAACTAGGTGATCCCGGAGTGCCCACTATACCTTGCTCCATTAAAGGAAATTATGTTAGGACTGCTTTATGTGATCTTGGAGATGATGTTAGTGTTATGCCTCTCTCTCTTTATCGTAGACTTCAATTGGATAAGTTGACGCCCACTGAAATCTCCTTGCAAATGGCCGACAAATCAACTGCTTTCCCTATCGACATTTGCGACGATGTTCCTGTTGTGGTTGCTAACATTACTATCTTAACGGACTTTGTTATTCTGGATATTCCCGAGGATGATGCCATGGCGGTCATCCTTGGAGGACCCTTTTTAAACACTGCAGGTGCTGTTATTGATTGCAACGAAGGCCATGTCACTTTCCATGTTAATGGTAATGAGCACATGGAGCACTTTCCGAAGAAACAATATCGAGTACATTGCATCAATGCTATTGAAAAAACTTCATCGATTCTTATTGGGAGCTTTGAATGCCCTATACCTACTGTCAAGATGAAGTATGATTTACTTGTTGGGGATATGCACATCCCCGTTGAGGTAACCTAGTGACTATTCGAAAATTCTCTGGTTTTATGTGATTTGAAAAAAGTTTGTCAAGGAGACTTGACCAACCTCATTGACGGATTTCTTTTGATGACCATGAGATGGATGAATCTAGGACTCACAACCCTCTCTTCCGAACTTTTACTTTCCGTTGTTTAGAAGAAAAATGATAGATTTAGCTTTATTTTCCTGTTTTCCGCTTTTTCCGTCCCTTAGAAAAGTGTCCCAAAAATAAAAGTTATTCAAATGCCGTGAAAATCAAGTATGATTTTTTCTGGAATTTTTGAAAAATTCTAAGATAGAGAGCTGGTCACGGGGATGCACCAGTGAGCCACAAGCCCAGGAGGCGCGACCAACCCCCTGGCCACACCTGGTAGGCTTGTGGGCTCCACGTGCCCCCTCCACTTATTCCAGCTCCCATCTCCTTCTCCTACCTCAAGAAAAAATCATTCCACAGCTCAAACCCGTGTTCTTGCTCTTCTTGCTGCGTTTTTCGATCTCCTTGTGCAAAGCCCCATTCACCAAACTATTTTGGGGGATTTGTTCCTTGGTATGTGACTCCTCCATTGGTCCAATTAGTTTTTTCTCTAGTGCTTTATCCGTTGCATATTCTTGCTACCTTGGTGACCCTGTTCTTGAGCTTTGCATGTTAATTTTAGTTGGTCCCAAGTAGTTTTGATGCATGATATGGCATCTAGGCACTAGAAGGAGTAGTTTCTATGAGTTTTGTTGAGCCTTGTTCACTTTTCTTTTGAGTCACTAAATTTTTTAGAAATTTTCATAGAAGGAAAAAGGAAAAGATGAAGAGGTTCCTAAGAGGCTCTTCAAGCCGTGACCCCAAGGAAGATGAAAATGAGAAGAAGAAACCCAAGTATCCGCCCCCCCCCGAGTCGCAAAAGTTCGAGCGTGCGAGTGGCCAAGCGATGTGTTCTTACGTGCTGCTGGTCTTTATGAGGATTTTTATTACTTAGTGGAGAACGCAGGCCTTACCGCATTTGTTGAAGATAAGTGTCCACAATACCTCCTCCTCACTAATATTTTTGTGCAAAGCTTTAATTTCTATCCAAGGAAGAACCCTCCTATGGTTGAGTTCAAGTTATATGATATCCCCCTGCGCATGTCACTTCAGGATTTTTGCAATGTTTGCAAATTACCTTATGTTGGGGATATTCATGAACCTCGTCCACGGGACTTGGAGGTTTCCTTGATACTATTGCTGTAGGAGAGGAGAGATGAGTGTCTTGCGCTAGAGTTGCTAGTGTACATTTTCCCGTGCTTCGGTATCTCTCTTTATTTGTGGGAAAATGATTGATTGGCCGTGGGAAAGCTGGGGCCCTTAGCTCCCCAGATCTTGCGGTCTTGCGCGAAGCTCTTTATAATGATAAAACTTATATCTTGGGCGCTATAGTGGCTCAATGGTTGAACACGAATCGTACTAAAGGCGCTCTTTATGGAGGTATCTATGCTACCCGTCTTGCTAGACATTTTGAGATACCTATTAGACTGCACGAAGAAGAAGAGATGCTTCTTCCTGAGAGATATCTAGATTATGATAGCATGGTTCGCCATGACTTTCTTGATAAAGATATAAATAAGAGGATGATTTATAACTTGGTATTTAGTCATGGTACTCGTGAGACTATTACTTTGCCTGCTCCTTCTTTGTTCAATCTTCATCTAGGCAGGTACATTATTATGCCCTCGGACATCTACGCATATTGGGGCATAGCGCCACCGCACGCACCCGTGCCCGAGCTACCAGTCGAGTACCAGACGCCAGTTTATCAGTGGGAGCCAGAAGAGCTCACCCAGCAGTGGCACCCTCAGTACACTCCGGAGTACCCCAGAGATGGTTATTTCCCTCCATGGGAGTAGACCAACTTGGGCCAAAAGCCTAAGCTTGGGGGAGTACGTGTTTCCTACCGACTTTATATTCATGCTTAAACTTTCAATTTGATAGTCGGTGTTTACACCTTGCCACTGTATCATCCATGCTAGTTTATTTATGTTTCAAGATTTCTTCTCCTGTGTTTGTTTAGATTTAGAAAAACAAAAAAAATTAGTTGTAAGTTTGCTTTCCAGCTTGATCAGTGGTGTTTAAAAGGAAAACCCAAAAATATTTCCCGTTCTTCTTTTGCTTATTGGGAGCTTTCCCGTATAAATAGTTTTCTTTTTCTTTGGGTCAAGGTAGAAGACCATGGTTAAAATGTTTAGTGGCTCTCACATGCATATCTGTTTATCCGTCAAAGAGACATATTACTTTGTCTTCTCCTTTGAGTTTGCTTGCAGATTCTAGCTTAGTCCAATGCATGAACACTCTTATTATGATTCACATCATTTGGTCGTGCAAGTGAAAGGCAATAATGACGATATATGATGAAGTGACTGAGCCTGGAAAAGCTGGTATGAACTCGATCTGTTTTGTTTTTGTAAATATGAGTAGCTCATCGTTCCTAATTTAGCTTTGTTATGAGAGAAACATGTGTGCAATGACAACTAGAGATCATAGTTTCTGATGCCATGCTTAATTAGCTAGGGGCTTATAATGGTTTGTCTTGGATGCCAACATGAATTTCAAGATGATTATGACGTAGTATGATAGGATGGTATCCTCCTTTGAATGATTCAAGTGGCTTGACTTGGCACATGTTTACACATGTAGTTGAAACAAAATCAACATAGCCTCTACGATATTCATGTTTATGGTGACTTATGTCCTACTCATGCTTGCACTCAATGTTGGTTAATTTCAACGCGTATTGATAACTGTTGTCACTCTCTAGTTGGTTGCTTTCCAGTCTTTTGCTAGCCCTCACTTGTACTAAGCGGGAATACTGCTTGTGCGTCCACTTCCATAAACCCAAAGTTGTTCCATATGAGTCCACCATACCTACCTATATACGGTATCTACCTGTCGTTCCAAGTAAATTTGCATGTGCAACCTCTAAACCATCAAGTAATAATCTGTTTTGCATGCCCAACCGGTCATGTGGTGGCAAGGGGCGATCAGTATCTTCCATGCTAGGCGTGTTATCCTCGATACGTGTTCATTCACTATCACTCACGAGAAAGGGGCTGGTAATTGGAATGCCCAGTTCCATGCTCAAATCACAAAGATAATTGCAAACAAAACTCCCCCTGGATTGTTGTTGGTATGGACGGCACCCGAGGATTCGGCTAGTCGTGGAGTGTGATTGGTTGGTGATGGGGGAGTCAAAACTTTAGTTTTCTATTTGGTAACCGCCTATAGTATGTGTACCATGGAAGATGGTGAAAACTCTTGGTCATCGACTTGATAATGAAAGCATGCCACCGAAAATTATGTATCTCTGTTTTAAAAGCTTGAGCTCTGGCACCTCTGCAAATCAATGCTTCCCTCCCCGAAGGACCTATCTATTTACGTTTCTGTTGAGTCATCCTATTCTTATTAAAAAGGCACCAATTATAGAGCACCTCCGTCATTTTTATGCTTTGCTATTAATTGATATTGAGTATGACTGTGACTGGATATTCTTTGCCATGAATTACAATGTTCAGTCAGCCCTTGGTCTTTGAAGGTGCTCTGCATTTATGTTTTGCGGTCTCAGAAAGAGCTAGAGAGATACCACATGTTCATATTTCTTCATGATTGTTTTGATTTAAGTGTTGATGTTTGAAACTTATTATTGTTGCTCGCTAGTTTATTATGCCATTGATATGAGTACATCTTGAGACCTAAATGTCATCGCTTATGTGGTTAACTTATGATCTTGCTGAAAAACTGAATATGAGTTAGACATAATTACAACAACAAGATCAAACAGAGTTCGTAGAAGTTTTTCTTTTGACTCTTTCAGTTTGTCAACTGAATTGCTTGAGGACAAGAAAGGCTTTAATCTTGGGGGAGTTGATAAGTCTCCATCGTATCTACTTTTCCAAACTATTTTGCCCTTGTTTTGGACTCTAATTTGCATGATTTGAATGGAACTAACCCGGACTGACGCTGTTTTCAGCAGAATTGCCATGGTGTTGTTTTTGCGCAGAAATAAAAGTTCTCATAATGACGTGGAAATTTGCGAGGATTTTTTGTGGAATATATAAAAAATACTGGTGCAAGAATCACCTGGAGACATGGAGCCAGGAGCCCACAAGCCCAGGAGGCGCGACCCCCCCCCCTGATCGCGCCTAGCAGGCTTGTGAGCCCCACGTGGCTCCGCCGCCTCCAATCCCAGCTTTATATATTCTCTCTTGCCTGGAAAAAAAATCAAAGAGAAGAGTTAATCGCGTTTTATGATACAGAGCCACCGCCACCACCTGTTCTTCTTCTGGAGGGCAGATCTGGAGTCCGTTCTGGGCTCCCGAGAGGGGGAATCGACACCTTCGTCATCATCAACCATACTTCATCGCCAATTCCATGATGCTCTTCACTGTTCGTGAGTAATCTCATCATAGGCTTGTTGGACGGTGATGGGTTGGATGAGATCTATCATGTAATCGAGTTAGTTTTGATGGGGATTGATCCCTAGTATCCACTATGTTCTGAGATTGATGTTGCTACTACTTTGCTATGCTTAATGCTTGTCACTAGGGCCCGAGTGCCATTATCTCAGATCTGAACCTGTTATGTTTTCATCAATATATGTGTGTTCTTGATCCTATCTTGCAAGTTGTAGTCACCTACTATGTGTTATGACCCGGTAACCCTGGAGTGACAATAGCCGGTACCACTCCCGGAGATGACCATAGTATGAGGAGTTCATGTATTAACTATGTGCTAATGCTTTGTTTCGGTTCTCTATTAAAAGGATAACCTTAATATCCCTTAGTTTCCATTAGGACCCCGCTGCCACGGGAGGATGGACAATAGATGATATGCAAGTTCTTATCCATAAGCATGTATGACTATATACGGCATGCATGCCTAAATTAGATTGATGAACTGGAGCTAGTTACATATCTCCCCATGTTATAACTGTTACATGATGAATTTCATCCGGCATAATTATCCATCACCGATCCAATGCCTACGAGTCTTTTCCTACTGGTCCTTGCTATGTTACTTTGTCGCTACTGCTGTCACTGCTGCTACTGTTACCGCTACTATTGTCACTTCTGTTACTATTACCGTTGCTACCGTTGCTATCACACTACTTTGCTACTGAAACTTTGCTGCAGATACTAAGTATTTCAGGTGTGGTTGAATTGAGAACTCAACTGCTAATACTCGAGAATATTCTTTTGCTTCCCCTTGTGTCAAATCAACAAATTTGGGTTGAATATTCTACCCTCGAAAACTATTGCGATCCCCTATACTTGTGGGTTATCACTAGCATTCTTATGTTCTCATTACTTTGGACTTGGATAGCATTCATGGGTGTGATGTTCCTTTACTCAAGCGGGGAAGTTCTAATTTTAAGCATCACTACATCATGAGCTATGTTGTCCACCTTCAAACAGAGACTATCTAATTTTTCTAGTTTCTCTTCTACACTCTTGTTGAAGGCCTTTTGAGAAGTGATAAAATTCTTAAGCATGCTCTCTAATTCAGAAGTTGAGTTTTTGGTGCTAGGATAATTGTTATTGTTCCCATAGTTGTTGGATGGGAACGGTCTAGGATTGCTACCAAAATTACTCCTATAAGCATTGTTATTAAAGTTGTTCCTAGAGATAAAATTAACATCCAATTGTTCTCTTTCTTGAGCAACCAAAGAATTTAAAGTAACATCATGCGGATCAATAGGAGCTTGCCTTGTAAGTAGAGTCATGATCATGTCAACCTTATCATTAAGGGAGGAGATCTCCTCAACAGAGTTTACCTTCCTACCTGTTGGAGCTCTCTTGGTGTGCCATTGAGGAAATTTGTCATCATATCATCCAATAGATTTGTGGCAGCACCAAGTGTGGTTGACATAAAGGTTCCTCCCGCGGCCGAGTCTAACAAATTCCATGAGGTAAAGTTCAATCCTGCATAGAAAGTTTTGATAACCATCCAAGTAGTCAAACCACGTGTAGGGAAATTCTTAACAAGAGATTTCATACGTTCCCAAGCTTGAGAAACATGTTCATTATCCAATTGCCTAAAATTTATAATGTTACTCCTCAACTGGATAATGTTAGTAGGTGGGTAATACTTCCCAATAAAAGCATCTTTGCACTTATCCCAATAATCTATGCTATTCCTAGGCAAAGATTGAAGCCACACTTTAGCTCCTCCTCTCAAAGAGAAAGGAAAAAGCTTAAATTTAACAATATCACCATCTACTTCTTTATATTTTTGCATATCACAGAGCTCAACAAAATTGTTCAAGTGCAAGGCAGTATCATCTCCAGCATAGGAGAATTGATCTTTCATAACAAGGTTCAGTAAAGTAGGTTTAATCTCATAGGACGTGGCTCCATTAGCGGGATCAGCAATAGGAGTGTAGATAAAGTCATTGTTGTCGTGACTAGTGAAGTCCCACAATTTGGTGTTCTAAGTTGAACCCATAGTAGCAGCAACAAGCAAGAACAAAGAAACTATTTTCTGTGTGGTTTTTGGTATAAGACTCTAAAGCAACAACTAAAAAGAAAACTAAGAAGACTAAAAAGCAAAGGTAAAAGATACCGTGCAACTCCCATATCTTGAAGACTGGAGTCCCCAACAACGGCGCCATAAAACTTTGCTTGATGACGAGATGATGTATATACTTCTCGCACCGTGTTGCTAACCCCAAGTGCAAGGTTGAGATGTAGTCAGCAGCAAGTTTTCCCTTACATGGGAACTGTAAGGTTTATCGAACCAGGAGGGGTCCTAGGATCAACAAGTAGGTGTATTCCACCCTGACGCTAGCAGAAAACATTGACCTGCACACACAATAAATAACTATGCTCACAACGAGTACAGAGAGGTTGTCAATCTCTCCGGCCTTGTATTTTGCAAAGGATCAAAACACAAGCGGGAAGCTAATAGTGATTGCAACGGAAAAGTAAATGAAAACATTAAATGATGGAGGTGTAAACAATGATGGTGATATGGACCGGAGTCACATGATGTTCACTAGTGATTTCTCTCTCCCAAAAGACGGTAAATAACTATGCTTGGGTAAAACAAATCACACTTGGGGAATTGACATAATTATGAATGCACCGCAATGCTAATTATGCTACTTGATAGTTATAGGTTCAATAGTAATGGGTAGTACGCCAAGACAAGTCGAGCGTCTATTCATCAGCATCTACTTACTAATCATCCACCTTGAGATATCTATCTAGAACATCTCTCCGATATTAAGTTGTGAGCCCCACCCAAAGTGTAAACTCAAAGCAACGGACTACTACATTAACGAACTATGCGTAAGGTAAACAATCCTTGCAACCATGGTCACAAGCACCGTTGTTTTCTCCCTGGTGGCAACAACACATCCCCTAGTCTCATGTTTCTGTCACTCAAGCTAGACATCGAGGGGCATGAACGTACAATCATGCATAACACTCCCTCTTGGAGTTACAATCTACTACTCGGCCAAAGCAATAAATATCAACGGAGAACATGCATGAATCACTAAGGAACATAATATAAAAGGATAATCAAATATATAGCTCATAACAATCTAAACATCATCTCATAATCCATCGGATCCAATAAACCGAGCATAGCAATAGCAGCTCACAAGGACTAACCATTGAAGCACAAGATTGGAGAGAAGATATCACATAGCTACTGGTCATGGACTCATTGTCCAAGGAGGACTACTCACGACATGTCCGGGAAGCGTCCATGGCGGTGGAGAAGCTCCGGGAGGTCAATCCTCCCTCCGGCAGGGTGCCGGAAAGAGGTCTTCTAACGCTCCCGATCTCGGAAGCGCTGCGGTAGCGGAACGATGTAGAAATTCGCGATTCTGGAAGTTTTTCAAGGGTTTCCTCTCGGGACTCTAAATATAGTCCAAAGGAGGGCACCAGAGGAGGTGGAGCCCACCTAGGCGGCTTCATGGCATGACCTAGGGTCTGGCCGCGCCAGCAGGTCGCCTGGGCAGCCCCTGGCTCCCCTCTGGCCCATCTTCGGTGATCCGGAAGCTTGTGTTTTACTGATTTTTTAGTTATTTTTCCTGGAATATTTAGGGCTTCTGAAAATTGGGTAGAATCCCTTGGAAAATAGACATCAGCACACAGAAAGTGGCACTGGGTGCACTGAGTTAGTAGGTTAGTCCAAATATGTGTAAAATGATATAAAAGTGTAGCAAAACATATAACAATGTCACCAAAAAGATCATGGAACAAGTAGAAATTATAGATATGTTTAGGACGTATCAACCATCTAAGGTATGAGGAGGTGGTCGGAACTGCCATGTTGACCTCTCTGTTTATGACCTTGAACCGACTTCTGCTCTCTACATCAGCAAAAATCATCAGGGTGGCATTGATATTTGAAAAATCTTCCTTATCATCGTCATCCTCCTTCTCAAGAGTCTTCTCACTCGACAGAGTATATTTGAACTGTTGGATAAATAGTCTACACTGATGAGTAGTGTGTTTGGCAGAATCATATTGCCATCTTCATCTTTCTTCGTGTGGATTGCACAAGGTAAATCCAGAACATCTCACTGATTCTTCGACTTCTTTAGTGGAAATTGCCCTTTGGTCTTTCCCTTGAACTTTCCTTGTGTCGCTAGGGCGGCCGCTTCTGCCAGAGTGGAACCATCAGCCTTGTGCTTCTGTTTCTAAATGGAATTTCCGCCAGTAACATTATCGAGTGGTTTTCCCTCACCGTTGCAGATGCAGTCTTCTTCTTCACCACTGGCATAACGGACAACAATCTCCATCATTTTTCTCATGGACATGTCACATGTCCGACCGAACTTCAGATATAACTCTCTGTGCCTGACACCGGCCTTGAAAGCGCGGACTGCCTTGTCCTCAGAAATTTTTTCCACCGTGTGATGGAGGGTGGTGCAATGCTGGATGTAATCTCTCAAAACTCATTCGTCTTCTACAAGCAATGCTGCAACTTGGACAAACCAGCAGGGCGCTTCCACGTGCCCTTGAATGTTTTGATGAACACTCGGGTGAGATACTCCCAGCAGTAGATGCTAGAAGGAGCCAACTGATTCAGCCACGCCCTGGACGAACCATCCAGCATAAGAGGCAAATCTTTCATGGCGACATTGCCGTTACCTACACCAATCTGCAGTGCCACTCGGTAGTGATTGAGCCATGTTTCAGGCTTATATTCTTCTGTGAATTTACTTATTCCAGCCGCCAACCTGAAGTTGGGGGGAATATCTGCAGAACGGATTGCTCTACTGAAGCACTCGAGGCCAGCAATGGCAGTGCTGCTTCCACTCGGACGATCTCTGTCAAAACCATCTATGTGAGCTCTGCCCATGCCAATCCTCCTCTGCGCGAGTACATTTCTCGCATCAAACCCAAGACTCCGCTCATCACCAACCGGGGGCGAATCATTGTAGTGTCAGGACACATACGCACCACTCCTCGGAAGAGACTGCACCCGACGGCGGTCATCACGGTGGTAACAGGGAGCAAACTAGTTTCACACCTGATCTTTGTGTTGGTCCTCTCGGTAACCTCCACCTCTGCGATGCTGAGGTGATCCTGGATTGTAAACTGAACAAACCGTATCTGCTATGGGTGAATTACTGCGAAACCTATTGAGATACAGCTGAGTTTTGTTGCTGTGCTGCTTGAAGGAAAGTACAAATCTGCTCTAAGCGTCTACCAGCCTATGAGTTTGACGGTTGAATAGAATCTGCTATCCTAGCAGCGGCTGCAACATTTAGTACCAGAGTACAAAATACCTCAACATTGTTTTGTGGTCCACTCGAAATGAGTTGTCGCTAATGCCGACTGGAAACTGGAGGACGATGACGGGCGTGTCCACTCAACGGCTCTCCAGCTTTGCGTTCGCCGCAACCGAACCCAGGTGGGCTCTCCATAGAATCCGCCATGAAGACCTTCGATGCAGGATTGCAGGTCTCGCACTTGAAAGGGACATCAGACTGATCTGATGCCGAGTCAATCACGCCTCGAAGAGGTTCGGAGGGCTCGATTGCCACAATCTGCGGAGATGGCGCCTGGCGAGCCACCGCGTGTTTCACCAATCATTGGAGTCGCGAGTGACCGGATCACTTGTGACAACGAGTAGCGGGGCGAACAGTCGACACTGGGGTCGATGGCTACCGATGGAATATGCCGTAGGAGATCGTACATAAGTGCGTTGCCCCGGGGACCGGGAGCGCCCCGACGTCGAGAGGCGCCTCCTGAAGCCATGCTGATTCGTCGTCGACGAAGATGAGCGCGCCAAGACGGATCTCCCAGCCGAAGAACGAATCGCAGCTGACAGACATGACGGAGAATGAAAATCGCAAACTTCCTGGGAGTCGCTTAGACGCCTGCCCCCTGGTGGGCGCCCACTGTCGTGGCAATGAACCTGATACTAGAGGTGTGGGGTACGAAAGGAGAGGCCAGAGTCCTATCTACGGCAAGCTTGTACGCTAGATGTATGAGTTCAGGCCACTCTCGTGGAGGTAACACCCCTACGTCTCAGTGCTCGGGAGCTCTTGCAATGTGGAATGCGTGTTATAGGGGGTGTGAACCCTTGTGCCAGATGGGAGGGGAGGCTCATATAGAGTGCACTTCCCCTTATCAATACGAGGACACTAAGGGTTCGATCAATGGAGATTAAAGGCGTACGTTACTGATAACGTACATAATTAATGTTACTTATGATGACCAGCCAAACGCTCGCCTATTGGCCTCCCTGGAGTGGCTTCTGGTCTTCTGCATTGACTGACTTCTGATTGTCGAGTGAAGGGGGGAATCCTCTGAGTGATTCCTTACCGAGTGATTCACACGCTATGGCTATCCAGTCGAAACCCTCCTTGTAGTCTTCAAGTCTTTAATGAGGTACCCTTAGGTAGGACATGTAGGCTAGTCCTATGGCCCTACCCTAGGTACATATCCCCATCATCGGCCTCCCACCCCGTGAATCCGAAGGTTGAGGTTGAACTTTTGGCACGCCCTGCAAATAAATTGACGAGTCAGAGGCGTTTGCGGGGTCTAGTCGGGCAGCATTTTCCGCACTAACCCATATTTTAGCGGTTATGTTGTCGGTTTGAGCATTACACGGGGTGTGCTAGAGATACTCTTACGCCAATCCTATCTCTCTATCCCCTGTAACATGGTATCAGCCAAATCGATCCAAAGTTCCAAACCCTAGCCGTCGTCGTCGCTTCCTCTGTGCATCGTCCCCTAGCGGCCTATCTCCATGATCACCGTCGAGGACCACGCCGCCTGTACCTACGGTTCGTCCGCCCGCCGTGTTGACCGGTTACCCTAGAGAGTCTATTTTCCGATCCTTATCTATCCTACCAGTCGCATTGATCGGTGTTCTCTTTTTTGTTTTTCGATCTACCGTCGGTTTTCATAGTTTGTCGCCATCACCGAACCCCGCGCCTCTACTCCGACATTGGTCATCCGCCACCGCCACGGATCCCCGCAGCTCTACTCCGACACCAACACGAGCACCCGGCCTCTTCTCCAACATGGCGGCCTCGCGAGACGGGGCAGCCCTCTACGACCGTCGTCCGCGCATGTATTTGCCCATTATTTTTGGCAGTCCGTCGTCGATCTACTCCGATCAGGAGTTCGCCACCACCTCCCTCCTCCACCAAGTATGTATGGCCGCCTCATGCACGGTGATGTGTTGGCCACTCGGGCTTAACTACTTGGGCATCGGTGTTGTGTTGGCTGCTTGGGCTCTTGAAGTGCTCATCCACACGCCATTCCGCACCAGTCGTCGTCGCCTTGATCTGCTCTACCACCCCGCTTCACCGTTCGCGACATCGACCTCATCACCGAGAAGCATCCCCAACCTCATGTCGAATCGGATTGATCATCGACTCGGCCATGATCCGCTCCATCGTCGTTGCGTGAACGACGTGATCAGTCGGTTGCACGCGCTTTCGCAAGTCCCATGAAGGTCGTCCCCGAGTAGGGCGTGCTCCTACACCGGTCAAGCAACGGGATGCCATTGTGAAACCCCATCGGGTCGTAGCACCCCCCTCCCCCATGGACCTCCCCACGGTTGCACCCACCCGCCCGACGTTGCGTCGCCCCTTCGGGCTGTAGCCCCGCAGCATGCGGTCCATGCTGCTACATCAAGGCCGTCCTCGTGGATGCACCGTTCCTCACGTCAGTGCTACGTCGCCTGATGACCCAAAAGTAGAGGGGATCAATCGTAGTTCTTTCGGTAAGTAGGAGTGTTGAACCAAGTGAGGAGCTGAAGGAAATGGCGAAGTAGGTTGGGGCCTCAGCACAAGTAACCACACGATACAATTGTTAGGGCCTCATCAGAAGCATGCCCAGACTAAACAAAAGAGTAACAACACAGAAAATAATGCCAACAACGGCGGATCAATGAAAATGATGATGACTCGCAACTGTTGCGCCCACCGAAGAATTCCACCATGATCATAGCACGCTGGAACGCTGCATACCAAGCAACACCTTCATGAAGGAAGGCGGCGGTGTTACTGCCCGAACATGTCCTAGGGTTTCCCTCCGTACACGAAGGGGCGTGGTGGAAGGGGTATATCTGAAGCCCTTCGGGAAGGCACAACAGCGCCCACGGGCATCACCATGTCGGTATCGGTCAAGCCGACCAGGATTTCTCTCAACTGCCAACCAACCACGACATTGAATGATCCATCGCACTCCACCGTACTTTTCACCCACGAATATGCGCCACCATAGTCTTGTAGTCACCATCGCTGTCTCACCATGGCAAGCGTAGCAAGACTGGTGAGACCAAGAGGAAGCAGCCGGGGACGAGGAGAGGCAGAGTCATCAGCCATGCACGAGGGGACAACCTCCAGCGCTCTCGATGGTAACTGACCAGACGCAGCATCATGAGCAAACCAGGCACAACATGCGTGGCTAAGCCCGGAACGGGATTGTGAAGCTCCCATCTCCGCACTGCAGTAGGCGAGCCACAAATTCCACCACCCCAACACGAGCCACAAATCCGTCCTCCATAGATGACGCTGGAAAGCATAGGCCAGACGCGCCCAGAACTAGATGGGTCCAAATAGGGACCAGATATGGGTCGGGCGGAAGCCGTCGCCATTCATCGCGTCACCCCATAGCCAAGAAGTCGTGCCACCACCATCTTGCTGTTGGAAATATGCCCTAGAGGCAATAATAAATTGGTTATTGTTATATTTCCTTATTCATAATAATCGTTTATTATCCATGCTAGAATTGTATTGATTGGAAACTCAAATACATGTGTGGATACATAGACAACACACTGTCCCTAGTGAGAGTCTAGTTGACTAGCTCGTTGATCAAAGATGGTCAAGGTTTCCTGGCCATAGACATGTGTTGTCACTTGATAAACGAGATCACATCATTAGGAGAATGATGTGATGGACAAGACCCAAACTATGAACGTAGCATATGATCATGTTAGTTTATTGCTACTATTTTCTGCATTTCAATGTACTTATTCCAATGACCATGAGACCATGCAACTCCCGGACAGGAATACCTTGTGTGTATCAAACGTAGCAACGTTACTGGGTGACTATAAAGGTGCTCGACAGGTATCTCCGAAGGTGTCTGTTGGGTTGGCATGGATCCAGACTGGGATTTGTCACTGCGTATGATGGAGAGGTATCTGAGGACCCACTCGGTTATACAACATCACAACAAGCCTTGCAAACAATGTGACAAAGAAGTTAGTCAAAGGATCTTGTATTATGGAACGAGTAAAGAGACTTGCTGGTAACGAGATTGAACTAGGTATGGAGATACGGACGATCAAATCTCACGCAAGTAACATACCGAAAGACAAAGGGAACATCATACAGGATTAACTGAATCCTTGACATAGAGGTTCGACCGATAGAGATCTTCATAGAATATGTAGGAGCCAATATGGGCATCCAGGCCCCGCTATTGGTTATTGACCGGGGAGTGTCTCAGGTCATTTTGCATAGTTCTCGAACCCGGAGGGTATGTACACTTAAGGTTCGATGACGTTTCGGTGTCATTGATTTATGTGTGTTGGTAACTGAAAGTTGTTCGGAGTCCCGAATGAGATCCCGGACGTCACGAGGAGCTCCGGAATGGTCCTTAGGTAAAGATTTATATATAGAAACTCATGTATTGGTCACGGGAAAAGTTTCGGGGTACTTCAGTAGTGTACCGGGAGTAAGGGGAGGGTACTGGCGACCATCGGGAGGGGTGTCATGCCTCGAGGGGCCTCATGGGATGTGGGAGGAGAAAAACCAGCCCCTAGTGGGCTGGTCTAAGCCCCACCAAGGCCCATGAGGTTTGAGAAGGAAAAACCCCCAAAGGTGGAAGAGGAGGAAAGGGTTTCCAAGTGGAGAGGAGGAATCCTACTCCTAGTAGGATTGAAGTAGGACTCCTCCACCTCCAATTTCGGCCAAACCTTGACGGTTTGAGGCTGCCTCCTCCCCTTCCTCCCTCTTATATATACTTGAGGAATTAGAGGCAGCCCTAACCCTAATTGCCACGTGCTCCCTCTATTTCATCTAGATCATTTTCTCCTCTAGTCTAGTTCGGCGGTGCTTAGGTGAAGCCCTGCCAGAATAGTTCCACCACCACCATCACCACGCAATCGTGTTGGAGAACTCATCTACCTCTTCGCCCCTCTTGCTGGATCAAGAAGGCGGTGATCGTCCTCAAGCTGTACGTGTGCTAAACGCGGTGATGCCGTCCGTTCGGCACTAGATCGGGATGGATCGCGGGACGAATCATGATGAGATCGCGGGACGGGCCACGATTTGAATCGCGAAGCTGTTCCACCACATGAACCGCGTTATATACGCTTCCTCTTAGTGATCTACAAGGGTATGTAGATTCACTCTCCACTCTCGTAGAGGATCATCACCATGGATAGGTATTGCATGCGTAGGATTTTTTTTTGTTTCCCATGCAACCTTCCTCAACAATGGCATCATGAGCTAGGTTCATGCGTAGATGATATCTTGAGTAGAATACAAAAGAGTTTGTGGGCGTTGATTTTGAATTTTCTGCCCTCCTTAGTCTTTTCTTTATTCGGCGGTATTTTTGGATTGAAGCGGCCGGACCAACTTTACTCGTATGCTTACAAGAGACCGGTTTCATTGACTGACATGCAACTTGTTCCATAAAGATGACTGGCGGGTCTGTGTTTCTTCAACTTTAGTTGAATCGTATTTGACCGAGGTGGTGCTTGGAGAATGTTAAATAGCAATTTGCATATCACCGTTGTGGCTTTGCGTAAGTAAGATGCGATCATACTAGATACCCATAGCAGCCACGTAAAACATGCAACAACAAATTAGAGGACGTCTAAGTTGTTTTTGCATGGTATGCTTGTGATGTGATATGGACAATGACATGATATGATATATGGGATGTATGGGATGATCATGTTGTAATAGTTAAATGTCGACTTGCACGTTGATGCTATGGCAACCGGCAGGAGCCATAGGGTTGTCTTTATATTTATTTTGCACTTGCAGATGCTTCTGCTATATTGCTAGGCAGTAGCTTTTGTTGTAACATCATAGATAGTGCGACAACCTCGATGGCAACATGATGATGGAGATCATGGTGCAGCACCGGTGATGATGGAGATCATGCCGATGCTTTGGTGATGGAGATCAAGAAGCACAAGTTCATGCCCATATCATGTCACTTATGATTTGCATGTGATGTTAATCCTTTTATGCACCTTGTTTTGTCTAGGACGACGGTAGCATTATAAGGTGATCCCTCACTAAAATTTCAAGATAAAATTGTGTTCTCCCCGACCATGCACCGTTGCGAAAGTTCGTTGTTTCGAGACACCACGTGATGATCGGGTTTGATAGACTCAACGTTCACATACAATGGGTGCAAAAAAATTGCACACGCGGAACACTCGGGTTAAACTTGACAAGCCTAGCATGTACATACATGGCCTTGGAACATAAGACTGAAAGGTCGAGCATGAATCATATAGTTGATATGATCAGCATGAAGATGTTCACCATTGAAGCTAAAATCAACTCACGTGGTGATCGGACTTGAGTTAGTGAATTTGGATGATGCGACACTCGAATGACTAGAGGGATGTCAATTTGAGTGGGAGTTCTTAAGTAATGTGATTAACCGAACTCATTATAATGAACATATTCAAAAGGTCTTTGCCAATTATGTTGTAGCTTGCGCTGTTGCCCTACTGTTTTAATATGTTCCTAGAGAAAATTTAGTTGAAAGATGATAGTAGCAATTATGCGGACTAGGTCCATAAACTCAGGATTGTCCTCAATGCTACACAGAAGGCTTATGTCCTTAATGCACCGCTCAGTGTGCTGAACCCCGAATGTCGTTTGTGGATATTGCAAACATCTGACATACACGTTTTTAATGACTACGTGATAGTTTAATGCGTAATACTTAACAACTTAGAATTGAGGCGCCAAAGATGTTTTGAACATCACAGAACATATGAGATGTTCCAAGAGCTGAAATTGGGATTTCAGGCTCGAGCCCACATCAAGAGGTATGAGACCTCCAACAAGTTTTTGGCCTGTGAAGTAAGGGATAAAAGCTCAATCGTTGAGTGTGTGCTCAGATTGTCTCAGTACTACAATCGCTTGAATCGAGTGGGAGTTGATCTTCCACATAAGATAGTGATGGTTCTCCAAAGTCACTGCCACCAAGCTACGAGAGCTTCGTGATGAACTATAACATATCAGGGATAGATATGATGATCCTTGAGCTATTCACGATGTTTGACATTGAGAAAGTAGGAATAAAAAATGAGCATCAATTGTTGATGATTAGTATAACCACTTGTTTCAAGAAGGGCAAGGGAAAGAAGGGATACTTCATGAAATGCCAAACTAGTTGCTGCTCTAGTAAAGAGACCCAAGGTTGAACCCAAACCCGATACTAGGTGCTTTTATAATGAGGAGAACAGTCACTGAAGATGAACTACCCTGAATACTTGGTAGATGAGAAGGCTGGCAAAGTCGACAAAAGTATATTGGATATACATGATATTGATGTGTACTTTACTAGTACTCCTAGTAGCACCAGGGTATTAGATACGGGTTCAGTTGCTAATTGTTAGTAACTCGAAATAAAAGCTAAGGAATAAACGGAGACTAGCTAAAGGAAAGGTGACGATATGTGTTGGAAGTGTTTCCAACGTTGGTGTGATCAAACATCGCACGCTCCCTCTGCCATCGGGATTAGTGTTAAACCTAAATAATTGTTATTTGGTGTTTGCGTTGAGAATAGACATGATTAGATTGTGTTTATCGCAGTACGGTTATTCATTTAAAGAGAATAATGGTTACTCTCTTTATTTGAATAATACCTTCAATGGTATTGCACCTAAAATGACTGGTATATTGAATTTCGATCGTAGTGATACACATGTTCATAATATTGATATCAAAAGATATAAAGTAGTAATGATAGTACCACTTACTTGTGGCACTGCTACTTGAGTCATATTGGTACAAAACGCATGAAGAAGCTCCATCCTGATGGATCTTTGGACTGACTCGTTTTTGAAAAGTTGGAGACCTGTGAACCATATCTATCGATATAAACGCATGAAGAAACTCCATGTAGATGGATCGTTTGGACTCACTTGATTTTGAATCACTTGAGACATGCAAATCATACCACATGGGCAAGATGACTGAAGGCCTCGTTTTCCTGTGAGATGCAACAAGAAAGTAACTTGTTGGAAGTTATACATTTTGATGTGTGCGGTCAAATGAGTGCCCAGGAACGCAGTGGATATTGTTATGTTCTTACTTCACAAATGATTTGAGTAGATACTAGTATATTTACTTGATGAAACACAAGTCTGAATTATTGAAAGGTTCAAGTAATTTCAGAGTGAAGTTGAAGATCATCGTGACAAGAGGATAAAACGTCTACGATATGATCATAGAGATGAATATCTCAGTTGCGAGTTTGGTACACAATTAAGACATTGTGGAAATTGTTTCACAACTAATACAACCTGGAACACCATAGTGTGATGGTGTGTCCGAACGTCATAGCCGCGACCTATTGGATGTGGTGCGTACTATGATGTCTCTTATCGAATTAACACTATCATTTTTAGGTTAGGCATTAGAGACAACCGCATTCATTTTAAATAGGGCACCACGTAATTCCATTGAGATGACACCGTATGAACTATGGTTTGGAGAAACCTAATTTGTCGTTTCTTAAAAGTTTGGGGTTGCGACGCTTATGTGAAAAAAGTTTCAGTGTGATAAGGTCGAACCCAAAGTGGATAAATGCATCTTCATAGGACACCCAAAACATCTGGGTATACCTCCTATCTCATATCTGGAATCAAAGTGTTTGTTTCTAGAAACAGGTCCTTTCTCGATAAAAAGTTTCTCTCAAAAGAATTGAGTGGGAGGATGGTGGAACTTCATAATGTTATTGAACAGACACTTCAACAAGTGCGTAGCAGGGCGCAGGAAGTTGTTCCTGTAGCGCCTGCACCAATTGAAGTGGAAGCTGACGATAGTGATCATGAAGATTCGGGATCCAGTTACTACAAACCTCGTAGGTCGACAAGGTCACGTACTGCTCCAGAGTGGTATGATAACCCTATCTTGGAGGTCACGTTGTTGGACAACAATGAACCTACGAGCTATGGAGAAGCGATGGTGGGCTCAGATTCCGACAAATGGCTGGAGGCCATGAAATCCGATAGAGGATCCTTGTATGAAAACAAAGTGTATACTTTGGAAGAACTACTTGATGGTCGTGAGGCTGGTAGGTACAGATGGATCTTTAAAAGGAAGAAAGACGATACATAGACAACACACTGTCCCTAGTGAGCCTCTAGTTGACTAGCTTGTTGATCAGAGATGGTCAAGGTTTCCTTGCCATAGACAAATGTTGTCAATTGATAAACGGGATCACATCATTAGGAGCATGATGTGATGGACAAGACCCAAACTATGAACGTAGCATATGACCATGTTAGTTTATTGCTATTGTTTTTCGCATGTCAATGTATCTGTTCCTATGACCATGAGATCATGCAACTCCCGGAAATCGGAGGAATACCTTGTGTGTGTGAAACATCGCAACGTTACTCGGTGACTATAAAGGTGCTCTACAGGTATCTCTGAAGGTGTCTGTTGGGTTGGCACGGATCAAAACCGGGATTTGTCACTCTGTATGACGGAGAGGTATCTCAGGTCCCACTCGGTAATACAACATCACAACAATCCTTGCAAGCAATGTGACTAAGGAGTTAGTCACATGATCTTGTATTACGGATCGAGTGAAGATACTTGTCGGTAACGAGATTGAACTAGGTATGGAGATACCGACGATCGAATCTCGGGCAAGTAACATACCAAAGGACAAAAGGAACATCATACGGGGTTACATGAATCCTTCACATAGACTTTCAACCGATAGAGATCTTCGTAGAATATGTAGGAAGCAATATGGGCATCCAGGCCCTGCCATTGGTTATTGACCCGGGAGTGTCTCAGGTCATGTTTGCATAGTTCTCGAACCCGTAGGGTATGTACACTTAAGGTTCGGTGATGTTTTGGAATTATTGAGTTATGTGTCTTGGTAACCTAAAGTTGTTCGGAGTCCCGAATGAGATCGCGGACGTCACAAGGGGATCCGGAATTGTCCGGAGGTAAAGATTGGTATATAGGAAGTCCTGTTTTGGTCATCGGAAAAGTTTCGGTACTTCGGTAGTGTACCGGGAGTAACGGGAGGGCACCGACGACCATCGGGAGGGGTGTCACGCCCCGAGGGGCCTCATGGGCTGTGGGAGGAGACAAACAAGCCCCTAGTGAGCCAGCCTAAGCCCCCACTGAGTCCCATGATGTCTGGGAAGGAAAAAAACCCAAAGGTGGAAGAGGAGGAAAGGATTTCCAGGTGGAGAGGAGGAATCCTAGTCCTAGTAGGATTGGAGTAGGACGCCTCCACCTCCAATTTCGGTCAAACCTTGAGGGTTTGAGGCTACCTCCTCCCGTCCCTCTCTCCTATATATAATAAAGGAATTAGAGTCATCCCTAACCCTAATTTCCACGTGATCCCTCTACTTCATCTAGATCGTTTTCTCCTCTAGTCTAGTTCGGCGGTGCTTAGGTGAAGCCTTGCCGGAATAGTTCCACCACCAAGACCACCATGTTGTCGTGTTGGAGAACTCATATCCCTCTCCGCCCCTCTTGCAGGATCAGGAAGGTTGTGATCGTGAACGCGGAGGTGTCGTTCGTTCGGCACTAGATCGGGATGGATCGCGGGACGGATCGTGATGAGATCATGGGATGGGCTCCAATTTGAATCGCGAAGATATTCCACTACATCAACCACGTTATATACGCTTCCGCTTAGTGATCTACAAAGGTATGTAGATTCACTCTCCCCTCTCGTAGATGATCATCATCATGTATAGGTATTGCGTGTGCGTAGGAAATTTTTTGTTTCCTATGCAACGTTCCCCAACACTCGCCAATAAAGACGATGCACCGGCACCGGATCCATCACCGACCTAGGTGCATGCTACCTCTTGAGCTTGCATTGGTTTTTCCATTGAAGAGGAAAGGGTGATGCAGCACAATAGCGATAAGTATTTCCCTTAGTTTGAGAATCAAGGTATCAATCCAGTAGGAGTATCAAGATGAGGCACCAATTTACCTGCACAAAAACAAACAAACTTGCACCCAACGCTATAAAGGAGTTGTCAATCCCTTCATGATTATTTGTGAGGTGAGATCTGAAGATGAAAAGTGCAACAAAGTAATTTTGTAGATCTGAAAATATGATATGAAGTAGACCTCGGGGGCATAGTGTTCACTAGAGGCTTCTCTCAAGATAGCAAGTATTACGGTGGGTGAACGAATTACTGTCGAGCAATTGATAGAATCACGCAAAGTCATGATGATATCTAAGGCAATGATCATACATATAGGCCTCACGTCCGAGACAAGTAGACCAATACTTTCTGCATCTACTACTATTACTCCACACATCGACCGCTATCCAGCATGCATCTAGTGTATTGAGTTCATAACAAACGGAGTAACGTCTTAAGCATGATGACATGATGTAGAGGGATAGATTCATGCAATATGATATAACCCCCATCTTTTTACCCTTGATGGCAACAACATGATGCGTGCCTCGCTACCCCTTCTGTCACTAGGTGAGGACACCGCACGGTATGAACCCAAAACCAAGAACTTCTCCCATTGCAAGAATTATAGATCAAGTTGGCCAAACGAAACCCAAAACTCGAAGAGAATTACAAGGATACGAATTCAGGCATATAAGAGATCAGAGGAGACTCAAATAATATTCATAGACAATCTGATCATAAATCCACAATTCATCGGATCTCGACAAACACACCGCAAAATAAGGTTACGTCAGATAGATCTCCATGAAAATCATGGAGAACTTTGTATTGAAGATCCAAGAGAGAGAAGAAGCCATCTAGCTACTAGCTATGGACCCGAAGGTCTGTGGTGAACTACTCATGGATCATAAGAGAGGCAACAGTGTTGATGAAGAAGACCTCTGTGTCCGAATCTCCCCTCCGGCAGGGCACCAGAATGGTCCCCATATGGGATCTTGCAGAGATAGAAGATTGCGGCGGCGGAAAAGTATTTTTGTGGCTCTCTCTGGTGGTTTTGGATTTTTAGAGAATTTATAGGCGAAAGAGGTAGGGCAAAGCAGCCACGTGGGGCCCACCAGCCTGCCACGTGCGCCCCCCAGGCCGCGGCTAGAAGGCTTGTGACCTCCCCCGAGGTCCTTTGCCTTGGTTCTCATGTCCCCTGCGTATGTTCTGTTATGGAAAAAAGCATCCCGTGGGTTTTATTCCGTTTGGACTCCGTTTAATATTCTTCTCTGGAAAAGGTCAAAAACACCGAAAAAACAGAAACTGGCACTTGGCACTGAGTTAATAGGTTAGTTCCAAAAAAGATATAAAATAGCATATTCATGCATACAAAACATCCAAAGATGACAAGATAATAGCATGGAACCTTAAAAAATTATAGATACGTTGGAGACATATCAAGCATCCCCAAGCTTAACTCATGCTCGTCCTCGAGTAGGGAAGTGATAAAGACTGAATTTTTGATGTGGAATGCTACCTAACATGTTTGTCCTTTGTAACTTATTTCTTGTGGCATGGATGTTCAGATCCGTAAGATTCAAAACAATAGTTTACTATTGACATGGAAACAATAATACTTCAAGCATACTATCAAAGTAATCATGAACTTTTGAAATAACTAGGCCAAAGAAAGTTATCCCTGCAAAATCATATAGTCTCGCTATGCTCCATCATCCCCACACAACGAATTTAAATCATGCACAACGCCGGTATTGGACAAGTAATTGTTGTCCCACTCTTACTTTCTCAAACCTTTTCAACTCTCACGCAATACATGAGCGTGAGCCATGGATATAGCACTGTAGGTGGAATAGAGTGTGGTCGAGGTTGTGAGGCAAAAAGGAGGAGATGGTCACATTGACTTGGCGTATCAATGGGCTATGGAGATGCCCATCAATAGATATCAATGTGAATGAGTAGGGATTTCCATGCAACAGATGCACTAGAGCTATAAGTGTGTGAAAGCTCAAAAACAAAACTAGTGGGTGTGCACCCAACTTGCTTGCTCACGAAGACCTAGGGCAATTTTGAGGAAGCCCATCATTGGAATATACAAGCCAAGTTACATAAGGAAAATTCCCACTAGTATATGGAGGTGTCAAAACAAGAGACTCTCTATCATGAAAAGCATGGTGCTATTTTGAAGCACAAGTGTGGAAAGAGATAGTAGCATTGTCCCTTCTCTCTTTTTCTCTCATTTGTTTTTTTGTTTGGGATCTTTGGCCTATTTTTTTCATTTTTTATGGGCATCTTTGGCCTCTTTTCTTTTTTTTATTTCCTCACATGGGAGAATGCTCTAATAATGATGATCATCACACTTTTATTTACTTACAACTCAATACTTCGAACAATGATGACTCTATAGGAAATGCCTCCGGCAGTGTACCGGGATGTGCAATGATCTAGCTTAGTGTATGACGTTGAAACATCTCGCTAGCTATCCTATGATCATGCAATGGCAATATGAGAGTGACGACACAAGTCATGAGACGGAACGGTGGGAGTTGCATGGAAATATATCTCGGAATGGCTATGAAAATGCCATAATAGGTAGGTATGGTGGCTGTTTTGAGGAAGGTATATGGTGGGTTTGTGCACCGGTGAAACTTGTGTGGTACTAGAGAGGCTAGCAATGGTGGAAGGTAAAAGTGCATATATACCATGGACTCACATTAGTCATGAAGAACTCATATACTTATTGCGAAAGTTTTATTAGTAATCGAAACAAAGTGCTAAACACATACTCCTAGGGGAAGGGTTGGTAGGTGTTTAACCATCGCGCGATCCCGACCACCACATAGAGGATGACAATCAATAAATCAATTATGCTCCGACTTCCTAACATAGTGGTTCACCATACGTGCATGCTACGGGAATCACTAACTTCAACACAAGTATTTCTAGATTCACAACACCTACTAACATAACTCTAATATTACCAAAACCATATCTCAAAACTAATTGTGAGGAATCACACTTCTCTTATTAATCAATGCTCTTGAATATGGAAGTTTATATTATATCCTCTTTGGATGCCTATCATCTTTAGGACTACTTTCATAGCACACGCCAATTACCAAGTTACTTAGAGAGAGTACTCTCAAAAAGATATAAGTGAAGATCGAGAGTTTTTATTTCTTCAAAATATGACACCGCCGTGCTCTAAAAAGATCTAAGTGAAGCACTAGAGCAAAGTTATCTAGCTCAAAAGATATAAGTGAAGCTCATAGGAGCTAAATTGCCTAGCTCAAAAGATATAAGTGAAGCTCATTGAGTATTCTAGCAAATTCACTATGAGTGCATGTCCCTCTCAAAAAGGTGTGCAACAAGGATTATTGTGAAAAAACAAAAAGAAAAGAGTCCTATAATACACGACACTCCAAGCAAAATGCATATCATGTGGTGAATAAAAATATAGCTCCAAGTAACGTTACCGATGGATCGAAGACGAAAGAGGGGATGCCTTCCCGGGGCATCCCCAAGCTTAGGATTTTTGGTGTCCTCGAATTTTGCTTGGGATGTCTTGGGCATCGCCAAGCTTAAGCTCTTTCCACTCTTTATCTCATTGTCCATGAGAACATCACCCAAAACTTGAAAAATTCACAACACAAAAGTTAAACAAAAACTCATGATATAATTAGCATAAGAAAACAAACCACCTACTCTTTAGGTACTGTAGTAAACTTGATTTCTATTTATATTGATGTTAGATTACTGTATTTTCACTTTTCCATGGCTAGTACCCGCCGATACTATCCATAGTTTCATCAAAATAAGCAATCAACACAACAAAAACAGAATCTGTCAAAAACAGACCAGTCTGTAACAATTTGTATACTTCGTATACCTCTGGTATCCCAAAAATTCTGAAACATTATGACAATGTAACATCCCAATTTTCCTAATTGGGAATGTTTTACATTGTAGCTAAGCATCTATGCATGTTGATTGAAATAAATTTTCGCACGTGAATTCTTTCGTCTTTTTGATTTGCATTTCCATTTTTCCTCGCGCGAGAAATGCCCGGAGAAATACCCTCTTGCACGCAAGAGAGAGAGCAGAGGAAAATGACCCTCCAAAGTGCGGGCATATTTCTGAAATATTTGAGCCAAGAAACCCAAATATTATTTGCAAAAATATTTGCTAAAAGTAATAAAGAAATTTAGTGAATTTCTGAAAAAACATTTTTTTTAAGTTTTTATTTTTGCCTTGGAAAAATGTTATTCGGGTAGAGGATATTTTTCTGATTTTTTTGGTATACAATACCCTATATTAATATTTTGATTTACTTCCTCTTTATTCGTTTTTATTTTCTCTTTTGGAAAAAGGGTATAAAATAGGAAAGCCCTGTTCTCCTTTTTGCCGCCGCCCCCGAGCGCCTTATAAGCGTGGGCCGAATCCCACAGCCCCAGGGATTGAATACCTTTACTCTCGGCCGACCGAGCCTCCCTTCCCCGCCTCCCTCTCTCTGCCAGTGGCCCCCACCTGCGTGAGCCAAGCCACCGTCGGCCACCTTCTTCTTCCTCTTTCCTTACTCCAGACCGAAACCGAGCCTGCTCCCAGCCTCGGGATTCCCTGCCGATTTCCCTTCCCCTCCTTCCTTAGCTCTCCCCTCCCCTGGCCTATATAAACCCCCCACCCCGGCCGCCCCCGTTCCCACCCCTACCCCGACGAGCCGCCGCCCGAATCACCTGCCACCGCCCGCCGGAGCAGCGAAGCTGCTGCACTTCTGGCCTACTAGAGCTGCGCCCCAGCGCTCCTCTCCGCTCCGCCCGAGGCCCCCCTTCGCCGGAGGACCACCCCCGCCGCCGCCTCCCCGACTCTCCACCGCCCCCCGGAGCTTCCCCCCTCGCCGGTGGCCATCTTCTTCCCCGCCGGAGTAGCAAGCTAGCACGGTAGCCTCCTCTTCCTCTGTTCTTTCTTTTGTTATTCTTGTGAAGCCGTTAGATCTAAGCTGTACGGTGTAGATTAGATCCTAGAAATACCTCTTCGGATTAGATTAGAAAACCAGCGGTTTTTTTAGTTCACTTATGTTTTAGCCAGCGAGTTTGCTTAGCCTCGGCCATTTTCTCCAAACCATTGCAACAAACGCCTCCACAGCCTATAGCAACATGCCACGTGTACCCTCTTTTTAGTACTAGTTAACTTTATATTTTTCTGTCTAAATTGCAAAAACAGAAAGTTTCTGTTTTGTTTTGGCCACAACTATTTATCCCGAAGTCCAATGACATTGATTCTTGTTCCAGTAGACTCCAATTTTTCTGTAGTTTTTAAAAACATATAATTTGTCTATGTTTGAACCTTTTTGATTTAGTTTAAACCTTGTTTTTCCTATTCCAGGAGTTGAAAAAATGACTTTGTGTTGATTCTTTTTGCTACTGCTTCCTAGTGATAAAATCTTACTGTGGTAGAAGTTTCAAAAAATTTAAAGTATTTTTACTGGTGTTTTCAACAGAAACAAGTTTCTGCCATACCGGCGCGTGTTGAACTCCTTTACTTAGGCTTTAACAAATCCTTACTGGTGATGTTATTTTTTACTTGTGGCTTGATTGAAGTGTTTATGGTGTGCTTTGTGTTTTTATCGGTAGATCATCCGGAGTGCGAAGCGTGTTACTTAGAAGCGCTCGAGCAAGACAACTATCATCAAGGCAAGTCATTTTGATCATGTTATTTTACCTACGTTTTCGATGCATGGTAGATCACCTTCTTTGGCCAATTTGCATGCTGCCTAGGTACTTGGAAACTTTAGTATAAGTTGTAGTATCATGTGGTAGGCACACAACAACCCCGATACTTGGCCCCGGGACGACAATTTCTAAATGCTATGCTTGAATAGACGGGTTATCGGTTGAGTGTATATCACGAGTGATGCGAGGTTGACTAAATAATCAAGACCGGCTAAGACAAGATTTTCAAGACCTCGGACGCAATGCAACTCTGGGTGAAGGACGGTTGATCGGCTCCCAGGAGAACCCAGTGGATGCCCGGGATGCTGGAGAGGCCATGTCATCCTGCGGAAAGCTTCACCCAGCCTCGAAGAGACGGACGGAGACTTCAAGACTCAAGGCTTACCTGCACAGCCACAAGTCATTATGGGCTCTGGCTTGGTTGGACAACGCAGCGACTCTGCACAGGCGGTGCTAGCAGATGTCGAAGAACGGTAGGAATGGATGGGCACCGACAGGGATTCAGAGGGACCCGTTGAAAGACCATGTTTCGATCATCCGGTCTTCAAACACCCTAAAGTGCGAGGACAAAAACCGGAGGGGATCAAATCTTGTGGGGAACGTGTGCAAAACTCTGCAGAGTGCCCAACCTAATCGATTAGCCGTGTCCACGGTCATCGACAACTTGAGCCGAAGGCATTGAATTCCCCTTGAACTCTCGACACAACTTAATAATGATGTGGGTGTTAACAACTATTCGGGTACGAGAATTGGTTGGCGGAACCATCTTGTTAACAACAAACAATGTAGTAATATTTTGCTTCCAACCCCTCTTGTTGTAGGATAAAACTGGCTTTATGCAAAACTCATAGCCCCACCGGCCAAATATGCATGTAGAGATAGTTGACTATTAATTTTTACTCCTCTCTTTGATGACTTGCCGGTATATTCAATATGCTGACCTACACGGCTGCAACGTATCATGTTGCAGAGTACTTTTCCGACCAGGAGTGAGGCTACGATCTACGCTCAGCGACATGCCCTTGGAGTCGGATGGACTCGTCTACCTGATGCTTCCGCTTAGTCTTCGTTAGATATCTCATGAGTTGGCCTTTAGCCACTTTATTGTAATCCTTTATTGTAATAAAGTACTCTTTATGAGATTTCGATTAATAAAGTTGTGTGATTGAACTCTTGAATATATACATTATGTACTGTGTGTGTACCAGCATGATCTTGGGATGGTACGGAAACACCAGAGGATTGACTCGTCTTGAGTCGGGTCGCTACAGAAATGGTATTCAGAGCACACGCTGACCTTAGGACGTAACCTCTAGGAATGGAAAAGCCTTAGGAAGAAAACTATTTTCTCTTATGTCTATAAATCTTCAATTTCCTCTTCTGATCATTTCTGACTTCTCTCCGATTTTCCTATGTTTAGATGGCCACCTTCATCCCTGTTAAGTTCACGGAGTTTTATCAGCCCGACACCACTATGTCGTTCGGAAAGGAGCTGGTATAGAACACCAAGGATTTGAGGATTGCTCTGCCGACTATCACAAGGAAGCCAACTTCGTCTTACCCGGAGGATTCACGCTACAGGAGCGAGGTGCATATTCCCGGAAGGACATTCCAGCCGCGCACTGAGCCGATGGATTTCAAGTTCATCGCACCCAACTGGATTCTCAGAAGGGACATGGCGATCCATTGTGCACTCGGACGTATCAAGGAAGAATACAAAGGCTGCCCTATTTCTCCAGACCTATTCATCGTATCCCGGAGAAACGAAGACGGAGAAATCATCTCAAGCAAGACCAAGGACGCTCTCTTGTCTTATGCTCAAACCTTGGAGAAGTACAGCGGGACTCTGGAGCATCATGTGATCAAGGACGCCGGGAAGATCAAGCAACTGTCACTCCGCGAGCTTGAACTCGAAGAAGCAGCCCGGGAAGCCCACTATGAGCACGAACTGGAGGCGAATGACTTTCTGGAGCGAATCGAGAAGCTGAAGACTCGAGTTGCATACCTGGAGGAGGAACTGGACATGGGCGACAACCTTCATCCTGAAGGAGACGTAGCCCCCTTGATCAGCAACGACGATGACTATGAAGAAAGCTCCACCGAAGGACCCGTCACCATGCTTTTCTGAGGAGGACACTTATACTAGACCACCAAATTTACTTTATCGTTATACGTTTTAGGCCGATGTTTAGGATTATCGAATTTTGTATCCTCGTGTGAACCTTTGTGATGATATTGAATAAAATGTGTGGTGTGATACTTGTTTGTTGCATTCATATGGGTAGTGTAATTACTCTTAGACCATTGTTCTATGCTAATCTCACCCCTCTACAAACATTAGATGCCTCCGAGACGCGCCCCTGAGTCCAACTTTCCGTCGGAACTCACCCAGTTGATCCAGCAACAAAACACCCTGATGCAGCTGATCATCCAGAACCAGAACAATAACAACAACCGTCACCCACCCCAGGCCGACAACCTTACCCGTTTCTTGAGGTTGAACCCTCCAAATTTCTCCAGCAGCATTGAACACATTGTGGCAGATTATTGGCTCCGCAAGATGGAGCGTGAACTTATCACTGCTGGTTGTTCTGAAGCTGAGAAGGTGCGTTTTGCCGCGCATCAACTTGAAGGCCCTGCAGCTGCTTGGTGGGAGAACTACACCACCACTTATCCCATTGTTGGAGTCACTTGGGAGCAATTCAAGCAAGCCTTCCACACCGCACATGTCTCAGCTGGTGCAATGAGTCTGAAGAAGCGTGAGTTTCGCAACTTACGCCAGGGGAATCGCTCTGTGGCCCAGTACGTCGATGAATTCAGCATGCTCGCCCGTTATGCACCTGGAGATGTGGCCGATGATGCGGCCAAGCAGGAAAAGTTCTTGGAGGGACTCAATGATGAGCTAAGCATTTAGTTGACTATAGCCACCTTCAACAACTACTAGGAGCTGGTTGATAAGGCCCTCATCTTGGAGGGGAAACACCAGCAGATGGAGAACCGCAAGGGAAAGTATGGGGTTGGAAAGTTCAACTCCGGCACTCAGCAGAAGCCTCGCTACACCCCCTATCCAGGGAATACCGGGACTGGATCCGATAAGTTTGGAGGACACGTTCAGCATAACCACCTGGTGCACAACCATGGAGGCCACAACCATGGAGGAAATGGGAACCACCGCAACAACAGCAACTTCAAGAATGGCGGTACTGGCACTCAGCAGCATTCAGCTCCAGCTCAGAAGGATCTGACTCACATCACCTGCTTCAAGTGTCAGAAGACGGGACACTATGCCACTCAATGTCCCCAAAACAAGCAGGGAAATGGAAACGGCAATGAAAACTCTGCAGCAAAGAAGCCCAATCCTTTTCCTCGAGCTCAGGTGAACCACATTCATGTTGAAGAGGTCTATGATCACCCCGATACTGTGGTTGGTAAGTTTTTGCTAAATTCACGTCCAGTATTGGTACTTTTTGATTCTGGTGCAACACATTCATTCATATCAAGGGTAGTTGTGGAAAAGTATAGTTTGCCAACTAGAACCCTCAGCCAGCCTATTAAGATCAGTTCCCCAGGAGGCATGATGACAGCCGGGATAGGATGCCATGCTTTGAGTGTCAACATCGGGAACCATAATTTTCCCACCGACCTCATCGTATTAGAGTCCCAGGGATTGGATGTAATCCTAGGCATGGATTGGTTGGCCAAGTATGAAGGGAATATCGATTGTGCCCTTAAGTCTATTTTGCTCACCACCCCCGAGCAGAAGCGGATTAAGTACGTGCCTCGGCGCCCGACACGGAGTAAGCGAGTAAACTCTCTCACGGGAGTAGTCCAGGAGGAAATACCGATTGTACACGAGTACCCAAATGTATTTCCGGAGGAATTGCCGGGCATGCCACCCGATAGAGAGATTCAGTTCTTCATTGAGCTACTACCCGGAACAGCCCCGATATCCAAGAGACCCTATCGAATGCCCGCAAATGACTTGAATGAAATCAAGAAGCAAATTAAGGAGTTATTGGACAAAGGGTATATTCGCCCAAGTTCTTCACTATGGGGAGCCCCAGTGCTCTTGGTTGAAAAGAAGGACAAGTCCTTGAGAATGGTTATCGATTATCGTGCATTAAACGATGTGACCATCAAGAACAAGTACCCCTTGCCGATGATCAATGATCTGTTTGATCCGTTAGTTGGAGCTCACGTATTCTCAAAGATCGATCTTCGATCCGGGTATCATCAGTTGAAAATTCGTGAACAGGATATACCCAAGACAGCCTTCACCACTCGGTACGGCTCGTATGAGTACACGGTCATGTCATTTGGACTGACTAATGCTCCGGCATATTTTATGAATCTGATGAACAAGGTATTTATGGAATACTTGGACAAGTTTGTCGTAGTGTTCATCGATGACATACTGATATTCTCCAAGAACGAAGAGGAACACAAGGAACATCTGCGTCTAGTTCTGGAGAAGCTTCGAGAGCACAAGCTATATACAAAGTTCAGCAAATGTGAGTTTTGGTTGAAGGATGTCGGATTCCTCGGACACGTCATCTCAGGAGAAGGAATAGCAGTGGACCCTGCCAAGGTCGCAGCAGTCACCGAATGGGTAGCACCCACTTCAGTCAAGGAGATCCGCAGTTTCCTCGGACTTGCCGGATATTACCGGAGATTCATTGAGAATTTCTCAAAGATTGCCAAGCCCATGACAGAGTTATTGAAGAAGGAATCCAAGTATATTTGGACTGAGGAATGTGAAACCAGTTTTCAAGAGCTGAAGAAACGTCTTGTTACAGCCCCAGTGCTGATATTGCCAAACATTCAGAAGGATTTCCAGGTTTACTGTGACGCTTCTCGTCAAGGACTCGGAGGAGTGCTCATGCAAGAAGGCAAAGTTGTAGCCTATGCATCCAGACAGCTCAGACCTCATGAGTTGAATTATGCCACACATGACTTGGAACTAGTAGCCGTAGTGCACACTCTCAAGACGTGGAGACATTTCCTAATCGGAAATAGTTGTGATGTCTACACTGATCACAAGAGCCTGAAGTATATCTTCACGCAGAAGGAGTTGAACCTCAGACAGAGGCGATGGCTAGAGTTGACCAAGGACTATGACATGAGGTTGCATTATCACCCAGGCAAGGCAAATGTTGTAGCCGATGCGTTGAGCCGCAAGAGTTATGTAAACACGCTCACAGCGGGAGGATTACCCCAGGAGTTAGTCGATGACCTCCGAGAGCTCAAATTGGAAATAATTCCAAGAGTATTTGTTGCCACTCTAGAAATTCAGTCCACCTTGACAGAAAAGATCCGCGAAGCACATAAATCAGACAAGGAGATAGCTGAGATTAAGCAGAAAATGGAAGACGGGAAGGCTAAAGGTTTTCGTGAGGATGAACACGGAACTTTATGGTTTGAGGATCGCATCTACGTGCCCAATGATCCCGAACTCAGGAAGTTGATACATCAGGAGGCCCATGATTCCCCGTACTCGATACACCCCGGCAACACCAAGATGTATCTGGATCTGAAAGAAAGTTTCTGGTGGACAGGATTGAAGAAAGACATTGTCGAGTTCGTAGCAATATGCGATGTTTGTCAGCGAGTAAAAGCCGAGCATCAGAAGCCAGCAGGTTTGCTCCAACCTCTGCCGATACCCGAGTGGAAATGGGAAAAGCTTGGTATGGACTTCATCACAGGATTACCCAGGACCCGTTCTGGCTATGATTCTATTTGGATTGTGGTCGATCGTTTGACCAAGGTAGCTCACTTCATTCCGGTGAAGACTACTTACACGAGTGCCAAGCTGGCCAAGATATATATGACGAGGATTGTATGTCTACACGGAGTACCGAAGAGCATTGTGTCCGATAGAGGGACTCAGTTCACATCAAAATTTTGGCACCAACTGCATGAAACCTTGGGAACGAGATTGGAGTTCAGTACATCTTTTCACCGGCAGACAGATGGACAGACCGAGAGAGTCAATCAGATTCTGGAGGACATGTTGAGAGCTTGCGCACTAGACTACGGGTCTAGTTGGGATGACAATTTACCGTATGCCGAGTTCTCATACAACAACAGCTACCAGACCAGTCTGAAGATGGCCCCTTTCAAAGCTCTATACGGAAGGAGGTGCAGAACACTGTTGATGTGGGATGGAGTTGGAGACCGACAACTTTTTGGTCCCGACCTTATCCGAGATTCTGAAGAGAAGGTCAAGCTAATTCGTGACCGACTCAAGATAGCTCAGTCCAGGCAGATGAGTTATGCCGACAGCAAACGCAAGGAACTAACGTACGAAGTGGGAGACAGAGCATATCTTCGGGTGTCTCCACTTCGAGGAATCAAGAGATTCGGTGTGAAAGGAAAATTAGCTCCTCGTTTCATTGGCCCCTACAAAATTCTTGAACGTAGAGGCGAAGTTGCATACAAACTGGAACTGCCGGAAGGATTGTCCGGGGTTCACGATGTCTTCCATGTTTCCCAGTTGAAGAAATGCCACGCTGAGATGGCCGATGTTCCGTTGAGATATACAGTGCCCCTAGAGGCCATACAGCTTGACAGTGATCTGATGTATGAGGAGAAACCCGTCAGGATTCTCGAGACTGCCAACAGAGTTACCCGCAGCAAGATCATCAAGTTCTGCAAGGTGTTGTGGAGCCACCACACCGAGGAAGAAGCCACCTGGGAACGAGAAGAGGATCTTCGTCGGGACCACCCGCACCTATTTTCTAGCCAACCCGAATCTCGAGGGCGAGATTCATCTTAAGGTGGGTAGGTTTGTAACATCCCAATTTTCCTAATTGGGAATGTTTTACATTGTAGCTAAGCATCTATGCATGTTGATTGAAATAAATTTTAGCACGTGAATTCTTTCGTCTTTTTGATTTGCATTTCCATTTTTCCTCGCGCGAGAAATGCCCGGAGAAATACCCTCTTGCACGCAAGAGAGAGAGTGGAGGAAAATGACCCTCCAAAGTGCGGGCAAATTTCTGAAATATTTGAGCCAAGAAACCCAAAGATTATTTGCAAAAATATTTGCAAAAACAAATAAAGCAATTTAGTGAATTTCTGAAAATACATTTTTTTTTAATTTTTTATTTTTGCCTTGGAAAAATGTTATTCGGTTAGAGGATATTTTTCTCATTTTTTTGGTATATAATACCCTATATTAATATTTTGATTTACTTCCTCTTTATTCGTTTTTATTTTCTATTTTGGAAAAAGGGTATAAAATAGGAAAGCCTTGTTCTCCATTTTGCCGCCGCCCCCGAGCGCCTTATAAGCCTAGGCCGAATCCCACAGCCCCAGGGATTGAATCCCTTAACTCTCGGCCGACCGAGCCTCCCTTCCCCGCCTCCCTCTCTCTGCCAGTGGCCCCCACCTGCCCGAGCCAAGCCACCGTCGGCCACCTTCTTCTTCCTATTTCCTTACTCTAGACCGAAACCGAGCTTGCTCCCAGCCTCGGGATTCCCTGCCGATATCCCTTCCCCTCCTTCCTTAGCTCTCCCCTCGCCTGGCCTATATAAACCCCCCACCCCGGCCGCCCCCGTTCCCACCCCTACCCCGACGAGCCGCCGCCCGAAGCCCCTGCCATCGCCCGCCGGAGCAGCGAAGCTGCTGCACTTTCGGCCTACTGGAGCAGCGCCCCATCGCTCCTCTCCGCTCCGCCCGAGGCCCCCTTCGCCGGAGGACCAACCCCTCCGTCGCCTCCCCGACTCTCCACCGCCCCCCGGAGCTTCCCCCCTCGCCGGCGGCCATCTTCTTCCCCGCCGGAGTAGCCAGCCAGCACGGTAGCATCCTCTTCCTTTGTTCTTTCTTTTGTTATTATTGTGTAGCCGTTAGATCTAAGCTGTACGGTGTAGATTAGATCCTAGAAATACCTCTTCGGTTTAGATTAGAAAACCATCGGGTTTTTTAGTTCACTTATGTTTTAGCCAGCGAGTTTGCTTAGCCTCGGCCGTTTGCTCCAAACCATTGCAACAAACGCCTCCACAGCCTATAGCAACATGCCACGTGTACCCTCTTTTTAGTACTAGTTAACTTTATATTTTTCTGTGTAAATTCCAAAAACAGAAAGTTTCTGTTTTGTTTTGGCCACAACTTTTTATCCCGAAGTCCAATGACATTGATTCTTGTCCAATGACTTTGAGTTGATTCTTTTTGCTACTTCTTCCTAGTGATAAAATCTTACTGTGGTTGAAGTTTCAAAAAATTTAAAGTATTTGTACTGGTGTTTTCAATAGAAACAAGTTTCTGCCATACCGACGCGTGTTGAACTCCTTTACTTAGGCTTTAACAAATCCTTACTCGTGATGTTATTTTTTACTTGTGGCTTGATTGAAGTGCTTATGGTGTGCTTTGTGTTTGTATCGGTAGATCATCCGGAGTGCGAAGCGTGTTACTTAGAAGCGCTCGAGCAAGACAACTATCATCAAGGCAAGTCATTTTGATCATGTTATTTTACCTACGTTTTCGATGCATGGTAGATCACCTTCTTTGCCCAATTTGCATGCTGCCTAGGTACTTGGAAACTTTAGTATCATGTGGTAGGCACACAACAACCCCGATACTTGGCCCCGGGACGACAATTTCTAAATGCTATGCTTGAATAGACGGGTTATCGGTTGAGTGTATATCACGAGTGATGCGAGGTTGACTAAATAATCAAGACCGGCTAAGACAAGATTTTCAAGACCTCGGACGCAATGCAACTCTGGGTGAAGGACGGTTGATCGGCTCCCTGGAGAACCCAGTGGATGCCCGGGATGCTGGAGAGGCCATGTCATACCGCGGAAAGCTTCACCCAGCCTCGAAGAGACGGACGGAGACTTCAAGACTCAAGGCTTACCTGCACAACGCGGCGACTCAAGTCATTATGGGCTCTGGCTTGGTTGGACAACGCGGCGACTCTGGACAGGCGGTGCTAGCAGATGTAGAAGAACGGTAGGAATGAATGTACATCGACAGGGATTCAGAGGGACCCATTGAAACACCATGTTTTGATCATCCAGTCTTCAAACACCCTGAAGTGTGCAGACAAAAACCGGAGGCGATCAAATCTTGTGGGGAACGTGTGCAGAACTCTGCAGAGTGCCCAACCTAATCGATTAGCCGTGTCCACGGTCATGGAAAACTTGAGCCGAAGGCATTGAATTTCCCCTGAACTCTCGACACAACTTAATAATGACGTGGGTGTTAACAAATATTCGGGTACGAGAATTGGTTGGCGGAACCATCTCGTTAACAACAAACAATGTAGTAATATTTTGCTTCCAACCCCTCTTGTTGTAGGATAAAACTGGCTTTATGCAAAACTCATAGCCCCACCGGCCAAATATGCATGTAGAGATAGTTGACTATTAATTTTTACTCCTCTCTTTGATGAGTTGCCGGCATATTCAATATGCTGACCTACACGGCTGCAACGTATCATGTTGCAGAGTACTTTTCCGACCAGGAGTGAGGCTACGATCTACGCTCAGCGACATGCCCTTGGAGTCGGATGGACTCGTCTACCTGATGCTTCCGCTTAGTCTTCGTTAGATATCTCATGAGTTGGCCTTCAGCCACTTTATTGTAATCCTTTATTGTAATAAAGTACTCTTTATGAGATTTCGATTAATAAAGTTGTGTGATTGAACTCTTGAATATATACATTATGTACTCTGTGTGTACCAGCATGATCTTGGGATGGTACGGAAACACCAGAGGCTTGACTCGTCTTGAGTCGGGTCGCTACAAATAATTAGGAAAATTCGCATATCAACCAGAATAAAAACGAATCAACTCAAAAGCTCTTTATGGATAGGAATTAAAAATAATTTCGTGAGCGCAAAGTTTCTGTCTTTTTCAGCATGATCAAACAACTATCACCAAAACTAATAATAAAGGTTTTACTTGGCACAAAAATAAAAAGAAACATAAAAACGAAATCATAACAGAATTATGATGGTGTGTACACAACAAAATAGAAAGCAAAAAGCAAAGATAAATTCATTGGGTTGCCTCCCAACAAGCGCTATTGTTTAACGCCCTTAGCTAGGTATAAGGTGATAGAATCAACTATCGTCGTCTTTTGTGCTCAAACCATAACTAGCCCTTATCATGGATTCATAAGGCAATCTTATTTTCTTTCTAGGAAAGTGTTCCATGTCCTTCTTTAATGGAAATTGAAATCTAATATTCCCTTCCTTCATATCGATGACAACACCAATAGTCCTAAGGAAAGGTCTACCAAGAATGATGGGACTTGTCGGATTGCAATCAATATCAAGCACACTGAAATCTACGGGTACATACTTCCTATTTGCAATAATAAGAACATCATTTATCCTTCCCATAGGTTTCTTAATAGTAGAATCCGCAAGATGCAAATAAAGAGAGCACTCATCAATCTCACTGAAGCCTGGAACATCACATAAAGACTTTGGAATAGAGGAAACACTAGCACCCAAATCACACAGAGCATTGCATTCATAGTTTTTAATCTTGATTTTGATAGTAGGTTCCCACTCATCATGAAGTTTTCTAGGAATAGATATCTAAAACTCAAGTTTCTTTTCAAGAGATTTCATCATAGCATCAACGCTATGATCAGTGAAGGCCTTATTTTGGCTATAAGCATGTGGAGAGTTTAGCATGGATTGCATCAAGGAAATACATTCAATCAAAGAGAAACTATCATAATTGAATTCCTTGAAATCCAAAGTAGTAATTTCATCACTACTCAAAGTTTTGATATCCTCTACTCCACTTTCAGTGCTTTTAGCATCAAGATAAATAGACTCCGAATCATTGGGGCGTTTCTCAACGAAAGTGGATTCATATCCAGTCCCATCATCATTAGGATTGACATTAGAAAACAAGGATTCAAAAGGATTCACACCCAACACTTTGAGATCTTCGTGATTCTCATCACATATTTCAGGTTTAGCAGCCATTTTATTGACTAAGGTGGCCTGTTTATCAGAAATCTGGCCTACCAATTTTTCAAGACGAGCAAACTGAGAATTTAACGCAAGGAATTATTTCACCATATCATCAACTCCTTTATTCATAAAAGCCATAAAAGAATTTTGCTCCCTTAGTTCTCTACGATAGTAACTATTATGATCAAACGCTGTAGACATGAAGCCCTTAACACTAGTTTCAAGCTCTTCCAACCTTTTATAGTAAAGCATCATAATCATTTGGTTGGGCCATACAGGTCTTAGCAGGCATACAAGCACACAAGCAAACAAAAAGCAAGCGAAAGAAAGGGCGAACGAAAAAGGCAAATATTTTTGTATTTTTTTTTCAGAAGTTGGGTAGAGGATACGAGAGGCAAAATGCAAATAATGTAAATGCAAGAGATGAGTTTGCAATAGTTACTTGGATATGCTTCACTTTGAATACTCCCCGGCAACGACACCAGAAATTCTTCTTGCTAACTCTTGAGCTTGCGTTGGTTTTTCCCTTGAAGAGGAAATGGTGATGCAGCACAGTAGTGATAAGTATTTCCCTCAGTTTGAGAACCAAGGTATCAATCCAGTAGGAGTATCAAGATGAGGCACCAATGTACCTGCGCAAAAACAAACAAACTTGCACCCAACGCTATAAAGGGGTTGTCAATACCTTCACGATTATTTGCAAGGTGAGATATGAAGGTGAAAAGTGCAACAAAGTAATTTTGTAGATTTGAAAATATGATGTGAAGTGGACCCGAGGGCCAAAGTGTTCACTAGAAGCTTCTCTCATGTTGGCAAGTATTACGGTTGGTGAACGAATTACTGTCGAGCAATTGATAGAATCGCGCAAAGTCATGATGATATCTAAGGCAATGATCATACATATAGGCATCACGTCCGAGACAAGTAGACCGATACTTTCTGCATCTACTACTATTACTCCACACATCGACCGCTATCCAGCAAGCATCTAGTGTATTGAGTTCATACAAACAGAGTAACGCCTTAAGCAAGATGACATGATGTAGAGGGATAGATTCATGCAATATGACATAAACCCCATCCTTTTACCCTTGATGGCAACAACACGATGCGTGCCTCGCTGCCCCTTCTGTCACTAGGTGAGGACACCGCACGGTATGAACCCAAAACCAAGCACTTCTCCCATTGCAAGAATTATAGATCAAGTTGGCCAAACGGAACCCACAACTCGAAGAGAATTACAAGGATACGAAATCAGGCATATAACAGATCAGAGGAGACTCAAATAATATTCATAGATAATCTGATCATAAATCCACAATTCATCGGATCTCGACAAACACATCGCAAAAGAAGGTGACATCGGATAGATGTCCATGAAGATCATGGAGAACTTTGTACTTAAGATCCAAGAGACAGAATAAGGCATCTAGCTACTAGCTATGGACCCCAAAGGTCTGTGGTGAACTACTCACGCGTCATTGGAGAGGCAATGGTGTTGATGAAGAAGCCCTCCGTGTCCGAATCCCCCCTCCGGCAGGGCACCAGAACGGTCCCCAGATGGGATCTTGCGGAGACAGAAGCTTGCGGCGGCGGAAAAGTATTTTCCTGGCTCTCTCTAGTGGTTTTGGATTTTTAGAGAATTTATAGGCGAAAGAGGTAGGGAAAAGGAGCCACGTAGGGCCCACCAGCCTGCGAGGCGCTCCCCCCAAGCCGCGGCTAGGGTGCTTGTGACCTCCTCCGAGGTCCTTTGCCTTGGTTCTCAAGTCTCCTGCATATCTTCTGTTATGGAAAAAATCATCCCGCAGGTTTTAGTCCGTTTGGACTCCGTTTAATATTCTTCTGTGGAAAAGGTGAAAAACACGGAAAAAACAGAAACTGGCACTTGGCACTGAGTTAATAGGTTAGTCCCCAAAAAAGATATAAAATAGAATATTCATGCATACAAAACATCCAAAGATGAGAAGATAATAGCATGGAACCATCAAAAATTATAGATATGTTGGAGACGTATCAGTGCACCGCCACCAGCCACAACCACCTGAGCCGTAGAGCCACACAGGGAGCAAGAATAGGCCCACCCGAATCAGCAACACATGAGCAGGGCCGAATGGCCTATGCTGGTGGCGGCAGGAGGGGGAGGTACTGGGAGGAGGAGGGAGGGAACGCCATGGTTGCCTCGCTCGGGGAGGCGATGCGGGGGCGAGCCAAATAATGAAGATTGGAGCGGAAGGAAATGACAAGTATTTTTCAGCAAGGTATTCTTCGCAAGTATTGAAAATAGTGGCAACAAATAGTTTTGTAGCTAGGAAATTTATAACAAGTGGCTTGTAATAAAGGTGCAACAAGGTGACCCAAACATTTTTATAGCAATGTACATGTCAGAAATTTCTCTTATATCATGCAAAGCATTCTTGAAGACACATGGGAATTCTCATCTAGTCACGTTCATCTTGTTTAATTGATTTCCGTTCATTACTTTGACAAATTGATATGTGGGTGGACGGGTGCTAGGGTGTTGTCCTTACTTGAAGAAGGAACCCTCTTATGATTACCCCCTCTTGCAAGCATCCGCAACTATGAAAGAAGAATCAAGATAAATCTAACCATAGAATGAAACATATGGATCCAAACCAGCCCCTTATAGAATAATGCATAAACTAGGGTTTAAGCTTCTCTCCCTCTCAAGACCCATCACTACTTATTACTCCCCAATGCCTTCCCTTAGGCCTAAGTATGGTGAAGTGTCATGGTGTCTATGTTCACATGACACCACTGAAGTAAGAACGACATACGTATCATCAAAATAACGAAAGAATACCAACTTCACATGATTACTTATAACAAGACTTCTCCCATGTCCTCAAGAACTAAAATAACTACTCATAAATCATATTCATGTTCAATATCATAGCGGTATTGAATATTCCTAAGGATTTGTACATTCAATTTTCCATCAAATATACCAACTAGCATGAACTACGAGATGTAATCAACACTACTAGCAAGCCAAATGTACCAATATGAGAATTTGAGAGAAAGATGGAATACAAGAGATGAACTAGGGTTTGATATGAGATGATGCTAGTGAATATGGCGATGCACATTGGTCCTTCCAGGATGAGAGGATCATCGGTGATGTCGATGGCTTTGATTTCCCCTCTTGGAGCGAAGTATCCCCGGCGGAATCGCTCCACCGGAGAGCAAAAGTGCTCCTACCCAGGTTCCGCCTCGAGACATCAGCGCTTTTCCCTGAAAGTGTTCTTCCGATTGTTTCTAGACACTTATTATCATATAGGGGAAGATGGGCCCCAGAGGCCTGTTGGTGGAGCCACGAGCTCGCTAGGCTCGCCCTAGGGGCGCCCCTGATCTATGACTCTCTGGTGCCCCCCTCATAGTATTCGTATTTTTTATGTATTCCAAAATAATTCTATGTAAATTTTCACGTCATTTGGAGATGTGGAGAATATCCAACTCCGTTGTAGCCTTTACAAGTCCATAATTCCAGTTGCTGACAATCTCCCTCTTTGTCCAAAACTTGCAAAATAAGCGAGAAAAGGGCTTAGGATTGCATCATAAAGTGAAATAATGACCCAAAACATAATAAATATCATTAGGAAAACATGATGCAAAATGGACGTATCAACTACCCCAAGCTTAGGCCTCGCTTGTCCTCAAGCGAATGCCGAACTTGATAATCATGACCACATGTTTAGAGAGAGAGAGAGAGACAGAGAGAGGTGTCAATAAAATAACATATGGACATGAAAGCACCATGATCATTAGCATGGAAGCAATATAGGATCGTAAAACTTCTCATGAACAAGTGATAATTTATTCACAAGCTAAAGAATAAAACATAAACTTCATTGAAAACTAATAAACCATGATTTTAGTCATTGAAACAATTGCATCTTATCATATTTTCAGAAAGTGTCTATGTAGAGCTTTGTTTAACAACTTCACATACTCAACTATCATTTTGTCTTCTATGATTGCTAACATCCATGAAATATTAAGGGAGAAATAAGTTTCAGTCAAACAAGTTCATACAAAGTTTATTTTCCCCTTACAATAAAATATCATACATGTTTAGGAGATATTTTTATTGCTTTTGTGACGATGACAAGTTACTTGAGGGATCTTATTGAATCCATAGGTAGATATGGTGGACTCTCATTGCAAGACACTAGGTTTAAGGATTTTTGGCACAAGTAGTATCTCTCTTTAGTACGAAATTTGGCTAGCAAAAGATTATGAGAAAGCACCACATGTTAGATGATTCATGACAATATAACTTCTATGTGAATATAAGAAAACATGACCTATTACATTGTCTTCCTTGTCCAACGTCAACTAGTTAATCAAACATGGAATATTTAATGAGGGCTCAGAATTATGGAAGATGTCGAAGGTAGTGTATTTATATGTGAGACCTCTCTTTTGCTATTACTTTTTCATGAATTGCATCAATGACCAATGTTATGTTTGTCAACTTCCAACAAATTTGTTCAATTATAATTCTTTTAAGTGAAGTCTTCACTCCCCATGGGATTAGTATATGATCTAGTTATTCTTTTCATTGCAAAGATTGAAGAAAGAAGGTAAAGCAACCAAGCTCAAACCACTCTTTATTATCTAACTCTCACACCGAATTACATAGATAGATAGATCACGAAACAAACACTTGAAGCTAAACCATACTAAAATTTTATTCTTCTAATTCATCAAATAACTAAGGAGCGAACTAAGATAGGTAATGATGGTAAAAGTGGTGGTGATACAATACTTGGGAACCTCCCCAAGCTTGGAACAAGCCAAGGGTCATTCCCATACCCATGTACTTGATACGTCTCCAACGTATGTATATTTTTTGATTGTTCCATGCTATTACATTATCTGTTTTGGATGTTTTATATGCATTAATATGCTATTTTATATTATTTTTGAGACTAACCTATTAATCTAGAGCCTAGTGCCAGTTTCTGTTTTTTCCTTGTTTTTGAGTATTGCAGATAAGGAATATTAAATTGATTCCAAATGGAATAAAATCTCCGGAATAATTTTTCTTGGACCACATGAAACTGCCAGACTTGGAGAGGGGGGCAGGAGACGTGCTCGGACACGACAAGCCTGCAGGGTGCTCCCTAGGGGGACGCCCCCTAGATTGTGGCACCCCTATAGTCCTCCTAACACTAATCCGCCTCCTATAAATTCCCAAATATTCCCCCAATACCAAAATAGCAACAAAAAATACTTTTCCGCCGCTGAGAGCCTTTGTTCCCGTGAGATCCAATCTGGGAGCCTTTTCTAGTAATCTGCCGGAAGCAGAATCAATCACGGAGGTCATCTACATCAAATGCATTGCCCCTCCGATGATACGTGAGTAGTTCACCACAGACCCACGGGTCCATAGCTAGCAGCTAGATGGCTTCTTTTCTCTCTTTGTTCTTCAATACAATGTTCTTCAAGATCTTCATGAAGATCTATCCGATGTAATACTCTTTTGCGGTGTGTTTAGTGAGATTCGATGAATTGTGGGTTTATTTTCAGATTATCTATGAATATTATTTGAATCTTCTCTGAATTCTTATATGCATGATTTCATATCTTAGCAAGTCTCTTCGAGTTATTGGTTTGGTTTAGCTAACTAGAATGGTAATTCTTGTAATGGGAGAAGTGCTTAGTTTTGGGTTCAATCTTGCGATGTCTTCATCCAGTGACGAAGTAGGGGTAGCGAGGCACGTATTGCTGTCACATCCCTAACCCTTAAGCAAGTTAGCCTTGTGCTCATGTCTTCTTTGCATTTGCATCTAAGAAGTTCCAACAAAAACAAGATAGTGGCAAAGGAAAAACTCAAAACCCTAGCCACTATTTCAAATAAAGGATTTCTCAAACTAGTTAAAATCAATGAACCCAAAATGGCCTCAAGAAATGTTCAAACTTTTTGATAAATCATGAAAGTAAATGAGCATTGGAGAAAACTATTTTCTTGACACTTTAAGCATTTTAAATTAATGCAAAAGCCACTGGTTTCAAACTTTAAATTTGAAATCAGAAACTATAAATTTTCAAAAATGTTGAAAACTTTGGAAATGGTTGGGAATATTATAACAATATTTCAGGAGGTCTAAAATAGTTTTTACTTTTTGTTTTGGAGCTGAAATAAATAGCAAAACAATAGTTAGCAAAACAGAAAAAAAAAATGGGAAACCCTTACCTGTCGCCTAGCCTGGCCCGGCCCATCTCCCTGGCTCGTCCCCTCCCTCGCGCCAGTAGGAGCAGGAGGTGGCCGCTGCCTCCTCCGGCGCGGCCACGCACCTGTGTGCCTGCCTGGCCGCCGCCTCGCGCTGGCAAGGCCGGGGATAAGCTCCCTAGGGTCTTCTCTATCCATTCCCCAACACCATTCTTCCTCTCCTCTCGGATCTCTTCCTCCCTCCCGCTGCCGCCATTGGAGCCGAGCTCGAGCTCAAGCCGCATCACCTCTAGCCATGGGATCCCGCCTCCGAGTAGTCTGTTAGCTCCGCCTCGTCGCCCTGGTCATCTCTGCAGAAGCCGAAGCTTCCCCAAGCTCTGCATCGCCCCCAACGCCGTCGTCTTCCACCTCCGGCCGCCGGACCTCTCCCGTCGATTCGCTCCCTCCGGCGCATCCCCGAGCCCCTCTTCAGCACCATCGGAACCGCTGTGAGCTCGTCGTCGTTTCCCCTCTCGCCCCATGCTCTCCCGTGCATCGTAGCCTAGTTTCCCACCAAGGCCGAGAGCTCCTAGCCGCCGGCCATGTCGTCGCCGTCGCTGTGGCGTCCGATCCACACGCTCGAGCTAGGATTCGAGCTCCTGGAGCCTCCACGAGCGTGTCGAGCCCTCCAGCTGCCCTCCCCGTGCCCTAGAGCCGTCTCTCATAGAAGGCCGAGCTTCGGCCGCCGCTCCGGCTCGTCGCCGGCGCCTCTTCCGGCGACCCTAGCCTCCCCTGATGCCCCTGCCAGATCGGCCACTTCGCCAGCGTGCCGTAGCTGCAATCCGCATGCGTTTTGGTGCTGTGCAGCGCCATTTAGGTCGCCTCCGACGAGCCCTCCGCCGCGGGCCTGGTCGCCGGCGACCACCCTCCGGTGGGGGTCGACGTGGCAAAGCTAACCCAGCAGCTCAGGACTTAATCACTCGCTGACAAGTGGGCCCAAGGCCAAGTCAAACCTCAATTAGGGCTGGTCAGCGCGGGATTAGTCCCAGAGAGGCTGACCAGTGGGTCCCCCCTATCAGGTTTGACCTGAAACAGGTCGGCTGACCTGCTGACGTCAGTCTGATGCAATAATTAAAATTTCCAGTATAAAACTAATTCCAGGAAATTGCTAAAACTTGTAAAAATCATAGAAATTAATCTGTAACTCCTATGAAAATAATTTATATATGAAAAAGTATCAGAAAAATTCAAGGATTCTCAATATGCTATTTTCATCTATGTTTGAAAAAGTTACAGAACCCTAAATTGTGGAATAAGGAATAATTCAATTCTTATAATTACTTTAAAAATGGAATTTGGAAAATTATTCAAATTTCATTATGAATACAATGATCACCACTATCGTAATTACAAATCAGTACCATAACATGACATTTCATGCATGTTAACATCAAGTTGATCTGAGCATCAGGTCGAATCAATTAAAACGGTATCCGAATACCCCGTTTGGAATTGATATCCGAATGTGATTCAAATCAACTCTAAACCTAATACATATTGATTATAACAACTTATCACCTTGCATTCTCATGCCATGCTCATGCATCATTTTGAGTGCATATGATTGTTATTGAATGTTGCCATTCATTTCGGTAGGCTCCGCACCCCCGGATTCCACCGAATATCCGTCTGACGGATATCGTTCCTCCTCTGAGCAACAAGGCAAGCAACCCCTTTGATCATCCTGATAATTCCCATGTTCTTGCTCCTGCACCTATTTATTGCATTTAAGATCAAATGCTTCAACTGCTTTTGCCACGATAGTTGAACCCACTTCCTTTGCATGACTTAACCTTGTCACAGTAAATAGCCGAACCTTGCAACCTAGCATTCCTGGTAGTTGCTTGAGCTATGATGTGCCTTATCCTGCTATGCATGCTATGCTTAGAGTTGTGTATGGTCTGTCATCTGGGAGATGAACAGAATTGTGGAATGTGATGAGCAAAGGTTGTGTGTTGAACTTGATTTGGTAAAGGTACCGGTGAAAGGCTGTGTAGGAGTACATGGCGGGTAGTTTCATTGGAACCGTCCTTAGGAACTGAGTTCCGTGTATGTATTCCAAGACTAGATACTACCACATGCTGGGCCCTGAAATATGACCCTACTTGGCCTATTAATCGCGTAGTACTCGGTCCAGGAGTTGCAAGTAGTTTCTGGTGTTTATAGTAATGCTGGAGGCCGTGCATGGTGCTGACCTGAGAGGTGGACCGTGATGCGATAGGCAGTGGCACGGTGTACCAAGTGGCACCCGGATGGTGGGCTTGGGAACCCTGCGCACATCGTTTGAGGCCGTGTCGGAAACCGCGGCCGGACGTTCGTACGGGTTACTCTCAGATAGGCGATAAACCTGGACTAGGTACTAGTGTGGTTAACGGTCGTTGCCGACTCCCTCGCTGGGCTTCCGCTTGAAGGTTGCCAAGGTGCATGACGTGCACATGGAGATAAGTGGCGAGAGCGTGTGTGACGAAGAACACCCCTGCAGGGTTATGATCTATTGAATAGCCGCGTCCACGGATATGGACTACTTGGAGACATATGTTGTTCATAGATAACTTCAACGGCTACTCATAAAATTGCCAAGATAAGCGTGAGTGTCGTGGACGGCATTTCCGTACGGCGACGGAATGATTCCACGATAGTGTATTGTTGTGGTGTTAGTGGAGTCGTGTGCGAGAAATCAAGTTGTCAAAATTATTTAAAAATGTAAGTGTCTAGCCACGAGTCATATGCTGGCTTCCCGCATGAAACCCCACAATACCTTTTGATACCTTGCATGAGTAGTTAGCCATCCTAAAGTCTTGCTGAGTACCTTCGTACTCATGTTTGCTTAATAAATGTTGCAGAGGTTGCTAATGACCCTAACGGAGGGTTCTTCGTAGACATCGACGACGACGAGTAGCTGGTGTCCCAGCTACGATCTGGCCCTACGTCGGCTCTGTAGTATAGTCAGGCCATGTGCCTGCTAGTTGCCCTGTCTGTACCCAGACAGTTTATAACTCTTCGGCTGGCTTGTATTGGTATGACTGCTATTATGGGTCGAGAGACCTTAATGTGTAATATTATGTGTGTGGCTCTTCCGAGCCTCTTAAATAAAGCTTGTATGTTTATGGTTATGTTGTGATGCCATCGATGTATCTATACATATCGGTATGCCATGCGTACGTGTGTCTTACTTGATATGTATGGGGTTCGAATACCTAGTCGTAAACTTTAGTAGCACTCCTTACAAGGAAATGCCCCTTTGCGATCCAAAGAGCCTTGGTAGTTCGCTACTGCTCCGGACACATTGGTTGACCGGCATGTGTCCTTCTTAGCTACTGTGTCTGTCCCCTTTGGGGAAATGTCACGCGACGTAATGGAGTCCTTGTAGCTTGCTACGACTCGTCTACGTTCGCTGATGACCGACACCTGCTTTGTTGGGTCATGTATGCCTGTCCTTGTGCGGTACTGCCACTTTGGTTTATGACTAGACATGTCGATCCGGGTTCTTTGATATTGGATTGCTAGCGACACTATCGCATACGTGAGTCAAAAGACGCAAACGGTCCCGGCTAAGGTAAGGCTGCAGCCGTGGATTTAACCGTGCGTGAGACCAGAAAGGAATGCGATGTGTTACAGGATGGAATCCTATGGCTTAGGATTGGGGTCCCGACAATTGCATTGTTGCCATCAAGGATAAAAAGATGGGGTTTTCATCATATTGCTTGAGTTTATCCCTCTATATCATGTCACCTTACCTAATGCACTATTCTGTTCTTCATGAACTTAATACTCTAGATGCAGGCAGGAGTCGGTCGATGTGTGGAGTAATAGTAGTCGATGCAGAATCATTTTGGTCTACTTGACACGGATGTGATGCCTATATGCATAATCATTGCCTTGGATATCTTCATAATTATTCACTTTTCTATCAATTGTTTAACAGTAATTTGTTTACCCATCGTATTATTTTCCTTCCTGGGAGAAGCCTCTAGTGAAACCTATGGCCCCCGAGTCTATTTTCCATATTAAACTTTCAGTTCTATAAACCAAAAATACATTTCTGTCATTTATTAACTTTTGTTTTACGTTTTGTTCTAGCAATCTTTTATATCTATCTCTATCAGATGTCATCCATGCAAATAACCTTGAAGGGATTGATAACCCCTTTTTAGCATTGGGTGCAAGTGTTTGATTGTTTGTGTAGGTGCGAAGGTTGGGGCTTTGCTTGTTCCGCCTACTGGATTTATACCTTCGTTCTCAAGAAACTGGGGGAAATTCTTACCTAGTTCGTTGCGTCACCCTTTCCTCTTCAAGGGAAAACCAACGCAAGGTGAAGAAAGAGCAAGTAGGATTTGTGGCGTCGTTGTCAGGAAGGATACATAGCAAGATCAAGCCTACCAAGTACCCATCACAAACTCATCTCTTGCATTTACTTTATTTGACATTTTCCTCTCGATTTCGTCTCCCTAACTTCTAAAACGATTTTCAGAAAATACCAAAAAGATTTGCCTCTTTATTCGCCCTTCTTCCGCTCGTCTTTTTCGTTTGTTCGTTTCCATGTCTCAACCCAAAAGTTTTGATCCATATCTTAGGAAGTTGGAAGATATTCAGAATAATGCTAAGTGATTCATGTCGCTCCAATTTGACCTTAATAGATTCCTTAGGAACGAGCTTAAAGAAGAAAGGTTTATGCTGGAATACATGAATAAAGAACTTGATGATATGACAAAGGAATTTTGTGGTTTGAAATCTTAGTTTGGTCACCTCGAAAATTTAGTAGGCCAAATTTCTGATAAACAAGCCACCTTAGTTAATAAAATGGCCGCGAAGTTAGAATCTTTAAGCATTGATGAAGATCTTCAAGTCATTGATGTGACTCCTATCGTATCTTTGTTTTCTAATATGCATCTTGAAAAAGATGGGACTTGAGACAAGTCAACTTTAGTTAAAAGGCGTCCCAATGATTCGGAGTTTATAGATCTTAATGCTAAGATTGATAAAAGTGGGATTGAAGAGGTCAAAACTTTAAGTAGGAATGAACCCACTCTTTTGGATTTCAAGGACTTTAATTGTGATAGTTGTTCTTTGCCTAATTGTGTTTCCTTGTTGCAATCCATGTTGAATTCTCCGCATGCTTATAATAAAAATAAAGCATTTACTAAACATATTATGGATGCTATGATGAAATCTTTTGAACAAAAACTTGAGTTGGAAGTTTCTATACCTAGGAATCTTTATGATGAGTGGGAACCTACTATTAAGATTAACATTAAAAATTATGAGTGCCATGCTTTGTTTGATTTGGGTGCTAGCGTTTCCACGATTCCAAAACCGTTATGCGATGTGCTAGGTTTCCTGAATTTGATGATTGCTCTTTAAATTTGCATCTAGTGGATTCCACTATTAAGAAATCTATGGGAAGGATTAATTGTTCTTATTATCACAAATAGGAATTATGTGCCCGTATATTTCATTGTTCTTGATAGAAATTGCAATCCTACATGTCCTATTATTCTTGGTAGACCTTTCCTTTGAACGATTGGTGCAATTACTGATATGAGGAAAGGAAATATTAGATTCCAATTTCCATTAAGGAAAGGCATGGAGCACTTTACTAGAAAGAAAATAAAATTACCTTATGAATCTATTATGAGAGCTACTTATGGATTGCATACCAAAGAAGACAATACCTAGATCTATTGCATTATGCCTAGCTAGGGGCGTTAAACAATAGCGCTTGTTTGGAGGCAACCCAATTTTATTTTTATGCTTTTGTTTTTGAGTGCTGCACACATTATTACCTCTGTAATAATTTTGTTTTCTTGTTTTAATTAGTGTTTGAGCCAAGTAATACCTTTGGGATGGTCTACGGTGTTTGCAAGTAGATTTTGCTGAAAAACAAAACCTTTTGCTCTCAGTCCATGAATTTTGTAAATTCACATGGACATGCTTTTGGTCTGAAATTTTTACACAAGATTGATATACAAATTTCCGAGATCATCCTATTTTTCAGAATTTTACAGTTAAAGAAGTATTCGAAGTTTATGGATTGCTACAGATTGTTCTATTTTTGATAGATTATGTTTTCTTTGTGTTGTTTGCTTATTTTGATGAATCTATGGGTTGTATCGGGGGGTAAGAACCATGCAGAACTTGGAATACAGTAAATATTGCACCAATATAAATAAAGTATGAGTTCACAACAGTACATAAAGTGGTGATTTATTTTTCTTATACTAACGGATCTCATGAGTTTTCTATTGGGTTTTGTGTTGTGAAGTTTTCAAGTTTTGGGTAACGATTTCATTGACTATGGAATAAGTGTTGGAAATATGCCCTAGAGGCAATAATAAAGTTGTTATTATTATATTCCCAGTTCATGATAATTGTCTATTATTCATGCTATAATTGTATTAACTAGAAACCCTAATACATGTGTGTGAATATATAGATCACAAATGTGTCCCTAGTGAGCCTCTAGTTGGCTAGCTTTTTGATCAGTGGATGATCATGGTTTCTTGATCATGGACACTGGATGTCATTGATAACGAGATCACATCATTGGGGAATGATGTGAGGGACAAGACCCAATCCTAAGCATAACACTAGATTGTGTTGTTCGTCTGCTAAAGCTTTTCTAATGTCAAGTATCATTTCCTTAGACCGTGAGATTGTGCAACTCCCGGATACCGTAGGAGTGCTTTGGGTGTACCAAACGTCACAACGTAACTGGGTGATTATAAACATGCACTATGGGTATCTCCGAAAGTGTTTGTTGAGTTGTACGAATCGAGACCAGGATTTGTCACTCCGTGTGACAGAGAGGTATCTCTGGGCCCACTCGGCAATCCATCATCATATTGACCTCAGTGTGACTAAGGAGTTAGTCACGTGATGATACGTTATGGAACGAGTAAAGAGATTTGACGGTAACGAGATTGAACAAGGTATACGGATACCGACGATCGAATCTCGGGCAAGTATCATACCGGTAGACAAAGGGGACTGCATACGGGATCGATTGAATCCTTGACATCGTGGTTCATCCGATGAGATCATCGTGGAACATGTGGGAACCAACATGGATATCCAGACCCTGATGTTGGTTATTTTCGAGAGAGATGTCTCGGTCATGTCTGCATGTCTCCAGAACCCGTAGGATCTACACACTTAAGGTTCAATCACGCTAGAGTTGTAAAGGGAATGGTATGTTGTTACCGATGGGTGTTCAGAGTATGGGATGAGATCCCGGACGTCACGAGGAGCTCCGTAATGGTCCGCAGGTAAAGATTGATATATAGGAAGTCTTGTTTTGGTCACCCGAAAAGTTTCGGGCTCATCGGTAGTGTACCGGGAATGCTGGGAGGGTGCCGGAGGAACCCCGGGAGGGGTGTGTGATACGTCCATTTTGTATCATGCTTTCATGTTCATATTTATCGCTTTATAGACAGTTATTTTACTTTTTTCTACCTTACTTATGCCTTTTCTCTCTTATTTTGCAAGGTTTATTTGAAGAGGGAGATTACCGGCACCTGGAATTCTGGACTGAAAAAGGAGCAAGTCTGAGTCCTCTATTCTGCGCAACTCCAAATGCCCTGAAAATCAACATGGATTTTTTGGGAATATATAAAAAATACTGGGCAAAAGAAGTGTCAGAGGGGAGCAACCAGGGGCCCACAAGCCTGGTTGTCGCGGCCTACCCCCTTGGCCGCGACAATAGGGCTTGTGGGCACCCTGTTGGCCCACTGGCCCCCCTCTTTTGCTATATGAAGGGTTTCATCCGAGAAAACATCAGGGTGGAGCTTTTTCGTGGATTCTCCGCCGCCACGAGGCGAAACTTGAGCAGATCCAATCTAGAGATCCGGCAGGACGATCCTGCCGGCGAAACTTCCCTCCCTGAGGGGGAAATCGTCGCCATCGTCATCACCAACACTCCTCTCGGCGGAGGGGAGTCATCTCCATCAACATCTTCATCAGCACCATCTTCTCTCCAAACCCTAGTTCATCTCTTTTAACCAATCTCCGTCTCGCGACTCCGACTGGTACTTGTAAGGTTGCTAGTAGTGTTGATTACTCTTTGTAGTTGATGCTAGTTGGAAGAGTTTATGTTCAGATCCTTGATCCTACTCATTACACCTCTGATCATGATTATGATTATGCTTTGTGAGTAGTTACTTTCATTCCTGAGGACATGGGATAAGTCATGCTGATAATAGTCATGTGAATTTGGTATTCGTTCGGTATTTTCATATCTTGTATGTTGTCTTTTCCTCTAGTGGTGTTATGTGAACGTCAACTACATAACACCTCACCATATTTGGGCCTAGAGGAAGGCATTGAGGAGTAGTAAGTAGATGATGGCTTGCTAGAGAGACAGAAGCTTAAACCCCAGTCTATGCGTTGCTTCATAAGGGGCTGATTTGGATCCACTAGTTTAATGCTATGGTTAGACGTTGTCTTAATTCTTCTTTCGTAGTTGCGGATGCTTGCGAGAGGGGTTAATCATAAGTGGTATGCTTGTCCAAGTAAGGGAAGTACCCAAGCGCCGGTCCACCCACATACCAAACTATCGAAGTAACGAACGTGAATCACATGAACATGATGAAACAAGCATGACAGAAATTCTCGTGTGTCCTCGGGAGCGTTTTTCCTCTTATAAGACTTTGTTCAGGCTTGTCCCTTGATACAAAAGGGATTGGGCCACTTTGCTGCACCGTTGCTACTACTTGTTACTTGTTACTTTTCACTTGCTACGTTTCACCTCACTACACCATCACTTGTTACCGCTACTTTCAGTGCTTGCAGTTATTACCTTGCTGAAAACTGTTTATGAGAGCCTTCTGCTCCTCGTTGGGTTTGACACTCTTACTTATCGAAAGGACTATTATTGATCCCCTATACTTGTGGGTCATCAAGACTCTTTTCTAGCGCCGTTGCCGGGGAGTGAAGCGCCTTTGGTAAGTGGAATTTGCTAAGGAAACATTTATATACTGTGCTGAAATTTGGTAAGTGAAGCACGAGGGGTTGCTCCTCAAGGTGCGGTACCTACTGAAAATATCTTTTGTGAAATTCCTTCGGGTATGCTTGAGAAACTGCTCGCTAATCCTTTTACAGGAGATGGATGATCACATCCAGACTTGCATCTAATCTATGTAGATGAAGTTTGTGGTTTATTTAAGCTTGCAGGTTTGCCCGAGGATGAGGTAAAGAAGAAAGTCTTTCCTTTATCTTTGAAGGATAAGGCGTTGACATGGTGTAGGCTATGTGATGATACTGGATCATGGGACTACAATCGGTTGAAATTGGAATTTCATCAAAAGTTTTATCCTATGCATTTAGTACATCGTGATCGGAATTATATTTAACTTTTGGCCTCATGAGAGGGAAAGCATAGCTCAAGCTTGTGGGAGGCTTAAATCAATGCTATATTCATGCCCCAATCATGAGCTCTCGAGAGAAATTATCACTCAAAACTTTTATGGTCGGCTTTCCATGAAGATCGTACCATGCTTGACACTCCTTGTACCGGTTCTTTTATGAAGAAGGATATTGATCACAAGTGGAATTTATTGGAAAGAATCAAACGTAACTATGAAGATTGGGAGCTTGAAGAAGGTAAGGACTCAGATATGAATTTCCAGTTTGATTGTGTTAAATCTTTTGTTGAAACAAGCACCTCTAGATATTTTAGCGCTAAGTATGGACTTGACACTGAGATAGTAGCTTCTCTATGTGAATCTTTTGCTGCTCATGTTGATCTTCCCAAAGAGAAGTGGTTTAAGTATCATCTGCTTGTAAAAGTCAAAATAGTTAAACCCAATCTAGTTGAAGAGAAAGTCATTGCCTTGAGTGATCCTATTGTTCCTTGTGCCTACACTGAGAAACCACCTTACCCTGCTAGGAAAAAGGATTATTCTAAAGCTCCAACTGTGATACGTAGGGGTTACATTAGACCACTTCCACCCCCTGAGGAAATTAGAGTGTTATCAAATTCTATTATCAAAGATCTCTTAGCCGAAGACATAGACGGGCATGTTATCAAATTCTGTGAGGACTCCGCTAAAATTACTAAACCTCACGCGAAAGACAAATACGGACATGTAGTTGGCCTGCCCGTTGTTTCTGTCAAGATAGGAGATCACTGTTATCATGGTTTATGTGATATGGGTTTCAGTGTTAGTGCAATACCCCGGTCCCTATATGATGAAATCAAAGATGAGATTGCACCTACTGAGTTAGAACCCATTGATGTCACTATTACGCTAGCTAATAGAGACACTATCTGCCCTATGGGAATTGTGAGAGACGTAGAAGTCCTGTGTGGTAAGACGAAGTATCCTACTGATTTCCTCGTCCTTGCTACTGTACAAGACAGCTTTTGTCCCATCATATTTGGTAGACCCTTTCTCAACACTGTCAATGCTCATATTGATTGCATTAAACAGACTTTCACTGTTAGTTTCGAGGGTGTGTCTCATGAATTTAACTTCTCTAAGTTTGGAAGACAACCCCATGAAAAAGAGTCGTCTGGTAGGGATGAAATCATTCCCCTTGCCTCTACTGCCGTACCTCCTACGGATCCTTTAGAGCAATACCTGCTTGAGCATGAAAATGATATGCATATGGATGAAAGAGATGAGATAGATAAAATTGTTTTAGAACAATATCCTATTCTCAAGAATAATCTGCCTGCTGAACTGCTTGGGGATCCTCCCCCACCAAACGGTATCCTGTGTTCGAGCTAAAACAGTTACGAGATACTCTTAAGTATGCCTATCTTGATGAGAAGGAGATATATGTTGTTATTATTAGTGCTCACCTCTCGAATAACGAAGTGAAGAAGTTATTAAAAACTTTGAGGAAGCACCGTGCTGCTATTGGATATACCCTTGATTGTCTAAGGGGTATTAGTCCCACTCTATGTCAGCACAAGATTAAAACCAATCCTGATTCTAAGCCAGTTGCTGATCATCAACAGAGATTAAATTCGAGGATGAAAGAGGTCGTGAGAAAAGAAATATTAAAGCTTCTGGAGGCAGGAATCATTTATCCTGTTGCTCATAGTGATTGGGTAAGCTCAGTACATTGCGTACCTAAGAAGGGAGGTATCACCGTTGTTCCTAATGATAAGGATGAACTAATCCCACAGAGGACTATTACTGGCTATAGGATGGTGATAGACTTCCGGAAACTGAACAAGGCAACCAGGAAAGACCACTATCCTTTGCCGTTTATCGACCAAATGCTCGAAATGCTATCTAAACACACACACTTCTGCTTTCTAGACAGTTATTCAGGTTTCTCGCAAATACATGTTGCACAATCTGATCAGGAGAAAACCACTTTCACCTGCGCCTTCGGTACCTTTGCATATAGACGTATGCCTTTTGCCTTATGCAATGCACCTGCCACCTTTCAAAGATGTATGATGGCTATATTCTCTGACTTTTGTGAAAAGATTGTTGAGGTTTTCATGGATGATTTCTCCGTTTACGGTTCTTCCTTTGATGATTGACTCAGCAACCTTGATCGAGTCTTACAGATATGCAAAGAGACCAACCTCGTCTTGAACTGGGAGAAGTGCCACTTCATGGTTAATGAAGGCATCGTCTTAGGACACAAAATCTCTGACAAAGGCATTGAAGTTGATAAGGCTAAGGTTGATGCAATTGAGAAAATGCCTTGCCCCACAGATATCAGAGGTATACGAAGTTTCTTAGGTCATGATGGTTTCTATAGAAGGTTCATTAAAGACTTCTCTAAGATTTCTAGGCCTCTTACCAACCTCTTGTAGAAGGATGTTCCTTTTGTTTTTGATGAGGATTGTGAGGAAGATTTTGAAATACTTTAGAAGGCCTTGATAACCGCGCCTATTGTTCAACCACCTGATTGGAACTTGCCCTTTGAAATCATGTGCGATGCTAGTGATTATGCTGTTGGTGTTGTTCTAGGACAAAGAGTTGACAAGAAGTTGAATGTTATTCACTACGCTGGTAAAACTCTAGACAGTGCCCAAAGAAACTATGCCACTACGGAGAAGGAGTTTTTAGGAGTCTTGTTTGCATGTGAAAAGTTCAGATCTTATATAGTTGACTCCAAAGTCACTATTCACTCTGATCATGCTGCTATTAAGTACCTTATGGAGAAGAAGGGCGCTAAGCCTAGGCTAATGAGATGGGTTCTCCTGCTACAGGAATTTTATTTGCATGTTGTTGACCGAAAGGGTGCTGATAACCCTATAGCAGATAACTTGTCTAGGCTAGAGAACGTCCTTGATGACCCCACGACCAATTGATGATAACTTTCCTGATGAGCAACTGAATGTCATCCGCACTTCACATGGTGCACCGTGGTATGCTGATTACACAAACTATATCATAGCCAAATACATACCACCCAGTTTCACCTACCAGCAAAAGAAGAAATTCTTCTTTGATTTGAGACACTACTTTTGGGATGATACTCACCTTTATAAGGAAGGAGTAGATGGTGTTATTAGACGTTGTGTGCCTGAACATGAACAGGGACAGATCCTGTAGAAGTGTCATTCCGAGGCTTATGGAGGACACCATGCTGGAGACAGAACTGCTCATAAGGTATTGCAATCAGGTTTCTATTGGCCTACTCTCTTCAAGGATGCCCATAAGTTTGTCTTGTCTTGTGACGAATGCCAAAGAATAGGGAACATCAGTAAGCGTCAGGAAATGCCTATGAACTTTTCACTTGTCATTGAACCATTCGATGTCTGGGGCTTTGGTTATATGGGACATTTCCCGAGTTCCAATGGGTATGCTCACATCTTAGTTGTTGTGGATTACGTCACTAAGTGGGTAGAAGCTATCCCCACTAGAAATGCTGATCACCACACCTCTATTAAGATGCTTAAAGAAGTCATTTTCCCAAGATTTGGAGTCCCTAGATATCTGATGACTGATGGAGGTTCACACTTCATTCATGGTGTTTTCTGCAAGATGCTCGCTAAGTATGATGTCAACCATAGAGTTGCATCTCCTTATCATCCCCAGTCTAGTGGTCAAGTGGAATTGAGTAAGAGGCACTACTGAAATTCATAAATTTGCCGTCTGCCAAAGCGGACGGCAAAGGGTGCAACCACGGACGGCAAAGGCTTTGCCGTCGGTCAGCAGACGACAAAGTAGACGTTAAAAAAAATCCGGTGAAGAGGTTTTTTGCCGTCATCTTTCCCAAAGCGGACGGCAAAGAATATTTGCCATCAGTGGGCTGACGGCAAATTAGCTGGGACGACAAAGGGTGCAACGTCCCCGTTAAGTGTTAACGGCAGGCCGTCAGCCTTTGCCGTCTGCCTCCCCTCCTTTGCCGTGCGTGGGCAGACGGCAAAGAGGGGAGAGAGAGGGGGCAGATTCCCCCCTTTGCCGTCTGCCTCCACCCCTTTGCCTTGCGGGGGAAGACGGCAAAGAGGGGAGAGAGAAGGGCAGATTCCCCCCTTTGCCGTCTGCCTCCCCCCCCTTTGCCATGCGGGGGCAGACGGCAAAGAGGGGAGAGAGAGGGGGCAGATTCCCCCCTTTGCCATGTGGGGGCAGACGGCAAAGAGGGGAACCAGCCCCTTTTTTATTTATTTTTTGTTATATCCAACATTTTTAACAATAATCAAGATATATATATATATTTGAGATAAATAAATTTCTTTCCGTACTCATAACCATATTAAAATAACCTCTTATATCCAGCTATCAAGTTGGATCCACGTGCATACAAAGTTTCATATATTACACCAGTTTCATCCACGTGCATACAAAGTTTCATATATTCATATACTACAATAGTTTCAATACATCCCATGTTACAAGAAATCATCTTCAAGCATTCCATCAATATTTGCCAAGCTTCCCGTGAAGTGAAGGTAATCTGCAAAATGACAAATAAGAAAGTTAGAAGAATAATAGTAGATGAAGTAGTGTATATATAGGTTATTTCAGAGAGAAATTAGCTAAGTATAGACCATTTAGGAGCTAACTAAGCTAATTATGTCATTTAGGTGGAACCTTAGCTAACTATAGGTCGTTTCAGAGCTAACTTGGGTAAAATAGGTCATTCCGGAGCAAACTATGCTTATTAAGCCATTTTTTATCTAGCTAGGCTAATTATAGGCCATTTAATACCTAAGTTAGGGGGAATAGGTCATGTTGCAGCTACGTAAGCCTTATTATGTCATTTTGAGGGTAATTAGCTAAGTATAGGTCATTTTTTATTAAATAGACCATTTTGGAGCTAACTAAGCTAATTATGTCATTTAGATGGATAATTAGCCAATTTAGGCTTTGTTGGATGAGTCTAATTAAGCTACGTAGAATAAGAGAAAGAGAAGAAGAAGTAAAATAAGGAGGAGGAGGAGGAGGACGAGAAGGAGACGGAAGAGGAGAAGAAGAAAAAAAGAAGAAGGAGAAGGAGAAGGAGGAAGAAGGAGAAAGAAGGAGAAGGAGGAGCTCCTTCTCCTTCTTCTCCTCCTTTTGCTTATCCTCCTCCCTCTCCTTCTCCTTCTTCTCCTCTTCTTCTTCTTCCTTCCTTTACTTTTTCCTCTTTCTTCTCCTCTCGTCTCCTTCTTCGGGCTAAATTGGCTAAGAATGCCTTTTTGGAGCTAATTATGTCATTTCGAGGATAATTAGCTAAGTATGGGTCACTTTTTATTAAATAGACCATTTAGGAGCTAACTAAGCTATTTATGTCATTTAGATGGATAATTAGCCAATTTAGGCTTTGTTGGATGAGTCTAATTAAGCTACGTAGAATAAGAGAAAGAGAAGAAGAAGTAAAATAAGGAGGAGGAGGAGGAGGAGGAGAAGGAGACGGAAGAGGTGAAGAAGAAGAAAAGAAGAAGCAGAAGGAGAAGGAGGAAGAAGGAGGAAGAAGGAGAAGAAGGAGCTCCTTCTCCTTCTTCTCCGCCTTCTGCTTATCCTCCTCCATCTCCTTCTCCTTCTCCTCTTCTTCTTCTTCCTTCCTTTCATTTTTCCTCTTTCTTCTCCTCTCATCTCCTTCTTCGGGCTAAATTGGCTAAGAATGCCTTTTTGGATCTAATTATGTCATTTCGAGGATAATTAGCTAAGTATAGGTCATTTTTTATTAAATAGACCATTTAGGAGCTAAGTAAGCTAATTATGTCATTTAGATGGATAATTAGCCAATTTAGGCTTTGTTGGATGAGTCTAATATAGCTTCGTAGAATAAGAGAAAGAGAAGAAGAAGTAAAAGAAGGAGGAGGAGGAGGAGGAGGAGGAGAAGGAGACGGAAGAGGAGAAGAAGAAGAAAAGAAGAAGGAGAAGAAGAAGGAGGAAGAAGGAGGAAGAAGGAGAAGGAGGAGCTCCATCTCCTTCTTCTCCTCCTTCTACTTATCCTCCTCCCTCTCCTTCTTCTTCTTCTCCTCTTCTTCTTCTTCCTTCCTTTCATTTTTCCTCTTTCTTCTCCTCTCGTCTCCTTCTTCGGGCTAAATTGGCTAAGAATGCCTTTTTGGAGCTAATTATGTCATTTCGAGGATAATTAGCTAAGTATAGGTCATTTTTTATTAAATAGACCATTTAGGAGCTAACTAAGCTAATTATGTCATTTAGATGGATAATTAGCCAATTTAGGCTTTGTTGGATGAGTCTAATTAAGCTACGTAGAATAAGAGAATGAGAAGAAAAAGTAAAAGAAGGAGGAGGAGGAGGAGAAGGAGACGGAAGAGGAGAAGAAGAAGAAAAGAAGAAGGAGAAGGAGAAGGAGGAAGAAGGAGAAAGAAGGAGAAGGAGGAGCTCCTTCTCCTTCTTCTCCTCCTTCTGCTTATCCTCCTCCCTCTCCTTCTTCTTCTTCTCCTCTTCTTCTTCTTCCTTCCTTTCATTTTTCCTCTTTCTTCTCCTCTCGTCTCCTTCTTCGGGCTAAATTGGCTAAGAATCCCTTTTTGGAGCTAATTATGTCATTTCGAGGATAATTAGCTAAGTATAGGTCATTTTTTATTAAATAGACCATTTAGGATCTAACTAAGCTAATTTTGTCATTTAGATGGATAATTAGCCAATTTAGGCTTTGTTGGATGAGTCTAATTAAGCTACGTGGAATAAGAGAAAGAGAAGAAGAAGTAAAAGAAGGAGGAGGAGGAGGAGGAGGAGGAGGAGAAGGAGACGGAAGAGGAGAAGAAGAAGAAAATAAGAAGGAGAAGGAGAAGGAGGAAGAAGGAGGAAGAAGGAGAAGGAGGAGCTCCTTCTCCTTTTTCTCCTCCTTCTGTTTATCCTCCTCCCTCTCGTTCTCCTTCTTCTCCTCTTCTTCTTCTTCCTTCCTTTCATTTTTCCTCTTTCTTCTCCTCTCGTCTCCTTCTTCGGGCTAAATTGGCTAAGAATGCCTTTTTGGAGCTAATTATGTCATTTCGAGGATAATTAGCTAAGTATAGGTCATTTTTTATTAAATAGACCATTTAGGAGCTAACTAAGCTAATTATGTCATTTAGATGGATAATTAGCCAATTTAGGCTTTGTTGGATGAGTCTAATTAAGCTACGTAGAATAAGAGAAACAGAAGAAGAAGTAAAAGGAGGAGGAGGAGGAGAAGGAGATGGAAGAGGAGAAAAAGAAGAAAAGAAGAAGGAGAAGGAGAAGGAGGAAGAAGGAGGAAGAAGGAGAAGGAGGAACTCCTTCTCCTTCTTCTCCTCCTTATCCTCCTTCTTCTTCTCCTTCTTCCCCTCTTCTTTTTCTTCCTTCCTTTCATTTTTCCTCTTTCTTCTCCTCTCGTTTACTTCTTCGAGCTAAATTGGCTAAGAATGCCTTTTTGGAGCTAATTATGTTATTTCGAGGATAATTAGCTAAGTATAGGTCATTCTTTATTAAATAGACCATTTAGGAGCTAACTAAGCTAATTATGTCATTTAGATGGATAATTAGCCAATTTAGGCTTTGCTGGATGAGTCTAATTAAGCTACGTAGAATAAGAGAAAGAGAAGAAGAAGTAAAAGAAGGAGGAGGAGGAGGAGGAGAAGGAGATGGAAGAGGAGAAGAAGAAGAAAAGAAGAAGGAGAAGGAGAAGGAGGAAGAAGGAGGAAGAAGGAGAAGGAGGAGCTCCTTCTCCTTCTTCTCCTCCTTCTCCTCCTTCTTCTTATCCTCCTCCCTCTCCTTCTCCTTCTTCTCCTCTTCTTCTTCTTCCTTCCTTTCATTTTTCCTCTTTCTTCTCCTCTCGTCTACTTGTTCGGGCTAAATTGGCTAAGAATGCCCTTTTGGAGCAAATTATGTCATTTCGAGGATAATTAGCTAAGTATAGGTCATTTTTTGTTAAATAGACCATTTAGGAGCTAACTAAGCTAATTATGTCATTTAGATGGATAATTAGCCAATTTAGGCTTTGTTGGATGAGTCTAATTAAGCTACGTAGAATAAGAGGAAGAGAAGAAGAAGTAAAAGAAGGAAGAGGAGGAGGAGGAGGAGGAGGAGGAGGATACGGAAGAGGAGAAGAAGAAGAAAAGAAGAAGGTGAAGGAGAAGGAGAAGGAGGAAGAAGGAGGAATAAGGAGAAGCCTTCTCCTTCTTCTCCTCCTTCTCCTCCGTCTTCTTATCCTCCTCCCTCTCCTTCTCCTTCTTCTCCTCTTCTTCTTCTTCCTTCCTTTCATTTTTCCTCTTTCTTCTCCTCTCGTCTCCTTCTTCCGGCTAAATTGGCTAAGAATGCCTTTTTGGAGCTAATTATGTCATTTCGAGGATAATTAGTTAAGTATAGGTCATTTTTTATTAAATAGACCATTTAGGAGCTAACTAAGCTAATTATATCATTTAGATGGATAATTAGCCAATTTAGGCTTTGTTGGATGAGTCTAATTAAGCTACGTAGAATAAGAGAAAGAGAAGAAGAAGTAAAAGACGGAGGAGGAGGAGGAGGAGGAGGAGAAGGAGAAGGAAGAGGAGAAGAAGAAGAAAAGAAGAAGGAGAAGGAGAAGGAGAAGGAGGAAGAAGGAGGAAGAAGGAGAAGGAGGAGCTCCTTCTCCTTCTTCTCCTCCTTCTGCTTATCCTCCTCCTTATCCTTCTCCTTCTTCTCCTCTTATTCTTCTTCCTTCCTTTCATTTTTCCTCTTTCTTCTCCTCTCGTTTCCTTCTTCGGGCTAAAATGGCTAAGAATGCCTTTTTGGAGCTAATTATGTCATTTCGAGGATAATTAGCTAAGTATAGGTCATTTTTTAGTAAATAGACCATTTAGGAGCTAACTAACCTAATTATGTCATTTAGATGGATAATTAGCCAATTTAGGCTTTGTTGGATGAGTCTAATATAGCTACGTAGAATAAGAGAAAGAGAAGAAGAAGTAAAAGAAGGAGCAGGAGGAGGAGGAGGAGGAGGAGGAGAAGGAGACGGAAGAGGAGAAGAAAAAGAAAAGAAGAAGGAGAAGGAGAAGGAGGAAGGAGGAAGAAGGAGAAGGAGGAGCTCCATCTCCTTCTTCTCCTCCTTCTACTTATCCTCCTCCCTCTCCTTCTTCTTCTTCTCCTCTTCTTCTTCTTCCTTCCTTTCATTTTTCCTATTTCTTCTCCTCTCCTCTCCTTCTTCGGGCTAAATTGGCTAAGAATGCCTTTTTGGAGCTAATTATGTCATTTCGAGGATAATTAGCTAAGTATAGGTCATTTTTTATTAAATAGACCATTTAGGAGCTAACTAAGCTAATTATGTCATTTAGATGGATAATTAGCCAATTTAGGCTTTGTTGGATGAGTCTAATTAAGCTACGTAGATTAAGATAAAGAGATGAAGAAGTAAAATAAGGAGGAGGAGGAGGAGGAGGAGGAGGAGGAGGAAAAGGAGACGGAAGAGGAGAAGAAGAAGAAAAGAAGAAGGAGAAGGAGAAGGAGGAAGAAGGAGGAAGAAGGAGAAGGAGGAGCTCCATCTCCTTCTTCTCCTCCTTCTGCTTATCCTCCTCCCTCTCCTTCTTCTTCTTCTCCTCTTCTTCTTCTTCCTTCCTTTCATTTTTCCTCTTTCTTCTCCTCTCGTCTCCTTCTTCGGGCTAAATTGGCTAAGAATGCCTTTTTGGAGCTAATTATGTCATTTTGAGGATAATTAGCTAAGTATAGGTCATTTTTTATTAAATAGACCATTTGGGAGCTAACTAAGCCAATTATGTCATTTAGATGGATAATTAGCCAATTTAGGCTTTGTTGGATGAGTCTAATTAAGCTACGTAGAATAAGAGAAAGAGAAGAAGAAGTAAAAGAAGGAGGAGGAGGAGGAGGAGGAGGAGAAGGAGACGGAAGAGGAGAAGAAGAAGAAAAGAAGAAGGAGAAGGAGAAGGAGGAAGAAGGAGGAAGAAGGAGAAGGAGGAGCTCCTTCTCCTTCTTCTCCTCCTTCTGCTTATCCTCCTCCCTCTCCTTCTCCTTCTTCTCCTCTTCTTCTTCTTCCTTCCTTTCATTTTTCCTCTTTCTTCTCCTATCGTCTCCTTCTTCGGGCTAAATTGGCTAAGAATGCCTTTTTGGAGCTAATTATGTCATTTCGAGGATAATTAGCTAAGTATAGGTCATTTGTATTAAAAAGACCATTTAGGAGCTAACTAAGCTAATTATGTCATTGAGATGGATAATTAGCCAATTTAGGCTGTGTTGGATGAGTCTAATTAAGCTACGTAGAATAAGAGAAAGAGAAGAAGAAGTAAAAGGAGGAGGAGGAGGAGGAGGAGGAGAAGGAGACGGAAGAGGAGAAGAAGAAGAAAAGAAGAAGGAGAAGGAGAAGGAGGAAGAACAAGAAGGAGGAGCTCCTTCTCCTTCTTCTCCTCCTTCTCCTCCTTCTTCTTATCCTCCTCCCTCTCCTTCTCCTTCTTCTCCTCTTCTTCTTCTTCCTTCCTTTCATTTTTCCTATTTCTTCTCCTCTCGTCTACTTCTTCGGGGTAAATTGGCTAAGAATGCCCTTTCGGAGCTAATTATGTCATTTCGAGGATAATGAGATAAGTATAGGTCATTTTTTATTAAATAGACCATTTAGGAGCTAACTAAGCTAATTATGTCATTTAGATGGATAATTAGCCAATTTAGGCTTTGTTGGATGAGTCTAATTAAGCTACTTAGAATAAGAGAAAGAGAAGAAGAAGTAAAAGAAGGAAGAGGAGGAGGAGGAGGAGGAGGAGAAGGAGACGGAAGAGGAGAAGCAGAAGAAAAGAAGAAGGAGAAGGAGGAAGAAGGAGGAAGAAGGAGAAGGAGGAGCTCCTTCTCCTTCTTCTCCTCCTTCTGCTTATCCTCCTCCCTCTCCTTCTTCTTCTTCTCCTCTTCTTCTTCTTCCTTCCTTTCATTTTTCCTCTTTCTTCTCCTCTCGTCTCCTTCTTCGGGCTAAATTGGCTAAGAATGCCTTTTTGGAGCTAATTATGTCATTTCGAGGATAATTAGCTAAGTATAGGTCATTTTTTATTAAATAGACCATTCAGGAGCTAACTAAGCTAATTATGTCATCTAGATGGATAATTAGCCAATTTAGGCTTTGTTGGATGAGTCTAATTAAGCTACGTAGAATAAGAGAAAGAGAAGAAGAAGTAAAAGAAGGAGGAGGAGGAGGAGGAGAAGGAGACGGAAGAGGAGAAGAAGAAGAAAAGAAGAAGGAGATGGAGAATGAGGAAGAAGGAGGAAGAAGGAGAAGGAGGAGCTCCTTCTCCTTCTTCTCCTCCTTCTTCTTATCCTCCTCCCTCTCCTTCTCCTTCTTCTCCTCTTCTTCTTCTTCCTTCCTTTCATTTTTTCTCTTTCTTCTCCTCTCGTCTCCTTCTTTGGGCTAAATTGGCTAAGAATGCCTTTTTGGAGCTAATTATGTCATTTCGAGGATAATTAGCTAAGTATAGGTCATTTTTTATTAAAAAGACCATTTAGGAGCTAACTAAGCTAATTATGTCATTTAGATGGATAATTAGCCAATTTAGGCTTTGTTGGATGAGTCTAATTAAGCTACGTAGAATAAGAGAAAGAGAAGAAGAAGTAAAAGGAGGAGGAGGAGGAGAAGGAGACGGAAGAGGAGAAGAAGAAGAAAAGAAGAAGGAGAAGGAGAAGGAGGAAGAAGGAAGAAGAAGGAGAAGGAGGAGCTCCTTCTCCTTCTTCTCCTCCTTCTCCTCCTTCTTCTCATCCTCCTCCATCTCCTTCTCCTTCTTCTCCTCTTCTTTTTCTTCCTTCCTTTCATTTTTTCTCTTTCTTCTCCTCTCGTCTCCTTCTTCGGGCTAAATTGGCTAAGAATGCCTTTTTGGAGCTAATTATGTCATTTCGAGGATAATTAGCTAAGTATAGGTCATTTTTTATTAAATTGACCATTTAGGAGCTAACTAAGCTAATTATGTCATTTAAATGGATAATTAGCCAATTTAGGCTTTGTTGGATGAGTCTAATTAAGCTACGTAGAATAAGAGAAAGAGAAGAAGAAGTAAAATAAGGAGGAGGAGGAGAAGGACATGGAAGAGGAGAAGAAGAAGAAAAGAAGAAGGAGAAGGAGAAGGAGGAAGAAGGAGGAAGGAGGAGAAGGAGGAGCTCCTTCTCCTTCTTCTCCTCCTTCTCCTCCTTCTTCTTATCCTCCTCCCTCTCCTTCTCCTTCTCCTTCTTCTCCTCTTCTTCTTCTTCCTTCCTTTCCTTTTTCCTATTTCTTCTCCTCTCGTCTACTTCTTCGGGCTAAATTGGCTAAGATTGCCTTTTTGGAGCTAATTATGTCATTTCAAGGATAATTAGCTAAGTATAGGTCATTTTTTATTAAATAGACCATTTAGGAGCTAACTAAGCTAATTATGTCATTTAGATGGATAATTAGCCAATTTAGGCTTTGTTGGATGAGTCTAATTAAGCTACGTAGAATAAGAGAAAGAGAAGAAGAAGTAAAAGAAGGAGGAGGAGGAGGAGAAGGAGACGGAAGAGGAGAAGAAGAAGAAAAGAAGAAGGAGAAGGAGAAGGAGGAAGAAGGAGGAAGAAGGAGAAGGAGGAGCTCCTTCTCCTTCTTCTCCTCCTTCTCCTCCTTCTTCTTATCCTCCTCCCTCTCCTTCTTCTTCTTCTCCTCTTCTTCTTCTTCCTTCCTTTCATTTTTCCTCTTTCTTCTCCTCTCGTCTCCTTCTTCGGGCTAAATTGGCTAAGAATGCCTTTTTGGAGCTAATTATGTCATTTCGAGGGTAATTAGCTAAGTATAGGTCATTTTTTATTAAATAGACCATTTAGGAGCTAACTAAGCTAATTATGTCATTTAGATGGATAATTAGCCAATTTAGGCTTTGTTGGAAGAAGAAGGAGAAGGAGGAGCTAACTAAACTAACTAAGCTAATTAAGCTAACTAAGCTAACTAAACTAACTAAGCTAATTAAGCTAACTAAGCTAACTAAACTAACTAAGCTAACTAAGCTAACTATGTCATCTAGCTATATTTTTTTAAATAGGTCTTTTTGGAGCTAACTAAGCTAATTATGTCATCTAGCTATCTTTTATTAAAACACTAGAAATAACATACCTAAGTTAGGGTCAAGCACGGTGGCTCTGGCTTGTTTCACCTGGAGAAGGCTGCCCTCGAGAAGGCTCGATTGTAGAAGGGTCGTGCGATGCGTTTCGGGACATATTCTGCACCAAACATAGTTTGCAATGTGTAGTTAGCATGAGGACACTCTTAAGATCACTCCACTGAAATGAAACTCACCGTCCCCGCCACGTTAACGACTGGCATCGGCGGAGGGACTTGGCCGTTCTTCTCGCACATAGACTGAACATTTGGTTTCGACAAGTCAAACTTTTTATTTATTAATGAAACGGACATTCAAATGCAAGATTTGAAATAACATGAAGAAGAAACTTACCACGAAGAGCTCGTATATGGCCCTGGTAGACGCATCATTCTGTGCCCTCTCCGCCTCCACCAATGCAGTCGTCCTCTCGTCCAGCTCCCTAATTTCCTTATCCTTCTCCGCCATAGCCGCCTGCATTGCCTCTCTCTCTTTCTGAATAGCATCCTACAACACAACTCATTGTTAGCATATTGGTTCCAACGCACAACATAATGCGGAAAGATATTTGAGTCCATTAAACTAACCTCGATGGCGAGCTCGACTGGCCGTGCACGACGTGTTATCTCCGGACAAGAGCTCGTTTGGCGTGCCTTTATCTGCCGGAGAGAGCTAGGACAACGTATAAGTCCGTCTCCAATGGCGATCGAGCCATGGGGCCTCCCGGTGCCAGCTATCATCACCAGCTCTGGATCAATAGGCCCCTCGCTCGAGTTAAAGTCCTCCCCTTTCCTCGCCTTCCCGTGATCTCTGTACTTCACGAGCTTGTCGTGGGAGGAGATGTTGGTGAAGTTTTCTGGATGCTCGAGGTCAGACTCAGAGAATGCCTTGACCTTCTTGTACAAGGCAGTATGGGCCATCGCATACAGGTCGTACATCTGTGGCGCCTCCGTCTTATTATGACGCGCCTAAAAGAGAGAGAGAGGAAAATTGTATTGGTAAAGGAGAAGGAAAATTGAATTGCATGAGGCATGAAGCGAACCACATACCGAGTTCTCGCCAAATTGGATTAAGTTAACGCTCCCTTGATGGTGTGGCACGCCAACCATTTTGCCACGCCTCTCCTTGGCGTTGTTGTGGCTGGCCTCCCACGTTTTGGAGCACCACTGATCCACCAAGGCCTCCCAACAATCCATCTTATCCACACACCATCTCGGGGGGCACCTAAGTTAATAAAGAGAAATTTGAGCGCGTAAGAACCAAATCAAGGAAACTAACTACAAAGCCTTAATAATATGTAATTACCTTCATGTAATGCTCCTTCTCCATCTTAGCATCACGGCACTTCGCCTTGTCAAGCCTAATACGCCGCATGGCATAGTAGTCTCGAACAGCCTGCACCCGAGCCTCGTGCCGAAAGTTTTGAAGTAGGCGGCGACATTCGGTTTCAATAACCTTTGCCGCGGCCTCCTCGTATCCCTCCTCACACCTGTAGTAGGTCTGCAAACGAGACAACACCGATTAGTACAATAAATAGCTATGGTTGATTTATAATTGTGTGAAAGAGAAATTACCCAGAACTTTCGGATCACCATGTCCGCCCTCGTGTCACACAATTATAATTGTGTGAAAGAGAAAACACCGTCGATCTCCACCTCCGGCGGGGCCGGGGCACCCAAGTAGTGCTCCCAGGTCATTCCTACCTCTCGCTCCCGACCGGGCAACGTAACAAACCCTGGGAAGTTTTGACGGCAAAGAACACCAAGGACGCTGTTGGGCTTGCGGACACCCTTGGCAACAATCCAACCCCTACAGTATGACAAATTAAAGCCAAAACATTAGATATTTGAGAAAACCCGAAGGCAAAAGGTTAAATAAGAGTAAATTAACTTACTTCTACCCATTTGGCCTAATCGACCACCTCTGCTCGGGGGTCACTGGCACGAGCGGGAGCCCCGAACTACCACGCTGGTACACGGTAGGCCCCTCACCCAGCTCCTCGTTGCTACCAGCATGGCCACTTGGCTCAGGCCAGGTATCCCACTGGGTCTCTTGGGACGTACCCTCATCCCAGCCTTGCTCCGGAGTCGCCTGGAAGGAAGCCTCTGGGACAGGAATCTCGTGGGTCGAAGGCTCGTCGACCTGAGGCTCGTGAACCGGAGACCGTGTAGCCTCCACCTCAGACGAATCCACCCTAGGAGTCCTATGCTCAGGTGAATCAGCTTGGGGTGGTGGCGGAGACCGTGTAGCCCTACCTCTCCCGCGGCCACGTGTACCTTTAGCACAACATAAATACCAGCATGAGTAATAAAATGTATATAAATACCAATATGCATACAACATGAGTACAACATAAATACCAACATGAATACAACGTGTACCTTTAGTGCCTCTCGGCTTCGCGAGGGGTCGACCTCCTCTCACGGGGGCTGCCCCTTGCAAAGTAGAGAGCAACACTCTCCGAAGAGGCGAGGCAGGAATGGAAGTACCATCCCATCACCCGCCGACGAAGAAGCAGCCGCGGAGTGCTTTCGACCCTTTCCCACCATCTTTCAACACCTGTCATGACAAAGAGTAAATGAAATTAGTACAACATAAATACAAACAGGAGTAATAAAATGTATATAATTTAAGTGTATCATTGTCATAAATACCAACATGACTAATAAAAATTGAATACCTAACATGAACTCAAAATTTATATATAGTATAATAGTTGAATACCTGACATGAACTAATAACAATCGTCCTCGTCTATATATGCTTCGAGGTCAATAAATGCATCATGATCATCACTATCATCAATAAATGCATCATCATCATCACTATCACGAAGAACATGTGGAAGGCCACCATGATGTAATCGGTCAAGAAGTGATAGGTCATCCGCAACAGTAACCTCTTCTTCTTCCAGCTCTTCCTGTTCGGGCTCAGGGGTTAAGACGGATTCACTATCGCTGTCTACTTCAACGTTCTGGGGTGAAGTAGAGCGGTTCTTGAAACGTTTCTTGGACAAACGTGTTTCTTGGAAGAATTCTCCTTCATATGTGTCTGGGTTAATGTGAGGTTCGTAATCCTCTTCATTGAGGGTAGGTGGTCAAAAATGTGGTGGCACTTCATAAACGACATCCCAACCTTTGAGATTTGGATCAGTTTGGCAGGCCCACTGTAGATAGAAAACTTGTGTCGCCTATTGAGCCATAATATAGACATCGGGAACATCTAAGTGGGTGTTTTGGTTGATTTCGACTAGTCCTATATGTTCATGAGTCCTTCTAGTGTCCCTCGGCTCAAACCAATAACATTTGAAGACTACGACGGTCGATGGGTTTTCACCATAGAATAGAAATTCATAAATTGCTTCAACTCTTCCATAATACTCGGTGTCTCCTTTGCCGATAGCAGAGACAGAACAATTTGTAGTCTTTAGGTCGGGCATAGATAGCTCTTTGCCAAAGGTACGAAAGTGATACCCGTTGATGTTGTATTTGTCAAATTAACGGACCTTATAGTCAAAACCATTAGCGACTTGTCTCAACTCGGCGTCCATAGACTCTGCATCAGCCTACAAGTTTAATACGAAAGAATGGATGCATTAGCCGCAAATTAGACCAATAAATCAAATGGGCCCATAATGGTAATAACTTACCCTTTGTTTGAACCAAGAGATGAAACCGGGATAGTCGCCTCCATGCTTTGCGAGAAGCTCATACTCTTCGACGGAATCCTTTTCGATGACCACTCCATCCGAGAATTCGGCGACGTATCGACTATATCAAATATCCGGGAATAAGAGTAGTTCAAAGCAATTAGAAGTTGCGGAACAATAAATTACCAAGAACTTACTCGATGTACGGCCGCACTTCTGTTAGGTTGGTGAAGATATACAATGAAATGGTCCACCATTCTTCGACATCCAACGATTTCCCTTTCGAAGCATCGGATGGTGCGAGCTTACCTTTGAATAGGCTGAGGTTGGATCGAACTTTTTCTCAAGCGCCATCATTGTACCGAGGCTTCGGGTTATGCAAATAATGATTTTTGGCTTCGTAGTGTGCTGTCACGAAGTTTGCCGCCTCCTCAGTAATGAATGCCTCGACCATCGATGCTTCAATTCTACATTTATTTTTACACTTAGCTCAAAGCGTCTTCTACATCCTCCCAGTTGAGTAGCACCATTGATTTTGAACGGGCCCCCCCATTCTTGCCTCGGTCGGGAGATGCAAAATCAAATGTTGCATTGGATTAAAGAATCCCGGTGGAAAGATCTTTTCTAATTTGCAGATCAACTCCGGCGCCAACTCTTCCATTTCATCTAGCACGCCAGGCGATAGTTCTTTTGCTCAAAGAGAATGGAAGAGATAGCTCAGCTCTTCCAGTACTAGCCATTCATCCTCAGGGATAAAGCCACGCAACATCACCGGCAGTACCCGCTCAATCCATATGTGCCAATCATGACTCTTGAGCCCAAATATTTTCAATTTCTCAAGACTCGCTCCCCTCTTTAGATTCGCAGCATACCCATCGGGGAACATCAACCGCATTTTCACCCACAATAGCATTTCCCTCATAGCTGGCCTTTCAAGATTGAACCATGCCTTTGGCTTCGCTATGCTTCGCTTTCCTTTCCGTTGTCGCAAGTTTTGCAACGGTCTATCACATAGAGCCTCCAGGTCGATTCTAGCCTTAGGATTATCTTTTGACTTCCCCTCTATGCCGAACAATGTACCAAAAATAGCCTCTGCAATATTGTTTTCAGTGTGCATCACGTCAATGTTGTGTGGGCAAAGGAGGACTTTGAAGTAAGGGAGATCCCATAAGCATGACTTGTGAGTCCAGGCATGTTCCATATTATACCCTTTGAAGTATCCTGGACGCAAAGGATCAGGCTGGAGAGCGTTTAACTGATCAAGGGTTTGTTGGCCTGTCAACGCAGCTGGTGCAGTGTTTTTGACAACTCTACCTTTGATGAAATTCTTCTTGTCTTTTCTAAACTTATGGTCAGGATCCAGGAATTGTCTATGCATGTCGAAGCAAGAATACTTGCGACCAGCCTGCAGCCAACGGAACTGAAGAGCTACCTTGCATGTGGTGCACGGGAACCTTCCATGCACACACCAGCCAGCGAATAGCGCAAACGCCGGATAATCATGCGTCGAGTACATGTACCACACATGCATTTTGAAATTTGTTGTCATAGCCGCGTCGTAGGTCTTGATCCCATTATCCCAGGCTTCTTGCAACTCATCCTTAAGTGACTACATGTACACATTCATATTCTTCCCCGGATAGTTGGGCCCTGGAATTATCAACGTCAGGAATATGTTCTTTCTTTTCATAATCTCTCCGGGTGGCAAATTTAGTGGAATGACAAATACAGGCCAACAACTGTATTGTGTTGCCGTCATACCATACACATTGAACCCATCCGTGCTGATGGCAACTCTAGGTTGCCTTGGATCTTCCGATTTATCCTTATGTAATGCATCGAAGTGCCTCCACGCAAAACCATCTGAAGTGTGTACCAACATCTTGTTCCCATCCGCATCTAGTTCGGTTCTTTTGCCCAATTTGTGCCATGTCATCTGTCTGGCCGTCTCTTCGACCATGAAATGATGTTGAAGTCTTGGTACGATTGGCAGATATCAAAGAACACTAATGGGGATTTTGGTCTGATTCTTCTCACCCATGCCGTTGTCTACCACAATATACCTGGAAGAATTGCAAATGGGGCAATAGTTCAAGGCCGCATACTCAAGCCTAAATAAGGCACATCCATTCTCACAGGCATGTATCTTCTCATAGGGCATCTTAAGTACACAAAGGATTTTCTCTAACTGGTACAGGTTTGCAGGTAGTACATGTCCTTTGGGTAGAAAGCGTCCAAATATCGTCATCATCGCGTCGTAGCATTCTCTGCCTAGGTTGAATTGAGCCTTCAGAGCCATTACTTGTGCGATGGCATCGAGCTGACAAAGCTCAGTCTGCTCGTGGAGAGGACGTTTTGAAGGCTCCAGCATTTCATAGAAGGCCTTTGCAGATTCCTCCATCTCATCGTCTGAATCACGAGCATCATCGAAGTCTTGCACCATGTCTTCAATCCCGGTACCATGCTCGTCGGTGCGACGACGAATCACCTCAGCTCTGGCACGTTGGTCAGACTCACCATGAAAAGTCCACACCATATAATTAGGCGTAAAACCCCACTTCTGCAGGTGTTTACCCATTTCAAACTCTGTCTGCTTTTTCCAGTTGTCGCAGTTGGGACAGGGGCACCATGTTTTATGCTGGCCATTTGCAAATGTGGCTCTCACAAACCCCCATGTTTTTGTTAACCATTCATGGGTCATGTCTTTCTGACTAGGGTGACTAGTGTACATCCAAGCACGATCACTCATGTTGCCTAGCTACCTATGGGGGCACAAGAAATAAATATATAATTCATCATCTATATTCATACGCTAATCAAGTTTGTCAGTTTTATTACGTCCATGCAACCTACGCGCTAATAGGTAAAGATAGGTCCTAATCCCACCTGAGTATGTGTAGACTAGGTTCGTTTTCCCATGCTCTGCTCCAGATGCGACGCAGAATTTTGGCATCACCTCCCCGCCGTTCTCCTGATACACGTCTCCGCAATAAGCAGAGAGGATGTGTACCCGAAGAACAACAGGGGAGGCACTGACGAAATTCCGCATCGGATCCGGAGCACAGCATACGGGAAAACAAACCCAATCTACACATACTCAGGCTGTCCACGGATAATGTTGGACAATTCGAAAGGATGGCGGTTATAAGTATGCAAAGAAATGCATATTTATAGATGTCGCCCATTCGAACGGGAGACGCATACTGGTCACACATACTAATGATTGAAGAAACCTATAGCTAGCAAGTTTCATCGGCACGAAGACCGGGACAGAGCAAATTAAGGGGGTAGGAGGAGAAGTCATCTGTGCTCACCAACAAACGCAAGGGCGGAGCTCGTCCAACGCACGTGGAGGTCGTCGAACAACTGCACATTGAAATTCACCCGATCAACACAAATATGATGTTTTATAATTAACATACTCGGAAAATATGTGACCTAACTCATAATTTACAAAATTATGACCCCGTCGGCTTAGTGGCGGCGATGGTCGGTGGTGTCGGGTGTCGGTGGCGTCGATGGTCGATGGTGTCGGGTGTCGGTGGCGTCGGCGGTCGGGGGTTAGTTGTGTCCGTGGTCGGGGGTGAGTGTTGTCGGGGGTCGAGGATCACTGGCGTCGGGGGTTGGGGTCTCTTTGGTCAACAAGAGGCCGAAGAGGTGTCGGGGGTCGGGGGTTGGGGGTGAATGGTGTCCGGGGTCGGGGGTAGGGGGCCGGGGGTCGAGGGTCACGGGCGTCGGGGGTCGGGGGTCGAGGGTGAGTGGCTTCGGGAGTCGAGGGTCAGTGGCGTCAGGCGTCGGGGGTAGAGGGTCGAGGGTCAGTGGCTTCTGTAGTCGAGGGTCAATGGCGTCGGGCATCGGGGGTCGGGGGTTAGTGGAGTCGGGGGTCGGGCGTCGGGGGTCGGGGGTCAGTGGTGTCGGGCGTCGGGGGTCGGGAGTTGGGTCTCAATGGCGTCGGAGGTCGGGGGTCGAGGGTCGGGGGTTGGTGGCGTCGGGCGTCGGGGGTCGAGGGCCGGGGGTCGGGGGTCGGGGTCCTTTTCTTTCTTCTTCTCCTCTCTCCTCTTCTTCTTCTTCTTCTTCTTGATCATCATATTATTCTTCTTCTTCTTTCTTTTATCTTTCTCCTCCTCTCCTCTTTCTTCTTCTTCTTCTTCTTCTTCTTCTTCTTCTTCTTCTTCTTTCTTTTATCTTTCTCCTCCTCTCCTCTTTCTTCCTCTTCCTCTTCTTCTTCTTCTTCTTCTTCTTCTTCTTCTTCTTCTTTCTTCTAGTTTATTATTTTCTTATTTTCTTCTAAGTTTTTTTTCTATCTATTGTTTTTCTTTTCTATCTACTTTTTCTACCTAATAAACAAACTATATAATTTAACATAAAAAACAGAAGAAAAAAAACTAAACCTAGCACTAAACTACATATTATTCTTATACTTTTTCTACTTTTTCTATCTAATAAACTAACTATCTAATTTAACATAAAAATAGAAAAAAAACTAAACCTAGCACTAAACTAACTATCTAAGTTTCTTTCTATTTAGAGAAAATTATTCGGATAAAACCTAAGAACACTAACCTGATATTATCTACACTACATACATAATTTAATCTATCAATTAAACAGAAAAAAAAGAAGAAGAAACAGGGACAAAAACAAAAAAATAGAGCTAACCGAAGATGCGGGCGCTGGTGTCGCCAGCACACAGGAGGTTTGGCTGGGGCGGTGACCGGGAGGGAGGTGGGAGGGGGGCGGCGGCCGGGAGGGTGGTGGGAGGGGGCTGAGAGGGAGGTGGGAGGGGGAGGCGGCCGGGAGGGAGGTGGGAGGGGGGAGGCGGCTGGGAGGGAGGTGGTAGGGGGCGGCGGCGGACGGGAGGGAGGTGGGATGGGGCGGCTATTGGGAGAGAGGTGGGATGGGGGTCGGCCGGGAGGGAAGGTGGGAGGCGGCGGCGGCGGACGGGAGGGAGGTGGTGGGGGCGGCGGTTGGGAGGGAGGTTAGAGGGGGCGGCGGTCGGAAGGGAGGTGGGAGAGCGCGGCGGCCGGGAGGGCAGCGGCACGGGTGGCTGAGGAGGGGAGCTACGGCGGCGGCGGGTCGCTGGGGAGGGCGGCGGCGCGAGAGATAGAGAGAGGTTAGGGGAGGCTGTCGGTGGGAGCCGTTAGGGAGGGTCGTGGGGTGGGGGTGAGCCGTTAGGGGCATGACCCCTTTGCCGTCTGCAAGGGGAGGGTGGCGGACGGCAAAGGGGCGGGGTGGGGTTTCGGCCGTGTGTGTGGATGCTTTGCCGTCCGGCCATCCTTTGTCGTCCGCATATTTCTTCTTTGCCGTCCGCCAGCAGACGGCAAAGAGGTGGCCGACGGCAAATAAAACCTTTGCCATCAGCCACCTCTTTGCCGTCAGCACTGTGCCAACTGACGGCAAAGAGTACCTTTGCCATGCGTCAGCAGACGGCAAAGGCAAGGCAGACGGCAAAATTCTCAATTCCAGTAGTGAGGGAGATCAAATTGATCTTACAAAAGACCATCAATAGATCCCGAAAGAATTGGTCTAGCAAACTTGACGATGCGCTATGGGCTTATAGGACTGCTTATAAGAATCCCATGGGCATGTCGCCGTATAAAATGGTTTACGGTAAGGCCTGTCATTTACCTCTTGAGCTGGAATACAAAGCTTATTGGGCAATCAAAGAGCTCAACTTCGATTTCAAACTTGCTGGTGAGAAGCGGTTGTTTGATATCAGCTCGTTAGATGAATGGAGGGCCCAGGCATATGAGAATGCTAAGTTGTTCAAGGAAAAGGTTAAGAGATGGCACGATAATAGAATACAAAAACGAGAGTTCAATGTAGGTGATTATGTCCTGCTATACAATTCTCACTTAAGATTCTTCGCAGGCAAGCTTCTCTCTAAATGGGAAGGTCCCTACGTTGTCGAAGAAGTATATCGCTCCGGTGCCATCAAAATCATTAACACGGAAGGTAATTTTCCTAGAGTGGTAAATGGGCAAAGAATCAAGCATTATATCTCTGGTACTCCCATAAATGTTGAGACCAATATCATCAATATCATAACTCCAGAGGAGTACATAAGGGATGTTTATCAGCCTGTTTCAGACCCTGAAAACGAAGAGGTATGTGTTTCGGTAAGTAATTGGACTCTGAAACTTTTCCAATAGGAATTTTTCTCCGTTTTGGAATCTATGGAAAATGAGAAAAATAAAAAGCAGTCCGGAGAGCGCACGAGGTGGCCACAAGCTTGGTTGCCGCGGCCTCCCCCTGGTCGCGGCAACAGGGCTTGTGGGCACCTCATGTGCCTCCCGGACTCCGTTTTCTTGCGGAGCACTCCTTCTGGTCCAGAAAAAATCATTATATATACGCCCGAGGGTTTTGATCTCCGTATCGCGCAGTTTTCCTCTGTTTTCGTTTCGAGCCTGTTTCTGTTGCTGATCTAGATCGTCATGACTTCCCCAAAAGTTCCTAAGGAAAATATCTTCGAGAAGGTCATCAATCCCTACCTCACGGAAGTATTGCAGCACCCCCAATCTATCAAGATGAGCGAGGGGATGTTGCACATCTGCGATGTTTAGGGGCCTAAGAAGACCGAAAGCATGGAGACGAGGCTCGAAGCAATGGAGCAACAAGTCTTCAAGTGCCAAGGGATGGTGGAGTGTGGACTCAAGGCCAACGACATGATGGTCACGGAGTTCACCAACATTCACAATATGGATGCCATTGACATTGGGAAGCACCTCTCCAGGCTCTATGACAGGGCTTATCAACTCCAGGGCCATATCTATTACCTGCAGAACCAAAACTGTGAGTATGAGTATAGATTTAAATCAATACGGTTGGCTGCAGATTTGAGGATTCCGGCGACTCGTTCATCCTGCCATGATGGAGCACATATGCCTTGGAAGACGGAGGATCAAACTCATGTTGCAACTCCGCCACCATCACCACCAAAGGAAGACAACTAAGCATTGGTATGGGCAACTCCCTTGGCTTATGCCAAGCTTGGGGGAGTTGCCCTGGTATCGTATCACCTTTATATCTTTTGCTTTTACCTTTGTTTTAGTTCTTTCCTTTTCAGTTTTTATTTCTTCTCTTAGTGGAATAAGTCTTTAGTGTTTAGTTTGAGTCTTTTGCCTTGTGTCTCCCCCGATGTATTCGAGCTTGCGAGCTATATAATAAAGAGTATCTTAGTCAGGGGCTTTGTTTTGTGCAGTGATCATAAGAATGAAAAGAACGATAGCATGAAAGATCATGAGATGATCTTATGGAAAGTGATAACTTCACATATAACAAGTATGATGATTGAAACTTGTTGAGAATAGACCAACATAGACCTCAGTCATTGTTGCAATTAATAAGAAGTAATAAGGGAAGAGAGGTTCACATATAAATATATCATCTTAGACACTTTCTATAATTGTGAGCACTCACCAAACTATTACATGCTTAGAAGTAGATGTTGGACAAGGAAGACAACATAATGAATTGTGTTTGCTTGGTTCCAAACAATGTTATATGATTAGAGATCCCTTAGCATGTGACGATTGCTTCCACGTCATATTAGCCAAAACTCCCACACCAAGTAGAGATACTACTTGTGCATCCATAAACCTTAAAACCAGTTTTGCCATGAGTCTCCACCATACCTACATATGGATTGAATAAGATCCCTCAAGTAATTTGTCATCGGTGCAAGAAATAAAAATTGCTCTCTAATATGTATGATCTATTAGTGTGTGGAAAATAAGCTTTATACGAACCTGTGATGAGGAAGACATAAAAGGACAGACTGCATAATAAAGTTCTTTATCACATGGGGCAATATAAAGTGACGTTCCTCCGCACTAAGAGGACATGCATCCAAACCTCAAAAGCGCATGACAACTTTTGCTTCCCTCTGCGAAGGGCCTATCTTGTACCTTTACATTTTGCCCTTGTAGGAGTCATGGTGATCTTCACCAATTCCTTATTTAGCCTTTTTCTTGGTGAACGTCATATGCTTGGGAAAGATCTATATTCATATATCAACTTGGAGATGAGTACTTATGCTTTATTATTGTTGACTTTACCTTTGAGGTAAATGGTTGGGAGGCAAAACTATAAGCCCCTATCTTTCTCTGTGTCCAACTGAAACTTTTATACCATGAGTACCACGTGAGTTGTAACAATTGTGGAAAACAAAAGAGATGATTGAGTATGTGGATTTTCTTTACAAGCTCTTATTTGTCTCTTTCTGATGATATGATAAATTGCAATTGCTTCAATGACTATGGACTGTTGTTGGCCACTTCTCGGTAAGGTTTTTGTTTCATACTTTGCTTTGTGAAGGAATTGTTACTTCCTCATAAGAATCTCTATGATGTATTGTTGTTCTATGTGTGATCATGATGCCCTCATGTCCGTATTATGTTTAATCGACACCTCCATCCCTAAACATGTGGACATGTTTTGGGTCTTGGTTTTCGCTTGAGGACAAGCGAGGTCTAAGCTTGAGGGAGTTGATACGTCCATTTTGCATCATGATTTCATGTTGATATTTATCGCTTTATGGACTATTATTTTACTTTGTGGTACCATACTTATGCCTTTTCTCTCTTATCTTGCAAGGTTTATTTGAAGAGGAAGAATACCGGCAGCTGGAATTCTGGACTGGAAAAGTAGCAAGTCTGAGTCCTCTATTCTGCGCAACTCCAAATGCCCTGAAAATCAACGTGGATTTTTTTGGGAATATATAAAAAATACTGGGTGAAAGAAGTGTCAGAGAGGAGCAACCAGGGGCCCACAAGCCTGGTTGCCGCGGCAACAGGGCTTGTGGGCACCCTGGTGGCCCACTGGCCCCCCTCTTTTGCTATATGAAGGGTTTCGTCCGAGAAAAAATCAGGGTGGAGCTTTTTCGTGGATTATCCGCCGCCACGAGGCGGAACTTGAGCAGATCCAATCTAGAGCTCCCGTGGGACGATCCTGCCGGGGAAACTTCCCTCCTGGAGGGGGAAATTGTCACCATCGTCATCACCAACACTCCTCTCATTGGAGGGGACTCATCTGCATAACATCTTCATCAGCACCATCTCCTCTCAAAACCCTAGTTCATCTCTTGTAACCAATCTCCGTCTCGCACAATGTCTAATAACACCATCTACTCCTTGTTTATAAAGGCGAGGATCATCCCAAAAGTAATGTCTCAAATCAAAGACGAATTTCTTCTTTTGCTGGTATGCGAAACTAGGTGGTATATATTTGGCAACAATATAATTTGCATAATGAGAATACCACGGTGTACCATGTGAAGCATTGATGACATTCAATTGCTCATCAGGAAAGCTATCATCAATAGGTTGTGGGTCATCAAAAACATTCTGCAACCTAGACAAGTTATCTGCTACGGGGTTCTCAGCACCCTTCCTATCAACAACATGCAAATCAAATTCTTATAGCAAGAGAACCCATCTGATAAGTCTAGGTTTAGCATCTTTCTTTTCCATGAGGTACTTAATAGCAGCAAGATCAGTGTGAATAGTAACCTTGGAATCAACAATGTAAGATCTGAACTTTTCACATGCAAACGCGACTGTTAAAAATTCCTTTTCAGTAGTAGCATGGTTTCTTGGGCATTGTCTAGAGTTTTACTAGCATAGTGAATAACATTCAACTTCTTATCAACTCTTTGTCCTAGGACAGCACCAACAGCATAATCACTAGCATCACACATAATCTCATAAGGTAAGTTCCAATTAGGTGGTTGAACAATAGGTGCAGTTATCAAGGCCTTCTTAAGTATTTCGAAGGCTTCCTCACAATCATCGTCAAAAACAAAAGGAATATCCTTTTGCAAGAGATTGATAAGAGGCCTAGAGATCTTAGAAAAGTCCTTAATGAACCTTCTATAGAAACGAGCATGACCAAGGAAACTTCTTATACCTTTGATATCTATAGGGCATGGCATTTTCCCGATCGCATCAACCTTAGCCTTATCGACTTCAATACGTCATTCAGAAATTTTACGTCCTAAGACGATGCCTTCATTAACCATAAAGTGGCACTTCTCCCAATTCAAGACAAGGTTGATATCTTTATATCTCTGCAAAACCCGATCAAGGATGCTGAGGCAATCATCAAAAGAAGACCCGTAAATGGAGAAGTCATCCATGAAAACCTCAACAATCTTTTCACAAAAGTTAGAGAATATAGCCATCATACATCTTTGAAAGGTAGCAGGTTCATTACATAAGCCAAAAGGCATACGTCTGTAAGCAAAGGTACCGAAAGGGCAGGTAAAAGTGGTTTTCTCCTCATCAGATTGTGAAACAGGTATTTGGGAGAAACCAGAATAACCATCTAGGAAGCAAAAATTTGTGTGTTTAGACAATCTTTCTAGCATTTGGTCAATAAAAGGCATGGGGTAATGATCTTTCCTGGTGGATTTATTCAATTTCCTAAAATCAATCACCATCCTATAGTCAGTAACAATCCTCTGTGTGATCAATTCATCTTTATCATTAGGGACAACGATAATACCTCCCTTCTTAGGGACGCAATGCACCGGACTTACCCAATCACTATGAGCAACATGATAGATAATACGTGCTTCCAGGAGCTTTAGTATTTATTTTCTTACTACCTCTTTTATCTTTGGATTTAATCTCCATTGATGATCGGCAACTGGTTTGGAATCAGGATCGGTTTTAATTTTGTGCTGGCATAGAGTGGGACTAATGCCCTTAAGATCAACAAGAGTATATGCAATAGCAGCACGGTGCTTCCTCAGAATTTTCAATAATTTCTTTTCTTCATGCTCTGAAAGGCTAGCACTAATAATAACAGGATATATCTCCTTTTCATCAAGATAAGCATACTTAAGAGTATGAGACAACTGTGTAAGCTTGAACACAGGATCACCCTTTGGTGGGGGTGGATCTCCAAGCAGTTCAACAGGAAAATTATTCTGAAGGATAGGATGTTGTTCAAACATAACTCTATCTATCTCATTCCTTTCATCCATATGCATATCATTTTCATGCTCAAGCAAATATTGCTCTAAAGGATCAGTAGGAGGCACAACAATAGAAGATAGAGAAATAATTTCATCCTTACTAGACAACTCTTTTTCATGAGGTTGTCTACCAAACTTGGAGAAATTGAACTCATGTGACACACCTTCAAAGCCAATAATGATAGTTTGCTTCTCACAGTTAATATGAGCATTAACAGTATTGAGGAAAGGTCTGACAAATATGATGGGACAAAAGCTATCTTGTGTGGTAGCAAGAACGAGAAAATCAGCAGGATACTTAGTTTTACCACACAAGACTTCAGCATCTCTAACAATTCCCAAATGGTAGATAGTATCTCTATTGTCAAGCTGAATAGTGACATCAATAGGTTCCATCTCGACAGGTGCAATCTCGTCTTTAATTTCATTATATAAAGACTAAGGTATTGCACTAACACTAGCACCCACGTCACATAAACCATGATAACAATGATCTCCTATCTTAACAGAAAGAACAGGCGTGCCAACAACAGGCCTACGTTTGTCTCTAGCATGAGGTTAAGCAATTCTAGCAGCATGTTCACAAAAGTGAATATCATCGCCATCAACATCGTCGGACAGGAGATCTTTGATAATAGCAATGCTAGGTTCAACTCTAATTTGCTCAGGGGGTGTAGGTGTTCTAATGTAGCCCCTACGTATCACAGTTGAAGCTTTAGAATGATCCTTTATTCTAACAGGGAAAGGTGGTTTCTCAATGTAAGCACTAGGAACAATAGGATCATTATAAGCAACGACTTTCTCTTCAACTGGATTGGGTTTAACTACATTGACTTCTAAGGGAGGATGATATTTAAACTACTTCTCTTTAGGGAGATCAATATGAACATCAAATGATTTGCACAATGAAGCTACTATCTCAGAGTCAAGTCCATATTTAGCGCCAAAATCACAAAAAGTATTTGTTTCAACAAAGGATTTAACGCAATCAAACTTGAGATTCATACCTGACTCCTTACCTTCATCAAACTCCCAATCTTCAAAGTTGCGTTTAATTGTTTCCAATAAATTCCATTTGAAGTCAATATCTCCCTTCATAAAAGAACCGGTACAAGAAGTGTCAAGCATGGTGCGATTATCATGAGAAAGCTGAGCATAAAAGTTCTGAATAATAATTTCTATCGAGAACTCATGGTTGGGGCATGAATAGAAAATTGATTTAAGCCTCCCCCAAGCTTGAGAGATACTTTCTCTATCACGAGGCCAAAAATTATAGATATAATTCCGATCACGATGTACCAAATGCATAGGATAAAACTTTTGATGAAATTCCAATTTCAATCGGTTGTAGTTCCATGATCCAGTATCATCACATAGCCTATACCATGTCAATGCTTTATCCCCAAAAGACAAGGGAAATACCTTCTTCTTGACCTCATTCTCGGGCAAACTTGCAAGCTTAAATAAACCACAAACTTCATCTACATAGATTAGATGCAAGTCGGGATGTGATGTTCCATCTCCTGTAAAAGGATTAGCCAACAGTTTCTCTAGCATACCCAAAGGAATTTCATAACAAATATTTTCAGTAGGTGCAGCAGGTATAGGAGCAACTCCTTATGATTCCTTTTGAGGTGAATATACCCCGAACAAGCTCCTCAAAGGATTAGTTTCCATAGTGACAAGTGACAATAAATTTCAGCACACTATGTAAATGTTTCCTTACCAAATTCCACTTACCAAAGGCGCTTCACTCCCCGGCAACGGTGCCAGAAAAGAGTCTTGATGACCCACAAGTGTAGGGGATCTATCTTAGTCCTTTCGATAAGTAAGAGTGTCGAACCCAACAAGGAGCAGAAGGAACTGACAAGTGGTTTCCAGCAAGGTATACTCTGCACGCACTGAAATTATCGGTAACAAATAGTTGTGTGGTAAGATGATTCGTTGCAAGTAGCAAGTAACAAAAATATCAAAGGTGCAGCAAGATGGCCCAATCCCTTTGCTAGCAAGGGACAAGCCTATAAAAACTCTTATAGGAGGTAAAGCGCTCCCGAGGACACATGGGAATTTCTGTCAAGCTAGTTTTCATCATGTTCATATGATTCGCGTTCGCTACTTTGATAGTTTGATATGTGGGTGGACAGTTGCTTGGGTGCTTCCCTTACTTGGACAAACATACCACTTATGATTAACCCCTCTCGCAAGCATCCGCAACTACGAAAGAAGAATTAAGAGAAAGTCTAACCATAACATTAAACTAGTGGATCCAAATCAGCCCCTTATGAAGCAATGCATAAACTAGGGTTTAAGCTTCTGTCACTCTAGCAACCCATCATCTACTTATTACTTTCCAATGCCTTCCTCTAGACCCAAATAATGGTGAAGTGTTATATAGTCTACGTTCACATAACAACACTAGAGGAAAAACAACATACAACGCATCAAAGTATCGAACGAATACCAAATTCACATGACTACTTATAGCAAGACTTATCCCATGTCCTCAGGAACAAAAGTGACTACTCACAAAGCATAATTATGTTCATGACCAGAGAGGTATTGAATAGCATTAAGGATCTGAACATATAATCTTCCACCGAGTAATCCAACTAGCATCAACTACAAAGAGTAATTAACACTACTAGCTACCTTACAAGTACCAATTGGAGTCGCGAGATGGATATTGGTTACAAGTGATGAACTAGGGTTTGGAGATGAGATGGTGCTGCTGAAGATGTTGATGGTGATGAGTCCCCTCTGATGAGAGGAGTGTTGGTGATGACGATGGCGACGATTTCCCCCTCCGGGAGGGAAGTTTCCCCGGCAGGACGACCCTGTCGGAGCTCTATGCTGGTTCTGCTCAAGTTCTGCCTCGTGGCGGTGGCGATTCCTCCCGAAAGCCTCCTTCTGATTTTTTTTGGAACGAAACCCTCCTTTCAGCAAAAGATGGGAGCTAGAGGGGCAACAGGGGCCCACAAGCCACCTAGGCGTGGCCAGGGAGGTGGGTCGCGCCTGGCAGGCTTGTGGCCTCCTGGTGGCTCCCCTCTGGTACTTCTTCCGTCAATATTTTTTATAAATTCCAAAATAATTCCTCATTGATTTTCACAGCTTTTGGAGTTGCGCATAATAGGTATCTCAAACTTGCTCCTTTTTCAGACCAGAATTCCAGCTGCCGGCATTCTCCCTCTTCATGTAAACCTTATAAAATAAGAGAGAAAAGGCATAGGTATTGTACCGTGAAGTGTAATAACAGCCCATAAAGCGATAAATATCAACATAAAAGCATGATGCAAAAAGGACGTATCACCCTTCTCCTTGGAGTAGGGGCCAAGGCTGCCACCGCTCCCCTACTCCTATATATACTAAAGGTTTTGAGGGTTTTGATACACAACAATCACCCACGTGCTGCCCTCTCTCTAGATCTATTTCTCCTCTAGTCTAGTTTCAGCGGTGCTTAGGCGAAACCCTGCTGTTATAGCCCCACTACCATCGCCGTCACGCCGTCGCGCTGTCGAAGAACTCATCCACCTCTCCGCTGCTCTTGCCGGATCAAGAAGGCGGGGATCATCATCGAGTTGTACGTGTGCTGAACATGGAGGTGCCGTCCGTTCGACACTAGATCGGGATGGATCGTGATGGGATCGCGGGACAGATCATGGTGAGATCGCGCGACGGGCTGCGATTTTGACCGCGAAGATATTCCACTACATCAACCTCATTATATACGCTTCTGCTTAGCGATCTACAAGGGTATGTAGATTCACTCCCCTCTCGTAGATGATCATCCCCATGGATAGGTATTGTGTGTGCCTAGGATTTTTTATTTCCCATGCAACATTCCTCAACAGTGATATCAGAGCTAGGTTCATGCATAGATGACATGTCGAGTAGAACACAAAAGAGTTTGTGGGTGTTGATGTTCAATTTGCTGCCCTCCTTAGTCTTTTCTTGATTCAGCGATATTGTTGGATTGAAGCGGCCCAGACCAACTTTACTCGTACACTTAAGAGAGACCGGTTTCATCGAATGACATGCAACTTGTTGCATAAAGATGACTGGCGGGTGTCTGTGTACCAGATTTGACCGAAGCGGTCCTTGGAGAAGCTTAAATAGCAATTTGCATATCACCGTTGTGGCTTTGCATAAGTAAGATGCGATCATACTAGATACCCATAGAAGCCACATAAAAATTGCAACAACAAATTAGAGGACGTCTAACTTGTTTTTGGAGGATATGCATGTGATGTGATATGGCCAAAGACATGATATGATATATTGGATGGATGCGATGATCATGTTGTAATAGTTAAATATCGACTTTCACGTCGATGCTACGGCAACCGACATGAGCCATAGAGTTGTCTTTAATTAGTTTGCGCTTGGTGATGCTTTGTTTTTATCGCTAGTAGTAGCTTTAGTAGTAATAGCATAGTTAGCGTGACAACTTCAATGGCAGCACAATGATGGAGATCATGGTGTGGTGCCGGTGACGATGGGATCATGCCGGTGCTTTGATGATGGAGATCAAGAAGCACAAGTTCATGGCCATATCATGTCACTTATGATTTGCATGTGATGTTAATCCTTTTATGCACCTTGTTTTGCTTAGGACGACGGTATCATTATAAGGTGATCCCTCACTAAAATTTCAAGATAAAATGTGTTCTCCCTGACTGTGCACCGTTGCGACAGTTCGTTGTTTTGAGACACCACGTGACGATCGGGTGTGATAGACTCAACATTCACATACAACGGGTGCAAAACAGTTGCAGCCACGAAACACTCGGGTTAAACTTGACAAGACTAGCATGTACAGACATGGCCTCGGAACACAAGAGACCCGAAAGGTCGAGCATGAACCATATAGTTGATATGATCAACATGGAGATGTTCACCATTGAAACTATACTCAACTCATGTGATGATCGGACTTGAGTTAGTAAATTTGGATCATGCAACACTCGAATGACTAGAGGGGTGTCAATTTGAGTGGGAGTTCTTAAGTAATATGATTAATTGAACTCATTATCATTAACATAGTCAAAAGGTCTTTGAAAATTATGTTGTAGCTTGCGCTCTAGCTCTACTGTTTTTGATATGTTCCTAGAGAAAATTTAGTTGAAATATGATAGTAGCAAATTATGCGGACTGGGTCCGCAAACTCAGGATTGTCCTCGTTGCTGCACAAAAGGCTTATGTACTTAATGCACCACTCGGTGTGCTGAACCCCGAACGTCGTTTGTGGATGTTCCGAACATATACATGTTTTTGATGGATACATGATATGTTTTGGACGTCACAGAATATATGAGATGTTCCAAGAGCTGAAATTGGGATTTCAGGCTCGTGCCCACGTCAAGAGGTATGAGACCTCCGACAAGTTTCTTGGCTTGCGAAGTAAGGGAGAAAAGCTCAATCATTGAGCATGTGCTCAGATTGTCTGAGTACTACAATTGCTTGAATCGAGTGGGAGTTGATCTTCTAGATAAGATAGTGAGTGGCATAGTTCTCCAAAGTCACTGCCATCAAGCTACTAGAGCTTCATGATGAACTATAGCATATCAGGGATAGATATGATGATCATTGAGCTATTTGCGATGTTTGACACCGCGAAAGTAGAAATCAAAAAGGAGCATCAATTGTTGATGGTTAGTAAAACCACTAGTTTCAAGAAGGCCAAGGGCAAGAAGGGATACTTCATGAAACGGCAAACCAGTTGTTGTTCTAGTGAAGAGACGCAAGGTTGAACCCAAACCCGAGACTAAGTGCTTCTGTAATGAGGGGAACAGTCACTAACGTGGAACTACCCTAGATACTTGGTATACGAGAAGGCTGGCAAAGTCGACAAAAGTATATGGCATATACATGATATTGATGTGTACTTTCCTAGTACTCCTAGTAGCTCCAGGGTATTAGATACCGGTTCAGTTGCTAAGTGTTAGTAACTTGAAATAAAGGATACATAATATATAGAGAATAGCTAAAGGTGAGGTGACGATGTGTGTTGGAAGTGTTTCCAAGGTTGATGTGACCACTATCGCACGCTCCCTCTACTTTCTAGATTAGTGTTGAACCTAAATAAGTGTTATTTGGTGTTTGCGTTGAGAATGAACATGATTAGATCATGTTTATTGCAATACGATTATTCATCTAAATAGAATAATGGTTATTCTATTTGCTTGAATAAATACCTTCAATGGTTTATTGAATCTTGATCATAGTGATACACATGTTTATTATATTGATGCCAAGAAGATACAAAGTAGTAATGATAGTACCACTTACTTATGTCACTGCCCCTTGAGTCATATTGGTATATATAAAACACATGAAGAAGCTCCATACTGATCGATCTTTGGGCTCACTCGTTTTTGAAACGTTTGAGACATGCGAACCATATCTATTGGTGTAAACATATGAAGAAACTCCATGCAGATGGATCATTTGGACTCACTTGTTTTTGAATCAGTTGAGACATGCAAATCATGCCACATGGGCAAGATGAATGAAGGCCTTGTTTTAAGTGAGATGGAACGAGCAAGTAACTTATTGGTAGTAATACATTTTGATGTATGCAGTCCAATGAGTGCTGAGGCAAGCAGTGGATATCGTTATGTTCTTACTTCACGAATGATTAGAGTAGATACTAGAATATTTACTTGATGAAACACGAGTATGAATTATTGAAAGGTTTAAGTAATTTCAGAATGAAGTTAAAGATCATCGTGACAAGAGGATAATATATCTACGATGTGATCATGGAGGTAAATATACATCTGAGTTGTGAGTTTGGTAAACATTTAAGACAATGTGAAAAACTATTTCACAACTCATGCCACCTGGAACACCATAGTTTGATGGTGTGTTCGAACATCATAGCCGCGCCCTATTGGATATGGTGCATACTATGATGTCTCTAATCCAATTACCACTATCGTTTTTGGGTTAGGTATTAGAGACAACCACATTCACTTTAAATAGGGCACCACGTAATTCCGTTGAGATGACACCATATGAAATATGGTTTGGAGAAACCTAAGTTGTCGTTTCTTAAAAGTTTGGGGCTATGACGCTTATGTGAAAAAGTTTCAGTCTGATAAGCTCGAACCAAAAGTGGATAAATGCATCTTTATAGGATACCCAAAACAGTTGGGTATATCTCCTATCTCATATCCGGAAGCAAAGTGTTTGTTTCTAGAAACGGGTCCTTTCTCGGGGAAAGTTCCTCTTGAAAGAATTGAATGGTAGGATGGTGCAACTTGATGATGTTATTGAACCGTCACTTCAACCGATGTGTAGCAGGGCGCAGGAAGTTGTTCCTGTGGCGCCTACACCAATTGAAGTGGAAGCTGATGATAGTTATCATAAAGCTTCAGATCAAGTTACTAGAAAACCTCGTAGGTCGACAAGGAAACGTACTGCTCAAGAGTGGTGCGGTAATCTTGTCTTGGAGGTCATGTTGTTGGACAACAATGAACCTACGAGCTATGGAGAAGCGACGGTGGGCCTGAATTCCGACGAATGGTTGAACGCCATGAATTCCGAGGTAGGATCCATGTATGACGACAAAGTATAGACTTTGGAAGAACTACTTGATAGTCTTAAGACTGTTAGGTGCAGATGGATCTTTTAAGAGGAAGACAGACTATGATGGTGAATGTCACCATCAAGAAAGCTCGACTTGTCGCAAAGATGTTTCCAACAAGTTTAAGGAGTTGACAATGATGAGACTTTCTCACTCATAGCGATGCTGAAAGTCTGTTGGAATAATGTTAGCAGTTGTTGCATTATTTATTAAATCTTGTAGATAGGATGTCAAAACACTGTTTCCTCGATGGTTTCTTTGAGGAAAGGTTGTATGCGATACAACGAGAAGGTTTTCTCGATCCTAAGGATGCTAACAAGTATGCAAGCTCCAGCGATCCTTCTATGGACTGGAGCAAGCATCTCGGAGTTGGAATATACGTTTTGATGAGGTGATCAAAGCTTTTGGGTTCATACAAGGTTTATGAGAAACTTGTATTTCCAAAGAAGTGAGTGGGTGCACTATTGAATTTTTGATAAGTATATGTGGTTGACATATTGTTGATCGGAAGTAATTTAGAATTTCTAGAAAGCATAAAGGGTTGTTTGAAAGGAATTTTTCAAAGGAAAACTTGGATTGAGCTACTTGAACATTGAGCATCAAGATCTATGGAGATAGATGAAAACGCTTCATAGAACTTTCAATGAAATGCATGGCTTGAAAAGTTTGTAAAGGAGTTCAAAATAGATCGACAAAGAAGGAGTTCTTGGCTGTTTTAAGGTGTGAATTTGAGTAAGACTCAAAGCTCGACAACGGCAGACGAAAGAGAAAGCACGAAGGTCGTCCCTTATGCATTAGCCGTAGGCGCTATAGTATACTATGCTGTGTACCGCACATGATGTCTGCCTTGCCATGAATCTGTCAAGGGGTACATAAATGATCCAGGAATGGATTACTAGACAACGGTCAAAAGTTATCCTTGGTAACTAGTGGACTAAGGATATTTTTTTCTCGATTATGCAGTTGATAAAAGCGTTCGGGGTAAAGGGTTACGTCGATGCAAGCTTTGACTCTAATCCGGATGACTTTGAGTAGTAAACCGAATTCATATAGTGGAGCAATCGGCTGGAATTGTTCCAAATGACGCGTGGTAGCACCATCTGTAGGATGACATTGAGATTTGTAAAGCACACATGGATCTGAAAGGTTCAGACATGTTGAGCAAAAACCTCTCTCAACAGCAAGACATGATCGAACCCCGAAACTGTATGTGTGTTAGATTCATTACAATTACATAGTGATGTGAACTAGATTATTCACTCTAGTGCAAGTGGGAGAATATTGGAAAAATGCCCTAGAGGCAATAATAAATTGGTTATTATTATATTTCCTTGTTCATGATAATCGATTATTATCCATGCTAGAATTGTATTGATTGGAAACTCAAATACATATGTGGTTACATAGACAACACACTGTCCCGAGTGAGCCTCTAGTTGACTAGCTCGTTGATCAAAGATGGTCAAGGTTTCCTGGCCATAGACAAGCGTTGTCACTTGATGGATCACATCATTAGGAGAATGATGTGATTGGACAAGACCCAAACTATAAACCTAGCATATGATTGTGTCAGTTTATTGCTACTGTTTTCTGCATGTCAATGTATCTGTTCCTATGACCATGAGATCATGCAACTCTCGGACACCGTAGGAATACCTTGTGTGTATCAAACGACGCAACATTACTGGGTGACTATAAAGGTGCTCTTCAGGTATGTCTGAAGGTGTCTGTTGGGTTGGCGTGGATCAAGACTGGGATTTGTCACTCCGTGTGACGGAGAGGTATCTCGGGGCCCACTCGGTAATACAACATCACAACAAGCCTTGCAAGCAATGTGACTAAGAAGTTAGTCACGGGATTTTGTATTACGAAATGAGTAAAGAGACTTTTCGGTAACGAGATTGAACTAGGTATAGAGATACCGACGATCGAATCTCGGGCACGCAACATACCGAAGGACAAAGGGAACAACATACAGGATTTACTAAATCCTTGACATAGAGGTTCAACTGATAGAGGCCTTTGTAGAATATGTAGGAGAAAATATGGGCATCCATGTATCGCTATTAGTTATTGACCGAGGAGTGTCTCAGGTCATGTTTGCATAGTTCTCGAACCCGCAGGGTCTGCACACTTAAGGTTCAGTGACGTTTCGGTATAGTTGAGTTATAGGTGTTGGTGACCTAAGCTTTTTCAGAGTCTCGGATGAGATTCTAGACGTCGCGAGGAGCTTCGGAATGGTTCGGAGGTAAATATTGATATATAGGAAGTCCTATTTTGGTCACCGGAAAGGTTTCGGGTTCATTGGTAGTGTACTTGGAGTGCCGGGAGGGTACCGGGGACCACCGGGAGGGGTGTGATGACCCAAGAGCCTTATGGGTGTGGGAGGAGGTGGACCATCCCCTGGTGGGCTGGCCTAAGCCTCTCTCAAAATCCCATACGACTAGGAGTGGAGATAAAAAGCAAAAGTCCCTTAAAAGGAAAGGAAGTAGGAGTCCTCCCAAAGTAGTCCACCTCCCTTGTGGGAAGTTGGACTCTTCCTTGTAGGTTCGGCCAACCCCTTCTCCTAGGAGTAGGGGCCAAGGCTGCCTCCTCTCCCCTCCTCCTATAAAAACTACAAGCTTTGAGGGTTTTAATACACAACAATCAGCCATGTGCTGCCCTCTTTCTAGATCTGTTTCTCCTCTAGTCTAGTTTCACTGGTGCTTAGGCGAAGCCCCCTGCTGGAATAGCCCCACCACCATCGCCATCACACCGTCGTGCTGCAAGAGAACTCATCTGACTCTCCGCCCTTCTTGCTGGATCAAGAAGGCGGGGATCGTCATCGAGCTGTACGTGTGCTGAACGCAGAGGTGCCGTCCATTCGGCACTAGATCGCGATGGATCGTGATGGGATCGCAGGATGGATCATGATGAGATCGTGGCACAAGCTGCAATTTGGATCATGAATATGTTCCACTACATCAACCGCGTTATATACGCTTCCACTTAGCGACCTACAAGGATATGTAGATTCACTCTCCCCTCTCGTAGATGATCATCACCATGGATAGGTATTGCGTGTGCGTAGGATTTTTTTTATTCCCATGCAATGTTCCTCAACAGTAACAGTCCGGTGGGTCGCTGATGCTCAACTTTGACCCTCTAGCATATGTCACACTTAGCGATATAAGAAGCTATCTCTTTGTTCATGCCATGCCACCAGAACCTTGCCTTGAGATCTTGGTCCATCTTGGTTCCACTAGGATGGATGGAATACGGAGTGTCATGGGCTTCTTTTAAGATCACGTCCTTGAGCTCAACCTTGTTGGGTACGCAAATGCGATTCCCAAACCACACAACTCCTTGTTTATCCACTGAGAATCCTGGGGCCTTGACTTTCTTGATCTTCTTATTGATGCCTTCAATGCTCTCGTGTCCCTTCTAAGCTTGCTTGATATCGTCCATCAATGTAGGCTTCACTTTGAGGTTGGCCAGAAATCCTGGTGCGACTAGCTCCAATTCGAAGCTTTCAAGCTCCTCATACAAGGCGGGTAGCCTTTCCTTGACCATAACATTCAAGGAATAAGCCTTTCTGCTCATGGCATCATCTACCACATTGGCCTTTCCAGGGTGGTGTTGAATACTGAGGTCGTAATCTTTGATCAACTCCAACCATCTTTGCTGCCTCATGTTCAATTCCTTTTGCGTGAAAATATACATCAAACTCTTGTGGTCTGTGTATATCTCACATCGCTTACCGAGAAGGTAATGTCGCCATGTCTTCAAGGCGTGAACTACTTCTGCCAGCTCTAGATCATGAGTGGCGTAGTTCTCTTCATGAGGGTGTAGCTGTGTGGACAAATAGGATATGACTCTGCCTTCTTGCATCAGAACACCTCCAAGCCCAATCCTTGATGCATAACAATATATCACCAATTCCTTGTGAATATTGGGGGTGTCCAAAACCGGGGCCGTTGTCAATTTCTTCTTGAGCTCTTGGAAGCTCTCTTCACACTTCAGCGTCCATTCAAACTTCTTGTCCTTCTTAAAGAGCCGCGTCATTGGTCGGCCGATGCTTGAAAATCCTTCAAAAAACTCACGGAGTACCCGCAAGTCCGAGGAAGCTTCTGACTTCCTTCCCATTGGTCGGAGATTGCCACTTCGTCACAGCTTCAATCTTGGCAGGGTCAACCGATAATCCTCCTTCCGTCATCACATGACCCACGAATCCAACTTCATGCATCGAGAATTAACACTTGCTGAACTTGGCATAAAGCTAGTGCTCTCGAAGCTTGCCCATGACCATCCTCAAGTGTTTCTCATGTTCTTCTTCAGACTTTGAGAAGACGAGTATGTCATCGATGAAGACAACAACAAACTTGTCCAAATACTCCATGAAGACTTTGTTCATGACGTACATGAAGTAGGCTGGGGCTTTGGTTAACCAAATGACATGACCATGCACTCATGTAGTCCATATCTGGTTACAAATGCCGTCTTCAGAATATCTTCGGGTCTGATCTTCAATTGGTAGTACCTGGACCTGAGATCGATCTTGGAGAATACTTTGGCACCATTTAACTGATTAAACAAGTCTTCAATCGTGGGGAGTGGATACTTGTTGTTTATCGTAACTTCATTGAGAGAATGGTAATCAATATAGAGTATGATAGTTCCATCCCTCTTGCACACAAATAGAACATGCGATCCCCAAGGGGAGGCACTAGGGCGAATGAATCCTTTCTTGAGCTGGTCAGCGAGTTGCCTCTTCAACTCAACCAATTATTTGGATCCCATTCTATAGGGCTTCTTATAGATGGGTCTTGCTTCGGGCATTAGCTCAATAATGAACTCGATCTCACGGCTAGGAGGCATTCCAGACAGCTCATGAGGAAAGACATCCGAGTATTTACATACCACTCACACTTGGTCCAACTCAATTCTCGAGATGCAATTAACCTGAGAGGCTTGAGCGAAGGCGGGGTTGGGAACATACTTGACTTCGACTCCTCGCTATTGGTCATGGTAATAGTCCTCTTGGCACAGTCCAACAAGCCTTGGTGCTTGGTCAACCAATCCATGCGAAGGATCACATCCAAGCCTTATGACTTCATGATGATAAGATCTTCTAGGAAGTCTACCCTATTGATATTAATCCCAACTCCTTTACATCCTATCTTAGACCTTAATACTGCATCTGAGGTTTGTACCATGACCATATTACCCAAAGGTGTGGGCTTCATACCAGTCTTTAGTGCAAACTTCTGAGTGACAAAAGAATGCGAAGTACCACAATCAAACAGAACTGTTGCAGGGGTTGAGTTGACAAGGAACATACCCAGTATAACATCCGGGTATTCCTATACTTCCTTGGTGGTGACGTGGTTCACACGAGCTATGTCGTAGTTGGGCTGGTTGAGGGAGAGGGGTTATTGGGTGGTGCTCCACGACCTTGGCCTTGATTTGGCACATTGTTGCGTGGTGCATCAGGCTTCTTATTGGGGCACAACCTCGAGATGTTCCTAGGCTGTCCACATCCAAAACATGTGACCTGGCCTAAGTTATTGTTGTTGGCACCACTATTGTTGGGATTTTTGTATGCCGACCTGGGGTTGGCATATTGTTGAGGCTGGTAGCTCGGACGAGGCACAAGGTGTTTGACTTAATGCGGATGATAAGTCGGCTCTGCTGGGGCTAGCTGCCAGGGGCGATGCATATGGTTGCTGGAACTGCCTTTGTTGATCATCTTGCACTTGTGAGTGTCCTCCATGGCACGATGCTTGTTTTCAAGCATAAGAGACTTGTTAACCAGCTCGAAGAAAGTTTGACAGTCACAGACAATGAGTTGATACTGCAGGGCTTGCTGGAGCCCTTCCATGAAGCGTTCTATCTTGGCTGCCTCAGTAGTGACGTCTCAGGTGCATACCTTGACAAAAGGTTGATCTTCTGCAGGTACTCCTTACGAGAGCTACTTCCTTGCTTCAAAGCTCGAAATTCCCGTTTCTTGATAGCCATAATCCCAGAAGGGATGTGAGCGGTGCAGAACCCTTGCTTGAAATCAGCCCAAGTGATCACACGGTTACCTTGCATGACATTGAATCCATCCCACCAAGCTCTGGCAGTACCTCCGAGGCAGTCAGAGGCATAAAGAACCCTCTCATGATCCTTCTTGCAGTTGACCAACGCGTGGAGGTCCTCGATGGTGCACATCCATTCATCAGTATCCAAAGGCTCAACAGTCTCAGTGAAGGTTGGGGTCAAATTCCTCATGAACTCTGACAAAGTGGAGCATCCATTGCTGTTCCTGCGTTGCTGCTGGTTGTTCACAAGGGCTGGGCCATCTGCTGCTTAGCGGCAGAGTTGTCTTGGCATTCCTCACAGAGAACTTGGAGAAACTGAGCTATGGTCATGTTCTCCGGTGGAGGTGGTGGCAAGGGAATGTCGCCTTGTGGCTGCTCCTGGTGACCTCTAGCTTGAGGAGACCCACCGGCCTCCGGCTGCTAGCTAGCGTTGCGGGTGCTAGGGTTACCAAAAGTGTTGGTGCAAGTCGGAGTCACCATCCTGTTTGGAGTAGACGAGTCAAACAACTGATATAGGCAAGATAAAGCAACAAGACAAAAATGCATGCCTAAGGGGGTTGGTAAAGTGCAAGTGTGACAATCAAAGGTCAAAAAGACCCAACAAATATCATTAAGATAACATAAGCGATGTAGTCGCTTACATGTTGCCTAAGGCAAAAGCACGACTTGCATCAAAACACAAACAGTAAAACAAACAGCAAGCACACATGGTTTCACGTGAACCATTACACTGACTCGACTTTGCATGAGGGATACATGACTTATCCTACCCTAGGGGTTCTAAGATTCAAGTGGTGGAGTGCTCGGTCTCGTACTCAGGTTCCTCTGGGTATTCCTCCTAGCCATTGTTTGTACGGGCATCATCACCCGTCGAGGGGATCGGAGGATGAAGAGGTTCATCCCGACAATGTTTCACCGGTGGAACGATGAAGAGCTCATGATACTCCTTCGCACTCATGCGATGACGTTGTGTGGGTGCATCTGTGGATGGGGGTGCTCCTTCTCGGTATGTGATAGTTGGTCGTCCCTCGGGGGCTCCATCCTTCTTGATTTTGTCTAGCTTCGCCTTGGCCAGTCAGAGTAGCTCACGAGTGTGGTGAAATTCCTTGCAGAGCCTCACAGACTCCTCAATCAGTCTGTGAGCTAGACTATCAGCGGAGAGGCTGAAGTAGGTCTGGAATATGAGTGGTGTTCCATCCTCCAGGGATGGGGTCAACGCCCAACCCTCACTAATATCATCCTTCCAGAATGGAAAGTGGCGAGTAGCCGGCTCATCAGCCATCTCTAGAACGATGTCTCGAAGGTGGACGAGTGCCTGCCATGCAGCTGTGTCAACTGCTAGCGCCAAGGTCTCGATCTATGGTTCTTCAAAGAACCAACTCATCGGGGAATCGTTTGCCTTCATGACCATATCAACGTGGTACTCCTTCGTGGTGGCATTGACCTAGTGCTCATGCAGAGAAAAACGGATGATCGACGAAACTGACACTTCTCCAGGCTATCCTCAAGGAGTAGGGGAAAGCCGGATGCTAGGAGGTTTCCGGGTATGACGACCATCTACAAGGTTTAAGGGGAGGGTGTCAGTAGTGCTTTTGAAGTAGAGTGGAAGAGGTAAGAAGTGCAGGAACTCCTAACTATAGACACTAGGTATAATTTTGGGAAAGGAGTTTATTCTATGTGACGTCCAGGCTAACTAAGGCTTCCTACAGTGAGGATGGCTCTGATACCAGCTATGTGGGGACCCCGACTTATAAGTTGTGATCACTGAATGCACATGTACAGTGATCCCAGAGATCAATGCTCAACAACACACATAAGCTAAATAACAAGAGTCTTACATCCATACATACCATCTGATACAAATAGAGACCACTAAGGTCAAGTCTTACATAGATAGGGCCTCAAAGGCCGACACACCAAACATAACTAGCAGCGGAAATATTGAACAAAAGCGTGAACCCGAGCCATCTGCCTTAACCCTACAAGCATTCTGACTGGGAAGCGTCCTAGTTCATGTGTTTGTCTTCCACGCACTCTTCTCCAAATTCCTGCTCTTCCATGCTTGGCCAATTAAATAACCTGTGGCAAGCCAATGAGTAATTCGAATGTACTCGCAAGCAACCCAGGATGTGGAATGAGGCAATAAAAATGGATGATATAGCACTAAGTAGGTAAGTTTTCAAAAAGCTAATTTTGCGTGCAATGACACGATCAATCTTTTAAAGGCATGCATCAACATGTCACATATATCCATATGAACAAGTTATAGTTATCATCACAAGCAGGGGTTGAACATCCCACGTTCATTTCCCATACTAAGTCGTCTGACTTAGCTCAAGTATCATCTTTCTCGCATCATTACCTTTTTCAAACGCGCACACTTGGTTTATGCAAAAATATCTGGACGTAGTCCAAGAACGGTCATCCAACTGTCCTTGACCGTGGAAACGGCTATTAGAATAGTTTTACACTCTGCAAAGGTTGCACATTGTACCGACAAGACTCGGGGAGCTTTAGTGTCATCCACGACTCACGGTATATTACATACGTGAGGTAGGCACCCGAACAAAGCCGTTCCCCTGGCGAGACTAAACAAAGATTCCACTCGATTGTTACCCAGCCCTCATGATGTACATCATACGAGCCTCGCTCTAGATCATACCATCCATGAAGGGACCAACGGTGTGCCCGGTGCATGTGAAAACAGCTCATGGTCGCATAATCTGGCATGACCCCATCTCGAGATTGACCATGCCACTCTCGCCACTAGTAATGTGGGTTCTCTTCTAGAATTGGCCAAAAGTATTCAACAAAGCCTCATCCCATAAGGGGTATCATGGTTGACATGTAAGCTTGGAGTAACAGTCAAAACTTACACCAATCCGTGTTTGAAACCATACACACACAAAACCTTTCTCGGCACACCACTTCTTTCCCAAGTTGTCACCCATCTCAACACCATCTCCCTCGGGCATTAGTGGCACCCGACGTGGTTTTAGAAATCCCTTGAAATAATTTCTTTCAACGTCACCATGCATAGTTCCATCCCGTTTGCGTAGCAACTACTAGCAACCGAACTACTTCCCACCTGCACAACCCTCATAGGTGGTAGGGTAATGCTCAAGCGCAAGTATCAATGAGGGGTTTCTCTGAGACAACCCACCAAGGTAACAAAATATAGCGCTATATGGCTTGCAAAATAAAGGGTTTCTTAGACATGGTCGAAGGGCTGTTTGCCTTGCTCCACAAAGTCTCCAGGGTCTACAAAGTCTTCTGGTCCAGATCCCTCGTCAGCAACGCAATCTATCGTCGCAATATTAACGGGCAAAATAAGAACATGACAAAAACAGGGAACATAATTTGCTGAGAAAAATGTCACCCTATTTTCTTAAATTACTTGGGTGAGTGTAGGTATTGTAAAAATTGCTCGGTTTTATTTTGGAAGTGTAAAAAGTTGTGATTTTTTAACAAAAGGTTAATATGTTTAGAACTAGGTTTTTAAATAAAACAATGTGTAAATATTTTTTAAAAAAATTACACAAGTTGCATTGTTAAAATTGTGGTGGAAGAATAATTGGGTTTGGATGCATATTTGTTTCTGTGGAATTTTTGCAAAACAGAGAAAAGGGAAAAAGAAAAAGGCTGTGTGCCTCGTGGGCGATAAGGTGCTGGCCAAACCATCCCAACTAGCGAAGCCAGCCTAGGCCAGGCGTGGCGCGCGTGCCGTCAAGTTTGATCCTAACGCGTGGGGACTAGCGGCCAACGACAGAGAGGGGAGCGAGGAATGAGGAGAGGCAGGGCAGAGGCTGACGACTGGGCCCCACTGGCATGTCATCGTCAACCTATGTCCATAGAGGTGGCAATGCTCACCGGCGAGGATTCCGGTGATGGCGGGGTGAGGTAGCGGTGAGAATGGACCCAAGGATAAGCCGCAATTCGGGTGGAGGTTGACGGAAGGCTGGAGGTGCCCTGGCTCTGTAACGAGGAGCACCCGCAGCGGAGGAGCTTTGGAAGGGGGGTCGGGGTTGGTGTTTGAGGCTGCAAAAAGCTCAGGGAAGAGAGGGAAATGCATCAGGAACACGCGAGGTTCCAAAGGGAGAGAGAGAGAGAAGGGCCGGAGAGGCGCCCTACCCTCAGATCGACGGCGAAACGAAGAAGTGGTGTCGATCCCGAGCACTGGGGCTCTGGGATGGGGAGTAGGAGGAGTGGGAGGTTGATTGGGGTGGTGTGTGGGTGAAAGGGAAGGAGAGGTAGGCACGTGGGCTCCTCTTTGGGGTAAAACATCCCTCCTAAATTAAGGACATGTAGTACAAATCCCAACTCAGGGGTTTTTGGAACCTTAAAATAAATAAATGCCCTTTTGTTGAAATAACAATGTACGAAAATAGTTTCTGGTCCTACACACATGGCATGGTCATTGGGCAAGGGTTTGGGGTAAAGGAGAGGAGTTTTATAGAGAAGAATTATCTTTGGTGATTTAGAACACATTCAATCACACAAGCCTATTCCAATCAAATCAACCTTCACAAGCACTCAAAAAGTTTTAGTTGGTTCCAAATTTTGTAAAAACATAATGTGGCAAAGTGGTAAAAACATAGGGTGTGACAGAAGCTCGTGCGGCTGACGGCGGCGGAGGAGACCTTGCTTGCAGCATCTCTGCAGCGGAGCGCGACGACTCGAGAGGAGGTCCGACGATGTCGCGCGACACGACTGCTCAGGCAGGCGGCCGTGGGGCTCGACCAACGGTTGGTGGATCTATGGTGGTCGGGCTCGGTAGGCTGCACTGCTCCATGCGGGGGCGGCATGCCGTGCTGTGGATCCAGGTGGGATTGGGGCTACAGCGGCCGAATGTGTGGTGGCCAGGCTAGGTACGCTTGGGCCATGGCTGCGGGACCGATGCCATGGTGCGTGCGGGGTGGACAGGGACGACATCTATGTCTTCGGTGGTGGAACTCCGATCTGTCCACTTTGGGTGTGAGTCTGCAGTGACTTCGCTCCCGGGGCCTGATTTGGTTGTCTCCTCCCCTCCACCGTTGGGGATGATCTAAATCAGGTGTACACCCAGTATAAGGCTGTTGTAGGGTTGTTTTTGAGTCAATATGGTGTTCTACTAGATTTCGGCATTGATTAATCTGTCCATTGACGCCCTTCGGAAGGCTCCGCCAGAGATCTCCATTGGGTGTCTGTTTCTTGTAGATTGATGGATTGGATTTGATTCGGTTGTGTGCGCCCTCATTTCAGCCTAGGAGGTTTCAGGTGGACGTGATGCGAAGCTTCATTTTTTGTTAACATCATGGGACATGTCGGTATTTCGATTTTCATGGTGAAGACAATGGCGGAGAATGTCATGCGGCTAGGATCTTAGGCCTAGTAATGGTGGACCGAGTCGTTGAGGTGATGAGGACTTTGCTTGGTGTTTGGTGACTCGTAGCAGCGGTGTTGGCACGTGAGGTCGCAACACACGAGGAGTACAAAGTCTGATCTTTCAGCGTGAAAATCCAAGGTATGGCCTTAGTTGGTTGCGCTTGACACTGATCTTGTTGAAGGCATTGTCTTGAGAGCATGGATTTCTTCAGGGTGAAAACCTAAGATCTATGATCAAGCAACGATGGTGCTTATGCACTATTTCCTTCTTGGAGGCTCTGTTTTTGGAGAATTTGAACTTCTAGAGTTGTTTTAGGTGGTGGTTAGTGTTGTAGCTACTAGAAATTGATCATCGTAGATGGATCTTACTTTTTTTACTTCTTCTTCTTTAAGTTTTTGGGCTGTGTGCATCCATAATGTCTTTAGGAAATTTCATGGTTGCAGAGGCTGGGTGTAATTGGTATGTTCACGATATTAATATATTCCCCTTGTCAAAAATATATATTGGATATCTCTGTGCACACAACCACACACTACATGTATCTCGTCATCTCTTAGTTTCTCTTGGAGTCGCCATGTGCTATCTCTTCCTATGACATGCATTCTTTCCCCATCTCAATCTTTCTCGCGCTTTTAATTAACTCAAAATCTAACCCAATCAATCTCTTGAGTTATAAGCCCTTCTCTATTCAGCACACACACACATGTGTATAGACACCACACTATCTCTACCTTACAAACACTTGATGTTTGTCCCCAAGCCATCCTCTCTCTCTTTCTCTCTCTCAAAGATGTCACTGTCTCTACGTCACGACGTCCACAAAAAATGTTTGGACAATCTTAGACGTCTGTCTAAAAATTCCGGACTAATCCGGGTGTGTGAAATTGTACATGCCCCAACTAAACATGTCAAAGGTTGGCATTCGTCTAGCTCTTCCGCATATGCCTCCAACAACCCGGGCACACGACAAAGCCCCTCTCCCACCTCTTAGCCACACATGCTTGCTCTCTGTGCCACAATCACAACAGCTGACCTTCCTACCCGGGCCGAGCTTCAGTGCCTTAAGGCGGTTTCCTTTGTGTGCTTGACATATGGGCCCAAGAAATCCAGCATCCAACCCAACCTATAGGAATTACCTACAAAATTATTTGTACTACTACATTGAGGGACTGGCTATGTGCCACTCAAATGGAAAAACAATCTTGGTGAGTTGAATATTTTGAGCCGTTGGATGCGATATGGTGGACATATGGGCTTCTTCAACCTCCAAAAATGATGCACTGTTCATCTTCTCTGTTAACGTCGAGCTGCCACAAACCTAACTGAAAGTGCAACTAAGCCGAGGTGATTTCAATAATTAGTAACAACATATGCATCATTGAACTAATGCCTATCCAAAGAATACTTGAGGAAAGTCCAATTAGGTATTGCAATAGATATGAATGTTGACCCCTCAAAATGCAAAGGACATGGATTGGTAAACGCCCCAAGACTCTACATTTTTCGTTAAGTGATCCAAGATCACATTGAGTCTATAGAATCCAACACTATTAATAGGGGATGCGGTTTTGATCATGAGTCGTTTGCTCAAGTGCTTGAAGATATTGCTCCAAATCCCCCAATCATGCCCTCACAATCCTATGTGTACAAATCCCTAAGGCTATCTTTGTTCCACCAAAACATTCAAACCCAGACCCATCGAGATACACTTAACAAAGACACTTCCCAAACTCTAGCGATTCAGACTCACTGAGATGACCCTTCAGTCTAATGGAAGTGACCGTGCCAACCTTTTGTTATCCATCGACTTCATCTCAGAATTTCTGAGTGTGCTAGTCGGTGTCACCTAAGTGCACTTGCCAATCTTTTGCTTCTTATTGATTTATTTTTTATATTTTTGAGTGAAATTGATTGGTCTCAATTAAGTGTGGAAAGTACTTAGGTCATCACCCAATGGGTCCCTCTGAGTTGTTTCATCTAGTCTCACTCAAAAGCCTAAATTTCAAACCTTTTGCACTAGTCGGTCTCGCCGAGTGGTTTACCCGGTCCCACCAAGTTGTATATAAATGTAAGTAACGGTTGGATTTTTTGTGATGGCTATATATACCCACACCCACTCCACTACGTGATAGAGAGCAACAAGAACGAAGCTACCACTTACCATATCCATTTCCTGAGAGAGAACCACCTACACTTGTGTTGATATCAGGGGATTCCACTCCAACCATTTGATCCCTGATCTGTAGCATCCCCATGTTGCTTTCCACTCCAATCCTTCTCCCACCACGATGCCAAATATTTGATAGAGTGATTGAGTGTTGAATATACCATACTTTGAAGCACAAGAGAAAGGTGTTCATAGTCAAGAACAACATCTATTACCTTTTGGAGAGTGGCGTCTCCGAGATTGGTTAGGTGTCACTTGGGAGCCTCCAAATCTTATGGAGTTGAACCAAGGAGTTTTTAAGGGCAAGGATATCGCCTAAATCATGAAGATCTTCATAGAGTGAGGCTAGTCCTTTATGGATGGAAGCCATGATGGCATAGAGAAGGTTGCTTCTTCGTGGAACCTTCATGGGTGGAGCCCTCCGTGTAATCGCACAACCGTTATTCTCATGGGTTGAAGTCTCCGCCAACGTGGACATATGATATCACCACCTATCAGAACCATGCCAAAAATCATCACGTCTTCATTGTGTTTGATTGCTCTAATACCTCCTTTACATTCATATGGAAAGTCATTACATTCCACTTCGCACTATCTAGATTTGCATGTGTAGGGTGTCACTTGAATTATGTGAATTACTAAAACTTGCAAAAACTAAAATTGGGAAAAGTCTAGGTTTTATTTGGTCAAGTAGTCTAATCACCCCCCTCTAGACCTACTCTTGATCCAACAAGTGGTATATACAGAGGTTTGGTGTCTGTTGAAATTGTTTCAACCACCAAGTAGAGTATGGCATCTAGTGAGGGACACTATCACCGTAGAGGTCCATATTTTGATGGTACGAACTTTGCTAGTTGGAAGTATAAGATGAAAATGCAAATTCTTGGTTTTAACCGTGCCATTTGGGCTATTGTTCGTGTTGGATTGCAAGGTGATTTTTTGAAGATGGAAAAGAACCGGATGATGAAGCAACCTCGAAAGAATTGAAGATGCCGCAAAACAATGCTCAAGCGTGTGACATCCTCTTCAATGGTTTATGCTCGAGGAGTTCAACTAGATAAGCCGCCTTGAGAATGCAAAGGAAATTTGGGATACATTGTTGATATGCATTAAGGAACCAAATCCATCTAGGAATCTAAGTTGGATGCACTTCAAAGTCAACTTGACAAGTTTAAGGAGAAGGACGTGAAGGGGTCGCGGAAATGTACTCTAGGCTTGCTATATCATCACAAATGAGATTGCCGGCTTAGGAAGCAAAGAGATGAATCACACGTTCATCATTAAGAAGATTCTTAGAGCCTTGTATGTAAAGTATGATACCGTGTGCACATTAATCCAAATGATGCCAAATTACGAAGATCTCAAGTCCACGGAAGTCATTTGAAGGATTGTCGCTCATGAAATGTCACTTAAGGACAAAAAGGAGGTCCACAACAAGTCGAGCGGTGCTTACAAAGCTTCAAGTGATGCTCCAACAACTTCAAATGACAAGCTCGTATGTGATGAAGACCTGAATACTTCTCAAACGAGTGCATGCCACCTTTCAATAAAACAGACGAGTCACTAAGAAGAAGGAGTAGAAGAGACAAGTAATCTAGTAGAGAGAGAAGGATTAGGAAAGATAGATATGAACGAAGACCTTCCGAGAGGAGCACATATTCGGAGAGGAAAGAAAAGTTGACCCAGAGCTACACGAGAATACATGTTGGTGAATGGGCATCCGGCTATGACTCAAAAAACCAACTTGAGAGAAGATATCACTAGAACTCCGACTATGGTCAAGATGAAGGTGTTCCTGAACTAGCTCTTGGACCGTGCAAGTCCTAAGATTTATTTGATTCACCAAATGAAGGAATCGGAAGATTCTTAATGTCTAAAGGCACCAAGGTAACTCACACCTAATTCATTGACTTCGATAGTCATGAAGACGACTTGCTAGGAGATGATGACTTGCTCAATTATAAAACTAGTGATGATAGCTTTAATGAAGTTGCTAATAATCATGATAATCAAGTTGACACGATTGTCAATGCAACGAGGGAAATTGTGTTGGAAATATTCCCTAGAGTTAATAGTAAATTGGTTATTATTATATTTCCTTGTTCATAATTAGTGTCTATTATTGATGCTAGAATTGTATTGATCGAAAACTTAAATACAAGTGTGGATACATAAACAACACCGTTCTTGGTGAACCTCTACTAGACTAGCTCATTGATCAAAGATGGGTAAAGTTTCCTAACCATAGACATGAGTTGTCAATTGATAATGGGATCACACCATTTGATGTGATGAACAAGACCCAACCGTAAGCTTACACTAGTGCAGCCGCATGCTATACGAACGTTTTTAATCCCTTTCTGTGATGTAGTTCTAAACCGTCACCTTGCATGTGTGGGTGATAGGTGGGGGGTGGGGGGATATCCCACACGACGGAGATAAACTGTCGGTGATGCCTCCGTCTGGTCACACACGACAAGAAAAAATAGGGCGTGTGCGATTGGGAGGACCATCACAAAGAGACATATTGAGGAAGTTGTCTGAGACGTGCTTCGCATCCCACACAGGGAATCCCAAACATACGTCTCTTTTCATATTGTACATCACACACAATTTTCTGTAACAAATCGTTTGTGATAAGGCGGGTCATCACACAGGCTAATCATAATTCTGTCGATTGTGTTATTCAATACATCACTCACGGTTCCTAGTAGAAACAGTTTGGCATTGTGTTGTCCATCATACACACTTGTTATGTGAAAACGTTTGTGATAGGGTGGCCTAACACACATAGTTGTCGACCGAAAGTCGTGTGTGATTGTTTACTGATGCAACACGCTAACTTTCTAGAAACCGTGTGGGTTCGTTGAGGTCATCGCCCACAGTGATGTGTTAGAAACCGCCCGCAATTGAAACCACAATTATCATCCTAATTTCTCAATTATTTATAATCCATTTAGTAATGAAATTAACATTTCATAAAAAGCACACATTATATTTTGTATTCGTATTACTGCAACCAGGATATCATAATTGAATTACATCAGGGTACAACATCAAATAGGCATATACTACCTAGCTACCCAATTGCACAACAGGACAAAGTTTCAAATGCAACATCTAAAACCTTTGGAAATCAAGCATCATCATAGATGGTAAATATACAAATGTGTCTCGTCTGGAAAACTGTTCAAGTGCAAGGCGTAAAATGAGGCTTCAGTGATGTTGAAGGTCCTCGCAACTTTAGGCCAATGCATGTGGACGATTGCCCGCCCATCCTTCATCCTCCCGAGGAAGACTTCAAGATTATACCATGGGTGATCTATGAATACCTTCCTCGCCTCTTGACCATACAGGTGGTTTGAGACGTAATCATCGTTTGTGATAAGGCTGGTCATCACACAGGCTAATCATAATTCTGTCGATTGTGTTATTCAATACATCACTCACGGTTCCTAGAAGAAACAGTTTGGCATTGTGTTGTCCATCACACACACTTGTCATGTGAAAACGTTTGTAATAGGGTGGCCTAACACACAGTTGTCGACAGAAAGCCGTGTGTGATTGTTTACTGATTCAACACACTAACTTTCTAGAAACCGTGTGGGTTCGTTGAGGTCATCTCCCACAGTGATGTGTTAGAAACTGCCCGCAATTGAAACCAAAATTATAATCCTAATTGCTCAATTATTTATAATCCATTTAGTAATGAAATTAATATTTCATAACAAGCAGACATTATATTTCGTATTCGTATTACTACAACCAGGATATCCTAATTGAATTACATCAGGGTACAACATCACATAGGAATATACTACCTAGCTACCCAATTGCACAATAGGACAAAGTTTCAAATGCAACATCTAAAACCTTTGGAAATCAAGTATCATCATAGATGGTAAATATACATACGAGTCTCATCTGGAAAACTGTTCAATTGCAAGGCGTATAATGAGGCTTCAGTGATGTTGAAGGTTCTCGCAACTTTAGGCCAATGCATGTGGATGATTGCCCGCCCATCTTTCATCCTCCTAAGGAAGACTTCAAGATTATACCATGGGTGATGTATGAATACCTTCCTTGCCTCTTGACCATACAGGTGGTTTGAGACGTAATCATCGATGAACTGCCTTGAAAAGGACTGAAAACAAACATATGCATAAATACCTTTTCTAAAATTTGAAATGGCGCAAAGGGTAAAGGACGAGGTGAAAGATATGGTAACATCCTATAGTTGACTAGTGTGTTCTTCATTATACAGACAAACATCATGTTGTTCTTCGTAGGTAGTTTCTTTATCTTAACAATCTTTCTGAGTTTCTTGATTTGACTGATATTCAAGGACACCTCATTTCCCCACATGCAAAAAGGGTCGAACAGTGGGTCTAAACCTCTTACACCAGGACCTACATGTACAAGAAAAAATTATTAAAAAACTTAATATTACAATGGTTCCTGCAGTTGCACAATAATGTGCTATTAGCCAAAGGACCATGGATGTGCAAACCTCGATGGTAAACTTCACCGCCTCCCATTGTTTCCCCATGGAACATATTTAAGATAGATAATGATCAGGTTGTAAGTGATATTTGGCACCCTATCAGTGAAATATGTTAATGAAAAATAAACACATTGCGGATCCAAGATATTAATTCGAGCCACATGGAAAATCCAGTTATCTAAACCAAGTGTGCAAAGAACTAGGAAATATAACATATGTATATGTAGGGATGAAAATGGAGTTGGAACTTTCCGCTTTTCGAGAGGAAAAATGAAAATGGAGAGGAAATCTGAAAACAGAAATGGAAATTTGCAAAACGAAAATGGAAATGGAATAATTTATGCGAAAACGGAAACAAAAACGAAACAGTGTTTTCCGGTGGAACAGAGGTGGAAGCAGAACTTTTTGTTTCCACGAATATGAAATTTCAATTTTTTATAGGCCTATGGTTGCTTTGTAGCCAACTACCAAACAACGCACAATGACATAATGATCATAATGGGTCATTTGAGGCCCAATTACCATATACGTACTCAACTAGACTCTATACACAATTGTCCACTACTACTACTACTACTATACTATGCTAAGGTGCCAACATAATCATATTATTTTTAGACATGGTAACATTTCATTATATTTTTGGTTTTATGTTTATTTCTACACGACTCAAGGAGTTTTACATTTCCGTGCAATGCCCACTTATATTTCCGTGTCTGCTCCATATTCGCTCTATGTTTGTTTCCGGTAGTATCTGTTTCCGTATTAATTTTCAGGGTTTCTGTATTCGTTTCTGCTTTTGCAAAATAATATGAAAACAAATCTAATAGCGCCTAGTTCCATCCATTTCCGCTCCGTTTTTCATCCCTGTCTATATGTTTCACATGTATTTAATACATCTAAATTCGATTTATTTCTCACATGCATAACAATACAATATTGTATCAACAACAATCAAACATCACATTGTAGAGTTGAACAAAATAGTTAAATGATCACCACAACAACTGGACGAAATAGTTAACTAAGTACCACATTGCACAATAGAACATATACTAGAAGGCTAGACTGCAAGTAGCATTACATTGGTCATTTCTCTTAAATTTCTAAATGAAAGGCGGAAGCAACACACGCAATAGGTAAACCAAACATGCTTAACTAGCATAGCTAGCTGAACATAGGTCCTTAGTGATAAAGCTAAGAAAAACAAGCTATTCCTCTTCGTCAGAGATATCAATGATGATGGGATCCTTAAACTTGGAAGAGGGTGAGGCTTCCACACCATGGGTGCACCCCTCGTAGTGTTGAGTGTGCTTATCATTCCCCACCACCAGCATGACTACACCGGAGCTGAGGTAAGAACGGGCATGCTGAGAAAACACATCGTAGTCCTCCACAAACGCACCGACGGTGCCCTCAAGAAAAGACCACGAGCTATCGTTTATAGCAGCCAACCTCATGGCGGCGTTCGCACGCGAGGCCTCGACTGTTGGGGAACGTTGCATGGGAAACAAAAATTTTCCTACGCACACGAAGACCTATCATGGTGTTGTTTATCTACAAGAGGGAGATCGGATACACATACCCTTGTAGATCGCTAAGTGGAAGCGTTAATAAACACGGTTGACGTAGTGGTACGTCTTCACGATCCATCCCACGAACCGTCTCGTGATCCGTTCCGATCAAGTGCCAAATGGAGGGCACCTCCATGTCCCGCACACGTACAGCTCGATGACGATCTCCGCCTCCTTGATCCAGCAAGAGAGACGGTGAAGTAGATGAGTTCTCCGGCAACGTAACGGTGCATCGGTGATGGTGATGATCTATTCCTGCAAGGCTACGCCCGAGCTTCACAGAAAACCGATTTAGAGGAAGAACTACGATCTAGAGGAGAGGGCAGCACATGGCAAAGTTGTGTCTCAAAAGCCCTAAACCTCTAGTATATATAGGAGGAGGGGGAGGCAGCCTTGGCGCACCAAGGAAGGCCTCCTTGAGTTGGCTAAAGTGGGGAAGGGAGGAGTCCTCCTCCAATCCCACTTGGATTAGGACTCCTTCCTTATTTTCCCACCTCTTTTGGATTTTCCACATTTTCCTCATGGGCTTTCCTTGGATGAATTTGTAGCCCATTATACCATACTGCACATCCAATAAACCCACGTGGACCTTATGGGGCGTGGTGGGCCCACCCAGTGGGCCCCCGGAACCCATTCGTCACTCCCGGTACACTGCTCGTAATGCCCGAAAACCTTCCGGAATCCAAACACCAACTTCCTATATATCAATCTTCCTTTCTGGACCATTCCGGAACTCCTCGTGAAGTCCAGGATCTCATCTGGGACTCCGAACAAAACTTCGGTCACCAACACATATAACTCAACTATACTGAAACGTCACCGAACCTTAAGTGTGCAAACCCTGCGGGTTCGAGAACTATGCAGACATGACCTGAGACACTCTCTGGTCAATAACCAACAACGGGACCTGGATGTCCATATTGGTTCCTACATATTCTACGAAGATCTCTATCGGTTGAACCTCTATGTCAAGGATTCATATAATCCCGTATAGTATTCCCTTTGTCCTTCGGTATGTTACTTGCCCGAGATTCGATCGTCGGTATCTCTATACCTAGTTCAATCTCGTTACCGGCAAGTCTCTTTATTCGTTCCGTAATACATGATCCCCTAACTAACTCCTTAGTCACATTGCTTGCAAGGCTTGTTGTGATGTTGTATTACCGAGTGGGCCCCGAGATAACTCTCCGTCACACGGAGTGACAAATCCCAGTCTTGATCCATGCCAACCCAACAAACACCTTTGGAGATACCTGTAGAGCACCTTTATAGTCACACAGTTACGTTGCGACGTTTGATAACCCACAAGGTATTCCTCCGGTGTCTGGGAGTTGCATGATCTCATGGTCATAGGAACAAACACATTGACATGCACAAAACAGTAGCAATAAACTGACACGATCATATACTACATTTATAGTTTGGGTCTTGTCCATCACATCATTCTCCCAATGATGTGATCCCATTATCGAGTGCCAACGCTTGCCTATGGCTAGGAAACCTTGACCATCTTTGATCAACGAACTAGTCAACTAGAGGCTCACTAGGGACAGTGCGTTGTCTATGTATCCACACATGTATTTTGAGTTTCCAATCAATACAATTATAGCATGGATAATGAACGATTATTACGAACAAGGAAATATAACAATAACTAATTTATTTTTGCCTCTAGGGCATATTTATAAACAGTCTCCCACTTGCACTAGAGTCAATAATCTATTTCAAATCACTATGTGATTGTAATGAATCTTACACTCATACAGTTCTGGGGTTCGATCTTGTCTTGCTTGTGAGAGAGGTTTTGGTCAACAGTTCTGAACCTTTCAGATCCGTGTGTGCTTTACAAATATTTATGTCATCCTATAGATGCTGCTACTACGTGCTATTTGGAAATATTCCAAATGGCTACTCTACTATACGAATCTGGTTTACTACTCATAGTTATTCGGATTAGTGTCAAAGCTTGCATCGACGTAACCCTTTACGACGAACTCTTTAATCACCTCGATAATCGAGAATTTTTTTTTAGTCCATTAGTTACTGAGGTTAACCTTGACCGCTGTTCAGTGATTCAATCCTAGATCACTTTTTGTACCCCTTGACAGACTCATGGCAAGGCACACATCAGGTGCGGTACACAGCTTGGCATACTTTAGAGCCTACGACAAAGGCATAGGGGACGACCTTCGTCCTTTCTCTTTCTTCGGCCGTGGTCAGGCTTTGAGTCTTACTCAAATTCACACCTGACAACACAGCCAAGAACTCCTTCTTTGCTGATCTAGTTTGAACTCCTTCAAAAACTTGTCAGAGCATGCATTTCATTGAAAGTTCTATTAAGCGTTTTGATCTATCTCTATAGATCTTTATGCTCAATGTTCAAGTAGCTCTATCTAGGTTTTCCTTTGAAAAACTCGTTTCAAACAACCCTTTATGCTTTACAGAAATTCTACATTACTTCCGATCAACAATATGTCAACCACATATATTTATCAGAAATTCTGTAGTGCTCCCACTCATTTCTTTGGAAATACAAGTTTATCATAAACCTTGTATAAACCCAAAAGCTTTGATCATCTTATCAAAGCGTATATTCCAACTCCGAGATGCATGCACCAGTCCATAGAAGGATCGCTGGAGCTCGCATACTTGTTAGCATCCTTAGGATCGACAAAACCTTTTGGTTGTATCAGATACAACCTTTACGCAAGGAAACCGTCGAGGAAACAATGTTTTGACATTCTATGTGCAATATTTGATAAATAATGCAGCAACTGCTAACATAATCCCAATAGTTTTAGCATCGATACGAGTGAGAATGTCTCATCATACTCAACTCTTTGAACTTGTCGGAAACATCTTTGCGACAAGTCGAGCTTTTCTTAATGGTGAATTTTCACCATCATCGTCTGTCTTCCTTTTAAAGATCCACCTTAACTTAACAGTCTTACGACCATCAAGTACTTCTTCCAAAGTCCACGCTTTGTTTTCATACATGGATCCTCTCTCGGATTTCATCGCCTCCAGCCATTTGCTGGAATTCGGGGCCACCACTGCTTCTCCATAGCTCGTAGGTTCATTGTTGTTCAACAACATGACCTCCAAGACAGGGTTACCATACCACTCTATAGTAGTACGCGACCTTGTCGACCTACGAGGTTTGTAGTAACTTGATCCGAAGCCTAATGATCACCATCATCAATTTCCACTTCAATTGGTGTAGGCACCACATGAACAACTTCCTGCGCCCTGCTACAGACTGGTTGAAGTGACGGTTCAATAAACCCATCAAGGTCCACCACCCTCTGCTGCCTCGGGAGCTTGCGTTGGTTTTTCCCTTGAACAGGAAAGGGTGATGCAGCACACGAGCAGTAAGTATTTCCCTCAGTTTTGAGAACCAAGGTATCAATCCAGTAGGAGAATCGAGTCAAGTGTCCAGAGTGTTGGGGAACGTCGCATGGGAAACAAAAAAATTCCTACGCACACGAAGACCTATAAAGGTGACGTCCATCTACGAGAGGGGATATTCGATCTATGTACCCTTGTAGACCACACAGCAGAAGCGTTAGTGAACGCGGTTGATGTAGTGGAACGTCCTCACGTCCCTCGATCCGCCCGCGAACCGTCCCGCGATCAGTCCCACGATCTAGTGCCGAACGGACGGCACCTTCGTGTTCAGCACACGTACAACTCGACGATGATCTCGGCCTTCTTGATCCAGCAAGAGAGACGGAGATGTAGATGAGTTCTCCAGCAGCGTGACGGCGCTCCGGAGGTTGGTGATGATCTTATCTCGGCAGGGCTCCGCCCGAGCTCCGCCCGAGCTCCGCAGAAACACGATCTAGAGGTAAAACCGTGGAGATATGTGGTCGGGCTGCCGTGGCAAAGTTGTCTCAAATCAGCCCTAAAACCTCCGTATATATAGGGGGAAGAGGGGGAGCCTTGCCTTGGGGTCCAAGGACCCCCAAGGGGGTCGGCCGAGCCAAGGGGGGGACTCCTCCCCTTCCAAACCGAATCCAACTAGGTTTGGAAGGAGGAGTCCTTCCCCTTTTTCCCACCTCGTCTTTTTTCTTTCCTTTTCTCTTTGATTTTCTTCCTATGGCGCATAGGGCCTTTTTGGGCTGTCCCACCAGCCCACTAAGGGCTGGTGCGCCACCCCCAAAGCCTATGGGCTTCCCCGGGGTGGGTTGCCCCCCCCCCCCCCGGTGAACACCCGGAACCCATTCGTCATTCCTGGTACATTCCCGGTAACTCCGAAAACCTTCCGGTAATCAAATGAGGACATCCTTTATATCAATCTACATTTCCGGACCATTCCGGAAACCCTCGTGACGTCCGTGATCTCATCCGGGACTCCGAACAACATTCGGTAACCAACCATATAACTCAAATACGCATAAAACAACGTCGAACCTTAAGTGTGCAGACCCTGCGGGTTCGAGAACTATGTAGACATGACCCGAGTGACTCCTCGGTCAATATCCAATAGCGGGACCTGGATGCCCATATTGGATCCCACATATTCTACGAAGATCTTATCGTTTGAACCTCAGTGCCAAGGATTCATATAATCCCGTATGTCATTCCCTTTGTCCTTCGGTATGTTACTTGCCCGAGATTCGATCGTCAGTATCCGCATACCTATTTCAATCTCGTTTACCGGCAAGTCTCTTTACTCGTTCCGTAATACAAGATCCCGGAACTTACACTATGTCACATTGCTTGCAAGGCTTGTGTGTGACACGCAGAAAACAGTAGCAACAAAAATGACACGATCAACATGCTACGTCTATTAGTTTGGGTCTAGTCCATCACGTGATTCTCCTAATGACGTGATCCAGTTATCAAGCAACAACCCCTTGTTCATAATCAGAAGACCCTGACTATCTTTGATCAACTGGCTAGCCAACTAGAGGCTTGCTAGCGACAGTGTTTTGTCTATGTATCCACACATGTATATAAGTCTTCATTCAATACAATTATAGCATGGATAATAAAAGATTATCATGAACTAAGAAATATAATAATAACTAATTTATTATTGCCTCTAGGGCATATTTCCAACAGTCTCCCACTTGCACTAGAGTCAATAATCTAGTTCACATCACCATGTGATTCCAACGAATCCAACACCCATATATGTATGGGGTCTGATCACGTCTTGCTCGTGAGAGAGGTTTTAGTCAACGGTTCTGAAACTTTCAGGGCCGTGTGTTCTTTACAAATCTTTATGTCATCTTATAGATGGTGCTACTATGTGCTATTCGGAAAGACTCCAAATATCTACTCTACTATACGAATCTGTTTCACTACTCATAGTTATTCGGATTAGTGTCAAAGCTTGCAACGACGTATCCCTTTACGATGAACTCTTTAACCACCTCCATAATCGAGAAAAATTCCTTAGTCTATCAGTTACTAAGGATAAATTTTGACCGCTGCTAGTGATTCAATCATGGATCACTCTCTGTACCTCTCAACAGAGTACAAGGCACACATCAGGTGCGGTACTCATCATGGCATACTTTAGAGTCTACGGCTAAGGCATAGAAGACGACCTTCGTCTATTCTCTTTATTCTGCCATGGTCGGGTTTTGAGTCTTACTCAAATTCACACCTCACAACACAACCAAGAACTCCTTCTTTGCTGATCTATTTTGAACTCCTTCAAAACTTGTCAAGGCATGCATTTTGTTGAAGCTTCTATTAAGCGTTTTGATCTATCTCCATAGATCTTGATGCGCAATGTTCAAGTAGCTCAATCCAGGTATTCCTTTGAAAACTCCTTTCAAACAACCTTGTATGCTTTACAGAAATTCTACATTACTTCTGATCCATAATATGTCAACCACATATACTTATCAGAAATTCTATAGTGCTCCCACTCACTTCTTTGGAAATACAAGTTTCTCATAAACCTTGTACAAACCCAAAATCTTTGATCATCTCATCAAAGTGTATATTCCAACTCCGAGATGCTTGCACCGGTCCATTGAAGGATCACTGGAGCTTGCATACTTGCTAGTATCTTTAGGATCGACAAAACCTCCTGGTTGTATCACATACAATGTTTGCTCAAGGAAACCGTCGAGGAAACAATGTTTTGACATCCTATGTGCAATATTTCATAAATAATGCAGCAACTACTAACATAATTCTAATAGACTTTTAGCATCGCTACGAGTGAGAAAGTCTCATCATAGTCAACTGTTTGATCTTGTCGGAAACATCTTTGCGACAAGTCGAGCTTTTCTTAATAGTGACTTATCACCATCATCGTCTGTCTTCCTTTTAAAGATCCATCTTTACTCAATAGTCCTATGACCGTCAAGTAGTTCTTCCAAAGTCTACACTTTGTTTTCATACATGGATCCTCTCTCGAATTTCATGGCTTCCAGCCATTTGTCGGAATCCGGGCCCACCATTGCTTTCTCCATAACTCGTAGGTTCACTGTTGCTCAACAACATGACCTCCAAGACAGGGTTACCGTACCACTTTTGTAGTAGTACGCGACCTTGTCAACCTACGAGGCTTGTAGTAACTTGATCCGATGCTCGATGATCACCATCATCAGCTTCCACTTCAATTGGTGTAGGCGCCACAGGAACAACTTCCTGCGCCCTGCTACACACTGGTCAAATTGACGGTTCAATAACCTCATCAAGTTCTACCACCCTCCCACTCAATTCTTTTGAGAGAAACCTTTCCTCGAGAAAGGATCCGTTTCTAGAAACAAACACTTTGCTTTCGGATCTGAGATAGGAGATGTACCCAACTGTTTTGGATATCCTATGAAGATGCATTTCTCCACTTTGGATTCGAGCTTATCAGACTGAAACTTTTTCACATAAGTGTCGAAGCCCCAATCTTTCAAGAAATGACAGTTTAGATTTCTCTAAACCTCAGTCTGTACTGTGTCATCTCAACGGAAATACGAGGTGCCCTATTTTAAAGTGAATGCGGTTGTCTCTAATGCATAACCCATAAACGATAGTGGTAATTCGATAAGAGACATCATAGCATGCACCATACCAAATAGTGCGTGGCTATGATGTTCAGACATATCATCACACTATGATGTTCCAGGTGGCATGAACTGCGAAGCAATTTCCACATTGTCTTAACTGCGTACCAAAACTCGTAACTCAGATATTCATTTCTATGATCATATCGTAGACAATTTATCCTCTTGTTACGACGAACTTCACTCTGAAACAGAATTGAACTTTTCAATATTTCAGACTTGTGATTCATTAAGTAAATACTCTTGTATCTACTCAAATCGTCATTTAAGTAAGAACATAATGATATCCACTGCGTGCCTCAGCACCCATTGGATTGCATACATCAAAATGCATCACTTCCAACAAGTTACTATCTTGTTTCATCTCAATGAAAAACAAGGCCTTGCTCATGTGGTATGATTTGCATGTCACTAGTGATTCAAAATCAAGTGAGTATAAAGATCCATCAGCATGGTGCCTCTTCATGCAATTTATACCAACATGACTCAAGCAGCAGTGCCACAAGTAAGTGGTACTATCATCATTACCTCGTGTCTTTTGGCACCAATATCATGAACATGTGTAACACTACGATCGAGATTCAATAAACCATTGAAGGTGATTATTCAAGCAAATAGAGTAACCATTATTCTCTTTAAATGAATAATCGTATTGCAATTAACACGATCCAATCATGTTCATGCTTATCGCAAGCACCAAATAACAATTATTTAGGTTTAACACCAATTCCGATGGTAGAGGGAGTGTGCGACGTTTTGATCATACCAATCTTGGAAACACTTCGAACACGTATAGTCACCTCGCCTTTAGCTAGTATCCCTTTATGCCATATCTATCATTTCGTGTTACTAATCACTTAGCAACCGAACCGGTATCCAATACCCTCATGCTACTAGGAGTACTAATAAAGTACACATCATTTATATCAAATATACTTCTTTCGACTTTTGCCAGCCTACTTATCTACCAAGTATCTAGAGTTGCTCCACCTCAGTAACTGTTCCCCTCATTACAGAAGCACTTAGTCTCAGGTTTGAGTTTAATCTTGGGTCTCTTCATTAGTGCAGCAACTGTTTTGCCGTTTCACGAAGTATCCCTTCAAGCCCTTGCCTTTCTCAAAACTTAGTAGTTTTACTAACCATCAACTATTGACGCTCCTTCTTGATTTCTACTTTCGCAGTGTCAAACATTGCGAATCACTCAAAGACCATTGTATCTATCCTTGATATGTTATAGTTCATCACGAAGCTCTCACAGCTTGGTGGCAGTGACTTTGGAGAACTATCACTATCTCATCTGGAAGATTAACCCCCACTTCATTCAAGCGATTTTGGTACTCAGACAATCTGAGCACACGCTCAACGATTGAGCTTTTCTCCTTTAATTTGTGGACAAATAATCTCGTCGGAGGTCTCGTACCTCTTAACAAGGGCACAAGCATGAAATCACAATTTCATCTCTTTAGAACATCACTTATGTTCCGTGACGTTTCAAAACGTCTTCGGCGCCTTGCTTCTAAGCCATTAAGTATTTTGCACTGAACTATCGTGTAGTCATCAGAAACGTGTATGTCAGATGTTCATAGCATCCACAGACGACGCTCGAGGTGCAGCACACCGAGTGGTGCATTAAGGACATAAGCCTTCGGCGCAGCAACGAGGACAATCCTCTGCAAAGTTTGCTACTATCAACTTTCAACTAAATTTTCTCTAGGAACATATAAAAACAGTAGAGCTATAGCGCAAGCTACATCGTAATTCGCAAAGACCATTAGACTATGTTCATGACAATTAGTTCAATTAATCATATTACTTAAGAACTCCCACTCAAAAAGTACATCTCTCTAGTCATTTGAGTGGTACATGATCCAAATCCACTATCTCAAGTCCGATCATCACGTGAGTCGAGAATAGTTTCAGTGGTAAGCATCTCTATGCTAATCATATCAACTATACGATTCATGCTCGACCTTTCGGTCTCATGTGTTCCGTGGCCATGTCTACACATGCTAGGCTCGTCAAGCTTAACCCGAGTGTTCCGCGTGTGCAACTGTTTTGCACCCGTTGTATGTGAACGTTGAGTTTATCACACCCGATCATCACGTGGTGTCTCGAAACGAAGAACTGTCGCAACGGTGCACAGTCGGGGAGAACACAATTTCGTCTTGAAATTTTAGTGAGAGATCACCTCATAATGCTATCGTTGTTCTAAGCAAGATAAGGTGCATAAAGGATTAACATCACATGCAATTCATAAGTGACATGATATGGCCATCATCATGTGCTTGTTCATCTCCATCACCAAAGCACCGACACGATCTTCTTGTCACCGGCGTCACACCATGATCTCCATCAACGTGTCGCCATCGGGGTTGTCGTGCTACTCATGCTATTACTACTAAAGCTACGTCCTAGCAATATAGTAAACGCATCTGCAAGCACAAATGTTAGCTTTAAAGACAACCCTATGGCTCCTGCCGGTTGCCGTACCATCGAGTGCAAGTCAATATTAACTATTACAACATGATCATCTCATACATCCAATATATCACATCACATCGTTGGCCATATCACATCACAAGCATACCCTGCAAAAACAAGTTAGACATCCTCTAATTGTTGTTGCATGTTTTACGTGGTGACCATGGGTATCTAGTAGGATCGCATCTTACTTACACAAACACCACAACGGAGATATATGAATTGCTATTTAACCTCATCCAAGGACCTCCTTGGTCAAATCCGATTGAACTAAAGTTGGAGAAACTGACACTTGCCAGTCATCTTTGAGCAACGGGGTTACTCGTAGCGATGAAACCAGTCTCTCGTAAGCGTACGAGTAATGTCGGTCCAAGCCGCTTCAATCCAACAATACCGCGGAATCAAGAAAAGACGAAGGAGGGCAGCCAAACGCACATCACCGCCCACAAAAACTTTTGTGTTCTACTCGACAAGACATCTACGCATGAACCTAGCTCATGATGCCACTGTTGGGGAACGTCGCATGGGAAACAAAAATTTTCCTACGCGCACGAAGACCTATCATTGTGATGTCCATCTACGAGAGGGGATATTCGATCTACGTACCCTTGTAGACCGCACAGCAGAAGCGTTAGTGAACGCGGTTGATGTAGTGGAACGTCCTCACGTCCCTCGATCCACCCCGCGAACCGTCCCGCGATCTAGTGCCGAACGGACGGCACCTCCGTGTTCAGCACACGTACAGCTCGATGATGATCTCGGCCTTCTTGATCCAGCAAGAGAGACGGAGAGGTAGATGAGTTCTCCGGCAGCGTGACGGTGCTACGGAGGTTGGTGATGATCTTATCTCGGCAGGGCTCCGCCCGAGCTCCGCAGAAACACGATCTAGAGGTAAAACCGTGGAGATATGTGGTCGGGCTGCCGTGGCAAAGTTGTCTCAAATCAGCCCTAAAACCTCCGTATATATAGGGGGAAGAGGGGGAGCCTTGCCTTGGGGTCCAAGGACCCCCAAGGGGGTCGGCCGAGCCAAGGGGGGGAGTCCTCCCCTTCCAAACCGAATCCAACTAGGTTTGGAAGGAGGAGTCCTTCCCCTTTTTCCCACCTCCTCTTTTTTCTTTCCTTTTCTCTTTGATTTTCTTCCTATGGCGCGTAGGGCCTTCTTGGGCTGTCCCACCAGCCCACTAAGGGTTGGTGCACTACCCCCAAGGCCTATGGGCTTCCCCGAGGTGGGTTGCCCCCCCCCGGTGAACACCCGGAACCCATTCGTCATTCCTGGTACATTCCCGGTAACTCCGAAAACCTTCCGGTAATCAAATGAGGTCATCGTATATATCAATCTTCATTTCCGGACCATTCCAGAAACCCTCGTGACGTCCGTGATCTCATCCGGGACTCCGAACAACATTCGGTAACCAACCATATAACTCAAATACGCATAAAACAATGTCGAACCTTAAGTGTGCAGACCGTGCGGGTTCGAGAACTATGTAGACATGACCCGAGTGACTCCTCGGTCAATATCCAATAGCAAGACCTGGATGCCCATATTGGATCCCACATATTCTACGGAGATCTTATCGTTTGAACCTCAGTGCCAAGGATTCATATAATCCCGTATGTCATTCCCTTTGTCCTTCGGTATGTTACTTGCCCGAGATTCGATCGTCAGTATCCGCATACCTATTTCAATCTCGTTTACCGGCAAGTCTCTTTACTGGTTCCGTTATACAAGATCCTACAACTTACACTAAGTCACACTGCTTGCAAGGCTTGTGTGTGATGTTTTATTACCGAGTGGGCCCTGAGACACCTCTCCGTCACACGGAGTGACAAATCCCAGTCTCGATCCATACTAACTCAACCACCACCTTCGGAGATACCTATAGAGCATCTTTATAGTCACCCAGTTACGTTGCGACGTTTGATACACACAAAGCATTCCTCCGGTGTCAGTGAGTTATATGATCTCATGGTCATAGGAACAAATACTTGACACGCAAAAAACAGTAGCAACAAAAATGACACGTTCAACATGCTACGTCTGTCGTGGGTATAAGCGTGATAGTAGATGTGTAGGGTACGGATGAGATGGGCAGAGTCCTAGCTACGGCAAGGTTGTATGAGTTGAGGCCCCTCTGCGGTGGAGGTAACAGCCCTACGTCTCAGTGCTCTCGGAGCTTGTTGTCGAGTGGAATATGGAATACAATGATTTTCTAACCCCTCTACCAGTGGGGGAGGGCGGCTTATATTGAGTGCGCTGCCCTCCACAACGGTTCCGGTACAGGGGTGGAGTAGTGGGGATTGAATGCGTACGTTACGGGTAACGTATGCTCTAAATACTAATAAATGCACCCGGAAACGTACGGCTGTTTCCCTCCTCAGAGGTTACGATGTACCGAGTGTATCCAGTCGGTTAGCTTGGTATCCTCCGAATGCTAGTCTCCGCCTGGATGATTGAGGACCTGTTACCGACTGGATGATGGGGACTCCTTAATTCAGTCAGGACTGACTAAGGGCCCTGTCCTTTGTGAGGGGTAGTCCTTGGGTAGGACCTGCATGGCAGGCCTATGACCCTACCCTAGGACTATGACCCCATCATTAGTCCCCGAATGGATTGGGGTTGGAACGACGAAGCGATGCTTGAAGTTTGGATCCGACTGGATTAGATTTGGCTTGGGCGTTACTTGCCTCGATCCATTTTATCTTTTCTGACCAACGACCCGAGTGGAAGCGCCCGCGAAACAGACTGTCGGAACCGAGTGCTTCCGCGACATCTTTTGACGCGACTAGTCAACTGACAGCGGCGGATTTTCCGGGATCTCAAATTTCGGGTTCCGCGCACTCAGCGGGGATGACGCCAGCGCACTCGAGTAGCGCCTGACGCCTCGATTCTCGCGCCTTCAACTCCTCCACTGATATCGCCGCGGCCGGTCGGGCAGATAAGGTTTCGGGGCCACCCGCCAGTGACCCAGTCGGAACCCTATTTAAATCTGGGCGGCGAGGCTTTTTCGTTACGCTCGCTGAATCTTTCGCTCTCGCCTGCTCCGTTTGCCTCGCCACCTCCAGCGCTCCTACACCCCTTCCTTCTCCTTCCTCCCGAGGGTTCACCGTCGCCTCCATGACCAAGGGTCAGACCAGCAAGATGGAGGCGAGGAAGAAGAAGGGCAAGGCGGCGGCGCCTGCTCAGCGGCGGCAGCGGCCGCTGCCGGCGGGGTGGATTCAAGGTGATTTCCTCCCCTCCACGGTGACGGAGGGGGATCTGTCGCAGCTGGTGGAGCACGGAATGATCGTGCATAAGTCCTGGTGGCTGCCGGCGGAGAATGAGGTCGAGCCGGCGCCCCGGGAGGAGGAGCGCGTCTTGCTTCTCAGCCACGTCCATGGAGGTTTTTCTTTACCCCCGCATCCTTTCTTCAAGGGTATCATGAATCACTTCGGTGCCCAACTTCACCATTTCCCTCCGAATGCCATCGCCCACCTTTCTGCCTTTATAGTCTTGTGCGAGTGTTTCATTGGCTGTCCCCCCATTGGGGGCTGTTCGAGCACATATTTTCTGCTAGATCCCAGACCATCAAACGACTTAGCCAGTCGGATGATAAAACACATCTTCTCCAGCTCTGCGGGGGTCTAGGTTTCCAGAAAAAGAGTCGGAGCAGTTATCCTGCTCTCCAGTTATGTGAGTCGGTCAGGAACTGGCAGTCAACGTGGTTCTACTGCCAGAATATCGCCTGTCCGAATGCTTCGACACGGCTGCCTCCCTTCAGTCTGGATCGGCCTGCCCCACCTAAGCAACTCGCGCTCACGAGAGCGGAGAAGAACGACGTCTAGCCCTTGGTTGAGGCACTCATGGACGTCGTCAGGAGGGGGGTCACCGGCATAGACTTGCTGGAGGTCTTTCTTGGTCGATGGATCTAGCCTCTGCAGGCTCACGACCATGCCATGTGGCATTACACAGGCCCCGAGGACTCCACTCGGACCAACGTGGTGGCCGTGACTGAGGAGAGGGTGACCTCGTGAGTGCTCCAAATCACGGGCCCCTACGAGAATCCCAAAGGATCTCGGCGAGTGAGGCCTTACACCACGGATCATCCTCCACCGAATCAGGTGAGTGACATTGCCGAGTGCACTGAACTGTCCCAATTCTTGTCGTTTGTCTATATCTCTGTGTGATGTCTGATATTGCCGACTGAAATTTATGCAGGAGTGGACCAACTGGTTCTCCCCCGTCTCGAACGGGAATCCGGCGGACGAAGAGGAGGAAGGCAGCCAAGAGGGCAGCATGGAGAGCGCCGAATACGTCTTCGACAGCGAGGAATCGGAGGAGGAGACCAGCGAGGAGGAGGAAGAAGACGAAGAGCAAGACTCGCCACGTCCGAACCCAGAGCATCGGACCAAGCGCCAACACGAGCCCGCCGTCCCCTCGGCTCCTCCCGCGTCTTCGAGTGCTCCGCCTGCTGCTCCGGCGGTCCCGAGTGTTCGAAGCACTAAGAGGACCAGGGATGCCGCCGCTGAGCCTGCGGGTCAGTCTTCTAAGGTGGCCAAGTCGAGTGAGCCTAAGCCTCAGAAGGCTCTGCCGCGAATGAGGGTTGCTGTCCCCGTCACCTCTACGTAAGTGTACACAGTTTTCAATTCTTTCTTATATCCGAGTGAACTTCTGTTTACTGGCCGAATGGGTCTCACTCGACAGGGTCGCGACTTCTGCCACCTCTCCGGCGCGTCAGGAACACGACCCCATGGACACGGACAACGTCGTCTCATCCCAGCGAGGTGGGTTGTAGGGACGTCGAATGTTTTATACTATCGTGTCCCAGTCAGGTGCTTCTTTCTTTTTCTGAGACCTCGTGTCATTCGGTCTGTCAGGGGCGATTTGTCTGGGTGAGGGCGACCAGGGGAGAGCCGACCCAGTTGTGGAGCCTGTTCTCGAGGCTGCTCCTCCTGCTGCCGCTCTCGCCGCCGACGTGCTGCCGACTGAGGCGCTGCCACAGACTGAACCAGTGCTGGTGGGTGAGGAGCCGATTGGGGCGGACCTTGGGATGCCTCAGGAACCTCCGACGATTCCAGGTTCATCGAATGCTGAATTCAGCATCCAGCGTCTTCCGGAGGAGCAGGTGGGAGCGGCCAAGGGGGCTATGGTGCAGGCGGAGTTGATGGCTGGAGACGCCAAGAGGGCCTACGACTCCGTTGCGGCCTTGTACGAGCGGAGCTTGGAGCTGTGCGATGATATCCGAGTAAGTGGTCTAGTAAGTATTTACTTTTCTCCTGTAACCCACTGGGTGTTCTTGAATAGCAGTTGTTGTTTGCAATGGGTTCACTCTTAGTGAACCCAGTGGGTGTAGTCCCCGAGACTTCTGTCGAGTGCTTGCACCGACAGTTGTCTTTATACATATTGTCTATGATTTGGTCGTGTCTGTAAATAATATGACCGACTACTAGCAGTTGTGGCACTCGGTGTGCACTTACCGTAAGAGTCTCCGATAGTTGTGCCACTCGGTGTGCACTCGGGTAACATTTTCCTCGTAGGCGTAGGTGATAACATGCATCTCAATAGGGCAGGCCTGCTTGAGCTGCATGCCAGTGGGGTCACTCTCAGTGAACCCACTGGGTGTAGTCCCCGAGACTGCTGTCGACTGCTTGCGTCGGCAGGGGTCTGAAGAACTTAGACTTTTAACTGTTGAGCTTTCTGATTGTCTCTTGGTGTTTGGTGGCAGAAAACCTGTGAAATGGGATCAGCCTATGAGACTCTCAAGGTGGAGAGGAATCAGTTCGCTGGTGAACTTGATGCGGCCATGCTTGCAATGGCCGGCATGAAGTATGCTCTGGCGGAATGGGAGAAGTCATTGGAGCAGGCGCGTGAAGTGAACAAGGTGTTGACTGAGGAAGTGGAAAAGATGGGGAAACAGAGGACTGCGCTGATGAGTCAGATGGATGTGCTGAACAAACGATGCAAGGCGCAAGAGAAATATGTCAGCGACTGGGCTCGACAGATGATGACGCGTCTGGCTGGTAAGTCCTGCTTTTTCCGAGTGGTTTTGCTATGCGCGTAACACTCGGCGCTTATTGTCCGTTTGTCCAATTGTCGCAGATTCTTGCTTTGACGCCGAAGCTGAAGCAGCTGACGTGGATCGTTCGATTCTTGAGAACGTTCCACTCGGCGACGACGCCAATCGGGATCTGATCCGTGCGCACATCCACGTGGGCAAAGTTGGTCCTTTCATCGGTCGACTCAGAGAAGTCGTCAGCCGAATCGACAAGGAGCTTTGGCCAGAAGATGAGTCGCGGCAGGAGATGGAGAACCTGATGACCCGACTGGAGGAGATTCCCAACAAAGTGCAGTCGTGGAAGAAATCAGCAGCTCGTTACGGTGCAGATGTTACTCTGTCCTTGGTCCGAGTCCATTGCAAAGAGGTGCGTGAGGAAAAGCTGAAGACACTGAAGGTCGCCAACACGAAGAAGCTTCAATTCGAAGACTTCATGGAGACGTTCCTTGAGAGTGCTACCCGCATCGCCGATGGAATCGACTTGGACACCTTCGTTGAGCCCTCTAGTCCTGGCGTTGACCCTGCTGACGCGGAAGAAAACTTTATCCTCGGTAAGCCAAGTGTTTTATCTGTAAGGTACTTTGGCCACTTCTGTTGGCTGTCACACTTTTAAATCGGTGCGGGTAAGCTTGATCCACACCGAGTTAGCTATCTTTGCGAGAATTTTGGAATTCGTTTTTTTTCTCTTCTGTTGCAATGTTGATTCGAGTTTTTGTTTGGCGTTTCTTGGTGAAGCCAAAGGCAAACAGTCAATGCTGGATCGCGGCTAAGCCCCCGAGTGTGACGTGAAGTGCACACTCGGAGAAGGTTAGTACTTTGGCGATGCTGGATCGCAGCTAAGCCCCCGAGTGTAACGTGTAGTGCACACTCGGAGAAGGTTAGTACGTGGGCGAATCTGGATCGCAGCTAAGCCCCCGAGTGTGACGTGTAGTGCACACTCGGAGAAGGTTAGTACGTGGGCGATTCTGGATCGCAGGTAAGCCTCCGAGTGTGACGTTAAGTGCACACTCGGAGAAGTTTAATACTTAGGCGATGCTGGATCGCAGCTAAGCCCCGAGTGTGACGTGAAGTGCACACTCGAAGAAAGTTAAAACTTAGGCGATGCTGGATCGCAGCTAAGCCCCCGAGTGTGACGTTAAGTGCACACTCGAAGAAAGTTAATACTTAGGCGATGCTGGATCGCAGCTAAGCCCCCGAGTGTGACGTTAAGTGCACACTCGGAGAAAGTTAATACTTAGGCGATGCTGGATCGCAGCTAAGCCCCCGAGTGTGACGTTAAGTGCACACTAGGAGAAAGTTAATACTTAGGCGATGCTGGATCGCAGCTAAGCCCCCGAGTGTGACGTGAAGTGCACACTCGAAGAAAGTTAACACTTAGGCGATGCTGGATCGCAGCTAAGCCCCCGAGTGTGACGTTAAGTGCACACTCGGAGAAAGTTAACACTTAGGCGATGTTGGATCGCAGCTAAGCCCCCGAGTGTGACGTTAAGTGCACACTCGGAGAAAGTTAATACTTAGGCGATGCTGGATCGCAGCTAAGCCCCCGAGTGTGACGTGAAGTGCACACTCGAAGAAAGTTAATACTTAGGCGATGCTGGATTGCAGCTAAGCCCTCTAGTGTGACGTTAAGTGCACACTCGGAGAAAGTTAATACTTAGGCGATGCTGGATCGCAGCTAAGCCCCCGAGTGTGACGTTAAGTGCGCGCTCGGAGAAAGTTAATACTTAGGCGATTCTGGATCGTAGCTAAGTTTTTTTTTTGAGACCGGAGTCTGCGACCGCGGAAGAACTTTGAACCTGCAAAAAACTCAATCTCCTTTATATTATTTCGCCAATACTTGTTCTTTACATCGCTTCAGTCGACGATCACGTGTAGAAGCGCTTCAGGAGATCTCCGTTCCATGCGCGCGGCTCGTCTGTCTCCCTCTCGATGTTGTAGAGTCTGTATGCCCCGTTGTTCAGCACCTTGGAGATGATGAAGGGTCCTTCCCAGGCCGGAGCCAACTTGTGAGGTCTTTGTTGATCCACTCGGAGCACCAGGTCGCCTGCTTGGAACGTCCGACTTCTGACGTGGCGTGCATGGAAACGCCGCAGATTTTGTTGATAAATGGTCGAGCGAGTTAATGCCATCTCGCGCTCCTCTTCCAGAAGATCCACTCCGTCTTGCCTTGCTTGTTCTGCTTCGGCTTCGGAGAAGAGTTCGACTCGTGGCGCATTGTGAAGCAAGTCACTCGGAAGGACCGCTTCTGCTCCATAAACGAGGAAGAACGGTGATCGCCCTGTAGATCTGTTCGGGGTTGTGCGAAGTCCCCAAAGCACTAAAGGTAGCTCGGTAACCCAAGCGCCAGCGGCATGTCCTATCTCTCACAAGAGTCGGGGCTTCAATCCTTGCAAAATAAGCCCGTTTGCCCGCTCTGCTTGTCCATTGGACTGAGGATGTGCTACGGAAGCAAAATCCACTCGGATGCCTTGGCTTGTACAGAAACCTTTGAATCTGTCTGAGTCAATGTTTGTCCCGTTGTCCGTAATTATGCTGTGAGGTACACCGAATCTGAAGATGATGTCCCTGACAAAATTGACGGCTGTCGAAGCGTCGAGCTTCTTGATGGGCTTTGCTTCGATCCATTTCGTGAACTTGTCGACTGCCACCAACAGATGTGTGTATCCACCTTGGCCTGTCTTGAATGGGCCGACTGTATCTAATCCCCACACTACAAACGGCCACACTAGAGGGATCGTCTTTAACGCAGACGTTGGCTTGTGGGACTTGTTGGAGTAGAACTGGCAGCCCTCACATCGATCAACCATATCCTTAGCCATCTCGTTAGCTTGCAGCCAAAAGAAGCCAGCCCTGAATGCCTTGGCGACGATTCCTCTCGAAGAAGCGTGATGACCGTAGGTCCCCGAGTGAATATCCTCCAGAATCAGCTGCCCCTCCTCTGGGAAGATGCATCATTGAAGAACGACTGAGATACTTTCCTTGTACAATTGGCCATCAATGACAGTGAATGACTTCGACCTGCGGACTATCTGCCTGGCTTGTACTTCGTCTTCTAGAAGTTCTTGCCTCAAGATATATGCCATGATCGGCACAGTCCAATCGGGAATGACAGCCAGAATCTCCATGACCAGGTCAACCACAGCAGGTACATATACTTCAGTCGGATCTGTTGTGCTCTTGGGTTGTATTGGTTCCTCTGTGAAAGGATCTTCTTTGACTGAGGGGAGGTGGAGGTGCTCGAGGCAGACGTCACTCGGGACTGGTCTCCGAGTGGATCCGAATTTCGCTAACTCGTCAGCCGCTTGGTTCTTCAGTCTTGGAACATGGTGAAGTTCTAGACCTTCAAACTTCTTCTCAAGCTTCCTCACTGCATTGCAGTATGTAGTCATGGTGGGGTTTCTGACGTCCCACTCTTTCATCACTTGATTGACCACCATATCTGAATCGCCGTAGACCATCAGGCGACGGACGCCGAGTGAGATGGCCATACGCAACCCGTAGAGGAGAGCTTCATACTCCGCGTCGTTGTTGGAGGAATCAAAGTGTATCTGTAGCGTGTACTTGAGCTTGTCGCCCTTTGGTGATATGATCACAACGCCAGCGCTGGAGCCATTCAACATCTTGGACCCATCGAAGAACATTGTCCAATGGGCCGAGCAGATGTGGGTCGGTTGCTGTTGTTCTACCCATTCTGCTACGAAGTCAGCCAGAGCTTGAGACTTAATAGCTTTCTTGGCCTCGAACTTGATGTCACAGTACAGCATCTCCATCGCCCACTTCGCCACTCGGCCTGACGCATCTCGATTGTGGAGAATTTCCGACAATGGAGCATCATAAACGACAGACACCGAGTGGTCCTAGAAATAGTGAGCGACCTTCTTTGCAGTCATGTAAATCCCATAGATAAGTTTTTGATAGTGGGGATACCTCTGCTTGGAAGGAGTCAGGACTTCAGAGATGTAGTACACTGGCCGCTGAACTTTGTATGCTTTGCCTTCTTCTTCTCGTTCGATTGTAAGAACAGTACTGACGACTTGATTTGTAGTCGTGATATACAGAAGAAGGGGCTCTTTACTGACCGAGTAGTAAGAACCGGCTGGGTGGAATGTAGGACTTTGAGGTCGTCGAATGCGACTTGGGCTTCATCTGTCCACTCGAAAGTATCTGATTTCTTCATGAGTCGGTACAGAGGAAGTGCTTTTCCGCCGAGTCGACTGATGAACCTGCTCAAAGCCGCTAGGCAACCTGTGAGCCGTTGAACATTGTGTATTCTGACCGGCCTCTCCATTCGGACGATGGTCCCGATCTTTTCGGGGTTGACATCGATCCCTCATTCGGAAATGAAGAAACCGAGTAACTTTCCGCTGGGAACGCCGAACGAACATTTGGTGGGGTTGAGCTTGATATCGTACCTACGAAGGTTGGCGAATGTTTCTGCTAAGTCAGTCAGCAGGTCGGAACCTTTGCGTGACTTGACTACGATATCATCCATATATGCCTCCACATTCCGACCGATCTGATCGAGGAGACATTTTTGGATCATGCACATAAAGGTAGCTCCTGCATTCTTCAGACCGAAGGGCATAGTGATGTAGCAGAAGCACCCGAATGGGGTGATGAAGGTTGTTTTTAATTCATCGGGACCATACAGAAAGATATGATGATAGCCCGAGTAGGCATCGAGAAATGACAGACGCTCGCAGCCCGCAGTCGAATCGACAATTTGATCTATGAGGGGAGCGGAAAATGGTCTTTCGGGTAGATCTTATTGAGATGCTTGAAGTGGTGAACATTGGCGACTTGTCCTTCTCGGGCACCATGACAACATTGGCGAGCCACTCGGAGTGGTGAACCTCGCGAATGAAGTTGGCTGCCAGCAGCTTGGCCACCTCTTCCCCGATTGCCTTCCTCTTGTGTGCGGCAGACCGGCGCAGGCGCTCTCGGAGAGGCCGAGCCATGGAATCCACGTGTAGTCGGTGCTCAGCCAACTCCCTGGGTACACCTGGCATGTCAGAGGGTTTCCATGCGAAGATGTCCCAGTTCTCACGGAAGAATTGGGTGTGCTCGACTTCCTATTTAGGATCGAGGGTGGTGGAGATGTTCGTCGGGGCAGCAGTGGCGTCCGTCGGGTGGATGCTGACCTTCTTCGTCTCTCCCGCCGACTGAAATGCAGACTCTGAAGCTGGCTTCTTCGAGCGCATCAGGTCGGCGGGGTCGACTGTTTTCTTGTACTCGTCCAGCTCGAGGACGGCCATCTGCTGGTCGGCGATCCTTGATCCCTGCTGCAGACACTCTTCAGCCCGCTGCCGATTGCCTGTGATGGTGATCACACCTTTCGGGCCCGGCATCTTCAACTTCAGGTACACGTAACATGGACGGGCCATGAAGTGCGCATACGCTGGGCGACCCAGAATTGCGTGATAAGCGCTCTGGAAGTCAACCACTTCGAACGTCAGCTTTTCCTTGCGGAAGTTCTTGTCGGAGCCGATAACGACGTCCAACACGATCTGGCCGAGTGACTTGGCCTTCCGTCCAGGGACGACTCCGTGGAACTGCATGCTGCTCTCGCTGAGTTTGGACATCGGGATGCCCATCCCCTTGAGGGTGTCAGCGTACATGATGTTCAAGCCGCTGCCGCCATCCATGAGGACTTTGCGCAGTCGGACTCCTTCTACCACCGGGTCGACGACCAGGGCTTGTCTCCTCGGGGTGGGTACATGTGCCGGATGATCCGACTAGTCGAAGGTGATCGCAGTTTGAGACCATTTGAGGAACTTGGGGTTGGAAGGGGTGGCCATGTTCACCTCTCTGTTAACCAGCTTCAGTCGGCTCTTGCTCTCGACGTCAGCAAAGATCATCAGGGTTGCATGGACTTAGGGGAACGGATCCTCCTTATCCTCCTCATCCTGTTCATGGTCCTTCTCACTCGGTTGCCCTTTGCTGAACCCCTGGATCAGGAGGCGACACTGTCGAGTGGTATGCTTCGCATATATGGGGTTGCCTTCTTCGTCCATCTTCGTATGAACCAGACATGGCTGGTCCAGGATGGGGTTATTGAACTGCTTCTTCTTGGGGGTGAACTGAGCCTTCCCTTTACCCTTGAACTTGGCATTGGTTACGGGTGCAGCCTCCGCTTGCGAAGCGGTCGGAACTTTCTGCTTCTGCTTCCGAGTGTTGCCCCCATCGCCATCAGTGACTGTTTTGTGCTTGCCGCTCCGGATGCGGTCCTCTTCTTCGCCATTTTCGTAGGGTGTTGCTATCTCCATCATCTTGCTCATGGAAATGTCGCCTGTTCGGCCGAACTTCAGGTACAGATCCCTGTACCGCACGCCTGCCTTGGAAGCGCAGATTGCTTGATGCTCGGTGACGTTCTGCACCGTGTGATAGAGAGTTGTCCAGCACTGGATGAAGTCACGCAGGGGCTCATTCTGCTTCTGGACGCAGTGTTGGAGCTCCACAAGGCTAGCAGGGCGCTTGCACGTTCCTTCGAAGGTCCCGATGAACACTCGGGCCAGATCTGCCCAACTGTAGATGCTTGAGGGGGCCAACTGGTTTAGCCACGCTCGCACCAAGCCGTCGAGCATCAGAGGGAGGTGCTTCATGGCGACATGGTCGTCCCCTCCTCCGATCTGTACCGCCACTCGGTAGTCATCTAGCCACGTTTCTGGCTTGGACTCTCCTGTGAACTTGCTAATTCCCGTCGCCAATCGGAAGTTGGGAGGGATGTCAGCCGAACGGATGGCTCGACTAAAACACTCGGGCCCAGACACGGTGGCCCTGCTTCCACTCGGACGGTCGGTATCGCGATCATCGCGGTGGGCTCGACCTCTGTCGACTCTTTGCTGGGCGATATGTCCTCTTGCGTCGGGTCTTGGGTCGTAAGTGTCGCCGACTGAACGTCGATCATCATGATGTCGGGACCCATATGGCCCACCCCGCGGAGGGGTGCGTGAGCGGCGGCGATCTTCATGAATCATGGAACGGCTGCCTCCCCTGTGGCGCTGATGGGAACCAGGGTTGTGAACCGACCGATGCGTATTCGCGTGGACGGAACTGTTATAGATCCGGTTCTACGACCGGGATACTGCCGAATTCTGCTGCTGCGCCGTGTGCAACAGGGCTCGGATCTGCTCGATCCCTCTACCAGCCTCTGAATCAGTCGGCTGGAGGGAATCGGCTATCTTGGCAGCTGCAGCCAAGTTGAGGAGGGGTGTGCGGAACAGCTCCACGTTGCTCCGCCGAGTGTGCCGACTAGCAAAACGGCGAGGTGGACGACGTGCGCCGGACGCTTCGCCGATCTCGTGCTCGTTCAGGCCAGCCTGACGGGGATCTTCATGGGAGTTGGCCATGTGTACTTCTGCTGCGGGCCCGTGACCCGCATACTCGGAAGGAAACTCAGTCGGAACCGAGTCCGAGTGCTGGGCCGACGGGGAAACCACAACAGACTCAAGAACCGCCACTTGCGAAGATGCGTTCTGGCGCGCCTGGGCGTGTTGCACCCAACGCTGGAGCCGCGGACGGCAGGACCCCTTGACGCGGCACGTGACGGCGGTGTAGGTCGACACGGGAGCCGACCGCTGGAGAAGAAGAATGCCGCGGGCGCCGTCACGGAAGTGTGTAGCCCCGCGACGGGGAAGCTCCTCGATGTCGAGGGGTGCATCCCGAAGCCACGCCGAGTCGTCGACGATGAAGGAGAGAGCGCCGAAGAAGATCTGGTGACCCATGCTCGAATCTCCACCGGACGACATGACGAAAAGAAGTAGTCGCAAACTCGCCGGAAGTCGCTTAGACGCCTGCCCCACGGTGGGCGCCAACTGTCGTGGGTATAAGCCTGACAGTAGATGTGTAGGGTACGGATGAGATGGGCAGAGTCCTAGCTACGGCAAGGTTGTATGAGTTCAGGCCCCTCTGCGGTGGAGGTAACAACCCTACGTCTCAGTGCTCTCGGAGCTTGTTGTCGAGTGGAATATGGAATACACCGATTTTCTAACCCCTCTACCAGTGGGGGAGGGCGGCTTATATAGAGTGCCCTGCCCTCCACAACGGTTCCGGTACAGGGGTGGAGTAGTGGGGATTGAATGCGTACGTTACAGGTAATGTATGCTCTAAATACTAATAAATGCACCCGGAAACGTACGGCCATTTCCCTCCTCAGAGGTTATGATGTACCGAGTGTATCTAGTCGGTTAGCTTGGTATCCTCCGAATGCTAGTCTCCGACTGGATGATTGAGGACCTGTTACCGACTGCATGATGGGGACTCCTTAATTCAGTCAGGACTGACTAAGGGCCCTGTCCTTTGTGAGGGGTAGTCCTTGGGTAGGACCTGCATGGCAGGACTATGACCCTACCCTAGGACTATGACCCCATCAACGTCTAGTCCATCACGTGATTCTCCTAATGACGTGATCCAGTTATCAAGCAACAACACCTTGTTCATAATCAGAAGACCCTGACTATCTTTGATCAACTGGCTAGCCAACTAGAGGCTTGCTAGGGACAGTGTTTTGTCTATGTATCCACACATGTATATAAGTCTTCATTCAATACAATTATAGCATGGATAATAAACGATTATCATGAACTAAGAAATATAATAATAACTAATTTATTATTGCCTCTAGGGCATATTTCCAACACAGAGTACCTGCGCAAACACAAACAAGCTTGCACCCAATGCTATAAAGGGATTGTCAATCCCTTCAAGATTGATTGCAAAGTGAGATATGAAGGCGGAAAGTGCAACGAAGTAAAAGTGTAAGGCTGAAAATATGGTGTGAAGTAGACCCGGGGGCCATAGTGTTCACTAGAGGCTTCTCTCAAAATAGCAAATATTACGGTGGGTGAACAAATTACTGTCGAGCAATTGATAGAACCACGCAAAGTCATGACGACATCTAAGGCAATGATCATACATATAGGTATCACGTCCGAGACAAGTAGACCGATACTGTCTGCATCTACTACTATTACTCCACAAATCGACCGCTATCCAGCATGCATCTAGTGTATTGAGTTCATGATGAACAGAGTAATGCCTTAAGCAAGATGACATGATGTAGAGGGATAAACTCAAACCAATGATGAAAACCCCATCCTTTTACCCTTGATGGAAACAACATGATGCGTGCCTCGCTACCCCTTCTGTCACTGGGTGAGGTCACCGCACGGTATGAACCCAAATCCAAGCACTTGTCCCATTGCAAGAATCATAAATCAAGTTGGCCAAACAAAACCCACAACTCGAAGAGAATTACAAGGATATGAAACCATGCATATAAGACATCAGAAGAAACTCAAATAAGATTCATAGATAATCTTATCATAAATCAGCAATTGATCGGATCTCAACAAACATACCAGAAAAGAAGATTACATCGGATAGATCTCCATGAAGATCATGGAGAACTTTGTATTGAAGATCCAAGAGAGAGAAGAAGCCATCTAGCTACTAGCTATGGACCTGAAGGTCTATGGTGAACTACTCATGCATCATCAGAGATGTCATGGTGTTGATAAAGAAGTCCTCTGTATCCGAATCCCCCCTCTGGCAGGGCACCAGAACGTGCCCCAGATGGGATCTTGCGGAGACAGAAGCTTGCGGCGGCGAAAAAGTATTTTCGTGGATCTCTCGCGCAGTTTTGGATTTTTTAGGAATTTATAGGCGGAAGAGGTAGGGCAGACGAGCCACAGGGGGCCCACAAGCCTGCTAGGCGAGGGCCCCCTGGCCGAGCCTAGGGGGCTTGTGGCCTCCCCTGGTGGCTTCTGCCTTAGTTCTGATGTCTCGTGCGTATCTTCTGTTCCGAAAAAAATCTTTTCGGAAGTTTTATTCCGTTTGGACACCATTTAAAATCCTCTTCTGAAAAGGGTCAAAAACAGGAAAAAATAGGAACTCACACTTGGCACTGAGTTAATAAGTTAGTCCCAAAAAAGATATAAAAGGCATACAAAACATCCAAAGTTTGACAAGATAATAGCATGGAACCATCAAAAATTATAGATACGTTGGAGACGTATCAATCATCCCCAAGCTTAACTCCTGCTCGTCCTCGAGTAGGGAAGTGATCAAGACATAATTTTTGATGTGGAATGCTACCTAACATAGTCCTTTGTAAATTCTTTCATGTGACATGAATGTTCATATCCATAAGTTTGAAAACAATAGTTTTCTATTGACATGAAAACAATAATACTTCAAGCAAACTAGCAAGGTAATCATGAACTTTCGAAATAACAAGGCCAAAGAAAGTTATCCCTACAAAATCAAATAGTCTGGCTATGCTCCATCATCCCCACACAACTAATTTAAATCATGCACGACCCCGGTATTGGCCAAGTAATTGTTTTCGCACTCTTACTTTCTCAAACCTTTTTTAACTCTCACGCAATACATGAGAATGAGCCATGGATATAGCACTATGGTGGAATGGAGTGTGGTGGAGGTTGTGAGACAAAAAGGAGGAGATAGTCACATTGACTAGGTGTATCAAAGGGCTATGGAGATTCCCATTAATAGATATCAATGTGAATGAGTAGGGATTGCCATACCAAGGATGCACTAGAGCTATAAGTATGTGAAAGCTCAAAAGGAGAACTAGTGGGTGTGCATCCAACTTGCTTGCTCACGAAGACCTAGGGCAATTTTGAGGAAGCCCATCATTGGAATATACAAGCCAAGTTATATAGTAAAGATTCCCACTAGTATATGGTGGTGACAAAACGTGAGGCTCTCAATCATGAAGAACATGGTGCTAATATGAAGCACAAGTGTGGAAAGAGATAGTAGCATTGTCCCTTCTCTCTTTTTCTCTCTTTTTTTATTTATTTCGTTTGGGCTCTTTGGCCTCTTTCCATATCTCTCATTTTTTTGTGGGCAACTTTGGCCTCTTTTTTTTATTTCCTCACATGGGACAATGCTTTAATAATGATAATCATCACAGTTTTATTTACTCACAGCTCAAAGCTTAGAACGATGATGACTCTATGGGAAATGCCTCCGGCAGTGTACCGGGATGAGCAACGATCTAGCTTGGCGTATGACGTTGAAACATCTCGCTAGCTATCTTACGATCATGCAATGGCAATATGAGAGTGACATCACAACTCATGAGACGGAACGGTGGGAGTTGCATGGCAATATATCTTAGAATGGCTATGAAAATGCGATAGTAGGTAGGTATGGTGGATGTTTTGAGGAAGGCATATGGTGAGTTTGTGCACCGGCAAAAAGTGCGCGGTACTAGAGAGGCTAGCAATGGTGGAAGGTGAAAGTGCATCTATACCATGGACTCACATTAGTCATGAAGAACTCACATACTTGTTGCGAATTTTTTTATTAGTAATCGAAACAAAGTGCTAAATGCATACTCCTAGGGGAAGGTTTGGTAGGTGTAAACCATCGCGCGATCCCGACCGCAACACAAAGGATGACAATCAATATATCAATTATGCTCCGACTTCCTAACATAGCGGTTCACCATACGTGCATGTTATAGGAATCACCAACTTCAACTAAAGTATTTCTAGATTCACAACACCCTACTAACATAACTCCTAATATTACCAAATCCACGTCTCAAAACTAATTGAGAGGAATCAAACTTCTCTTTCTAATCAATGCACATGAAGATGGAAGTTTTATTGTATCCTCTTTGGGTACCTATCACCTTTGGGACTACTTTCATAGCACAAGCCAACTACCAAGTTACAGACCGCCGTGCTCTAAAAGATCTAAGTGAAGCACATAGAGCAAAATTGTCTAGCTCAAAAGATATAAGTGAAGCACAATGAGCATTCTAGCAAATTCACGATGAGTCCGTGTCTCTCTAAAAAGGTGTGCAGCAAGGATGATTGTGACACAACAAAAAGAAAAGACTCCTACGATATAAGACGCTCCAAGAAAAACACATATCATGTGGTGAATAAAAATATAGCTCCAAGTAATGTTACCAATGGATTGAAGACGAAAGAGGGGATGCACTACTAGAAAACAGTAATTTGCCATCAGCCAGTGCTTTGGCGTCCGTTGGCTGATGGCAAAGACCCTCTTTGCTGTCAGCTGACCTAAAGCGGACGGTAAAGGGATCACTGATAGTAAAAATAATATTCGCCATTGGCCAGGGCTTTGCTGTCTGCCTGCGGACGGCAAAGAGACCTAGGGCAGACGGCAAAGAGGGCATATGGGGTCCCACTAGACCTTGGGCCTGGCCAGGTCCAACGGACGGGCTCTTTGCCGTGAGCCTGGCCTTTGCCATCCGCCGTTGGGCCCTTTGCCGTCCGGGGGCAGACGGCAAAGCTGACGGACGTTATCCCCTAGCCCCTCCCTCCACTACCCCACTCCCCGTTGTGTCTCTCCTTCGAACCGTCGTGCGCGCCTCCCTCCTGCACCACTGGCGGCCGGCCACCCCTACGCCGCCCCCTACGCCGACCCCTGCGCCACCCCCTGCGCCGCCCCCTCACCTGCCCCCCCACCGCCGCCACCACTGCCCCCCACCGCCGCCACCAGTGCCCCCTGCCGTCGGACAGCACCCCACCGCCATCACCACTGCCTCCCGCCGCCACCACTGCCCCCCGCCGCCACCACTGCCCCCCGCGACGCCCCACTGCCCCGTCGCACCCGTCCTCCTCGCCGCCCCGACACCCCAGCCGCCCCCGCCGGTGAGTCCCCCCATTTTTTTGTTTTCCCTTATTTTTATTTATGTTAAATTAGTTAGGTTAGTTTTTTAGTTTATTAGGTTAGTTAGCCTAGTTAGTTAGGTTGTTAAATTAGTTTAGTTTAGGTTCAGTTTTAGTTTAGGTTTAGTTAGGTTAGTTTCTTGTTTAGTAAATGAGAAAAGGAGAAGAAGAAGAAGGAGAAAGGAGAAAGGAGAAAGGAGAAGAAGAAGAAGGAGAAAGGACAAGAAGAAGAAGGAGAAAGGACAAGAAAAAAAAGAAGAAGAAGGAAAAGAAGAAGAAGGAAAAGGAAGGGAAGGAGAAGAAAGAAGAAGAAGAAGAAGAAGAAGAAGGAAAAGGAAGGGAAGGAGAAGAAGAGGAAGAAGAAGAAGGAAAAGGAAGGGAAGGAGGAGAAGAAGAAGGAGAAAGGAGAAGAAGAAGAAGGAGAAAGGAGAAGAAAAAAAATAAGAAGAAGAAGGAAAAGAAGAAGAAGGAAAAGGAAGGGAAGGAGAAGAAAGAAGAAGAAGAAGAAGAAAAATAGGAGAGGAAGAGAAGAATAAGAGGAAAAAAGAAAAGGAGAAGAAGAAGAAGAAGGAGAAAGGAGGAGAAGAAGAAGGATAAAGGAGAAGAAGAAGAAGGAGAAAGGAGAAGAAAAAATAAGAAGAAGAAGGAAAAGAAGAAGGGGAGAATTGATTATCACCCCCCTGTTCGTGCACCACCACAACATAAGCACCCCTGTTTGCCTGGCTCCCTTTTAACCCCCCCAGTTTTCACCATGCTGTAGCTGATGCCCCCCTTTGCAATGTTTAACAGATTGGTCAATGGATAAATAACAAATGGGTACATCAATAGACAAAACTAGTTCATAGTTCACTTAATTTCTTCTTCTTTAGAGTCATCTTCTTCTTCTTTTCTTTTGCTGGAGACTTTGTTGGTGTAGCAGCAGCAAAACTAGTTCATGGCAGCACAAACGAGTTCACAGTTCATGTAATTTCTTCTCCTTTGGAGTCATCTTCTTCTTCTTTCCTTTTGCTGGAGACTTTGTTGGTGTAGCAGCAATGGGGCGGCTAGGGAAGGGAAGAGGCTTGCCTTACCTTGGAGCAGCAATGGAGATGGGGCGGCTGTGGCAGATGTGGCGGCTGGGGCAGCTGCGGTGGAGGCGAGGCGCAGGAGCAGCCTCGGGTCAGTGCCATTCGGCCCAGGAGCATTCGTCCCATGAGACTCCGGTCCAGGAGCAGCCTCGGGTCAAGGTGCATTCGGCCCAGGAGCAGCCGGAGGAGATTACGGTTCCGGAGGCTTCACGCGACGTGGAGAGGCCCGGATGGGAGACCTGTCCGAATCGTACCGAGTTGCCGGATTGGACCGAGGGTCCGGGTGGCTCAGGGGGCGGGGATGGCGGGGATGAGCTTACGGATAGTGAGGGCGATGTGCAGGTGGACGGGGCCACCGTGTACAAGCGTGGTAGTACACGTCTCCCGGTCGCCCCGGCTACCCGCGAGCAGAGGCCGGTGATTAAACCTGAAGGAGATAGGTAAGTACATTTACCCTTTTTTAGCTTTTGCCTTCAAGTTTGTTCAAATATCTAATGCGTTGACCTTATCACACTGCAGGGGATGGGTACACGCTCTTGGAGTCCGCAGGCCGAACTCCGTCCTTGGTGTGCTTTGCCGGACAAATTTCTCGGGGTTTGTCACGTTGCCTCGTGAGGGTCAAGTTCCTACACTAGGATTTTCCTAGAAGCACTACCAGGCTGCGCAGGCCCCGCCGGAGGAGATTATAGATGGTGTCTTGTGCCACACGAGGGCCGAGATGGTGATCAAGAGCTTTTGGGTAAATTATCGTTTTACAGAATCTAAAAATAACAATATAGCTAATTATTGTACTAATCGGTGTTATCACGTTTGATTGCAGACCTTCTATAGGTGTGAGGATGGATATGAGGAGGAGGCGGCCAGGGTTCTCGAGGCCGAGTGTAGGAGGTTACTACATAACTTGCGCCACGACGCTCGGCCGTAGCCTATTTGAGATTACTACGCCACGCGTGGTATTAAGAAGCACAAGAAGGATTGCCGCGGAAAGTTTCTGAAGAAAGAGCAATACATGAAGGTAATTACCTATTCTTAAGTCCTTCTACGTAGTTTTCTTGATTTCATTCATAGGCGTAGCACTGAAAATTCTTTCTAATAACTTACAGGTGCCCCCGAGATGGTGTGCGGATAAGATGGTTTGTTGGGAGGTGTTGGTTGATGAGTGGTGCACAAGCAGCTCGCCAACCGTCCACGAGAATACGAAGGATCGGTGTAGCCAAATGGTTGGTGTGCCACACCATCAAGGCAGCGCCAACTTACTTCTGTTTGGACAAAACTGGGTATGTGAGTTGCTTCATGATTCATGCAATTCATTCTTGATGCTAAAATTTCTTCCTCTCTTTTAGGCGCATCACAAGAAGATTGAGATGCCACACTTGTACGACCTTTATGGCATGGCCCATACTACCTCGTACAAGAAGGCGAAGGCATTCTCTGAGTCTGACCTGGATGATCCCAATAACTTCACCAACATATCATCCCACCAGAAGCTTGTGGCATACAGGGACGCGGGGAAGGCTACGAAAGCGATGACTTTAACCCTAGCCAGGAACCTTTGGATCCAGAGCTGGTGATGATATCTGGTGGCGGGAGGCCCCATGGCTCGATAGCCATTGGAGATGGGATAATACGTTGTCCACTCACTCTTCTAGAGATCAAGGCGCGCTAGTCGAGCAGCTGTCCTGAGATAACGCGTCATCCACGGCCAGTCGAACTTGCCATCGAGGTTAGTTGTACGGACTAAGAACACTTTCATCCATTTCATTATGTGTGTCGCCATAGATCATTAATGTGGTAATGAGGAATGGTGTTTCAGGTTGCTCTTCAGAAAGAGAGAGCGGCAAACCAGGCTGCTCTTGAGAAAGAGAGATTGGCAAGCCAGGCTGCTCTTGATGAGAGGGACCAGACCATGGCACGATTGCTTGAGGAGGAGAGGGCCCGGAATGAGGTGGGTCAACGGGCCCTGTACGAGCTTTTTGTGGTATGTTTTTTTTCACATTAGACAAATCATGTGTGTGATGTCTGTTTCATTACTAACTAATACGACTCACTCTTCAAGGTCTGTGTGAGAAGAGCGGTCAAGTCCCTCCGCCGATGCCCATCTTCTCTTCGATTGGCACGGTGAGTTTCATTATAAACTAGTATTAATAATTGAGTGTCATCATGCTAACTGAGACATTGCAAAATATCTTCTCTGCAGAATAACTCCCGAGCGGCATCGCACGACCCTTCTCCACGGCAACCATCTCCAAACGAAGCCGCTGCGAGCAACCGTGGTGTTTCTCCTCCTTGATGAACACTACAGTAAGTTTCTCTTCTACTCTTTCATATTATCCTTGCTTTAATTTCCCCAAAAAGACATAATTAGCCCATTTAGCTCCAAAATGCCATAATTAGGTAATTTAGCTCCAAGAAGAGGAGAAGAGGAGAAGAAATAGGAAAAATGAAAAGAAAGAAGAACAGGAAGAAGAAGAGAAGAAGGAGAAGGAGGAGGAGGAGGAGGAGAAGGAGGAGAAGGCCAAGGACCTTCTAGTCCTTCTCCTCCTCCTCCTTCTCCTCCTTCTTCTTGATTTCTTCTTCTTCTCCTCCTCCTGCTCTTTCTTCTCCTCTTTCATACTATCCTTGCTTTAATTTCCCCAACAATGATATAATTAGCCCATTTAGCTCCAAAATGCCATAATAACCTCAAAATGGCGTAAGAACCTTGGTTAGCTCATGAATGTTATATACTTAGCTTGTTTTCCTCTGAAATGGGATAATTAGCCCATTTAGCTCCAAAAAGACATAATTAGGTAATTTAGCTCCAACAAGAGGAGAAGAGGAGAAGAAATAGGAAAAATGAAAAGAAAGAAGAAGAAGAAGAAGAAGAAGAAGAAGAAGAAGAAGAAGAGAAGGAGAAGGAGGAGGAGGACGAGGAGGAGAAGGAGAAGGCCGAGGACCTTATAGTCCTTCTCCTCCTCCTCCTGCTCCTCCTTCTCCTCCTTCTTGATTTCTTTTTCTCCTTCCCCTCCTCCTCTTTCTTCTCCTCTTTCATTTATACTTGCTTTAATTTCCCCAACAATGACATAATTAGCCCATTTAGCTCCAAAATACTATAATAAGCTCAAAATGGCATAAGAACCTTGGTTAGCTCATGAATATTATATACTTAGCTTGTTTTCCTCTAAAATGGGATAATTAGCCCATTTAGCTCCAAAAAGAAATAATTAGGTAATTTAGCTCCAACAAGAGGAGAAGAGGAGAAGAAATAGGAAAAATGAAAACAAAGAAGAAGAAGAAGAAGAAGAAGAGAAGAAGGAGAAGGAGGAGTAGGAGGAGAAGGAGAAGGCCAAGGACCTTCTAGTCCTTCTCCTCCTCCTCCTTCTCCTTCTCCTCCTTCTTCTTGATTTCGTCGTCTTCTCCTCCACCTCCTCTTTCGTCTCCTCTTTCATATTATCCTTGCTTTAATTTCTCCAACAATGACATAATTAGCCCATTTAGCTCCAGAAGACCATAATAAGCTCAAAATGGCATAAGAACCTTGGTTAGCTCATGAATATTATATACTTAGCTTGTTTTCCTCTAAAATGGGATAATTAGCCCATTTAGCTCCAAAAAGACATAATTAGGTAATTTAGCTCCAACAAGAGGAGAACAGGAGAAGAAATAGGAAAAATGAAAATAAAGAAGAAGAAGAAGAGAAGAAGGAGAAGGAGGAGGAGGAGGAGGAGGAGGAGGAGAAGGCCAAGGACCTTCTAGTCCTTCTCCTCCTTCTTCTTGATTTCTTCTTCTCCTCCTCCTCCTCCTCTTTCTTCTCCTATTTCTTATTATCCTTTCTTTAATTTCCCCAACAATGACATAATTAGCCCATTTAGCTCCAAAATACCATAATAAGCTCAAAATGGCATAAGAACCTTGGTTAGCTGATGAATATTCTATACTTAGCTTGTTTTCCTATAAAATGGGATAATTAGCCCATTTAGCTACAAAAAGACATAATTATGTAATTTAGCTCCAACAAGAGGAGAAGAGGAGAAGAAATAGAAAAATGAATAAAAAGAACAAGCAGAAGAAGAAGAAGAAGAGAAGAAGGAGAAGGAGGAGGAGGACGAGGAGAAGGAGAAGGCCAAGGACCTTCTAGTCTTTCTCCTCCTCCTCCTTCTCCTCCTTCTCCTCCTTCTTATTGATTTCTTCTTCTTCTCCTCCTCCTCCTCTTTATTCTCCTCTTTCATATTATCCTTGCTTTAATTTCCCCAACAATGACATAATTAGCCCATTTAGCTCCAAAATACCATAATAAGCTCAAAGTGGCATAAGAACCTTGGTTAGCTCATGAATATTATATACTTAGCTTGTTTTCCTCTAAAATGGGATAATTAGCCCATTTAGCTCCAAAAAGACATAATTAGGTAATTTAGCTCCAACAAGAGGAGAAGAGGAGAAGAAATAGGCAAAATGAAAAGAAAGAAGAAGAAGAAGAAGAAGAGAAGAAGGAGAAGGAGGACGAGGAGGAGGAGAAGGAGAAGGCCAAGGACCTTCTACTCTTTCTCCTCCTCCTTCTCCTCCTTCTCTTCCTTCTTCTTGATTTCTTCTTCTTCTCTTCCTCATCCCCTTTCTTCTCCTCTTTCATATTATCCTTGCTTTAATTTCCCCAACAATGACATAATTAGCCCATAGCTCGAAAATACCATAATAAGCTCAAAATGGCATAAGAACCTTCGTTAGCTCATGAGTATTATATACTTAGCTTGTTTACCTCTAAAATGGGATAATTAGCCCATTTAGCTCCAAAAAGACATAATAAGGTAATTTAGCTAAAAAAAGAGGAGAAGAGGAGAAGAAATAGGCAAAATGAAAAGAAATAAGAAGAAGAAGAAGAAGAAGAAGAAGAGAAGAAGGAGAAGGAGGACGAGGAGGAGGAGAAGGAGAAGGCCAAGGACCTTCTAGTCTTTCTCCTCCTCCTCCTTCTCCTCCTTCTCCTCCTTCTTCTTGATGTCTTCTTCTTCTCCTCCTCATCCTCTTTCTTCTCCTCTTTCATATTATCCTTGCTTTAATTTCCCCAACAATGACATAATTAGCCCATTTAGCTCCAAAATACCATAATAAGCTCAAAATGGCATAAGAATCTTCGTTAGCTCATTAATATTATATACTTAGCTTGTTTTCCTCTAAAATGGGATAATTAGCCCATTTAGCTCCAAAAAGACATAATAAGGTAATTCAGCTCCAACAAGAGGAGAAGAGGAGAAAAAATAGGCAAAATGAAAAGAAAGAAGAAGAAGAAGAAGAAGAGAAGAAGGAGAAGGAGGACGAGGAGGAGGAGAAGGAGAAGGCCAAGGACCTTCTAGTCTTTCTCCTCCTCCTCCTTCTCGTCCTTCTCCTCCTTCTTCTTGATTTCTTATTCTTCTCGTCCTCCTCCTCTTTCTTCTCCGCTTTCATATTATCCTTGCTTTAATTTCCCCAACAATGACATGATTAGCCCATTTAGCTCCAAAATACCATAATAAGCTCAAAATGGCATAAGAACCTTCGTTAGCTCATGAATATTATATACTTAGCTTGTTTTCCTCTAAAATGGGATATTTAGCCCATTTAGCTCCAAAAAGACATAATTAGGTAATTTAGCTCCAACAAGAGGAGAAGAGGAGAAGAAATAGGCAAAATGAAAATAAAGAAGAAGAAGAAGAAGAAGATGAGAAGAAGGAGAACGAGGAGGAGGAGGAGGAGAAGGAGAAGGCCAAGGACCTTCTAGTCGTTCTCCTCCTCCTCCTTCTCCTCCTTCTTCTTGATTTCTTCTTCTTCTCGTCCTCGACCTGTTTCTTCTCCTCTTTCATATTATCCTTGCTTTAATTTCCCCAACAATGACATAATTAGCCCATTTAGCTCCAAAATACCACAATAAGCTCAAAATGGCACAAGAACCTTGGTTAGCTCATGAATATTATATACTTAGCTTGTTTTCATCTAAAATGGGATAATTAGCCCATTTAACTCCAAAAAGACATAATTAGGTAATTTAGCTCCAATAAGAGGGGAAGAGGAGAAGAAATAAGCAAAATAAAAAGACAGAAGAAGAAGAAGAAGAAGAAGAGAAGAAGGAGAAGGAGGAGGAGGAGGAGGAGAAGGAGAAGGCCAAGGACTTTAAAGTCCTTCTTCTCATCCTCCTCCTCCTCCTTCTTCTTGATTTCTTCTTCTCCTCCTCCTCCTCCTCTTTCATATTATCCTTGCTTTAATTTCCCCAACAATGATATAATTAGCCCATTTAGCTCCAAAATACTATAATAAGCTCAAAATGGCATAAGAACCTTGGTTAGCTCATGAATATTATATACTTAGCTTGTTTTCCTCTAAAATGGGATAATTAGCCCATTTAGCTCCAAAAAGACATAATTAGGTAATTTAGCTCCAACAAGAGGAGAAGAGGATAAGAAATAGGCAAAATGAAAAGAAAGAAGAAGAAGAAGAATAAGAAGGAGAGAAGAAGGAGAAGGAGGAGGAGGAGGAGGAGAAGGAGAATGCCAAGGACCTTCTAGTCCTTCTCCTCCTTCTTGATTTCTTCTTCTTCTCCTCCTCCTCCTCTTTCTTCTCCTCTTTCATATTATCCTTGCTTTAAGTTCCCCAACAATGACATAATTAGCCCATTTTGCTCCAAAATACCATAATAAGCTCAAAATGGCATAAGAATCTTGGTTAGCTCATGAATATTATATACTTAGCTTGTTTTCCTCTAAAATGGGATAATTAGCCCATTTAGCTCTAAAAAGACATAATTAGGTAATTTAGCTCCAACAAGAGGAGAAGAGGAGAAGAAATAGGAAAAATGAAAAGAAGAAGAAGAAGAAGAAGAAGAGAAGAAGGAGAAGGAGGAGGAGGAGGATGAGAAGGAGAAGGCCAAGGACCTTCTAGTCCTTCTCCTCCTCCTCCTTCTCCTCCTTCTTCTTGATTTCTACTTCTTCTCCTCCTCCTCCTCTTTTTATCCTCTTTCATATTACCATTGCGTTAATTTCCCCAACAATGACATAATTAGCCCATTTATTTGCAAAATACCATAATAAGCTCAAAATGGCACAAGAACCTTGGTTAGCTCATGAATATTATATACTTAGCTTGTTTTCCTCTAAAATGGGATAATTTGCGCATTTAGCTCCAAAAAGACATAATTAGGTAATTTAGCTCCAAGAAGAGGAGAAGAGGAGAAGCAATAGGAAAAAACAAAAAGAAGAAGAAGAAGAAGAAGAAGAAGAGAAGAAGGAGAAGGAGAAGGAGGAGGAGAAGGGGAAGGCCAAGGACATTCTAGTCCTTCTCCTCCTCCTCCTTCTCCTCCTTCTCCTCCTTCTTGATTTCTTCTTCTTCTCCTCCTCCTCCTCTTTGTTCTCCTCTTTCATATTATCCTTTCTTTAATTTCCCCAACAATGACATAATTAGCCCATTTAGCTCCAAAATACCATAATAAGCTCAAAATGGCATAACAACCTTGGTTAGCTCATGAATATTATATACTTAGCTTGTTTTCCTCTAAAATGGGATAATTAGCCCATTTAGCTCCAAAAAGACATAATTAGGTAATTTAGCTCCAACAAGAGGAGAAGAGGAGAAGAAATAGGAAAAATGAAAAGAAAGAAGAAGAAGAAGAAGAAGAAGAAGAATAAGAAGAGAAGAAGGAGAAGGAGGAGGAGGAGGAGGAGAAGGAGAAGGCCAAGGACCTTTTAGTCCTTCTCCTCCTCCTCCTTCTCCTCCTTCTTGATTTCTTCTTCTTCTCCTCCTCCTCCTGTTTCTTCTCCTCTTTCATATTATCCTTGCTTTAATTTCCCCAACAATGACATAATTAGCCCATTTAGCTCCAAAATACCATAATAAGCTCAAAATGGCATAAGAACCTTGGTTAGCTCATGAATATTATATACTTAACTTGTTTTCCTCTAAAATGGGATAAATATCCCATTTAGTTCCAAAAAGACATAATTAGGTTATTTAGCTCCAACAAGAGGAGAAGAGGAGAAGAAATAGGCAAAATGAAACGAAAGAAGAAGAAGAAGATGATGATGAAGAGAAGGATAAGGAGGAGGAGGAGGAGAAGGAGAAGGCCAAGGACCTTCTAGTCCTCTCCTCCTCCTCCTTCTCCTCCTTCTCCTTCTTCTTCTTTATTTCTTCTTCTCCTCCTCCTCCTCTTTCTTCTACTCTTTCATATTATCCTTGCTTTAATTTCCCCAACAATGACATAATTAGCTTATTTAGCTCCAAAATACCATAATAAGCTCAAAATGGCATAAGAATCTTCGTTAGCTCATGAATATTATATACTTGGCTTGTTTTCCTCTAAAATGGGATAATTACCCATTTAGCTCCAAAAAGACATAATTAGGTAATTTAGCTCGAACAAGAGGAGAAGATGAGAAGAAATAGGCAAAATGAAAAGAAAGAAGAAGAAGAAGAAGAGAAGAAGGAGAAGGAGGAGGAGAAGGAGGAGAAGGAGAAGGCCAAAGACCTTCTAGTCCTTCTCCTCCTCCTCCTTCTCCTCCTTGTCCTCCTTCTTCTTGATTTCTTCTTCTTCTCCTCCTCCTCCTCTTTCTTCTCCTCTTTCATATTATCCTTGCTTTAATTTCCCCAACAATGACATAATTAGCCCATTTAGCTCGAAAATACCATAATAAGCTCAAAATTGCATAAGAACCTTGGTTAGCTCATGAATATCATATGCTTAGCTTGTTTTCCTCTAAAATGGGATAATTAGCCCATTTAGCTCCAAAAAGACATAATTAGGTAATTTAGCTCCCACAAGAGGAGAAGAGGAGAAGAAATAGGTAAAATGAAAAGAAAGAAGAAGAAGAAGAAGAAGAGAAGAAGGAGAAGGAGGAGGAGGACGAGAAGGAGAAGGCCAAGGACCTTCTAGTCCTTCTCCTCCTCCTCCTTATCCTCCTTCTCCTCTTTCTTCTCCTCTTTCATACTATCCTTGCTTTAATTAACCCATTTAGCTCCAAAATGCCATAATAAGATAAAAATGGCATAAGAACCTTGGTTAGCTCATGAATATTATATTCTTAGCTTGTTTTCCGCTAAAAATGACATAATTAGCTGAAAAACATCATATTTTGTTCTTCTTCTGACTTTCTTATTCACATATTTGCAGATTGGATATACTACATGCATGGAAGCTGGCATTCATGGAGTTGAACAATGTCGATGGATGAACTTTATATGTATATCATCTAGTTTTCATTTGAGTTGATGAACAATGTCGAACTATATGTATATGTATATATGGATAAACAGTGCAATACTTTGTACGTTGGTTCTTTCGATATATGGGGATGTACATTGATTTATATGGATATCATATATGTGTGGTGAATTATATATATGTGTTGGCAAGTATATGTGTGGTGAACTATATATCATATATGTGTGGTGAATTATATAAATGTGATGTCAAATATATATATATGTGTGCTGTGAAATAGTATAAAACAAAAAGAACAGGTACTATATGGGCTCTTTGCCGTCTGCCAAGCTGATGGCAAAGACCTGTGCCATCAGCTGGCAGATGGCAAAGGTGCCACATGGTACCCAGCTGTGCATCCTGGGGTGTCTATATAGGCTCTTTGCCGTCTGCCTCCAAGGTGGGCAGACGACAAAGAAGAGGGCACAGAGGAGGGGGGAGGAGGAGGCAGACGACAAAGAGTGGAGGGGGGGAGGAGGAGGAGGCAGACGGCAAAGGTAAAGGGGGAGGCAAACGACAAAGAGTGGAGGGGGGGAGGAGGAAGAGGCAGACAACAAAGATAAAGGGGGAGGCACACGACAAAGCCTCCGTTAACCCCTAACGGAGGCAACGCTTGTCGGCTGCCGTCTCGAGCACTTTGCCGACTACTACTAAGGAAAGCTGACGGCAAAGAGCTTTGCCATCCGCTTTGGGGGGACATACGGCGAAGAAGGTCATATGCCTTCGTTGGCTGACGCAGAAATTTTGCCGGCCGTCAGATTCTTTGCCGTCTGTTGTTTTGTCTTTGTCGTCCGGGATTTTGTCTTTGCCGTTTGTGATGGCAGACGGCAAAGAAGGTGATTCCTATAGTGATGCCTTCCCAGGGCATCCCCAAGCTTAGGCTTTTTGGTGTCCTTGAATTTGGCTTGGGATGACTTGGGCATCCCCAAGCTTGATCTATTTCCAATCTTTATCCCTTTGTCCATGAGAACATCACCCAAAAGTTGAAAACTTCACAACACAAAACTTAAACAAAAACTCGTGATATCATTAGTACAAGAAAACAAACTACCACCTCTTTAGGTACTGTAGTAATCTTGATTTCTATTTATATTGGAGCTAGATTACTGTATTCTCACTTTCCCATGGCTAGTACCCCCCTTTACTATCCATAGTTTCATCAAAGCAAGCAACCAACACAACAAAAATAGAATTTGTCAAAAACAGACCAGTCTGTAGCAATCTATATACTTCGTATACTTCTGATACCTGAAAAATTCTGAAAACTTACGACAGCCTGGGCAAAAGGCATATCAACCAGCAGAAAAACGAATCAACTCAAAATCTCTTTGTGAATAAAATTTAAAAATATTTTAGTGAGCAAAAAGTTTCTGTCTTTTTCCAGCAGGATCAAACAATCATCACCATTACTAGTTATAAAGGTTTTGCTAGGCTCAAACACAAAAAGAAACACAAAAAACACAATCATAACCGAATTATGATGGTGTGGACGCAACAAAACAGAAAGAAAATGATAAATTCATTGGGTTGCCTCCCAACAAGCTCTATTGTTTAACGCCCTTAGCTAGGCATAAGGCGATAGAATCACGTATCGTCGTCATTGGTGCTCAAACCATAAGTAGCCCTCATCATGGATTCATAAGGCAATCTTATTTTATTTCTAGGAAAATTCTCCATGCCTTTCTTTATAGGAAATTGAAACCTAATATTTCCTTCCTTCATATCGATGATAGCACCAATAGTCCTTAGGAAAGGTCTACCAAGAATGATAGGGCATGTAGGATTGCATTCAATATCAAGCACAATGAAATCCACGGGTACATAGTTCCTATTTGCAATAATAAGAACATCATTGATCCTTCCCATGGGTTTCTTGACAGTAGAATCCGCAAGATGAAAATTAAGAGAACACTCCTCAATCTAATTAAAGCCCAGAACATCACATAAAGACTTTGGAATCGCGGAAACACTAGCACCCAAATCACACAAAGCATTGCATTCATAGTTTTTGATTTTGATTTTGATAGTAGGTTCCCACTCATCATGAAGCTTTCTAGGAATAGAAACTTCCAACTCAAGTTTCTCTTCAAGAGATTTTGTCATAGCGTCGACGATATGATCGGTAAAGGCCGTGTTTTGGCTATAAGCGTGTGGAGAGTTTAACATGGATTGCATGAAGGAAATGCATTCAATCAAGGAGCAACTATCATAATTGAATTCCTTGAAATCCAAAGTAGTAGTTTCATTACTACTCAAAGTTTTGAGATCTTCTACTCCACTTTCAATGATTTTAGCATCAAGATAGATGGACTCCGAATCATTGGGGCGTTTTCAACCAAAGTGGATTCATATCCAGCCCCATCATCATTAGGTTTGTCACTAGATAACAAAGATTCAATGGGAGTCACACCAAGCACTTTAAGGTCTTCGTGATTCTTATCACGAGAACACGCCTTTTTAAGCCATTCATGTCTAGCACGAATTTGGGCGGTTCTTTCTTTGCTCTCACTCATGGAAACACGCATAGCTTTCAAAGTTTCATCCATATTGATTTTGGAAGGAGCACATCTAACTTTCAAAGCATCAATATCACTAGACATTCTATCAACGCTCCTAGCCAAATCATCAATTTTGAGTAGTTTTTCCTCTATGGACGCATTGAAAATCTTTTTCGAGTTCATAATCTCTTTGATATTACTCTATAGGTAAGAGGGTAATTTATTGTAATTTCCATGAGTATTGTTGTAGGAGTTGCCAAAGTTATTAGAGGGGTTACTAGGAAAAGGCCTAGGAACATACTTTCCTCTAAAAGCATTGTTGTTGCCAAAATTATTCCTACCAACAAAATTAACGTCCAAGCTAGCGTTCCTACTCTCAATCAAGGAAGGCAAGGGCATATCATTAGGATCTAAAGGAGGACTTCTACTAGCAACCAAATTCATTACCTCATCCATCTTAGCGCTCAACGTGTTAATTTCTTCTATAGCGTGTACCTTTTTACTAGTAGGTGACCTTTCAGTGTGCCACTGAGAGTAGTTTGTCATGATATTGTCTAGGAGTTTTGTGGCTTCTCCTAATGTGATTTCCATGAACATTCCACCTGAGGTGGAGTCCAAGATATTTCTAGAAGCGAAATTCAAACCAGCGTAGAAGATTTGTATAATCATCCAAAGACTCAAGCCATGAGCGGGATAATTTCTAATCATCAATTTCATTCTCTCCCAAGATTGTGCAACATGTTAATGATCAAGTTGCTTAAAATTCATGATATCATTACAGAGAGATATAATCTTAGCCGGCGGAAAATACTTGGATATATGAGCATCTTTGCACTTGTTCCAAGAATCAATACTATTTTTGGGCAGAGATGAAAACCAAGTTTTTGCTCGATCTCGCAACGAGAACGGAAAAAGCTTCAATTTAATCAGATAATTATCCACATCTTTCTTCTTTTGCATATCGCAAAGCTCAATGAACGTATTAAGATGGGATGCGACATGTTCACAAGGAAGGCCGGAGAATTGCTCTTTCATAACAAGATTCAGCAAAGCAGCATTGATTGCGTATGATTCCGCACTAGCGGTGGAAGTAATCGGAGTACTAATAAAATCATTATTAGTAGTATTCGAGAAGTCACAAAGTTTGGTGTTTTTAGTCATGGTGACTTCAGCAAGAAAACAAGCACACAAGCGAACATAAAGCAAGCGAGAGAAAAGGGCGAACGAAAAAGGCAAACGAAAAGGCAAATATTTTTTTGTAAATTTTTGTTTTTCAGAAGTGGGGGAGAGGAAAACGAGAGGCAGAAAAGTAAATGCAAGAGATGAGTTTGCGACACTTACTTGGATGAGTTCTTGACTTGATCCTCCCCGGCAACGGCGCCAGAAATCCTTCTGCTGCCTCTTGAGCTTGTGTTGGTTTTTCTCTTGAAGTGGAAAGGGTGATGCAGCACATGAGTAGTAAGTATTTCCATCAGTTTTGAGAACCAAGGTATCAATCCAGTAGGAGAATCTAGTCAAGTGTCCAGAGTACCTGCGCAAACACAAACGAGCTTGCACCCAATGCTGTAAAGGGGTTGTAAATCCCTTCAAGATTGATTGCAAAGTGAGATCTGAAGGCGGAAAGTGCAACGAAGTAAAAGCGTAAAGTAGTCCCGGGGGCCATAGTCTTCACTAGAGGCTTCTCTCAAAATAGCAAATATTACAGTGGGTGAACAAATTACTGTCGAGCAATTGATAGAACCGCACAAAGTCATGACGATATCTAAGGCAATGATCATACATATAGACATCATGTCCGAGACAAGTAGACCGATACTGTCTGTATCTACTACTATTACTCCACACATCGACCGCTATCCAGCATGCATCTAGTGTATTGAGTTAATGACGAACAGAGTAACGCCTTAAGCAAGATGACATGATGTAGAGGGATAGACTCAAACCAATGATAAATACCCCATCTTTTTACCCTTGATGGCAACAACATGATGCGTGCCTCGCTACCCCTTCTGTCAATGGGTGAGGTCACTGCACGGTATGAACCCAAAACCAAGCACTTCTCCCATTGCAAGAATCATAGATCAAGTTTGCCAAAAAACCCACAACTCGAAGAGAATTAGAAGGATATGAAATCATGCATATAAGAGATAAGAAGAAACTCAAATAAGATTCATAGATAATCTGATCATAAATCCACAATTCATCGGATCTCGACAAACACACCGCAAAAGAAGATTACATCGTATAGATCACCATGAAGATCATGGAGAACTTTGTATTGAAGATCCAAGAGAGAGAAGAAGCCATCTGGATACTTGCTATGGACCCAAAGGTCTATGGTGAACTACTCACGCATCATCGGAGAGGTCATGGTGTTGATGAAGAAGCCCTCCGTATCCGAATCCCCCTCTGGCAGGGCACCAGAATGTGCCACAGATGGGATCTTGCGGAGATAGAAGCTTGCGGCGGCGGAAAAGTATTTTCGTGGATCTCTCGCGTAGTTTTGGATTTTTCAGGAATTTATAGGCGGAAGAGGTAGGGCAGACGAGCCACACGGGGCCCACAAGCCTGCTAGGCGCGGGCCCCCTCGCCGTGCCTAGGGGGCTTGTGGTCTCCCCTAGTGGCTTCTGCCTTGGTTCTCATGTCTCGTGCGTATCTTCTGTTCCGGAAAAAATATTTTTGGAAGTTTTATTCCGTTTGGACACCGTTTGAAATCCTCCTCTGAAAAGGGTCAAAAACACGGAAAGAACAGGAACTGGCACTTGGCACTGGGTTAATAAGTTAGTCCCAAAAAAGATATAAAAGGCATACAAAACATCCAAAGTTTGACAAGATAATAGCATGGAACCATCAAAAATTATAGATACGTTGGAGACGTATCACCCTCCCACTCAATTATTTTGAGAGAAACCTTTCCTCGAGAAAGGACCCGTTTCTAGAAACAAACACTTTGCTTCCGGATCTGAGATAGGAGATGTACCCAACTGTTTGGGATATCCTATGAAGATGCATTTATCCGCTTTGGGTTCGAGCTTATCAGATTGAAACTTTTTCACATAAGCGTCGCAGCCCCAAACTTTCAACAAACGATAACTTAGGTTTCTCCAAACCATAGTTCACACGGTGTCCTCTCAACGGAAATACATGGCGCCTTATTTAAAGTGAAAGCGGTTGTCTCTAATGTATAACCCATAAACAATAGTGGTAATTCGTTAAGAGACATCATAGTATGTACCATATCAAATAGGGCATGGCTATAATGTTCGGACACACCATCACAGTATGGTGTTCTAGGTGGCATGAATTGTGAAACTATTTTCACATTGTCTTAACTGTGTACCAAGACTCGCAACTGAGATATTCATCTCTATGATCATATCGTAGACAGTTTATCCTCTTGTCACAACGATATTCACTCTCAAATAGCCTTGAACTTTTTAGTATTTCACACTTGTTATTCATCAAGTAAATACTCTTGTATCTACTCAAATCGTCAGTGAAGTAAGAACATAACGATATCCACTGTGTGCCTCAGCACTCATTGGACTACACACATCAAAATGTATTACTTCCAACAAGTTACTTTCTTGTTCAACTCACTGGAAAACGAGGCCTTCAGTCATCTTGCCCATGTGGTATGATTTGCATGTCTCAAGTGATTCAAAATCAAGTGAGTCCAAACGATTCATCTGCATGGAGTTTCTTCATGCGTTTATACCAATAGATATGGTTTGCATGTCTCAAACGTTTCAAAAAATGAGTGAGTATAAAGATCCATCAGCATGGAGCTTCTTCATTCATTTTATACCGACATGACTCAAGTGGCAGTGCCACAAGTAAGTGGTACTATCATCACTACGTTGTATGTTTTGGCATCAATATTATGAAGATGTGTAGCACTACGATCGAGATTCAATAAACCATTGAAGGTAATTATTCAAGCAAATAGAATAATCATTATTCTCTTTAAGGGAATAATCGTATTGCAATAAACAAGAGCTAATCATGTTCATGCTCAACGCAAACACCAAATAACTAGCAGCTATAGATCACATCAACATTAGAATTACTTCCAACACACACCGTCACCTCACCCTTGCTAGCATCCTTTTAATCTGTATCCATAACTTCGAGTTACTAACACTTAGCAACTGAACTGGTATCTAATACCGTGGTGCTACTAGGAATACTAGTAAGGTACACATCAATATCAGGTATATCGAATATACTTTTAGTCGACTTTGCCAACCTTCTTATCTACCAAGTATCTAGGGTAGTTCTGCCTCAGTGACCGTTCCCTCATAACAGAAGCACTTAGTCTCTGGTTTGGGTTCAACCTTGGGTTTTTTCATTAGAGCAGCAACTGATTTGCCGTTTCATGAAGTATCCCTTCTAGCCCTTGCCCTTCTTGAAACTAGTGGTTTTACTAACCATCAACAATTGACGCTCCTACTTGATTTCTACTTTTGCATTGTCAAACATTGCAAATCGCTCAAGGATCATCATATCTATCCTTGATATGTTATAGTTCATCACGAAGCTCTAGCAGCTTGGTGGCAGTGACTTTGGAGAACCATCACTATCTCATCTGGAAGATTAACTCCCACTTGATTCAAGTGACTCTTGTACTCAGACAATCTGAGCACATGCTCAACGATTGAGCTTTTCTCCCTTACTTTGTAGACAAAGAATCTTGTCGGAGGTCTCATACCTCTCAACAAGGGCACGAGCATGAAATCCGAATTTCATCTCTTAGAACATCTCTTATGTTCCGTGACGTTTAAAACGTCTTCGGCACCTTGCTTCTAAACCGCTAAGTATTACGTAGTCATCAAAAACGTGTATGTCAGATGTTCACAACATTCACAGACAACGCTCGAGGTGTAGAACACCGAGTGGTGCATTATGGACATAAGCCTTCTGCATAAAAATGAGGACAATCCTCAGTTTACAGACTCAGTTCGCAAAGTTGCTACTATCATCTTTCAACTAAATTTTCTCTAGGAACATACAAAAATAGTAGAGCTACAACGCAAGCTACAAAATTATTCGGAAAGACCTTTTGACTATGATCATGATAATTAGTTCAATTAATCTTATTACTTAAGAACTCCCACTCAAAAAATACATCCCTCTAGTCATTTGAGTGGTGCATGATCAAAATCCACTAACTCAAGTCCGATCATCACGTGAGTTGAGTATAGTTTCAGTGGTAAACATCTCTATGCTAATCATATAAACTATACGATTCATGCTCGACCTTTCGGTCTCTTCTGTTCCGAGGCCATGTCTGCACATGCTAGGCTCGTCAAGTTTAACCTGAGTGTTCTGCGTGTGCAACTGTTTTGCACCCGTTGTATGTGAACGTTGAGTCTATCATACCCGATCATCACCTGGTGTCTCGAAACGATGAACTGTTGCAACGGTGCATAGTCGGGGAGAGCACAATTTTCTCTTGAAATTTTAGTGAGGGATCACCTTATAATGCTACCGTCGTTCTAAGCAAGATAAGGTGCAAAAAAGGATTAACATCACATGCAATTCATAAGTGACATGATACTGCCATGATCTTGTGCTTCTTGATCTCCATCACTAAAGCACCGGCATGATCTTCATCGTCACCGGTGCCACACCATGATCTCCATCACCGTGCCGCCATTGAGGCTGTCGTGCTATCTATGCTATTACTACTAAAGATACAACCTAGCAATATAGTAAACACATTTGAAAACAAAAACGGTAGTTTAAAGACAACCCTATGGCTCCTACCGATTGCCGTAGCATCGACGTGCAAGTCGATATTTAACTATTCCAACATGATCATCTCATACATCCAATATATCACATCATGTCTTTGGCCATATCACATCACATGCATACCCTGCAAAAACAAGCTAGACGTCCTCTAATTTGTTGTTGCATGTTTTACGTGGCTGCTATGGGTATCTAGTATGATCACATCTTACTTACGCAAAACCACAATAGTGATGTGCAAATTGCAATTTAACCTCTCTCCAAGGACAACCTCGGTCAAAACCAATAAACCTAAAGTTGAATAAACAGACACCCGCTAGTCATCTTTATGCAACAAGTTGCATGTTAGTCGATGAAACTGGTCTCTCGTAAGCGGACGAGTAAGGTTTTTCCATGCCGCTTCTATCCAAAACTACCGCCGAATCGAGAAAAGACTAAGGAGGGCATCAAATTAAACATCAACGGCCACAAAAACTTTTGTGTTCTAATCGATATTACATCTACGCATGAACCTCGCTCTCATACCATTGTTGGGGAACGTTGCATTGGAAACAAAAATTTTCCTACGCACACGAAGACCTATCATGGTGATGTTTATCTACAAGAGGGAGATTGGATCCACATACCCTTGTAGATCGCTAAGCAGAAGCGTTAATAAACGCGGTTGATGTAGTGGTACGTCTTCACGATCTGTCCCACGAACTGTCTCGTGATCCATCCCAATCAAGTGCCGAATGGATGGCACCTTCGCGTCCCGCACACGTACAACTCGATGACGATCTCCGCCTTCTTGATCCAGCAAGAGGTAAGGGGAAGTAGATGAGTTCTCTGACAATGTGACGGCGCGCCGGTGATGGTGATGATCTATTCCTCCATGACTCTGCTCGAGCTCCGTAGAAAACCGATCTAGAGGAAGAACTACGATCTAGAGGAGATGGCAGCACGTCGTAAAGTTGTGTCTCAAAAGCCCTAAACCTCTGGTATATATATGAGAAGGGGGGAGGAAGCCTTGGCGCGCCAAGGAAGGCCTCCTTGGGTCGGCCGAAGTGGGGAAGGGAGGAGTCCTCCTCCAATCCCACTTGGATTAAGACTCCTTCCTTATTTTTCCACCTCTTTTGGATTTCCCACTTTTTCCTCATGGGCATTCCTTGGATGATTTTTTCAGCCCATTATACCTTATTGCGCATCCAATAAACCCACGTGGACCCTTGGGGCGTGGTGGGCACACCCAGTGGGCCCCCGGAACCCATTTGTCACTCCACGTACACTGTTGGCAATGCTCGAAAACCTTCCGGAATCCAAACACCAACTTCCTATATATCAATCTTCGTTTCCGGACCATTTCGGAATTCCTCGTGACATCCATGATCTCATCTGGGACTTCAAACAAAACTTCGGTCACCAACACATATAACTCAACTATACCGAAATGTCACCGAACCTTAAGTGTGCAGACCCTGCGGGGTCGAGAACTATGCAGACTTGACCCGAGACACTCTCTGGTCAATAACCAACAGCGGGACCTGGATGTCCATATTGGTTCCCACATATTCTACGGAGATATCTATCGGTTGAACCTCTATGTCAATGATTCATATAATCCCGTATACTATTCCCTTTGTCCTTCGGTATGTTACTTGCCCGAGATTCGATCGCCGATATCTCTATACCTAGTTCAATCTCATTACCGGGAAGACTCTTTACTCGTTCCGTAAATACAAGATCTCGTAACTAAATCCTTAGTCACATTGCTTGAAAGGCTTGTTGTGATGTTGTATTACCGAGTGGGCCCCGAGATACCTCTCCGTCACACGGAGTGACAAATCCCAGTCTTGATCCATGCCAACCCAACAGACACCTTTCAAGATACCTGTAGAGCACCTTTATAGTCACCCAGTTATGTTGAGACATTTGATAACCCACAAGGTATTCCTTCGGTGTCCGGGAGTTGCATGATCTCGTGGTCATAGGAACACATACATTGACATGCAGAAAACAGTAGCAATAAACTGACACGATCATATGCTACATTTATAGTTTGGGTCTTGTCCATCACATCATTCTCCCAATGATGTGATCCCATTATCAAGTGACAACACTTGCCTATGGCAAGGAAACCTTGACCATCTTTGATCAACGAACTAGTCAACTAGAGGCTCACTAGGGACAGTGTGTTGTCTATGTATCCACACATGTATTTGAGTTTCCAATCAATACAATTCTAGCATGGATAATAAACGATTATTACAAACAAGGAAATATAATGATAACTAATTTATTATTGCCTCTAGGGCATATTCCCAACAGGCAGCGCCGCAAGCGAGCAGTTAAGGTTAGAACTGTAGGAAAAAGAATGAGGAAAGGAGAAAATGTGGCTTTTGGTTGGTACCGGGGGGTGAACGAGGTGGATATTTCTGCGGTAGCCCAAATTTTTCGTTCGGTGTAGCCCCGTGTGTGATGAGCTTGAACATGCAAATTATTCAAAACAATTTGCGATATCTATACATTACAAACGAAGCCTGTGCATTACCCCGTGTGTGATGATCTTGAAGGTGCAAATTATTCAGAATAGTTTGCAATATCTACACATCACAAATGAAGCCTGCTCTATACCCGTGTGTGATAAGCTTGAACGTGCAAATTTTTGTTTGGTACCGGGGGTGTGGGAGGTAGATATTTCAATGGTAGCCCAAAATTTTTGTTTGGTGCACTGAAAAACTGGCACGGAAAGTATCATCAGACACATTCCGTTATTCAGAACTATGTGGGGATATGGCGGCAAATTTTGGTCTGAATTTCCCTGGTTACGATGGTCGTCGACATAGTCGCATAATATAACATCAATTGCTAATTTGGGTACTACACAAAAAATCCTGCACCACATATCAGACTTAATTAATCAAGCGATAAAAGAAAGCTGATTGACCTTAACATTACTCCAACAAAATAACATCACTCTAAACAAAAACTAAATTTCTACCAATCGCTCGTGGATCTCCCACGCATCCTCCATGACCAGCTCGCACTCGACGACCTCCACAGGAAGAGGTTCCATGGCATCCATTGCCACATACTTTGCAAGCATCTCTCAGTCCACGTCCTCCATCACTTTGGAAAAGGCCGCCACAAGACGGGTGTGGGTAGCCATGATACAGGCGTTGATGGCCTCCATACCAGCTAAGTTGACTACCGATGAATGGACAGTTGCCCGAGCGCTCTCGGCGATTGCCAACTCTTCGGAGGTAGGTTTATGATTGGTGTCATAGAAGTCCGCTCCTATTTGTGTGGTGATCGATACAAGCTGGGCGTGGGCATCCTTGGCATAGGCATGGGCAGCCGCCATCAGGGCTATGACGGCTGCCGATGAACGGACAATTAATGTGCCATTCTCGCCATTTGCTATCCCGGTCGCTTGCTGCCGCCATCTCAGCAGCAACAACTACCCTTTTGGTGGCTGCAACCGCCTTGTCGGAGATTGTGCCCACGCTCAGGGATGTTGGGAGCGCGCTCATGGATGATGCAACCACACTTGGGCTGGAGTGGGTCACCAAAGTTTCCTTCACGACGCGGATTCATGTCTCCATCTTTCATTGGCGACAATTGAATAGTACACTCATCTTGGGGAGCAAGTGTGACTATGTGGTTGATGCGCCGGCGGTGGACTATAGCCGATGGAGCTTATGGTGTAAGACAAATATATGAGTATTGTCCCAAGATATTTTATACCAGTCACACATGTTTCATGATCAAGAACTGTTTGCAATGTACTTGATTTTCGTATTGTTTTGGAACGAAAAATGAGGTTACATTGGCAATTGAAGGTGTTTGGATTGCAATAACATTTATCTATAGTGAACATGCAACTATAGGAGTGTCTGTTAAATATGGAATTATTCAGGGTTGTTAGGCCTTTTTAAACATTTAATGAGTTTTTAGACATTTCAAATGCATAGTTCATATATGAATTGTAGTTAAGCACATGCTATCTAGAGGTACCTGGATGGGTTGAAAAATCATATATGTGTCAATGGATACATGTTTTGGTCCCATGCAAGAGATGGAAATGAATTTCAAACCTCTCAGTATTTTGGCTCGGCCATAAACATTGAGAATCCGTGTGTTTCAAATTCGAGTAAATCCAAAATATCGTAAGAAATTCATGAAACTTTGCATGATGTCATGTCATGGCTCATGTGTGTTTTAGTAAAAAAATCTCAATTTGGGACAAGTTTTGGCACAAACCTCTTATAAAATGAAAATTGTCACAAAAAGCCATGTGGTTCTGATATGAAACGTTCACCTTTTATGTGTGAAACAACATCTATTGTCTCTTCTCGACTTGAATTTATTTCTAGAGTCACCATAGAGCAACATGACTGTCGTGCTAAACTATGAAATTTTTCAAGGTTCGTTTGGCCTTTTAATACATTAGTTAAGTTTTCTAGGCATTTTAATGTGCATAATTGAAATTTAAACTACAATCACAAGGTCCATCACATGAAAATAGGTTGACAAATCATATATGTTTCCTTGGATGCATTTTTAGGTCCCACGCAAGAAATGGGAATGAATTTCAAACATCTCGGAGTCTTGGAATGGCTAGAAACTTTGGGAAACTTGGTTTTTACATTCGTGCAAATCCTAGCCTCGTCAAAAATTCATGAAACTTGTTCATGGTGTCATGACCTTGCCCTGTTGTGTGTTGTGGTAAAAAAATGCCCAATTTTGAACAAGTTTGGGCACAAGCCTCTTACAAACCGGAGATTCTCAGAAGAAAGCCATGTGGTTCCGATAGGGATCATTCACCTTTTATGTGTGAAACAACATCCCGTGTCTCTTCTCGCCTTGAATTTATTTGTAGAGTCACCATAGAGCAACATGACTGTCGTGCTAAACTATGAAATTTTCCATCGTCCGTTTGGCCTTTTTAATACATTAATTGAGTTTTGTAGGCATTTAATGTGCATAATTCAAATTTAAGCTACAATAACAAGGTCGAACACATGAAAATAGGTGGAAAAATCGTATATGTTTCCCTGGATGTATGTTTAGCTCCCACGCAAGAAATGGAATGAATTTCAAACATCTCAGTGTCTTGGAATAACAACAAACATTGGGAAACTTAGTTTTTAAATTCGTGCAAATCGAAACCTCGCCAGAAATTCATGAAACTTGGGCATAGTGTCATGACCTTGCCGTGTTGTGTGTTGTGGTAAAAAAATTGCCCAACTTTGGACAAGTTTTAGCACAAGCCTTTTACAAACCAGAGATTCTCCCAAGAAAGCCATGTGGTTCCGATAGGGAATGTTCACCTTTTATGTGCGAAAGAGCATTCGCTTTCTCTTCTCGCCTTGGATTTATTTCTAGAGTCACCATAGAGAAACATGACTGTCGTGCTACACTATAGAATGTTCCATGGTTCGTTTGACCTATTTAATACATTAATTGAGTTTTATAGCCATTTAATGTACATAATTAAATTTTGACTATAATCACAAGGTCCAGTGTATGAAATTGGTTGCAAAATCATATATGAGTCCCTGGATGCATGTTTAGGTCCCATGCAATAAATGGGGATGAATTTTGAACATCTCAGCATCTTGGAACTACCGCAATCATTGAGAAACTTGGTTTTCCAATTCATGTAAATCCAAAAATTGTAAAAAATTCATGAAAATTGGCATGGTGTCATGACAAGGGCACACATATGCCGTGGTAAAAAATTGTCTAACTTGGACTTGTTCTCGCACAAAACCTCTTACAAACTAGATCTTCCGAGAAGAAGAAACTTTGTGATGTAGATAGGCAACAATATGCATGTCACACATGCGGGTGAAACGACATCCGATGCTTCTTCTCTCCTTGATTTTTTATAGAAACAATATAGACAAATAGTTGCGAAGTGCAAAAATAAGTTTAAATTAAGGGATCATCTCACTTTTTAATACATTAATTGAATTTTCAATGCATTTGAGGCGCATAATTCAAAATTGATCTACAATCACAAGGTCCAGTGCAACAAAATGGGTTCAAAAGTCATATATGTGTCCTTGGATGAATGTGTTGGGTCCCGTGCAAGAAATTGGAATGAATTTGAAACATCTCAGTATCTTGGCTCGACCGTAAACATCAAGAAACTTGGTTTCTAAATTCTGGTAAATCCAAAACTCATTAGAAATACATGAAACTTGGCATAGTGTCATGACAAGGCACACATATGTCATGGTAAAAAAATACCAACCTGGACATGTTTTGTCACAAGCCTCTTACAAACGAGAGCTTTTCTCATAGTAAGCTACGTGGGTTCGATAGGGAACATGCATGTCACGTCTCATGAAACAACATCTGATGCCTCTTCTCTCCTTGATTTTTTTTCTAGAAACAACACAAACCAATAGGTGTGTATTGCAAAAATATGAAACTATTAAGGGTTATTTTGGTTGTTCATACACTAATTGAGTTTTATGTGCATTTATGTACATAATTCAAATTTGAACTAGAGTCACAATGTTTATGCGTTGGGGAACGTTGCATGGGAAATATATTTTTTCCTACACACATACAAGATCTATCCATGGTGATGAACATCTATGAGAGGGGAGATCAGATCCACATACCCTTGTAGATCGCTAAGAGGGAAGCGTTAAGAAATGTGGTTGATGTAGTGGAACATCTTCGCCATCCAAATCACAAGCCGTCCCGCGATCCAATCACGATCTAGTGCCAAAGGACGACACCTTCACGTTCGGCACACATATAGCTCGATGACGGTTTCCACCTCTTTGATCTATCAAGCGAGGGCCGAGATGTAGATGAGTTCTTTGGCAGCATAATGACGTCGTGGCAGTGGTGGTGAACTAATCCTGTAGGGCTTCGCCGAGCTCTACCGAACTAATCTAGATGAGGGAGACGATCTAGAGATGAGAGGGCATCGCGTGGATTTTCACGTGGTGGCTGCCCTCAAAATTTCCACTATATATAGGAGGAAAGGGGGAGGAGGATCGGTTTCCCATAGGGCCTTTGGTCACCGGCCAAGCAGGTGGAGTCCACCTCCTACAATGAGGTGGGCATGGGGAAGAGTCCTACTCTAACAACGAATCCTCCCACGCTCCACTTTTCCACTTGGGCGCATGGGCCCCTTATGGGGTTGGCTGCGCAGAACACCAGGGGCTAGTGCGCCACCTCTTGGGCCCATGTGCCCCCCGGGGTGGGTGCGCCCCTCCCGATGGACCCCCAGAACCCATTCGTCACTCCTGGTACACTCCCGGAAATACCCGAAACCTTTCCAAAACCCAAATACCACTTCCCTATATGAATCTTTACCTCCGGACCATTCCGGAGCTCCTCATAATGTCCGGGATCTCATACGAGACTCCAAACAACCTTCAGTCACCAACATACATAACTCAATAATACCGAAACGTCACCTAACCTTAAGTGTGTAGACCATGCGGGTTCGAAAACTATGTAGACATGACCGAGACACTCACCAGTCAATAACCAATAGCGGGACTGGGATGCCCATATTGATTCGTACATATTCTTTGTAGATCCTTATCGGTTGAACCTGTATGTCAAGGATTCATTTAATCCCGCATGCTCTTCCCTTTGAACATCGGTATGTTACTAGCCTGAGATTAGACCGTCGGTATCTGCATACCTAGTTCAATCTCTTTACTCGCAAGTGTCTTTACTCATTCCGTAATACAATATCCCATGACTAAATCCTTAGTCAAATTTCTTACAAGCTTCTTGTGATGTTGTATTACCGAGTGGGCCATAGAGATACCTCTCCGTCATACAGAGTGATAAACCCCAGTCTCGGTCCACGCCAACCCAACAGACACCCTCGGACTTACTTGTAGAGCACCTTTATATTCACCCAGTTATGTTGTGACGTTTGATACACACAAGGCATTCCTCCTGTGTCCTGGAGTTGCATGATCTCATGGTCATAGGAACAAATATTTTGTATGTCTCCAACGTATCTATATGTTCCATGCTATTATATTATCTTTTTTTGGATGATTTATATGCATCAATATGCTATTTTATATTATTTTTGGGACAAACCTATTAATCTAGAGCCTAGTGCCAGTTTTTGTTTTTTCCATGTTTTTGAGTATTGCGGATAAGGAATATTAAACGGAGTCCAAACGGAATAAAAACTCCGGAAAGATTTTTCTTGGACCAGAAGACACCTACCACACTTGGAGAAGGTGGCAAGAGACCTTCAGTGATGCGACAAGCTTGCAGGGCGCGCCCCCTGGCTAGTAGCCCTCCCGCAGCTCACCTAACCCTAATCCCTGGCCTATAAAGTCCCCAATATTCCCCCATTATCGAAAAGAGCCACAAAATACTTTTCCACCGTCGGGAGCCTCTGTTCCCGTGAGATCCAATCTGGAAGCCTTTTCCAGTAATCTGCCGGAGAGGGAATTGATCACGGAGGGCATCTACGTCAACTCCATTGCCCCTCCGATGATGCGTGAGTAGTTCACCATAGACCTATGGGTCCATAGCTAGTAGCTAGATGGCTTCTTCTCCCTCTTTGTTCTTGAATACCATGTTCTCCATGTTCTTAATGGAGATCTATTCGATGTAATACTCTTTTGCGGTGTGTTTGTCGAGATCCCATGAATTGTGGGTTTATGGTCAGATTATCTATGAATATTATTTGAATCTTCTCTGAATTCTTATATGCATGATTTCTTATCTTAACAAGTCTCCTCGAGTTATTGATTTTGTTTGGCCAACTAGATTGGTAATTCTTGCAATGGGAGAAGTGCTTAGTTTTGCGTTCAATCTTGCGGTGTCGTCACCCGGTGACAAAGTAGGGGTAGCGAGGCACATATTGCAATGTCGCCATCGAGGATAGAAATATGGGGTTTTCATCATATTGCTTGAGTTTATCCCTCTATATCATGTCATCTTACTTAATGCGTTACTCTGTTCTTCATGAACTTAATACTCTAGATGCAGGCAGGAGTCGGTCGATGTGTGGAGTAATAGTAGTAGACGCAGAATCATTTCAGTATACTTGACACATACGTGATGCCTATATGCATAATCATTCCCTTGGATATCTTCATAATTATTCGCTTTTCTATCAATTGCTCGACAGTAATTTGTTCACCCATCGTAATATTTTCCTTCATGAGAGAAGCCTCTACTGAAACCTATGCCCCCGGGTGTATTTTCCATATTATATTATACTTTCAGATCTATAAACCAAAAATATCAAAAATACATTGCTTCTATTTATTTACTTTTGTTTTACTTTTAGTTCTAGCAATCTTTTATCTATCTCTATCACATCTCATCCTTGCAAGTAACTGTGAACGGATTGACAACCCCATTTTTGCGTTGGCTGCAAGTGTTTGATTGTTTGTGTATGTACTACGATTGGCGCCTTGGTTACCTTGGTTCTCAACAAACTGAAGGAAATACTTATATACTTTGCTACATCACCCTTTCCTCTTCAAGGTAAAACCAACGCAAGCTCAAGAGGGAAATACTTATCTACTATGGTGTTTGCAAGTTGATTTTGCTGAAAAACAGAAAATTTCGCTCCTAGTCTAGTAAATTTTTGAAATCCACTGGAACGTGCGTTTGCTCTGAATTCTTTACACAAGATTGATATACGAATTTCCTAGATTTTCCTAATTTTTCAGAATGTTTGGAGTTACACAAGTATTCGAAGTATACAGATTGTTACAGACTGTTATGTTTTTGACAGATTCTTTTTTATTTGTGTTGGTTGCTTATTTTGATGAATCTATGGGTTGTATGGGGGGGGTATGAACCATGGAGAAGTTGGAATGCAATAAATATTACATCAACAAATATAAAGAATGAGTTCACAACAGTACCTAAAGTGGTGCTTTATTTTTCTTATTGTAACGGATCTCATGAGTTTTTTGTTGAGTTTTGTGTTGTGAAGTTTTCAAGTTTTGGGTAAAGATTTTTGGACTATGGAATAAGGAGTGGCAAGAGCCTAAGCTTGGGGATGCCCAAGGCAGCCCAAGCCATATTCAAGATACCAAAAAGCCTAAGCTTGGGGATGCCCCGGAAGGCATCCCCTCTTTAGTCTTCAATCCATCGGTAAATTTACTTGAGGCTATATTTTTATTCACCACATGATATGTGTTTTGCTTGGAGCGTCTTGTATGATATGATTCTTTACTTTTTAGTTTGACACAATCATCCTTGCTATACATATCTTTTGAGAGAGACACGCTGAATCATGAATTTATTAGAATACTCTATGTGCTTCACTTATATCTTTTGAGCTAGGCAATGTTGCTCAAGCATTTCACTTATATATTTTAGAGCACGGCGTTTTTTTTATAGAAATTATTAAACTCTCGTACCTCACTTATATTATTTTGAGAGTTCTTTAAACAACATGGTATTTGGTTTAGGTTATGAATTCAGTCCTAATATAACGGGCATCCAAGAGGGATATAATAAAAACTTTCATATTAGTGCATTGAATATGATGAGAAGTTTGATTCCTTGCATATAGTTTTGAGATATGAAGATGGTAATATGAGATTCATGCTAGTAATTAATTGTGAATTGGAAGGAATACTTGTGTTAAAGCTTGTGATTCCTGTAGCATGCACGTATGGTGAACCGTTGTGTGATGAAGTCGGAGCATGATTTGTTTAATGATTGTCAACCTTTGTGTGGAGGTCAGTATCGCATCATGATTAACTCCTACCAACCCTTCTCCTAGGAGCATGCATCTAATACTTTGCTTTGATAACTAATAGGCTTTTGCAATAAGTATGTGAGTTCTTTATGACTAATGTTGAGTTCATGGATAATACGCACTCTCACTCTTCCACCTTTGCTAGCCTCTCTAGTACCGCACAACTTTTGCCGGTACATTAAACCCACCTTCCTCAAAACAACCAGCATATGCTTTCCTCAAAACAACCACCATACCTATCTATTATGTCATTTTCATAGCTATTCCGAGATATATTGCCATGGAACACCACCATCCCATTTTTTATGACACGCACCATCATTATGATATTGCTTTGCATGATCGTAAGATAGCTAGAATGATGTTTTCATGGCTTGCCCGTTTTTTATGTCATTGCTATGCTAGATCATTGCACATCCCGATACACCACCGGGGGCATTCATATAGAGTCATATTTTGTTCTAGGTATTGAGTTGTAAGTAAATAAAAGTGTGATGATTTGCATTATTAGAGCATTGTCCCGTCTGAGAAAAGGATGATGAAAGCTATGATTCCCTCACAAGTTGTGATGAGTCTCCGGACTTTACAAAAATAAAAGAGGCTAGTGAAGCCCACAAAAAAAGAGGTCAAAGATGCCCACCAAAAAAATTTGAGAGAAACAGAGAAGGGACAATGCTACTATCTTTTTTCACGCTTGTGCTTGAAAGTAGCACCATGTTATTCATAGAGAGTCTCCTATTTGGTCACTTTCGAATAACTAGTGGAATTTCACCTTTTGCACAACCACTTAGTTTTCCTTTTGAGCTTTCATACACTTATAGCTCTAGTGCGTTTGTTGCATGGCAATCCCTACTCACTCACATTAATATCTATTGATGGGCATCTTCATAGCCTGTTGATATGCCTAGTTGATGTGAGAATATATTCTCCTCTTTTTTTGCAACCTCCACCATATTGTATTCCACCTATAGAGCTATATCCATGGCTCACGCTCATGTATTGCGTGAGAGTTGAAAATGTTTGAGAACATAAAAAGTGTGAAACAATTGCTTGACTTTCATTGGGGTTGTGCCTAATTTAGATACTTTGTGTGGTGAAGATGGAGCATGGCCAGACCATATGATTTTGTAGGGATGACTTTTTAAGACCATGTTATTTCGAAAGGAAGCAATTGCCTTGTTAGTATGCTTGACGAACTATTGTTTTTATGTTAATATTAGACTTTTGTTTTGAATCTTATGGGTCTTAATATTCATGCCACAGTAAAGAATATTACATGGATAAATATGTTAGGTAGCATTCCACATCAAAAATTCTGTTTTTTACTATTTACCTACTCGAGGACGAGCAGGAATTAAGCTTGGGGATGCTCAATACGTCTCCAACGTATCTATATTTTTGATTGTTCCATGCTATTATATTATCTGTTTTGGATGTTTTATATGCATTAATATGCTATTTTATATTATTTCTGGGACTAACCTATTAATCTAGAGCCTAGTGCCAGTTTCTGTTTTTCCATGTTTTTGAGTATTGCAGATAAGGAATATGAAATGAGAGTCCAAACAGAATAAAATCTCCGGAAATATTTTTCTTGGACCAGAAGGCATCTGTCAGACTTGGAGAAGGGGGCATTAGACCTTCCGGGAGGCGACGAGCGTGTAGGGCGCGCCCTATGGGAGGGGGGCGCTGGCTTGTGGCTCCCTGCAGCTCTCCTAACCCTCATACTTGGCCTATAAATTCCCAAATATTACCCCATTACCGAATAGAGACACAAAAATACTTTTTCGCCGTCGGGAGCCTCTATTCCCGTGAGATACAATTTGGGAGCCTTTTCGGGTAATCCGCCGGAGAGGGAATTGATCACGAAGGGCATCTACATCAACTCCATTCCCCCTCCGATGATGCGTGAGTAGTTCAGCACACACCTACGGGTCCATAGCTAGTAACTAGATGGCTTGTTCTATCTCTTTGTTGTTCAATACCATGCTCCCCATGATCTTTATGGAGATCTATCCGATATAGTACTCTTTTGCGGTGTGTTTGTCGAGATCCGATGAATTGTTGGTTCATGTTCAGATTATCTATGAATATTATTTGAATCTTCTCTGAATTCTTATATGCATGATTTCATATCTTAGCATGTCTCTTCGAGTTATTTATTTGGTTTGGCCAACTAGATTGGTAATTCTTGCAATGGGAGAAGTGCTTAGTTTTGGGTTCAATCTTGAAGTGTTCTCATCCAGTGACAAAGTAGGGGTAGAGAGGCACGTATTGCATTGTTGCCATCAAGGATAAAAATATGGGGTTTTCATCATATTGCTTGAGTTTATCCCTCTACATCATGTCATCTTACTTAATGTGTTACTCTGTTCTTCATGAACTTAATACTCTAGATGCACGCAGGAGTCGGTCGATGTGTGGAGTAATAGTAGTAGATACAGAATCGTTCAGTCTACTTGACACGGACATGATGCCTATATGCATAATCATTGCCTTGGATATCTTCATAATTATTTGCTTTTCTATCAATTGCTCGGCAGTAATTTGTTCACCCACCATATTATTTTCCTTCATGAGAGAAGCCTATAGTGAAACCTATGGCCCCCGGGATTATTACCCATATTATACTTTCAGATCTATAGACCAAAAATACCTAAAATATATTGCTTCTATTTATTTATTTTTGTTTTACTTTTAGTTCTAGCAATGTTTTATCTATCTCTATCAGATCTCATCCTTGAAAGTAACTCTGAAGGGATTGACAAGCCCTTTTTAGCGTTGGGTGCAAGTGTTTGATTGTTTTTGTAGGCACTACGATTAGGGCCTTGCTTACCTTGGTTCTCAACAAATTGAGGGAAATACTTATCTACTTTGCTGCATCACCCTTTCCTCTTCAAGGTAAAACCAACGCAATCTCAACATCTAGCAATACTTGACATGTAGAAAACAATAGCAATAAACTGACACGATCATATGCTACATTCATAGGTTGGTTCTTTTCCATCACATTACTATCCTAATGATGTGATTCCGTTATCAAATGACAACTCATGTCTCTGGCCAGGAAACCTTGACCATCTTTGATCAATGAGCTAATCCTCTAGAGGCTCACTAGGGACAATATGTTGTCTATGTATCCACACATGTATTTGAGTTTCCAATCAATAAAATTCTAGCATGGAAAATAAACGATTATCATGAACAAGGAAATTAATAATAAATTTTTTATTATTGCTTCTAGGGCATATTTCCAACAGTATCCCAATTGCACTAGAGTCAATAATCCAGCTCACATCACTATGTGATTTACATTGTAATGAATCTAACATCAATATAGTTCTGGTGTTGATCATGTTTCGATCATGGAAGAGGTTTAGTCAACGAGTTTGCAACATTCAAATCCGTGTGCACTTTGCAAATACTCATGTCCTCCACCTTAATGTAATCATGGATGGAATTGAAGTGTCGCTTTATGTGTCTGGTCCTCTTGTGAAACCTTGGTTCCTTGGTTAGAGCAATGGCACTAGTGTTATCGCATAATAGTCATTGGATCTAGTGCACTGGCAGAACTCCAAGATCTGTCATGAACTCCTTCATCTAGACAGCTTATATAGCTCCTTATGAGGCAACTATGTACTATGCTTCGCATGTAGAATAAGCTACAATGCTTTTGCTTGGAACTGCACCAGCTTACCGCACCCCCATTGAGAACAAACATTTATCCAGTTTGAGACTTAGAGTCATCCGGATAACTGTCAAAGCTTGCATTGACGTAACCCTTTATGACGAACTCTTGATCACCTCCATACACGAGAAACATTTATTTAGTCCTTTTTAGGTACTTCAGAATATTCTTGACCATTGTCCAGTAATCCATTCCTAGACCACTTTGAAATATTCCCGCCATACTTATGGAAGGATGACATTAGGTCTTGTGCACAACATTGCATACATGATAGAGCCTATGGCTGAAGCATATGGGACAACACTCATCTTTTCTCCATCTTCTGCAGTCACTGGGCATCGAGTCTTACTCAACTTCACACCTTGCAATACAGGCAAGAACCCTTTCTTGGACTATTCCATTTTGAACTTCTTCATAACTTTGTCAAGGTATGTGTGATACGTCCCAAACGTATCTATAATTTTTTCTTGTTCCATGATCTTTTGGGTGACATTGTTATATGTTTTTCTACAATTTTATATCATTTTACACATATTTGGACTAACCTATTAACTCAGTGCACCCAGTGCCAGTTTTTGTCTCCTGATGTCTATTTTGCAGTGGCTTTTACCAATTTTCCAAAGCCCGAAAAATTCCAGGAAAAATATAAAAAAAATCAGCGAAACAGAAGCTTCCAGATCACCGAAGATGGGCCTGAGGGGGGCAGGGGCTGCCCAGGTGACCTCCTGGCGCGGCCAGGCCCTAGGTCGTGCTAGGAGGCCGCCTGGGTGGGCCCCACCTCCTCCGGTGCCCTCCTTTGGCCTATATTTAGTCCTCCGAGAGGAAACCTTTCCACAACTTCCAGAATCGCTAATTTCTCCATCGTTCCGCCGCCTCAGCACTTCCGAGATCGGGAGCGTCACGAGACCTCTTCCCGGCACCTTGTCAGAGGGAGGATTGACCTTCGGGAGCTTCTGCACCACCATGGACGCTTCCCGGATGTGTCGTGAGTAGTCCTCCTTGGACAATGAGTCCATGACAAGTAGCTATGTGATGTCTTCTCTCCAATCTTGTGCTTCAATGGTTAGTCCTTGTGAGCTGCCCTACATGATCAAGGCATCTATATAATTCTCTTGCTATTGCTATGCTCATTTTGTTGGGATCCAATGGATTATGAGATTATGTTGAGATTGTTATGAGTTACATATTTGAGTATCCCTTTATATTATGTTCCTTAGTGATTCATGCATGTTCTCCGTTGCTATTTATTGCTTTGGCCGAGTAGTAGATTGTAACTCCAAGAGGGAGAGTTATGCATGATTGTGGGTTCATGCCCCTCGATGTCTAGCTTGAGTGACAAAAACATGAGACTAGGAGATGCGTTGTTGCCACCAGGGAGAAAACAACGGTGCTTGTGACCATGGTTGCAAGGATTGTTTACCTTACGCATAGTTCGTTAATGCAGTTGTGTGTTGATTTGAGTTACACTTTGGGTGGTGCTCGCAACTTAATACCGGCGAGATGTTCTGGATAGATATATCAAGGCGGATGATTAGTAAGTAGATGTTGATGAATAAACCTATCTACTTGTATTGGCGTACTACCCATTACTATTGAACCTCTAACTATCAAGTAGCATAATTAGCATTGCGGTGCGTTCATAATTCTGTCAATTGCCCAACTATGATTTGTTTACCCAAGCATAGTTGTTTATCGTCTTTTGGGAGAGAGACATCAGTAGTGAACATCATGTGACTCCGTTCCATATCACCATCATTGTTTACACCTCCATCATTTACCGCTTTCATTTACTTTTCTATTGCAATCACTATTACCTTTCCCGCTTGTGTTTTGATCCTTTGCAAACTACAAGGACGGAAAGATTGACAACCTCTCTGTACTCGTTGGGATCAAAGTTATTTGTTGTGTGTGCAGGTCCACGTCTTCTGCTAGCGCCAGGGTGGAATACACCTACTTGTTGAGCCTAGGAGTCCTCGTGGTTCGATAAACCTTATAGTCCCCATGTAAGGGAAAACTTGCTACTGACTACATCTCAACCTTCCACTTGGGGTAACCAATGGGGTGCAAGAAGTATATGCATCATCTTGTCATCAAGCAAAGTTTTATGGCACCGTTGCCGGGGACTCCAGTCTTCAAGATAGGGGAGTTGCACGCTATCCTTTACCTTTGCTTTTTAGTCTTGTTAGTTTGCTTTTTAGTTTTTTCTTTAGAGTCTTATACCAAAAACCACAAAAAAATTAGTTGACTTGTTCTTGCTTGTTGCTGCTGCTATGGGTTCCATTGAGAACGCCAAGTTGTGTGACTTCACTAGTCACAACAGAAATGACTATATCTGCACTCCTATTGCTGCTCCAACCACTCGAGCCACGCCCTATGAGATTAAACCTGCTTTGTTGAGCCTAGTTATGAAAGGTCAATTCTCCGATGCTGGAGATGATGCTGCCTTGCACTTGAACAATTTTGTTGAGCTCTATGATATGCAAAAATATAAAGAAGTAGATGGTGATATTGTTAATCTTAAGTTGTTTCCTTTTTCCTTGAGAGGAGGAGCTAAAGTGTGGCTTCAATCTTTGCCTAGGAATAGCATAGATTCTTGGGATAAGTGCAAAGATGCTTTTATTGGGAAGTATTACCCGCCTACTAAGAATATCCAGTTGAGGAGTAACATTATGAATTTTAGACAATTGGATAATGAACATGTTGCTCAAGCTTGGGAACGTATGAAATCTCTTGTTAAGAATTGCCCTACACATGGTTTGACTACTTGGATGGTTATCCAAACTTTCTATGCAGGATTGAACTTTACCTCGTGGAATCTATTAGACTCGGCCGCAGGAGGAACCTTTATGTCAACTACACTTGGTTCTTCCACAAAGCTATTGGATGAGATGATGACAAATTATTCTCAATCGCACACCGAGAGAGCTCCAACACAGAGTTTTAGAGAATGCAATGGGAGATGATGAAAGAAGATACATGAGTGTCAAGCGCTTAAGCTTGGGGATGCCCCCATGCACCCCAAGAAATATTCAAGGAGACTCAAGAGACTAAGCTTGGGCATGCGCTCGTGCATCACCTTCTCTATCAACAATCATCAGTTCGTCCATCTCCATGCTATATTTTTATCACTTCATATGTTATGTGCTATGCTTGGAGCGTCCCGCTCTTTACTTTTTAGTTTATTATTTTTCCTTGCTGTTCATAACAAGTCAGAACCTAGCCTACCTTGTTTGGGAGAGAAACACGCTCCATTCCACTCTAGAACACAACATAGGTTTTCATGCTTATCCTTTTTGTGTGTTCTTCATCTTTTCGTAGGTACTATCATGCTTAGCTCTTAGTTTTCATGCTTATCTTTTTAAGAGCTTTTATTTAGGTTGTTGTTGGAACTCTCTTGAGTTATCATGCTTATCTTGTTTAGAGAGTTGGTTCGTTGCACTGAGTTGTGTGTCTTGCATGAGTAGGTAATTGAGATTGCTATTTAAGTATAGTAGTAACTTGCAATAGTTTTGAGGTATTGATTTGAGTAATGTTTGGACTATTGGTGCCAAGAGCTTGAGCCTATTAGTGATAGGTTTCGTATTTTGTGAAAAATCCGATTGTTCTTCAAAAACTAAAAATTAGTTGAGAACTCTAGCTACTAAATTGATCGCTAACCTCTGGAGGGGTTGGAATATATAGAGTACCCTCACGTTATCATGAGTCAAGGATGCGCAAGGATAACCAAATCCCCAAACACTCATCCTCTGGGTACTTGTCTCTTTGCGAATTTCCTAACTAGTTAGAGAGTTATCGATAATAAGTGTATGAGTTCTTTGGACTAATGTGAATATTCGATTGTTGGCATTTCCACCATCCATATTTTGCTAGCCTCTTCGTTACCGTGCATTGCCCTTTCTCACATTGAGAGTTGGTGCAAACTCCGCCGGTGCATCCAAACCCATGACATGATACGCTCTTTCATACATAAGCCTCTTTATATATTTCCTCAAAACAGCCACCATACCTACCTATTAAGGCATTTCCATAGCCTTTCTGAGATACATTGTCATACAACATCCACCATCTCATGACTTGATCTTCATGTCATACATGCTTTTGCTTGATCGTAGAGCCGCATGATAGTTGGGCCTTCCCCCAATTATTGCTACATTACGCGGTAGTATCATTGCATATCCGGCTACACTGGCGGAGGCATACATTTGCATACATCATGATAGTTTTCACTTGTGTTTATGTTGAGTACTTATTATAAAGTGTGATGATCTTCTTTTTATTCATGGAAAACATAGAGTGTTGCCCTTAAGTGAGGAAAAGATCCCGAAGAGGACAAACAAAAGACCCCAAAGAGGACAATGAGAGATAAAAAGAAAGAGCCAAAGAGGCCACAAAAAATAAAAAAATAAATAAAAAGAGAGAAGGGGGCAACACTACTATTCCTTTTGAAATATCCACACTCATACTCAATTGCTATATTTGTACTACATAGAGATTATCATTCATGCATAACTATGTGGGCACCCTTACACTATAAAACTTGGTTTGCATATTCCAATGATGAGCCTCCTCAAAGGAGCTCTAGGTATTCATGAGCAAACAAGTTGGATGCACCCCCACTAGTTCCATTGGAGAGCTTACTTTAGCTCGTATGTGCATCCGTTACATGGAAATCCCTACTCCTCACATCGTATCTATCATTTGGCTTTCTCTCACCTATGGTTGTCCTCATTGATGTGAGCCTTTCACACCTTTTTTGCCTTCCTTACCCATCATTATTCTCTTTGCCATCCTTAGTGCCAACATATCTTGCTTACACTCATCCATTGCATGAGTGCTCAAAGTCGAAAGGGAGAGGATCATTTTGACTTGTGCCTGACTAGTGGTCTGGGGATGAGTCAAAATAAGATTCCGAAGGAGACAAAGTGTGAAATTTTAGTAGATTGAGTTTGCAATTAAAAAAATATTTTATGATCTCAACCCATCTCCCACTTCTTGCACGCAAACACCATTTGGATACATTCGAGTCACGGACAGCGAGAGCTCTTGTACCTTTATGTTCTTACTTTGCTAATTTCAATACTAGATATAGACTCTTGCTTGTTATTATCTTGACTTGAACTGCATATCTTACTTGCTTTACTTTGAAGTTCTTATATGTGTGTTAGCATGTCACCAAAGAAATTATTGTGTTATCATTTAACTACTCCAGGACGGGCAGAAATTAAGCTTGGGGATGTTGATACATCCCAGACGTATCTATAATTTCTGCCTGTTCCATGATCTTTTGGGTGACATTGTAATATGTTTTGCTACACTTTTATATCATTTTAAACATATTTGGACTAACCTATTAACTCAGTGCACCCAATTTTGCAGGGGATTTTTCCCAATCTTCCGAAGCCCGAAAAATTCCAGTAAAAACATATAAAAAATCAGCAAAACAGAAGCTTCGAGATCACCGAAGATGGGCCTGAGGGGGGCAGGGGCTGCCCAGGCGACCTCCTGGCGCGACCAGGCCCTAGGTCGTGCCAGGAGGACGCCTGGGCAGGCCCCACCTCCTCCGGTGCCCTCCTTTGGCCTATATTTAGTCCTCCGAGAGGAAACCCTTCCACAACTTCGAGAATCGCTAATTTCTAAATCGTTTCGCCGCAGCAGCGCTTCCGAGATCAGGAGCGTTAGAAGACCTCTTCCCGACACCCTGCCGGAGGGAAGATTGACCTCCGGGAGCTTCTCCAGCGGCATGGACGCTTCCCAGACGTGCCGTAAGTAGTCCTCGTTGGACCATGAGTCCATGACCAGTAGCTATGTGATGTCTTCTCTCCAATCTTGTGCTTCAATGGTTAGTCCTTGTGAGCTGCCCTACATGATCAAGGCATCTATGTAATTCTCTTGTTATTGCTATGCTCGGTTTGTTAGGATCCGATGCATTATGAGATTAGGTTGAGATTGTTATGAGTTATATATTTGATTATCCTTTTTATATTATGTTCCTTAGTGATTCATGCATGTTCTCCGTTGCTATTTGTTGCTTTGGCCGAGTAGTAGATTGTAACTCCAAGAGGGAGCGTTATGCATGATTGTGGGTTCATGCCCCTCGATATCTAGCTTGAGTGACAGAAACATGAGACTAGGGGATGTGATGTTGCCACCAGGGAGAAAACAACAGTGCTTGTGACCACGGTTGCAAGGATTGTTTACCTTACGCATAGTTCGTTAATGCAGTTGTCCCTTGCTTTGAGTTACACTTTGGGTGGGGCTCGTAACTTAATATCGGCGAGATGTTCTGGATATATATCTCAAGGTGGATGATTAGTAAGTAGATGCTGATGAATAAATGGTCTACTTGTCTTGGCGTACTGCCCATTACTATTGAACCTCTAAATATCAAGTAGCATGATTAGCATTGCGGTGCGTTCATAATTCTGTCAATTGCTCAACTGTGATTTGTTTACACAAGCATAGTTGTTTATATTCTTTTGGGAGAGACACATCACTAGTGAACATCATGTGACTCCGGTCGATATCACCATCACTGTTTACACCTCCATCATTTACATCTTTCATTTACTTTTCCGTTGCAATCACTATTACCTTTCCCGCTTGTGTTTTGATCCTTTGCAAACTCCAAGGCCGGAGAGATTGACAACCTCTCTGTACTTGTCGGGAGCAAAGTTATTTGTTGTGTGTACAGGTCCACGTCTTCTGCTAGCATCAGGGTGGAAGGCACCTACATTTTGAGCCTAGGAGTCCTCCTGGTTCGGTAAACCTTACAGTCTCCGAGTAAGGGAAAACTTGCTGCTGTCTACATCTCGACCTTCCACTTGGGGTAACCAATGGGGTGCGAGAAGTATATACGTTATCTTCTCATCAATGTGCTCTAAGAAAGTCCTATAAAACGTCTTTCTCTATCTCTATACATCTTGATGCCTAATATGTAAGCAACTTCTCCCAAGTCCTTCATTGAAAAATTATTAGTCAAGTAATCCTTTACACACACCAAAACTTCTATATTGTTTCCAATCATTAATATGTCATCCACATATAATATTAGAAACACTATAGAGCTCCCACTTACTTTCTTGTAAATACAAGCTTCTCCATAAACTTGTATAAACCCAAACGCCTTGATCATGTCATCAACACTCTGATTCCAACTCTGAGATGCTTGCACCAGTCCATAAATGGATTGCTAGAGCTTGCATACTGTGTCATCATTCTCTGGATCGGCAAAACCTTCCGGTTGCATCATATACAACTCTTCCTTAAGGAAACCGTTTAAGGAACATTGTTTTGACATACATCTGCCAGATTTCATAATAGAAAAATGCAGCTATTGCTAACATGATTCTGACGGACTTAAGCATCACTACGGGTGAGAAAGTCTCATCATAGTCAACTCCTTGAACTTGCGAAATCCCCTTTTCCACGAGTCGAGCTTTATGGACGGTGATATGGTTGTTGTCGTCCGTGTTCTTCTTAAAGATCCATTTATTCCGAATGGCCTTTTGCCCTTCAAGTTATATTTCCAAAGTCCACTCTTTGTTTTCATACATGGATCCTATCTCGGATTTCATGGCATGTAACCATTTGTTGGAATTCGGGCCCACCATCACTTCTCCATAGATCGTAGGTTCATTTTTGTCCAACAACATGACTGTTAAGACAGGCTTACCGTACCAGCGAGGAGCAGTACGTGCCCTTGTTGACCTACGAGGTTTTACAACAACTTGATCCAAAGATTCATGATCATCATCATTGACTTCCTCTTTAACTGGTGTATGCTCCAAGGAAACATCTTTCTGCACTGCACTACTCTCTGGTTGAAGTAAAGGTTCTACTACCTCATCATGTTCTATCTTCATCCCACTCAATTATTTCAAGAGAAACTCTTTCTCAAAAAAAGTTCCGTTTTTAGCGACAAATACTTTGCCTTCGGATCTGAGATGGAAGGTATACCCAACTGTCTCTTTCGGGTATCTATGAAGATGCATTTCTCCGCTTTGGGTTCCTGCTTTTCAGGATGAAGCATTTGGACATAAGCATCACATCCCCAAACTTTAAGAAACAACAACTTTGGTTTCTTGCCAAATCATAGTTCATATGGCGTCGTCTCAATGGAATTTGTTGGTGCCCTATTTAAAGTGAATGCAGCTGTCTCTAATGCATAACCCCAAAACAATAGTGGCAAATCGTCAAGAGACATCATAGAGCGCACCATATCTAATAAGGTTCGATTACAACATTCGAACACACCATTACACTATGATGTTCCAGGCAGTGTCAACCGTGAAACAATTCCACATAGTCTTAGGTTAGTGCCAAACTCATAACTCAAATATTATCCTCCTCGAACAGACTGTAGGAATTTGATCTTCTTGTTATGATGATTCTCCACTTCACTTTTAAATTGCATGAAATTTTCAAACGTTCCATACTTGTGTTCCATTAAGTAAATATAACCATATCTACTTAAGTCATCAGTGAAGGTGAGAAAATAACGATATCCATCGCGCGCCTCAATGCTCATTGGACCGCACACACCAGTATGTATGATTTCCAATAAGTCACTTACTCGCTCCATTGTTATAGAGAACAGAGTTTTGGTCATCTTGCCCATGAGGCATGGTGCACATGTGTCAAGTGATTGAAAATCAAGTGAGTCCAAAAGTCCATCAGCATGGAGTTTCTTCATTCGTTTTACACCAATATGACCTAAGCGACAGTGCTGCAATAAAGTGGTACTATCATTATCAACTCTACAACTTTTGGTATCAATGTTATGAACATGTGTGTCATCACTATCGAGATTCAATAAGAACAAACCCCTCACATTGGGTGCATGACCATAAAAGATATTACTCATATAAATTGAACAACCATTATTCTTTGATTTAAATGAGAATCCGTCTCGCATTAAACAAGATCCAGATACAATGTTCATGCTCAACGTAGGCACTAAATAACAATTATTCATGTTCATCACTAATCCTGATCGTAATTGAAGTGAGAGCGTGCCGACGGCTATCACATCAATCTTGGAACTATTTCCCACACGCATCGTCACTTCCTCCTTCGCCAACCTATTTCTATTCCGTAGTTCCTTCTTTGAGTTGCAAATGTGAGCCACCGAACCGGTATCAAATACCTAGGTACTACAACAATAGTTGGTGAGATATACATCAATAACATGTATATCATATATACCTTGTTTGGTCTTGGACACCTTCTTGTTGGCCAGATACATGGGACAGTTTCGCTTCCAGTGACTAGTCCCCTTGCAATAAAAGCACTCAGTTTCTGGCCATGGTACAACCTTGGGTTTCTTCACGGGAGGGGCTTCTGCTTTGCCAATCTTCTTGGAGTTACCCTTCTTTCCCTAGTCATTTTTCTTGAAACTAGTGGTTTTATTGACCATCAACACTAGATGTTCTTTCTGAATTTCTGCGGCGACTTTCAGCATCACAAACAGCTCGTCGACTGATTTATTCATTCCTTGCATGTTATAGTTCAACACAAAGCCTTTATAGCTAGGTGGCTGTGATTGAAGAACTTTGTCAGTGATTGCCTCTAGCGGGAGAAAAATTCCCAATTCAACCAGACGGTTGAATACCCAAACATTGTGAGTATGTGTTCACTGGCAGACCCGTTCTCCTCCATTTTATAAGCATACGAACTTATCAGAGGTCTCATACCTCTCGATCCGGGTATTCTTTTGAAAAATGAACTTCAACTCCGGGAACATCTCATATGCTCCATGACGTTCAAAACGTCTTTGCAGTCCCGGTTCCAAGGAATACAAAATTGCACATTGAACTATCAAGTAGTCATCCAGACGCGACTTCGAGACTTTCATAATGTCTTCAGTTGTCGGGAACGGGAACACATCACCAAGCGGTGCATCAAGGACATCAACCTTTTGGGAAACCGTGAGGACAATCCTCAGATTATGGTCCCAGTCTACAAATTTACGTCCATCATCTTTCAGCTTAGCTTTCTCTAGGAACGCATTAAAATTCACGGGTGCTACTGTGCGAGCCATTGATCTACAATATAAATTTGCAAAGATAACTTAGACTATTATTCAAGATAATGAGTTTAGTTAATCATATTACTAAAAAATCCCACTCAAATTGACACCCCTCTAGTCATTCTAGTGATACATGATCCAAATCCACCAACCCAAGTTTGATCAACACGTGAGATAAGCTGGTTTCATTGGTGAACATCTTCATGTTTGACCTTTTGGTCTCTTGTATTCTAAGGCCGTGTCTATACATGATAGGCTTGTCAAGTTTAACCCGAGTGTTCCGCATGTGCAAAACTGTCTTGCACCTGTTGTATGTGAAAGTAGAGTCTATCACACCGGATCATCACGTGGTGTGTCAAAACGACGAACTTTCGCAACGGTGCACACTCGGGGAGAACACAATTTTATCTTGAAATTTTAGTGTGGGATCACCTTATAATGGTACGGTCGTCCTAAGCAAAACAAGGTGCATAAAAAGGATTAACATTACATGCAAATCATAAGTGACATGACATGGCCATGAGCTTGTGCTTTTGATCTCCATATCCAAAGCACCGGCACGATCTCCATCGTCACCAGCACAACACCATGATCTCCATCATCATGATATCCATCATTGTGTTGCCATCAAGGTTGTCGCGCCAGCCCTGCTTGTAATAATATTGCTACCGGATTAGCGATAAAAGAAAGCATTACATAGCACTTAATGATTGACACGCAGGTCATACATTTATTAAAGACAATCCTATGGCTCCTGCCAGTTTCTGTAGCATTAACATGCAAGTAGATATTAACTGTTACAACATGAGCATCACATACATCAAATATATGTCATCATGTCTTTGTCCATATCATATCACAACATACCCTGCAAAAACAAGTTAGACGTCCTCTAATTTGTTGTTGCATGTTTTACGTGGCTGCTATGGGTATCTAGTAAGAATGCTTCTTACCTATGCAAAACCACAACGGTGATACGCAAGATATTATTTAACCTTCTACAAGGACGGCTTGTGTCGAATCTAGTTCAACTAAAGTGGGAGAGACAGACACCCGTGAGCCATCTTTATGCAACAAGATGCATGTCTGTTGATGCAACCGGTCTCTCGTACATGGAAGAGTAAGGTTGGTCCGGGCTGCTTCATCCCACAATACTGCTGAATCAAGAAAAGACTAAGGAGGGAGGCAAACTGAATATCAAGACCCACAAACTCCTTTGTGTTCTACTCGTGATGTTGTCTGTGCATAGACCTAGCTCATGATGCCACTTTGGGGAACGTTGCATGGGAAACAAAAAATTTCCTACACACATACAAGATCTACCCATGGTGATGAGAATGTACGAGAGGGGAGATCGGATCCACATACCCTTGTAGATCGCTAAGCGGGAAGCGTTACGAGACGCGATTGATGTAGTCGAACGTCTTCGTGATCCAAATCGCAAGCCATCCCGTGATCCAATAACAATCTAGTACCAAACGGACGACACCTCCGCGTTCAGCACACATACAACTCGATGATGATTTCCTCCTCCTTGATCCAACAAGCGAGGGCGGAGAGGTAGATGAGTTCTCTGGCAGCACAACAACATGGTGGCGGTGGTGGTGAACTAATTTGGCAGGGCTTCGCCGAGCTCTACCGAACTAATCTAGAGGAGGGAGACGATCTAGAGAGGAAAGGGCGACACTTGGCTTTTTAGGTGGTGGATGCCCTCAAAACCTCCACTATATATAGGAGGAAGGGATGGAGGAGGCGCCCTAGGTTTCCCCTAGGGCCTTTGGCCGCCAGCCAAGGAGGTGGAGTCCACCTCCTACCCTCCACTTTTCCTCTTTGGCGCATGGGCCCCTTATGGGGTCGGCTGCCCAGCCCACTAGGGGCTGGTGCGTCACCTCTTGGTCCCGTGTGCCCCACGGGGTGGGTGGGCCCCTCCCGGTGGACCCCCAGAACCAATTCGTCACTCCCGGTACACTACCGGAAATACCCGAAACCTTTCCGGAACCCAAACACCACTTTACCATATATGAATCTTTACCTCTGGCCATTCTGGAGCTCCTCATGATGTCCAGGATCTCATCCGGGACTCCAAACAACTTTCGGTCACCAACACACATAACTCAGTAATATCAAAACGTCACCGAACCTTAATTGTGCAGACCCTGCGGGTTCAAAAATTATGCAGACATGGCCGAGACACTCTTCGGTCAATAACCAGTAGTGGGACCTAGATGCCCATATTGATTCCTACATATTCTGCGAAGATCTTTCTCGGCTGAATCTCTACGTCAAGGACTCAGTTAATCTCGTATGTTGTTACCTTTGTCCATCAGTATGTTACATGCCCGAGATTCAGTCGTCCGTATCTGCATATCTAGTTCAATCTCATTACTGACAAGTCTCTTTTAATACAAGATCCCATGACTAACTCCTTAGTCACATTGCTTCCATGCTTCTTTTGATGTTGTATTACCGAGTGGGTCCTAGAGATACCTCTCCGTCATACGGAGTGATAAATCCCAGTCTCGATCCACGCAAACCCAATAGACACCCTCGGAGATACTTGTAGACCACCTTTATAGTCACCCAGTTACGTTGTGACGTTTGATAAAAACAAGGCATTCCTCCGTGTCCAAGAGTTGCATGATCTCATCCTCATAGGAACAGATACTTGACATGCAGAAACCAAAAGCAATATACTAAAACGATCATTTGCTACGTTCATAGTTTGGCTTTGTCCATCACATCATTCTCCTAATGATGTGATCCCGTTATCAAATGAGACCTCGTGTCCATGGCCAGTAAACCTTGACCATCTTTGAACAACGAGCTAGTCCTCCAGAGGCTCACTAGGGATAGTGTGTTGTCTATGTATCCACACATGTATTTGAGTTTCTAATCAATAATATTCTAGCATGGATAACAAACGATTATCATGAACAAGGAAATATAATAATATCCACTTTATTATTGCCTCTAGGGCATATTTCCAACAATATGTTGGGCACGACTTAGTCATATAGCACAAATATGTCATGTTATTTTTTATGTTCACTTGGAGAGAAGGCACAAACATTATTAATAGCGAACAAAGTGATTTTGGAACAAAAAGATGTCACGTTACCAACGCAAACGAGTGTATTATTGATAAATCATGGATGTTCTAATGACCATTTACGTGCTGCCATGCATCGCACTCTGTATTAGCTAGGAGGTAGCCTATGCAGACCGAGGGTAATGTTTCTTTTGTTAGTAAGCCAACCCAAACTTTGGTGCGAAGGATTTTTTCATTGTGTGATCGAAAACGGTTATGTATGATGACCCATATGCTTACTACATACATTGAGTTTAGATTGGCATCCGTTGTATTGGGTGAATTGCCATTTGTCAAATTGGAAATAGTGGCATTTGTCGATCTAGTAAACTTGGCTTTTATCAACACTGTAGCACCGACAATTGTCAAATTTTGCAGGAACAAAATCACAATTATGGTGCAATTTTGCAACTGAAATTAAGTAAACATGGATTCCATTCATACATGATGTTGTGGTCTTTGTATAGAAGAGTTCAACTTGACGCTGATCCGAACAAACTTTTCCCCAATTGTTGCCAACCACGTACTAAAATAGCTAGTTCAAATATATATACTACCTAATTTAAAGTACGTGGTACAGTTCAACCATATCTATAATTAGATGAAATGAACAAAATAGCGCCTAATAGTAATATGGAGGGGCTTTATACTACTTACAACGGCCTCTCCTCTGCCGAGCGCGTTCAGTAAGAGGCGGAAGAGGAGGAGCCTACCGACGAGCTGGAGAAATTGAATCCGTCGCCTACCAGTGCCACCCTCCGCCGCTCCTGTCACGCCTCCTCGAAGTGACAGTACTCAGTGTAGATCTCCTCATTCTATGCCACCACTGCGTCGTCCGTTGCGGCCACAGTGGTGGTGAGCCTCATTGCATGCTCGACCTGGCCCTCCCCCTCGTCGTGTAGGAAGTTGATGTAGCGTGTAAGTCCGTTAATGCAAAAGCCGAGCGGTTGGGCATTACCGGCGGCCTACTCCTACTTCCTTCGGTCCACGATGGTGGAGCGGTGATATTTCCAGTGGCTGATGGTGGGATGGTGGCCAAAGAGGACAAATGTGTGCGCGCAATAGGCCGACCGACGAAGAGGGTGGCAGTCACGGTGGTCGCCATCGGCAACTTCCTTCGTGCAACGGTGGCGAAGCATGTGGTGGGTGCCGTGTGAACACCCAACAAGGACACTATGCTCACTAAACACTTCGGGGAGTCAGCCGCCGACACGGTGCAGCTTGCCAGTTGGAGCCGTCCTCTAGCGGAGTGAAGAGCAACGACGGCGGACGGGTGCCATTGTCGATTGGGGGAGAAGCAAATTAGAGATGCTACGGGGAGAGAGGGGATGAATACGGTGTGTAGTCACTGTCTGTGAGGATTTATAAAGCAGGCGGGCAAGCATTGGGGCATTGTGGTATTTTCGCGAGCCGGATGGGAAGCTTGCGCGGGAACCTACGCAGTTGCGCGGAACGAGAAGGCCGGAAAAACGGCTGCACGTCCCCAAAGCATGCACTAGAATCCTTGGGTGGCAACATGGTGACAAGACGGGACAAAGGAGGGATAAATGACAAGTACACAAACAGTTGATAATAAAAAAATGTTTGTGTTTTATTACATTGAAAATAGATGTTTTGTACACACCGTCACGAACTGCTCTACGCACGAGGCGGCCGGTTGAGGCGGCTGCGGCGCGCTGTGTTCGTGTGCATGCGCGCGTGCTATGCCAACATCCCTCCACATTTGGGGTGCCATATGCATGCGGTTGCGCCACACCTGGCGCGACCCTGCAGTTATATGTGTGCCACCATGCAGTTAAGTGTTGCAAAAACTACCATGTGGACGTGCCCAAATTCTAGGCCGTCCGGCGCCCACCCATTTTCCCACGGCCATTTACCTTCATCTATTCCACCTTTTGATCATGGCACAGAACGCAAGAAGCACACCCACAATGAAAAATAATAGAGTGAGGATGCACATCTCTTCATCGCTTCAACCTTCCCGCATGGATTGTAATAGCCGAGAAGCGATGCTCCACAAGATTCCCCTTTTATTCCGTTGCCGCCGTGTGATTTATTTGGTTGTCGCATTCAAAATGACATCACGCAAATCATTCGCATTGCATCGGCACTCCGTTGTCGTCATTTTTTCAAAACTTGCATCCGTTATTATTTCCGGTTCTCTCTGCTTTTGTCGTTGACCGTTCCGAGACCAACCACACACGCATGCGCCCGCGACATTGTTAAATTATTGTTTTTAAAAGTGTGTATAAAACATTCTCGGATGGGGTTTAAAATTGGCGTGCATTCTTAATATTGTGCAGGTAGGCCGTCTGTAAAATTTCATCGCAATCAGAGTTCGTTTGATATACGAACTTTTAAATGTATAGCGACACTATAGGAGGGTTAATTGCCGGACATTTCGGTATTTAAATTTCATGTCTCGGGCTGCAAAACCTCCCTATCGTCTTGGCCCAACCCCATCTACACAGCCCACTAAGCCTACCCCAACCCCCTCAGTTTCCCGACTGTCCGATCGAGATCAAACAATCTGAAAACAGACTAAATCAGCTAACCCTAGCCTCCCTTACTATAAATAGATGACCTCTCCTACCTAATTTAGTCTCCTCCCACCCCAACTTCGTTTTCCGCACCAACCCCTTCCCCCATAGCCACTTGGCACGTCGCCGCCACCCGCCGACCACCTGAGCCACCACCCGCAGCCACCCTAGCACCGCCACTTGTCCCAACCGCGCCACCTCTGTCCTTCCATCGCGGTAGGCCCGCTCGGGCCCGGGGCAATCCCGTCCGAGCCCATCGAGTCCTTGACAGGCCGAGCGCAGCCATAATACATCCATTTCGCATCATGTTTTCATGTTGATATTTATCGCTTCTTGGGCTGTTATTTCACTTCATGGTACAATACTTGTGCCTTTTCTCTCTTATTTTGCAAGGTTTACATGAAGAGGGAGAATGCCGGCAGCTGGAATTCTAGCCTGAAAGTGGAGCAAGTTTGAGATACCTAACCTGCGCAACTCCAAACGCCGTAATAATCAACGATGATTTTTTCTGGATTTATAGAAAATACTGGGCCGAAAAAGTACCACGGGAGCACAACCAGGGGGCCACAAGCCTGGTAGGCGCGGCCACCCCCCTGGCCGCGCCAAGGGGGCTTGTGGGCTCCCTGCTGGCCCACTGGCCCCCCTCTTCTGCTATATGAAGGGGTTTCGTCCGGAAAAAATCGAGAGGAGGCTTTTTCATGGATTCGCCGCCGCCACGAGGCGGAACTTGAGCAGAACCAATCTTAGAGCTCCGGCAGGACGATCCTGCCGGGGAAACTGTCCCTCCCGGAGGGGGAAATCGTCGCCATCGTCATCACGAACACTCCTCTCATCGGTGGGGACTCATCACACTAGTGGAAAACGGGCCTTTGGCCTGGACCCTTTAGTCCTGGCCTCCATGTGGGCCGGGACTAAAGGCCCGGCCACGTCGCCCCAAAATCCCAATGCCGCCCACGAGGCTTTGGTCCCGGCCCGTAAGGAGCTTTTAGTCCCGGTTTGTGTCTCAAACTGGGACTAAAGGGCTATGCGGTGTGCAGCCCGCATGTGCGCCACCTTTAGTCCCGGTTTGTGTCTCAAACCGGGACTAAAGTCCTCTGCGTGTATATATTGGCCACAGCCCCCCTCTCCCCTCTTCCTTGCATTTTTCTTGGATGGAAGAGTGTGGGTGTGTGCTAGCTCTCCATTTTTCTTGGATGCAATAGAGGTGTTTGTTGAAATGTGTGTTAGAGCGATGCCGCTTCAGTTCACCGAACACAACTACGATATGAGATGCCCGAGCCACGCTTAAACCTCTTCCTCTTTATTTCTACTTATTCTAAAAGGTTAGCAACTATATTTCCTCGTTTAGACCGTGCGGTACTAATTTTTAGGATCGTGATTGTATTTGATATACTCTCGTATAACGCAGATGAGCCATCCATGGATGTACGGTGATCGACGCACAACCGCTTACAGAGAAGGCGTGCATTCTTTTCGAGATGCGGCCGATGCGAACAAGCATGGTGGTGGCTATATGTTTTGTCCATGTGTTGAATGTCGGAATGAGAAGGATTACACTTCCTCAAGAGTCATTCAGAGCCACCTGCTTCGGTCTGGTTTTATGTTGGGCTATAATGTTTGGACCAAGCACGGAGAAAGAGGGGTTATGATGGAAGACGACGATGAAGAAGAAGAGAACGATGATGACAACTACCGATCTATGTTCCCTGAGTCTGCTGATACCGCAATGGAAAACAATGAAGAAGAAGATCAAGATGAAGAACGGGAACCAGATGAGCCCGCTGATGATCTTGGCCGGGTCATTTCTGATGCACGGCGAGGTTGCGACACAGAAAAGGAGAGGTTGCAGTTCGAGCAGATGTTACAGGACCACAACAAATTGTTGTACCCAACTTGTGAAGATGGCTATAAGAAGCTGGGTAGCACACTTGAATTGCTGAAGTGGAAGGCAGAGAACGGTGTGACTAACTCGTCATTCGAAAAGTTGCTGGTACTGATGAAGAAGATGCTTCCAAGAAAGAACGAATTGCCCGCCAGCACGTACGAAGCAAAGAAGCTTGTCTGCCCTCTAGGACTAGACGTGCAGAAGATACATGCATGCCCTAATGACTGCATCCTCTACCGCGGTGAGAAGTACGAGAATATGGATAAATGCCCGGTATGCACTGCATTGCGGTATAAGATCAGAAAAGATGACCCTGGTGATATTGAGGGCAAGCCACCCAGGAAGAGGGTTCCTGCCAAGGTGATGTGGTATGCTCCTATAATACCACGGTTGAAACGTCTGTTCAGAAATAAAGATCATGCAAAGTTGTTGCGATGGCACATGGAAGATCGTATGAAAGACGATAAGTTGAGGCACCCCGCTGATGGTCGGCAGTGGAGAAAAATCAAGAGAGAGTTCCCGAGATTTGCAGGTGACCCAAGTAACTTATGGTTTGGTCTGAGTACAGATGGCATGAATCCTTTTGGGGAGCAGAGTTGCAGTCACAGCACCTGGCCCGTTACTCTATGTATCTACAACCTTCCTCCTTGGTTGTGCATGAAGCGGAAGTTCATTATGATGCCAGTGCTTATCCAAGGTCCAAAGCAACCCGGCAACGATATTGATGTGTACCTAAGGCCATTAGTTGATGAACTTTTACAGCTGTGGGCCGAACCAGGTGTACGTGTGTGGGACGAGCACAAACAAGAGGAATTTGACCTTCGAGCGTTGCTTTTCATAACCATCAATGATTGGCCTGCTCTTAGTAACATTTCAGGACAGTCAAACAAGGGATACAATGCATGCACGCACTGTTTGGATCAGACAGAAAGTATATATCTGGACAAATGAAGGAAGAATGTGTACCCGTACAATCGTCATTTTCTTCCGCCCAAGCATCCCTTAAAGAAAAAAGGCAAGCATTTCAATGCCAAGGCAAAACCCCGAGGGAAGCCTATCATCCGTACTGCTGCTGAAGTATTTGATATGGTCAAAGATTTAAAAGTAATATTTGGAAAGGGTCCTGACAGCCAACCTATTCCTAACGGCTGCGATAAGCGCGTACCCATGTGGAAGAAGAAATCTATATTTTGGGAGCTACCCTACTGGGAAGTCCATGAGGTCCACTCGGCAATCGACGTGATGCACCTGATGAAGAATCTCTGCGTGAATATTCTAGGCTTCTTGGGCTTGTATGGGAAGTCAAAAGATACACCAGAAGCCCGGGAGGACCAGGACCGTCATAAAAGAAGAGATGGCATGCATCCAGGGCAGTTTCAAGGGCGTGCCAGCTACGCTCTTACTAAGGAAGAGAAGGAAATCTTCTTTGAAGTCCTTTTCAGTATCAAGGTCCCGACTGGCTTCTCGTCGAATATAAAGGGAATCGTAAATATGAAAGACAAAAAATTCCAAAACCTAAAGTCTCATGATTGCCACGTGCTTATGACGCAATTGCTTCCGGTTGCATTGAGGGGAATTGTACCGGAAAATGTTCGCCTGGCAATTGTGAAGGTATGTGCATTCCTCAATGCAATTTCTCAGAAGGTAATCGATCGAGAAAGTCTATCAGGGTTACAGATTGATGTGGTCCAATGTCTGGCCAGCTTTGAGTTTTTGTTCCCGCCATCCTTCTTCAATATAATGACACACCTCCTAGTTCACCTAGTCGAAGAGATTAGAATTCTCGGTCCTGTGTTTCTACACAATATGTTCCCCTTCGAGAGGTTCATGGGAGTCTTAAAGAAATATGTTCGTAACCGTGCTAGGCCAGAAGGAAGCCTCTCCAAGGGCTATGGAACAGAGAAGGTCATTGAGTTTTGTGTGGACTTTCTTCCTGACCTTAAGACGATTGGTGTTCCTGAATCTCGGTATGAGGGTAGGCTGAAAGGAAAAGGCACACTAGGAAGGAAAGCAAAATTATGTATGGACGGGCATTCTTTCTCTCAAGCACACTACACAGTTCTACACAATTCCACCGTGGTGGCTCCGTATATCGTGAGACACAAGAATATTCTACGCTTCGAAAACCCGGGGAAGGCTGACTCTTGGATTAAAGGGGAACACGAGAAGACTTTCGGCAGTCGGTTGGAGACACATCTTATGAATGACGACACTGTTGGAGATCAGCTGTACTGTTTGGCCAGGCCACCATCTTCGACTATATGTACTTTCCAAGGGTATGAGATAAATGGGAATACATTTTACACGGTTGCCCAAGATAAAAAGAGCACCAACCAAAATAGTGGTGTCCGCTTTGATGCAACAGACGAGAATGGGCACTGTTTGGAAACATATTACGGGTACATAGAGGAGATATGGGAACTTGACTATGGACCTACTTTTAAGATCCCTTTGTTTCGGTGCAAATGGGTGAAGCTGACAGGAGGCGGGGTAGTTGTAGACCAAAAGTACGGCATGACAACAGTGGATCTCAACAATCTTGCGTACAAGGACGAACCATTTGTCCTAGCCAATGATGTCGCTCAGGTTTTCTATGTGAAGGACATGTCTACAAAAACGAGAAAAAGAAATCAGCAAAAGAAGATATCGTCCGATGAGCCAAAACGCCACATAGTTCTTTCAGGGAAAAGAAACATCGTGGGAGTAGATGACAAGACACACATGTCAGTAGATTATAATAAGTTCCATGAAATTCCGCCCTTCAAAGTGAAAACTGACCCAAGCATCCTACTGAATGATGAAGATTCTGCATGGCTACGACCCAGAAGAAAACAGAAATAATAGATAGGAATATTGGTGCAATAATGTAATAATGTATTAAACCTTTTATGTAATGAATGTATGGAATGTACTAAACCTTTTAGTTTTGAATTATTTATTCAATTTCAAACACTTTTCGTTATCATAGTTTCGTCAAATTCTCAAATATGCAAATAGAATTTTAATAAACATAGTTTTAATTGAAAATAACAAAATAGTTAATAGTTTGGATAGTCAAAATAATTAATTTTGAAAATAGAAAGTAGTTTTGAATTATTTATTCAATTTCAAACACTTTTCATTTTCACAGTTTTGTCAAATTCTCAAATATGCAAACAGATAACTATTTATATTCTCAAATATGCAAAAACAAATAAAATAAGAAAACAAAAAATAGGCCTTTAGTCCCGGCCCGTACCACAGACCGGGACTAAAGGACCGAAGCAACCCTGCGACGACATTGATGTGTACCTAAGGCCATTAGTTGATGAACTTTTGCAGTTGTGGGCCCACCAGGTGTACGTGTGTGGGATGAGCACAAAGAACAAGAATTTGACCTATGAGCATTGTTGTTCGTAACCATGAATGATTGGCCTGCTCTTAGTAACATTTTAGGACAATCAAACAAGGGATACAATGCATGCACGCACTATTTAGATAAGACTAAAGGTACATATTTGGGAAAATCTAAGAAGGTTGTCTACCTGGTGTGTCATCAATTTCTTCCGACCAATCATACCGTAAGAAAGAAAGGCAAGCATTTCAACGATGAGGCAGATCAACGGAAGAAGCCTAACCTCCCTACTTGTGATGAGTTATTGGCTATGGTCAAGGATTTGGATCAAATAGTAATCTTTGGAAAGGGTCCTCGCGGTCAATCTGTTCCGAAAGACGACGTTACCGTACACGTGCCCATGTGGAAAAAGAAATCTTTCTTTTGGAAGCTAGGCTATTGGAAACACCTAGAGGTCCGGTCTTCAATCGACGTGATGCACGTGATGAAGAATCTTTGCGTGAACCTGCTAGGTTTCCTAGGAGTGTATGGAAAGACAAAAGATACAACAGAAGCACGGGAGGAGCACCAACGTATGAAAGACCCATACGACAAGAAGGCTGATAAAGTGCGTCAATACTTAAGCAGCTACGCTCTTACCAAAGCAGAGAAGGAAATCTTTTTTGAATGCCTGAGCAGTATGAAGGTCCCCGCTGGCTTCTCGTCTAATATAAAGGGAATAATAAATATGGCAGAGAAAAAATTCCAGAACCTGAAGTCTCATGATTGCCACGTGATTATGATGCAGTTGCTTCTGGTTGCATTGAGCGGCTTCTATCGGAAAATGTTCGATTACCCATTGTGAAGCTATGTGCATTCCTCAATGCAATATCTCACAAGGTAATCGGTCGAGAACTTTATGTGATGTATTAAACTTTATGTGATGTGTACTACGAAGTGCATCCAGTTTTTGCCATAACCCTCTCAACTTTTTAGCACATGCTATGTGTGTAAAATGATGATTCCATGCCGGGTTTCAACATTTTCAGAGTTCATTCGTAGTGCTTTTCAATTTCAGGGTCAACTAGCTCAACAAAAATAAGTAAATAAACGAAAAATACCAAATGAAGTAAGAAATTATTGAAAATTTGTGATGTGCCTTTGAGTGGTGCATTTTGAACACACAAAAAGTATTTAGTTTAAGTAAGTTCTAAAAAATGAAATCCCTTTGTAAGAGATGAGTTCTCGTTCGAAACCCTGATACTTCGAGAGAGATTGTCCGTTTTGTACACGAAGTGCATCCAGTTTTTGTCGTAGCCCTCTCAACTTTTTAACACATGCTATGTGGGTGAAATGATGATAGCATGCCAATTTTCAACATTTTCAGAGTACATTTGTAGTGCTTTTCAATTGTAGGGTCAACTAGCCCAAACAAACAAAAGTAAATGCACGAAAAATACCAAATTAAGTCAGAAATTGTTGAAAATTTGTGATGTGCCTTTGAATGGTGCATTTTAAACACACAAAAAGTATGGAGTTCAAATAAGTTCAAAAAAATGAAATCCCTTTGTAACAGATGAGTTCTCGTTCGAAACGCTGATACATCAAGAGAGATTGTCCGTTTTGTACACGAAGTGTATCCAGTTTTTGCCGTAACCCTCTCAACTTCTTAGCACATGCTATGTGCATGAAATGATGATACCATGCCAACTTTCAACACATAGTTCATTTGTAGTGCTTTTCAATTTTAGGGTCAACTAGCTCAAAAAAAAGTAAATGCACGAAAAATACCAAATGAAGTCAGAAATTGTTGAAATTTTGTGATGTGCGTTTGAATGGTGCATTTTGAACACACAAAAAGTATGGAGTTCAAATAAGTTCAAAAAAATGAAATCCCTTTGTAACAGATGAGTTCTTGTTCGAAACCATGATACTTCGAGAGATATTATCTGTTTTGTACACGAAGTGTATCCAATTTTTGCCGTAACCCTCTCAACCTTTTAGCACATGCTATGTGGGTGAAATGATGATACCATGCCAACTTTCAACATTTTCAGAGTTCATTTGTAGTGTTTTTCCATTTCAGGGTCAACTAGCTCAAAAAAATAAGTAAATGCACGAAAAATATCAAATGAAGTCAGAAATTTCATAAAGTTTTTTTGTTAAAATATCTAATAGAAAACAAAAAAGAGTCAACTAAAAAGAATCAACTAAAACATTAACTAAAATGAATGAATTAAGAATAATTTACTAAAATTTTCAAAGTGCTTATTTGTTAGAAAGAATCAAGTAAAACATTAACTAAAAAGAAACAAAAAAAGATCAACTCAATAGAAAACTAAAATAGAAGAGAAAAAATATTGAATAGCAAAGAATTAAAGTAAAAAAAGAAATGCCGCCTATTGGGCCATCACGACCTGCATACGAATAGAAACCCTACCCGAGAGGTGGGCCAGGATGAAGGCCCGCGGGCCCAATAGGCCCAACAGGCAGCAAGATGAGAGTTAGGCCCACAGGCCTTCAATAGAGAGAAGCTCAATTGAGCAAGGCGCGACAGTGCTTATAAAGCACTGCCAGCGCCCCTCGCTAGGCGAGGTGGGACTAAAGGTTGCCCTGCGTCACCCCGGAGCCAACTAGGTCTTTAGTCCCGGTTCGGGGCTCGAACCGGGACTAAAGACCACCTTCAGTCCCGGGTGGAGCCACGACCCGGGACTAAAGCCCCTCGTTTCCCGTCTCCTTGCCTGCCGAAAAGGGGTCTTTAGCCCCGGGTCGTGGCTAGACCCGGGACTAAAGGGTGTCTTTTGTCCCGGTTCGAGCCCCGACCCGGGACTAAAGCCCCTCGTTTCCCGCCTCCTCGCCTGCCGAAAAGGGGTCTTTAGCCCCGGGTCGTGGCTAGACCCGGGACTAAACGGTGTCTTTAGTCCCGGTTCGAGCCCCGACCCGGGACTAAAGCTCCACCTATATAAGCGGGAGTTGGAAATTTCCAACCCAAATCGCCATTTCAATCTTTCTTCCTCCTCTCGCTCGCCTGCAGCACCGGATGAACTGCTCGACGCCGCCAGGCTGCGCGCCGTCGCCGTCGCCCTTCCGTCCTCCTTGCCATCGCCCTTCCGTCCTCATCGCTGTCGCCGTCCTCCTCGCCGGCGCCGTTGCCCTACCATCCTCCTTGCTGTCGCTGTTGCCGTCGCCCTGCCGTCCTCCTCGTCGTCGCGCCCTGCCGTCGTCCTCGCCATCGTCGTCGCCTTGCCGTCCTCCTCACCGTCGTGGTCGCCCTACCTTCCTCCTCGATCCAACACCCCCTGCCGCCGGTGAGCCTCTCTCCTCTGCTCTCTTGATCGATCGTCGACATGCATGCATGCTTATGTAATTTTGTACGTATATAGATGCTTAATTAGTGTTTTTTTAGATTATTGCTTAATTTTGCTATTGTATATGCTTAAGTGTTATTTGTAGAATATTTGGTGAATTTAGGGTTAGGTAGGTTAGTGTTAAATAGTTTATTTGTGTTATTTAAATTTGTGTTATTAGGGTTAGGTAGTTAGTGTTAATTAATAGGTTATTGTTAGTTTAGGGTTAGGTAAATTTCAGTAAGTTAGTTTAGGGCCTTTTAGTTTAGGTCGCAGTTAGTGTTTAAGCATATACAAATCTACAATCTACAAATATCACTTAAATCGCTACAAAAATCACTTAAGCATATAAATTAGTGTTAATTAGGTTAGTGTTAGCTAGTTTAGGGCTATGTAAATTTAAGTAAGTTAGTTTAGGGTCGGTCCTTGGCTTCATCATTAACTGGTAGTAACAGACGCATGGAACTATCAAGCTCTCGAAAGTTGTTTTAGAACGGAGTTCCTGATAGAATAATTATTTTTTGGTACAAAGTTGAACAAAGTCCTTCTAAATAGCGATATTCGGATGGCTCTTTTTGAACTGCGTACCAAAAAGCTAATTATCCTATTCGGGATTCCGTTAAAAAACAACTTTATAAAGCTTCATAGCATCATACTCCTATTTTTTTTAAAACAATACAATTGCAGATGCTTACATACACGAATTTTGACACACACTTAAAACTTTTGTCAATATATAGTTGAACTAGTTGATTTAATAAAACTACTTTATTTTACTATATATACAATTAGTTTATTTTTAGCAAGAAAATTAATAGAACTACTTTATTTTTTAGTTCATTTTATGATGCCTATCCCGCATCCTCATCGTCGACTCGGCGGAGGACACCTGCTTGATCAGAGGGGCCATGTCCGGGACTGGGCTCCGCCCGGCTAGTATTGGGAGGTGCTACCTTCTGCAGGGCGTAGGTTGGTGAGGAGCCAGCCCGTTGTTGACCCGATCCTTGTTTGGTGGCGGTCGCGTGGGCCAGTGACGGTGCCGAGGCTTCCGGACACCGCGGAGGTGGTACGTCACCGTGTCAGCGAGGACGATGAGCATGTCCGTCGCTACATGGTTGCGTTGGAGGGCAGGTTCGACCATACCTCGCAGGTTCTTCAGGGATCTCACTGGAGCTATGATCCTGTGATGGTTCCTTCTCTTTGGGTGTCCACCGCCCACGACGATACCCGTCGGGCGCTACGGTTCTAGCTGTATTAGTGATGCTATATGTATGATAGTATTCAAGGAGTATTAGTGATAATATTCGACGATGTACGGACACAAGAGATGATGTAGTTTTGCTTATAATTGAATGCATGCTAATTTGAATACTACTTTATTTTACGATTTGGTTTTGCTTATTGAACGCTCAGATTGGAAAAGTACTCCTACTTTGAATACTAAAATTAGAGAGCACTATGCAGAAATCTAGGAGTCCCGGGTGGAGCCACGACCCGGGACTAAAGTTCTTTTGGAACGGAGTTCCTGATAGAATAATTCTTTTTTGGTACAAAGTTCAACAAAGTCCTTCCAAATAGCGATATTCGGATGGCTCTTTTTGAACTGCGTACCAAAAAGCTAATTATCCTATTCAGGATTCCGTTACAAAACAACTTAAGCTTCATAGCATCATGCTCCTATTACTACTAGGTAATGATGAAGTCATGGCTTTCTTGAATCCTTTGACACTAGACAACGTGACATATAGAAGGGTAGATGAGATCAGGAAAAATAGGATCATTTTCTACACATCTAGAATGTCGCCATTTTGTTAAATCCTTAAAGGTAAGAGAATCCGTTAGACATATTTTAGAGTTTAGGTTCTAGCCAAGACCCGGGACTAAAGGTCCTCCTATATAAAATGACACTTCGAAGTTTCCAACCCCTCTTATATAGTTTGTTAGTTTATTAGTTAATCAAATGTCCGTTTTTTGCAGAACTATGGATCCACATATCAGGAACCTCAAAGAGGAAGAACTTCTCGAAGATATAATCAAAGACGGCCCCGACGTTGAACGAGTTGAATCTCCGTCGTCATATCTAAACCCCTCCGGATATGGAATGGAGGTCGGCCGACACGAAGATGAAGCTGATGGGGCAGGAGATAGCTCCAATGACGGAGAAGGTGATAGCTCCACTGATGGAGAAGCCGGTGGAGAAGCCGGTGGAGAAATAATAAAGTCCGGCGAGGTATACATATGAAGTTCGACAATCACTTGTAATATGTGAAAGATATTGGAGATAGCTCTATATTGTATACATATACATTCATTTGACGAATGTTTCTCCCTCTTAGGCCTCCACATCGAGCAAAGCTATGAAACGAGGCCCGACTAAAAAGTTGGATGCACTGACGCATTACACCTTTGAGGTGATATTGCCTACAGGCGAACCCAAGATTCCTAAGAATGCTGCTGACACATTCAAGAAGAAATGCGGAGTTCTCGTTAGGGATCACGTCCCGATCAGTGTTCGGGAGTGGAACAAGCGCAAAGGGGCAGCCAATAGTGACTATGTCGCCGAAAGGTACAAAGATAATCTTTGGAATGATGTCATGTCACATTTCAACCTGCCAGAATGTGAGAATGAAGACGCCGCAAAAAAACTGAGGGCCAAAGTCAATCAGTGGACTCTAAAGAAGTTGGCCGAACTGTTCCATAGCTGGAAGAAGAAGCTATGGAAAAACTATCGGAAGACAAAGAAAGTGCCAGTATTCGAGGGGTATCTAGCCAAATAGGCGAATCAGTGGAAGGCATTTCAAAAGTACAAGGAGTCAGAAGATGCCAAGGCATTATTAGAAAAGAACAAGAAAAATGCCGACAAGAAGAAATATCACCACACGTTGGGGCCAGGGGGCAATGAGACTGCCATCCCAAAGTGGGATAAGAAAGAGCAAGATCTGCTAGGTAAAGGCATCATACCTGAACCCATCCGTGATGAGTGGGAATTGAGAGCAAGAAATTGGTTCCTTGCGCATGGTGGTTCATACGACGAAGAAACAGGGGACCTCATCTGCAGTGACGGTCTGAGGATACCCAGGGAGAATTGGAAAAAGATAGTGAAAGAAATTAAGGAGGGAAGAAGACAGTTCACTGCAGATAGAGAGAAAGATTTTCTCACACTGGTCCTCGACAATGACGAACATGGAGGACGAACACGAGGCTTCGGTCCTTCTTACCCGTGGTGGCTTGGGTTTGCCAGAGACCAAGACACTTACAGAAGCCGATCGAGAGCAAAGAAGCGACAGCAGGATGAGGAGAATGACAAGTTCAAGTAGTTGCTTGCCAGGCTTAACGAGCAACAGGAGCTGATTGATGAGCTTAGAGGAGTAGCGCGCCAGGAAGATCCCGCACTCGATATTACCAGCACCCCATCTAAGCGGAAAAGCAGCGTGGTTGAATCTGAGGCCCCGCCCGACGATGCACGAAAAATGATAGAGGGCGGTCCCGGCTACCCCATGGATGGAATCAACGAGTCAACATCATGTGAACTACAAAGAAATTCAAGAACATATCCATGAAGGTGGCCGTAGGACAAGCTTTACCTTCTGGCCCTGATGCACGCTGGCATGGCCGTGAGATTCCAGCTGGCTTTGCTAAAGTCGGGGTGGATGAAATCATGGCAGGGTTTCATGATATGGAGCTCGACATAGCTGGACCAGAAGATGAGAGGACACTCGGAGAAGTATGGGGTGGAGTCATCCTATGGGACAAGAACTACATCAAGCTTCCAGGCTCGGCCCCAAGGACAACACCGCTCCGAGTCGTCGCAGGTCACCTACACCTCCTTCACCTCCAAGCCCCCCACATGACAACGGCCAGCACAACACGAGTCCATCTCGATCACCGCCGCCGGACTTGGGTCGTCCGTCTCCGCCGCCGCCCGCTAAGGATACTAAGCGGAAGCGTGCCACCAAGAACGCTCCGTCGATGAGTTCTAAGTGACGGAGCTCCCCAAAGCGCAAACTGTCGCGCCTCCCAAAGGTACTTCATGCTAATCTTCCTATCAGACCTTATGATCGTACCGATGAGGAAAACGCCAGGATAGCAAAGGAACATTATGATGCGCAGATGAAAAAGAAGGAACCCGAGCCCCGCCCGGAATACACCGAGAAGCAAATAGCATATGCAAAATACTTCACGACCCTTCCATCACAGTATGACTTACACCATAAGCCTGATGACTATACACGCACATTGCAGAAGGAAGGGAAAAGAGCAGATCACGTGCAAGTGCAACTGGGAGCAAATCAAGTTCAACTACAAGCAAAAAAAGATCAGACGTTCCTCAGCTTGGACAATAGGCCAAACAGTCGATCCCACCCCTCAGGGTGTTACCCGAGAATGTTCCCTCTCTGGTGCAGGGGCAAGATTTGGAATTAGCAAAGAAGTGGGCGGATGAATGGGGTATCCCGGTTGAAGACGTTCTGGCTTCCCAAGACGACAAGTTACCCAAGGCTGTGGTAGCCCCTAAGCCACAGTTTGTCATGGGAGCGCCTTTGGTCAGCAAAGATAAGTTTGATGATCTCCCAACAAATATGCTTTACTTGCATACATGGTACTTAAGTGAATCAAAGAATGGGAGAACAATGATCGTGGCGCGTGTCCCACGGGAGTACTACGGCTGCCCCGAAGAAATCCATATCGACTTTGATGAACTCTTCCAGATGTACAATGCCGACGCCCTCGACAAATCGCTTATGAGTTGCTATTGTCTGTAAGTTTTTCAATTCGTTGTCTACATATAACTTGTTTAGTTATTTCAATTCATTGTCTACATATAACTTGTACTCTATTATGCAGAATGAAGATTCTAGAATGTAAAAGTAGGAACATCCTAAATATTGGGTTTATTGACCCAGATAAAATACATATAGCGACGCTAACTGATAAACCCAAGGAGACGGAGGAAAACCTTCTAAGGTTTCTAACAGATCAAAATTTCTGTGACCACATACTGTTTCCATACAAGTTCAAGTGAGGGTCTTTACTCTGTTGTGTCCATTCACTTATAAGTGTAATTGATAAGTTACTGACACACACACATATATATATATACATGTGCATCTACCATTGGACTCTGTTGGACATTCAAATTGATAAGGGAAGAGTTGATGCCTTCGACCCATTATCGAGACCCTTGGAACAGTTCCAAAGCCTGGAGGACATGCTCCAAGGGTAATTTCAATCATCCTTGCGCTCTATCGGTCTCTTTCGATGATTTTTTGATATATCACTTAATGAAAAACTTAGCAAATCATTTTCCTTGTCGGGCAGGGTTTGGAAGCGGTTCAAGTGCGTGACTCCCGGTATCGAGCATGAGAAGCTGACCTTTAGAGCGGCTCAGGTAAGTAGTAGTATGATATACTTCTATTTTCAATACATTTATGATGCTAGATTATTATTTTGATTATATATGTTCTATTCTCGTAAAGTGCGACCAGCAGCCACGGGGGACGCATCTATGCGGATACTATGTTTGCGAGACCATTCGCACGTTTACCTCTGAGCACAAGGATTACAGATACGACGTAAGCAATGAACATGCACACCTCTATTTTTACCCGTCATTCTTTGTTATCATGATTGATATTCATATTCATCTCCTCTTCTTATATAGTACACGGCCATGAGGGAGAAGTACCTACCAGAGCAACGCGCGATTGCTATTGCAGAGGAGCTTGTGACCTTTCTGAGGACGGAAGCTATAGATGACAAAGGACAATTTAGTGTAGCTAGGGGCCATTACTGATGTTGGTCCATGTAATCGAATAGACGGGCTCTAGTCCCGATAATTCAGATCTCCATATAATTGTATATATATGCTCGCTTGTAAGATAAGTTAATCTTATATATATGCATAAACATGTATATTTAGAATTATATGAAAACTAATTCCCGATCACCAAACGAGGCATCACGTTAATCTCCCGAACACCTAAACCCTAAAACCCTAAAATAAACAAAATCTGCAGAAACTCTTTAGTCCCGGTCCGTGTTAAGACCCGGGACAAAAGGGCCTCCCCCTGAGGGCGCTCCGAGGAGCCCACGTGGAACACTTTGGTCCCGGCTTGGAACAGGGTCGGGACTAAAGGTTAGGCCTTTAGTCCCGCCTCTTCGGTCCGGGTTGGTGAAATACCAACGGGACTAAAGCCCCTTACGGGCCGGGACAATAGGCCCTGTCCCCACTAGTGTCACCATCAACAGCTTCATCGGCACCATCTCATCTCCAATCCCTAGTTCATCACTTGTAACCAATCTCCGTCTCGCGACTCCGATTGGTACTTGTAAGGTTGCTAGTAGTGTTAATTACTCTTTGTAGTTGATGCTAGTTGGATTACTTGGTGGAAGAGTTTATGTTCAGATCTTTTATGCTACTCATTACCTCTCTGGTCATGAATATGATTTTGCTTTGTGAGTAGTTACTTTTGTTCCTGAGGACATGGGATAAGTCATGCTAATAGTAGTCATGTGAATTTGGTATTCGTTCGATATTTTGATGTGTTGTATGTTGTTTTTCCTCTAGTGGTGTTATGTGAACGTCGACTACATAACACTTCACCATTATTTGGGCCTAGAGGAAGGAATTGGCAAGTAGTAAGTAGATGATGGGTTGCTAGAGTGACAGAAGCTTAAACCCTAGTTTATGCGTTGCTTCGTAAGGGGCTGATTTGGATCCACTAGTTTAATGCTATGGTTAGACTTTGTCTTAATTCTTCTTTCGTAGTTGCGGATGCTTGCGAGAGGGGTTAATCATAAGTGGGATGCTTATCCAAGTAAGGGCAGTACCCAAGCGCCGGTCCACCCACATATAAAACTATCAAAGTAACGAACGTGAATCATATGAACATGATGAAAACTAGCATGACAGAAATTCCCGTGTGTCCTCGGGAGCGCTTTTCCTCCTATAAAACTTTGTCCAGTCTTGTCCCTTGCTACAAAATGGATTGAGCCACTTTGCTGCACCGTTGCTACTTTTGTTACTTGTTGCTTGCTATGAATCATCTCACCACACAATCACCTGTTACCGATAATTTCAGTGCTTGCATTTATTACCTTGCTGAAAACCACTTGTGAGATCTTTCTGCTCCTCGTTGGGTTCGACACTCTTACTTATCGAAAGGACTATGATTGATGCCCTATACTTGGGGGTCATCAAGACTCTTTCCTGGCGCCGTTGCCGGGGAGTGAAGCGCCTTTGGTAAGTGGAAATTGGTAAGGAAACATTCATATAGTGTGCTGGAATTTATTGTCACTTGTCACTATGGAAACTAATCCTTTGAGGGGCTTGTTCGGGGAATCATCACCTCGAACGGAAGCACAAAGAGTTTCTCGTCAACCTGCTGCACCTACTGAAAATATTTGCTTTGAATTTCCTTTGGGTATGCTTGAGAAACTGCTGGCTAATCCTTTTACACGAGATGGAACATCACATCCAGACTTGCATCTAATCTACATAGATGAAGTTTGTGGTTTATTTAAGCTTGCAGGTTTTCCCGAGGATGAGGTCAAGAAGAAGGTCTTTCCTTTATCTTTGAAGGATAAGGCGTTGACATGGTATAGGCTATGTGATGATACTGGATCATGGGACTACAATCCGTTGAAATTGGAATTTCATCAAAAGTTTTATCCTATGCATTTAGTACATCGTTATCGGAATTATATTTATAATTTTTGGCCTCGTGACAGAGAAAGCATCGCTCAAGATTGGGGGAGGCCTCAATCAATGTTATATTCATGCCCCAACCATGAGCTCTCGAGAGAAATTATCATTCAGAACTTCTATGCTCGGCTTTCTCATGATGATCGCACCATGCTTGACACTTCTTGTACCGGTTCTTTTATGAAGAGAGATATTGACTTCAGATGGAATTTATTGGAGAGAATTAAATGCAACTCTGAAGATTGGGAGCTTGAAGAAGGTAAGGAGTCAGGTATGGATTTCAAGTTTGATTGCGTTAAATACTTTGTTGAAACAAATAATTTTTGTGACTTTAGCGCTAAGTATGGACTTGACTCTGAGATAGTAGCTTGATTGTGTGAATCATTTGCTGCTCATATTGATCTCCCCAAAGAGAAGTGGTTTAAATATCATCCTCCTTTAGAAGTCAATGTAGTTAAACCCAATCCAATTGAAGAGAAAGTCATTGCCTATAATGATCCTATTGTTCCTAGTGCTTACATTGAGAAACCACCTTTCCCTGTTAGGATAAAGGATCATTCTAAAGCTTCAACTGTGATATGTAGAGGCTACATTAGAACACCTACACCCCCTGAGCAAATTAGAGTTGAACCTAGCATTGCTATTATCAAAGATCTTCTATACGACGATGTTGAGGGACATAATATTCACTTCTGTGAAGATGCTGCTAGAATTGCTAAACCTCACGCTAGAGACAAACATAGGCCTCTTGTTGGCACGCCTGTTGTTTCTGTTAAGATAGGAGATCATTGTTATCATGGTTTATGTGACGTGGGTGCTAGTGTTAGTGCAATACCTCAATCCTTATATAATGAAATTAAAGATGATATTGCAGCTATTGACATAGAGCCTATTAATGTTACTATTCAGCTTGCCAATAGATATACTATCTACCCTGTGGGAATTGTTAGGGATGTTGAATTCTTGTGTGGTAAAACGAACTATCCTGCTGATTTCCCCGTTCTTGCTAGCGCACAAGATAGATTTTGTCCCATCATATCTGGCAGACCCTTCCTCAATACCGTCAATGCTCATATTGACTGTGAGAAGCAAACTGTCACTGTTGGCTTTGAAGGTGTGTCACATGAGTTCAATTTCTCCAAGTTTGGTAGACAACCTCATTAAAAAGAGTTGCCTAGTAAGGATGAAACTATTGCTTTAGCTTCTATTGTCGTGCCTCCTACTGATCCTTTAGAGCAATACTTGCTTGAGCATGAAAATGATATGCATATGGATGAAAGGGATGAGATAGATAGAGTTGTCTTAGAACAATATCCTATTCTTAAGAATAACTTGCCTGTTGAACTGCTTGGGGATCCTCCCCCACCAAAGGGTTATCCTGTGTTCGAGCTTAAATAGTTGCCAGATACTCTTAAGTAGGCTTATCTTGATGAAAAAGAGATATATCCGGTCATAATTAGTGCTAGCCTCTCAGAGCATGAAGAAAAGAAGTTACTAAAAACTCTGAGGAAGCACCGTGCTCCTATTGGATATACTCTTGATGATCTTAAGGGCATTAGTCCCACTCTATGCCAACACAAGATTAAAACTGATCCTGACTTCAGACCAGTTGCTGATCATCAAAGGAGATTAAATCCTAAGATGAAAGAGGTAGTAAGAAAAGAAATACTAAAGCTTCTGGAAGCAGGTATTATCTATCCTGTTGCCCATAGTGATTGGGTGAGTCCGGTGCATTGCATTCCAAAGAAGGGAGGCATTACCATTGTCCCTAATGATAAGGATGAATTGATCCCATGGAGGATTATTACTCTCTATAGGATGGTGATCGATTTTAGGAAATTGAATAAACCACTAGGAAAGATCATTACCCTCTGCCTTTTATCGACCAAATGCTAGAAAACTATCTAAACACACACACTTCTGCTTTCTAGACGGTTATTCTGGTTTCTCCCAAATACTGGTTGCACAATCTGATCAGGAGAAAACCACATTCACCTGCCCTTTCGGTACCTTTGCTTATAGACGTATGCCTTTTGGCTTATGTAATGCACCTGCCACCTTTCAAAGATGTATGATGGCTATATTCTCTGACTTTTGTGAAAAGATTGTTGAGGTTTTCATGGATGACTTCTCCGTTTACAGGTCTTCTTTTGAAGATTTCCTCAGCAACCTTGATCGAGTCTTACAGAGATGTAAAGACACCAACCTTGTCTTGAATTGGGAGAAGTGCCACTTTATGGTTAATGAAGGCATCGTCTTAGGACATAAAATTTCTGAAAGAGGTATTGAAGTCGATAAGGCTAAGGTTGATGCAATCGAGAAAATGCCATACCCCCACAGATATCAAAGGTATAAGAAGTTTCCTTGGTCATGCTGGTTTCTATAGTAGGTTCATTAAAGACTTCTAGGCCTCTTACCAATCTCTTGCAAAACGATATTCCTTTTGTTTTTGACGATGATTGTGAGAAAACCTTCGAAATACTTAAGAAGGCTTTGATAACTGCACCTATTGTTCAACCATCTGATTGGAACTTACCTTTTGAAATCATGTGCGACGCTATTGATTATGCTGTTGGTGTTGTCCTAGGGCAAAGAGTTGATAAGAAGTTGAATGTTATTCACTATGCTAGTAAAACTCTAGACAGTGCCCAAAGAAACAATGCCACTACGGAAAAGGAATTTTTAGCAGTCGTGTTTGCATGTGAAAAGTTTAGGTCTTACATAGTTGATTCCAAAGTCACTATTCAGACTGATCATGATGCTATTAAGTACCTAATGGAGAAGAAAGATGCTAAACTAGACTTATCAGATGGGTTCTCTTGCTACAAGAATTTGATTTACACGTTGTTGACAGAAAGGGTGCTGATAACCCAGTAGCAGATAACTTGTCTAGGTTGGAGAACGTTCTTGATGACCCACAACCTATTGATGATAGCTTTCCCAATGAGCAATTGAATATCATCAATGCTTCACGTAGTTCACCGTGGTAGGCTGATTATGCAAACTATATCGTTGCCAAATATATACCACCTAGTTTCACGTACCAGCAAAAGAAGAAATTCTTCTTTGACTTGAGACACTACTTTTGGGATGATCCTCACCTTTATAAGGAAGGAGTAGATGGTGTTATTAGACGTTGTGTACCTGAACATGAACAGGGACAGATCCTACAGAAGTGTCACTCCGAGGCCTAAGGAGGACACCATGCGGGAGATAGAACTGCACACAAGGTATTGCAATCAGGTTTCTATTGGCCCACTCTCTTCAAGGATGCCCGTAAGTTTGTCTTGTCGTGTGACGAATGTCAAAGAATAGGTAATATCAGTAAACGTCCTAAAATGCCTATGAACTATTCACTTGTAATTGAACCATTTGATGTCTGGGGCTTTGATTATATGGGACCTTTTCCAAAATCCAACGGGTATACTCATATCCTAGTTGCTGTTGATTATACCCACTAGTAGTGTTGATCACAACACCTCTATCGGGATGCTTAAAGAAGTTATTTTCCCTAAATTTGGAGTTCCTAGATATCTAATGACCAACGGTGGTTCACATTTCATTCATGGTGCTTTCCGTAAAACGCTTGCTAAGTACGATGTCAACCTTAGAATTGCGTCTCCCTATCACCCTCAGTCTAGTGGTCAAGTAGAGCTAAGCAACAGAGAGATTAAACTAATTCTGCAAAAGACTGTCAACCCGTCTAGAAAGAATTGGTCTAAGAAGCGCGATAATGCACTTTGGGCTTATAGAACTGCCTATAAGAATCCCATGGGCATGTCTCCGTACAAAATGGTGTACGGTAAAGCATGTCACTTACCTCTTGAGCTAGAGCATAAGGCTTATTGGGCAATCAAAGAGCTCAACTTTGATTTCAAACTTGCTGGTGAGAAAAGGTTATTTGACATTAGCTCACTTGATGAATGGAGAACTCAGGCATATGGGAATGCCAAGTTGTTCAAAGAAAAGGTTAAGAGGTGGCATGATAAGAGGATACAAAAGCGTGAGTTCAATGTAGGTGATTATGTCTTGCTATATAATTCTCGTTTAAGAATTTTTGCAGGCAAGCTTCTCTCTAAATGGGAAGGTCCCTATATTGTTGAGGAAGTATATTGTTCTGGCGCTATCAAGATCAACAACACGGAAGGTAATTGTCCGAGAGTTGTAAATGGGCAGAGAATCAAGCATTATATCTCACGTACTCCCATAAATGTTGAAAGCAATATTATCAATACCATAACTCCGGAAGAATACCTAAGGGGTATTTATCAGCCTGTTTCACACTCCGAAAACGAAGAGGTATGTGATTCGGTAAGAAAACAGACTCCAAAACTTTTCTAGTAGGAATTTTTCTCCGTTTTGGAATATTTGAAAAATAGAAAAATTGGAAGTAGTCCGGAAAGCGCGCGAGGAGGCGACAAGCCTGTCAGGCGCGGGCCCACCCCCTGGTCGCGCCTGGGGGGCTTGTGGCCACCTCGTGTGCCTCCTGGACTCTTTTTTGTGTGGAGTACTCCTTCTGGTCTGAAAAAAATTATTATATATTCTCCCGAAAGGTCTGACCTTTGTATCACGCAGATTTCCTTTGTTTTCGTTTCGAGCCTATTTTCTGCCGCAGATTCAGGGCAAGATGTCGTCTCAGGAATCTGTGGGGGAGAACATTCTCCCTCATTTATATGGATTAGTAAGTGCTGATCTGAAAAGGATGGAGGTCATGGAGGCTAAGAAAAGGCTACCTAAAGAAACCAAGGGCAAACCCAAGGAGAAGAATCAGGCATGGGACGAAGTGCAATCTGTGCTCAACAAGGAAGAAGTTGAAGAAGTGGATTTCCTCCAACCCTAGCTCCACCTACTGTCTCCATCCTTGATTGAACTCTTGAGGTTTTGTGAAACAACTCATGCTCGCAATACTTATCTCACTCGTGAAGTTGTTTTGCTGGAGAAACATATCACAGATCTCCAAGATATAAATCAAAGATTGATGGCCCTCCTAGAATCCAAGATTGCAACAACTCCACGACCATCACCTCCAAAGGAAGACAACTAAACATGGGTATGGGCAATCCCCATGGCTTCTGCCAAGCTTGGGGGAGTTGCCCCGGTATCGTATCACCATCACATCTTTTGCCTTCACCTTTTTTTAGTTTTCCTTTTCAGTTTTCTCTTTCTCTAGTAGATGAAAAGTCTTAGTGTTTTAGTCTTGAGTTTTGATTTGCGTCACCCCTGATGTATTCAAGCTCGTGATCCATATAATAATGAGTGTCTTAGTTGAAGGGTTTTGCCTCTTGCCATGATCAAAAGAGTGAGAAAAGAACAAAAGCATGAAAGATCATGTAATGATCTTATGGGAAGTGATGGCTTCACATATAAAAAGAATGATGATTGAAACTTGTTGAGGGTAGACAAACGTAGACCTTGGTCATTGTTGCAATTAATAGGAAGTGATAAACAAGGAGAGGTTCACATATAAATATATCATCTTTGACACCATCTATGATTCTGAATACTCACTAAACTATTGCATGCCTAGAAGTAGATGTTGGACAAGGAAGACAACATAATGAATTGTGTTTGCTTGGTTCCGAACAATGTTATATGATTAGAGATCCCTTAGCATGTGACGATTGCTTCCACCTCATATTAGCGAAAACTCCCGCACCAAGTAGAGATACTACTTGTGCATCCATAAACATTCAACCCAGTTTTGCCATGATAGTTCACCATACCTACCTATGGATTGAATAAGATCCCTCAAGTAAGTTGTCATCGGTGCAAGCAATAAAAATTGCTCCCTAATATGTATGACATATTAGTGTGTGGAAAATAAGATTTGTACGAACCTGTGATGAGGAAGACATAAAAGTGACAAATTGCATAATAAAGTTCTTTTTCAGAGGCGGCAATATAAAGTGACGTTCCTCCGCACTAAGAGGACACATATCCAAACCTCAAAAGCGCATGACAACCTCTACTTCCCGCTGCGAAGGGCCTATCTTGTACCTTTACTTTTTGCCCTCGAAAGAGTCATGGTGATCTTCACCAATTCCTTATTTCGCCTTTATCTTGGCTAACGTCATATGCTAGGGAAAGATTTATATTCATATGTCAACTTGGAGGTAAGCATTCATGAACTATTATTGTTGACATTACCCTTGAGGTAAATGGTTGGGAGGCGAAACTATAAGCCCCTATCTTTTTTTGTGTCCAGTTGAAACTTTGATCTCATGAGTACCACGTGAGTTGTAGCAATTGTGGAGAACGAAAGGATGATTGAGTATGTGGATTTGCTTTACAAGCTCTTATTTGATTTCTCTGATGTTGTGATAAATGGCAATTGCTTCGATGACTACAGGCTATCGGTTGTTACTTCTCGGTAAGGTTCTTGATCCATACTTTACTTTGTGAAGGAATTATCACTTTAGCATGAGAGTTGATATGATGGTATTGCTGTTCTGATCATGATCATGATGCCTGCATGTTCGTATCTTGTTTTGTAGACACCTCTCTCCCTAAACATGTGGACATATTTATTGAGCTAGGCTTTCGCTTGAGGACAAGCGAGGTCTAAGCTTGGGGGAGTTGATACGTCCCTTTTGCATCATGTTTTCATGTTGATATTTATCGCTTCTTGGGCTGTTATTTCTCTTCACGGTACAATACGTATGCCTTTTATCTCTTATTTTGCAAGTTTACATGAAGAGGGAGAATGCCGACAGATGGAATGCTGGCCTGAAAGTGGAGCAAGTTTGAGATACCTATTCTACACAACTCCAAACGCCGTAAAAATCAACGATGATTTTTTTCTGGATTTATAAAAAATACTGGGCCGAAAAAGTGCTAGAGGAGCGCAATTAGGCGGCCACAAGCCTGGTAGGCGAGGCCACCCCCTGGCCGCGCCTAGGGGGCTTGTGGGCTCCCTGTTGGCCCGCTGGCCCCTCTCTTCTACTATATGAAGGGGTTCATCCAGAAAAAATTGAGAGGAGGCTTTTTCATGGAATCGCCGCCGCCACGAGGCAGAACTTGAGCAGAACTAATCTAGAGCTTCGGTAGGACGATCCTGCCAGGGAAACTTCCCTCCCGGAGGGGGAAATCATCGCCTTCGTCATCACCAACACTCCTCTCATCGGAGGGGACTTATCACCATCAACATGTTCATCAGCACCATCTCATCTCCAAACCCTAGTTCATCACTTGTAACCAATCTCCATCTCGCGTCTCCGATTGGTACTTGTAAGGTTGCTAGTAGTGTTAATTACTCTTTGTAGTTGATGCTAGTTGGATTACTTGGTGGAAGAGTTTATGTTTAGATCTTCGATGCTACTCATTACCTCTCTGGTCAAGAATATGATTATGCCTTGTGAGTAGTTACTTTTGTTTCTGAGGACATGGGATAAGTCATGTGAATTTGGTATTCATTCGATATTTTGATGTATTGTATGTTATTTTTCCTCTAGTGCTATTATGTGAACGTTGACTACATAACACTTCATCATTATTTGGGACTAGTGGAAGGTATTAGGAAGTAGTAAGTAGATCATGGGTTGCTAGAGTGACAGAAGCTTAAACCCTAGTTTATGCGTTGGTTCTTAAGGGGCTGATTTGGAATTTTGACTTGGCGCCTCCCGCCTGACTTTATTTCTTCTGGGGAGTTGAGCGCCAAAGAGTTTTTGACACATCGTTATCATTCAATTTCCTTAGTATTTGAGGACGCGGACATCAAAATGCATCTATACTTTGCTTGGTGGCAAATAGTGCCATGACTTATCCCCAACACTGGTGGAGATAACTCAAAAATATACCAGCTTTGGTATCGTTGGGTTTTCAAAGGTCTCAGGTAGATGAATTTGTGAAACTTCTCGGATGTGTGTTGATAGTTGCGCTAAATGTTTGTAGCTAATTACATTGAGTAGGTTCTCGGACCCGCAACTTGATAGCATAACCAATAAAGATTTCAGAAGTTCTCAGGTGGGAATTCAAGTAGTTACCTAGGATTATATTTCAACAAATGCATGATGTGAGCTTGGGGTTCGGCATCTAGTGGATTCATTTGTTCACGGTCTTTCTTACAGAGGACAGTCTTGATATACTTCATCACATATGCTCCATCAAGCATTTTAGTTCACTACACCTAGGGAGCATATTCGAGCGTCATTTCAATATGACAATCCAATGTACGATGGATCCCGTGCGAACCTTACCACAAAAATATCGTGTGAAATCTCTGTCATATATTTGTTTCTGGCTTGTTTCGTAAGACTCAACCTTTGTTTTGTTGGAGTATGGTTATTCGAGTTGGTTTGATGTCAAGTGGTGATTTACTATATTTTCTATGTGGCATTCCCATATTTATATGAGAGTGTTAATCCTTTTCTCAATCAAGTTGGCATGTAAATTCTGTTTCAACCGGTTTGCTTCTCTTCAAGATAATTTTATCCTCTCCAATATTTGCAAGATCAATCTCTCATTTCTTTACGGAGTTCGCCTCAGCTGTCCTAAGTTTTCTTTGTCCCCCCCTCGACCTCTTCTTCAATGATTTAATTATCATCCAAGTGCCTTTCTTTTCATTTATGCTTCCTCTATATTTTCTTCCTTATTGTATCCTGTGATTCATTGCGAAGATGCTTGGGTGTTAAATTCATCATTCTTCATCCTCGTTTTCTTACCCGATGAACTCAATTCAAGATTTCGTTGTTCATCATATGCCTTCCATTCGTTCTATGTTTTCCCTGTGTTGGAAATTCTTATCCAAGCCTCTCTTGTTTATTCATTCTCTCTCTATTCTATTTGGAGTGCTGAAGATATCTCAGAAGTTTCTTGTTTTCATTTAAAGTCCTTTCAATTATTTTGAGGTTCTCAACCTCACCAAGTTTCCATTTGTACCGGTGCAATATCTCTCTCTTCATAATCAATTGATTCAATGGTGTTCTCTTTGAGTGGTCCCATAACCCATAGGTTTTCCTAGGATCTTCCTAAATCTTCTAATCTTTTCCCAAGATGTCAATTCTTTTCAATTGTGATGCAAGTATGGATTCCATCAGTCATATTTCTTGTCCAAGATCGCTTCAAAATCATTTTCATTGTTGTCTCAACTTTCCTTATTTATTACGAGAGTGTCTTAGTAATTCTTGGTGGTGTGTCTAACCATCATTCATCACATTGAAAAATGAAGAAGTGTCTCTCTTAAATCTTGGTCCATTCTCTTAAAGATTCATGGTTTCAACTTCGTACTATCCTCTCAAATTGTTTTCGATCATGAGTAATTCCTTCTATATCTATCCGGTGCATTTGAGAGTTGTTTTAATTTCCCAATCCTTCGAAGGCCATCATGTCAGAAGATTTCTTCGTTCCGACCTTTGACCTTTCGTTCTTAAACTCTTCTCAATTGTTGTCTCTTCGTTCATTTCTTAATTTTTTCGGTGCCTTGTTGAAGTTTTGTTCTTCTTCTAGAAGGATCATGATCTCTTCATTCTCATGTATCTCCATTCATTTAGTGTGTCCTTATTCTTTCCATATTCTTCAGGTGTTCTCGTGCAAGACTTATTAAAGTTTCTGATCTTATCTCTCATCAATCTGTGCAAGAGCATAAGTGGTATGCTAAATCTGTTGGTTGTAATCAATTTAACTTGATGAAGGATAAGAATAACATAATTCTTATTCTTATTCTTCTTTCTTCAGGTTGATTTCATTCTTTTCCAGAGTTTTTCAAGATATCAATTCTCGATTCTAAGTTGTTCATCTTTCCTTCCGGAGTGCCAAGCTTTTCTCATGTATCTCTTCACGAAGTTTCATCTAAATCTTTGCAAGGTCATAATCTTATTCTTTTCAACCTTTATTTCTTTTGATCATTCTTTTGTATACAGAGGTTCAATATGGTGGTTCTTTAAGGATTTTGATCATTATCGAAGTGTTCGTCAATATTTTGTTGGAGGATCTCAAGTATTCATTCTCTTGCATTCCAAAGTGCAATTCTTCGTCCATTATCCTTTGAGGTGGTGTTATAGTATTCTTGATTCATGAGGAGTATCAAAGAGAATTTGTTTCAAGAACAAGATATTTAAACCCACAAATTTCTTCAATCATGAGATATTTTCAACCCATGATTTCTTCATTGATGCTATCTTGGATTAGATTTCACCTAAAGCATTTCCTAAAGATTGTTGCTATCATGGTTCCTATCAATGATCCAAGTTCTCAATGGATCCTCTTGGTGAAAGGAGTTTGGCATATCTTATTGCTCATAAGCAATCTCTGTTTCTGTTATTAGCTGGTTGTCACCTGATAATTTTGAGATGGTTTCCATAAGCCCACAACAAGCTTGTTTTTTTCGTTGTTGATTTTCCAACAAATCCGTTCAATCCTACTTTGCAAGGATTCTTTTCAAGTTCAATTGTGGTAGAAATTGTCATTTACTTCTCCATTCTTTCTTCCCAACGATCTAGTTTCTATTCTTTTGTTCCGAAGGCATGGTGATGCTGCTCTCTTCTTCCGTCATCTCAGTTTGTCAAGAACATGTTATTCCCTTGCTTGTCCAATTAACCAGAGTGTTGTGCCTCCTCTTCGAGATCTTCCATCGTATCAAATTTTGCCTTTATTTCTGTCACACTCTGTTTTTGCTATCACTTATCTTTATTGTAAAATTCTGAGCTTGTTAATTTTTTTTCAAAACTAATGTTGTGAGTGCCATGATTGACATTGTATGCTTGTATGCTTGATCATGTGAGCTTTCAAAACCCTAAATTCCTTTGGTATTATACTGATTTCCAAAAACCTTTGATAACCAAAGCAAAACCACCTTGAGTTGCACTTCATGTCTTTGATTGCAAGCAGTGCTACTACTCATATTTGGTAATCTGATTTTTACCTATCTTTATATTTCAAAACCACAAAAATAATTATTTTTGTGAGTATTTTCCTAATTAAATAACCTGTTCATTTCTAAGGTCAGAATTGGTATTCCAACATGGAAAAATACTTTTCTGCTTTGGAAAAATCTGATTAAATTTAGAGATGATCAGAAGGACATATATTTTCCATACATAGGATTTTAAACCCCATTTTATATTATATTTATTGATTAAAACTATAAAAGCTATTTCTGTCTGTTTTGGCATTTTGAAATATTTCCAAAGGAAATATTCTCAATAAATTCGTAGAAAATTTCAGTGATGTCCCTAAGCCTTGTTTGGTGTCCACATAAAGTTTCACCTTGATCAAAGGTGGATAAGGACCCCAAATAACCCAAAAACGTGTCTGTCCAGAATCAAGTTAGAGCAACTCTACATAGCAAAGTTTGTCCAATGAGGCTAAAACTTTGCAGGAGTGCCTAATACCTCAAATGAGGGTTCTACACCAAAAATGGGATTTGTGGGACTTAGTTTGGCCACACTCACTTTGGAAGGAACATAGCTGGTCATATTGGAGTGATTTCAAGTTTACAAAGCTAAACTTGTCCTTTGGAGCTCAAATTTTGTGGAACTCCATGGTTCACCACCAAAACCAAACCTGTTAAATCTCAGCACCAGTGGTGGGGTGCAACCCCCTGTGCCCAGTGTCGAACACCTTTTGACAGATAGGAAAAAGCCACCTTAGCCACAGCTAAACCGAACTCCTTTACTTCGAACTCTTAGATTAAGCAGTCAACACCTCTATCTAACCCCAGTGAACTGGGCCCTCACTGGTTCAAAGTGGAAAGGCCAAAAACCCCAATTTAGACCTCAGTTCATGACTGACAGCACCAGTATTTCTTGCCTCCTTTGACCAGCCGAAGCTCCCACTAAAACCAAACGACTAGCCACACCCCCATCAAGTGCCAGGACATGCTAGACACGTCCAAAGTGCCTCAGAGTGCACCAGCATGCCGTGGCATGCCAAAACTATGCTCTGGGCGCGCTACAGGGAGTCACCGAGGTGGGGGCGACGCCCTCGGCCAGTTCCAGCCTCCCCCGAGATGTCCAACCTCCTCCTCGACAGCCCCTCTGCATCGGGAAAGCCTCAGGGCCCCTCGTCTCTCGCGCTAGAGCTCGCACGACGCGTGCCCGCCCGCTCCAGAATCGGCCAAGCTTGTGCGGCCACGAATGCTCGCCTTCTCTCTCCCTCCCTCTGCTGCAGATGGTTCAGGCAGTCCAATACCATGTCCTGAGACCGTGGTTTCAACCCCGACCTCTCTCCGCACCCCCATGCGCGCCACGGTGAGTCACCGACGCTCCCGAATCTGCTCACCATCGCGGGTCTATAAATCACCCACCCCTTGCTCCAGCACCGCTCAGATAGCTTCACCGCATCCACTAGCATCTCCCTAGCCACCCCAGCAAACCAGCAGAGCCCCGGTGCTCGAGATCGACCGAGGCCCCTCCGCCTCGGAGCTCCGGTCGATCTCTGGCTACATGACGGCTCCTGCGTCCCTCGACCCACCAAACTGACCCCCTTGACCCCACGAAGCTTTCCCCCAACTCGCTCGAGCTTTTCCGTGTCTCTAGCGACCCCCCCGACCACTTCCCGAAAGCCTTCCGCCACGGCGTCCTCGTCGCTGGTGAACCCGTGCCTCCCCGTCGTTATTTCGACCACCAGCAGGTAGGCGACGGTCAGGCGGTCCCATTCCCGTGTTCATTGGAGCTTGGGCACGTCGGCAACCTCGTCGGTGTCCTCCTCCTCCTCTCTGGCTGGAGGTAGGAGAGGACCCTGACAGGTGTGCCCCACCTATCGATGGCCCAGCCTCTTCCCTCGCGCTGGCCTCGGCCACTGACCACAGGGCCCCGCGCGTCAGGTTCAAACGTGATGGCGCGCACGCATGGGTAGGCCGTCGGCTGGCCCTGGGCCAGCCCAGCTCTGGGCCGAGCCAGGCCAGGAGCTGGCCTGTTTTTCTTTTTATTTTAAAACTTGGATTTCTAAGATTTTTATAAAAACATTTAACCACTGTAAAAATATAATTCTTCCGCTGTTATTTTTCTAAAAATGTGTGGTATTTAATGATATGCTTAGATAAATTTTTTCAGCAACTATTCTATTTTATAATATTAAAAAGGTCTAAAATGGAATAGTTTTGCTGCTGCTTGGTTGTTTTAAAAAATATTCCTTCAAGGAAAATTAAGGCAAGTATTTTTAAAAATGATATCCTAGATTTATCAGTAATAGGGAACATTTTTAAAATAACTTTATGGACTGTTTCTGTGTGATCTATTCCTTATTTATTGTTTTATCGACGATAGAAAACCCGTGTGACGTGGGAATCGGAGCGGAAGACCTCGAAGACCCCGGATACTTAGCTGACCAAGGCAAGCAGCCCTTTGACCATGACTGAGCATATGTTACTTTTCATGTTATATTAGCAAGTATTCCCGTTGCATATGATCATAAGTGTGGGTAATCATTTGATATGATTTTACCAAAGGCTCCTCCGGAGCACATGCATTGAGCTTGACTCTACCCTTAGGGTCATGCTAACACCATGTTGGCAAGTAAAAGTAGAAGAAGTTCTATCATGAGCATGATGTTGTCATAAAGCAAGAGTTACAAAAACCCCGTCGGGTGACACTAATGCCCGAGGGTGATGATGAGTTAGGTGGTCACTTTTGGTGAAGTGATGCACCTGGTATTCGGTGAGTAAGGTTTCGGAAATGGGATTAGATTTATGATGTGTCGACCGTCCCAATCTTACCAGTACGACCACGTTACCCCTTATGGGACGAGGCTATATTAATTACTCTGGTCGGTGCTAGCAAAGAGCCACATTACTAGTGGCGGGAGTGATATGCGGTCACTCTCGTGATGGGGTCGTGCCAGGTAGGACGACTATGCCATTCTTATGAGTTCCAGTCACACCGTTGGTCCCCGCATGGTTGGTACTGTCCAGAGTTGGTGCTCGTAAGACATACAACATGTGGGCTGGGTACCAATCGAGTGGATATATTTGTCTAGTATCGCCAGGGGAAAGGCATTGATCAGGTACTTACCTCGGGTATGTGATATACCGCGAGTCGTGGATGACACGGAAGTTTCCCGGATCTCGTGGGTCCAGCGTACTACCTCTGCAGAGTGTAAACTATTCGAATAGCCGTGTTCACAGTCAAGGACAGTTGGGTAATCCTGCTTAAACTACGTCCTTATATTTCCACATAAACCAAGTGTGCGTAAGTGTGAGTATGTGTGTGGTGATAAGAGAAGTGCTGCTATGATAGCAATGCTATGACCATGTTTGGTGACTTGGCATATAGGGTGAAACCGGATGGTTCAGCCCCCAACAGATATGTTGATATCTGTAACCTGTTCTTCAAGAGTAATTCTTTAACTTGATGCATATTCATGATCATTCCACCCCGATGAGTTATACAAGAAATGCATGATATTGTTATCCTTCACTTTCATTGTTCATATCATGGGCTGTTTGCGGGTACATTTAAAGTACTCATTGGCTTGCCACTGGTTATGTTATTGACCAGACATGGAAGGACCGGAGGTTGGAGATGAGTATGTCTTCGGCGACACCCCTGCGAACTAGGACGCTTCCGAGTCAGAATGTCTGTCGGTGTAGGCTTGACAACATGGGCACCCGCTTAGCCCCTTGTTTTCCGCTATTAGTGTACTCGTGTGATTTGGCCTTAGGCCATGTCTTGTGAACTTGACCCTTTGGTCACGTGTTGTAATAATCAGTACTCGGATGTAAGACTCTTCATTCAGTATCTGTGTTCGGTGAGCATTGATCTCTCGGATCACTGAGCACGGCGATTCTAGACTAGTAAGTCGGGGTCCCCATAGAGCTGGTATCAGAGCCATCCTGACTATAGGAAGCCTTAGGTAGCATGGGCGATAGCCAGACAATTAGTGCAAATAGATTGACCCGAGAACCGCATCCACTATATATTTCTAACCCTCTCCTCTACACCTTGTAGATGGCCGCCGTACCCGAGATGCTTTTGGAAACGGGCTTTCCTCTGCTTTTGAGTGATAGCCTCGAGAAGTGTCAAGTGCGTCGCACACCCGTCTTTCTCTACCACGAACACTAGGTCATCGCCGACACCAAGGAGTGTCACGTGGACGTGATAGTGAACGCTAATGACTTCCCAACTAGCGGGTTCTTTGAAGGGCCACAAATGGAGGATCTGATGTCCGCTGTGGAGACTGCAGCACGAGAGGCACTCGTGCGACTCCGCGACATCCTTCCTGAGATGGCGGACGAACCCGCTACTCGTCACCTACGTTTTGTTAAGGATAAGATAGACGGAAGCTGGACACTCAACCCCTCATCTGAGGACGGGATGCCATTAAGGTTTCAGACCTACTTCAGCCTCTCCTCAGACACCTTGACACATCTTCTAATCAAGGAGTCAACTAGGATTCGCCAAGAACTGCACCAAGTTAAGTACCTACTTCGTATGGAGAAGATGAAGAACATCAAGGTGAAGAAAGAAGGAGCACCTGTGATATCACCTGGCTTTCCTTTCCAAGGAGGAATACCCCCGCTCCAGGCTGTTCCTCTTTAGAGTCGACGTTTAACCGCGGAAGAGTACACCGAGCTTTTCGCTACCTCACCAACCAAGAGACGTTGAGGTGGTTTACTTCCTTACCCTACCCCTTTGAGGAAAGGAAGCACTAATGAAGATGAAGACAGAGATGAAGATGAAGACGAAGATCCCACAGAGCCGGCTTATGACACCGCGCAGTCGATCGCTTAGCAGCATAGGATGTACCGAACGTAGGAGTTCCTGTATCAGGATTTTATGACCCGAATGTTCTGTGAACCTGTTGGATGCAATTCGCCTTCTGCATTCACAAAATTTTGAGCGACTGCATCGCTTGCTTTTAAATTAATGCAGTAGTTCTTTTCAAAAACCTTTGTCATAAAACCTTGCACACTAGCACACACCAGACCCCCTCTTTACTAGAACGTCATCCCTTTCGAGTGCAACCGGTTCAGCAGAATTTGACCTGTCTACTCCCCTGACAGGATGGTCAATGCAACTCGCAACAACACTTTCGGCAACCCCGGCTCTGCCTCTTCAGGACAGCAGCAGGGAACCGGAGGGGAAGCTCACGCTGGAGATCACCATGAGCAGCAAGACGATGTTCCTCCGCCGCAGAGTCCCCCTGAAAGCTTGACCATGGCTCACTTCCTTCCGGCTCTTCGGGAGGAGCGTCAAGCCAACAATGCTGCTATCCGGCAGCCGGCTCAAACTTTGGTGAACCACCCGCCGCAGAACGGGAATGGCAACGGTCGCTCAACTCTCTCTGAGTTTATGCGGACTATGCCGCCCATATTCACGAAGACGACTCAGCCCTTGGATGCCGATGACTGGATCTGCACTATCGAAAACCTTCTCGCGCTGGTCAAGTGCACTGACGACAACGAGAAAGTTCTCTGTGCAACCCACTATCTCGGAGGCACAACCAGAGCCTGGTGGGATGGATTTCAGGTCATGCGAGCCGGGCAAGTCATCACCTGGGCCGTGTTCAAGGATGGATTCCGCGCCGCTCACATTCCTCGAGGGATGATGACCATTAAGAAGCAGTAATTCCGAGCCTTAAGGCAAGGTAGTGGATCAGTCAAGGAGTATTTGTAGAAGTTCAACCTTCTATGAAGGTATGCACCTGAAGATGTCAGCACTGAGGATGCCAAAGTGGAGCGCTTTATGGAAGGACTACAACAGTAACTCCAGTATCAACTGGTTGTTTGTGAATGTCGGACCTTCAGTGACTTGGTTAATAAGGCTCTTATGTTGGAAGACAAGCGTCGTGCAATGGACGACACCCGTAAGCGCATGCTAATAAGTAGTGGAGGACCGATCAACTCGAAAACATGACCATGGCAGTCAGCCCCAGCAAGACACAACTATCAGCAGCAGCAGTACAAGCATCCAACATTTCGCCAGAATTACCAACCTCAACAAGTCAGCGTCAAGCCAGCAAGCACTCCGCCAAACAACCGTGGGAGCAAGACCAATCTTCCAGCACAAGTTACCTCTTTCGGGTTTGGACAACCAGGGCACTATTCCAGGCAGTGCCCCAATAAGAAACCCGATGTTCCGCGCCCCAATGCGCCAAATCCAGGCCAAGGAGCACTAGGCAGGAACCAGGCTCCCGGCAATCAACAGTATCACAGCAAGGGGCGGATTAATCATATTTCCGCAAAAGAGGCACAAGAAGACCCGGACTGCATTCTGGGTACGTTCCTCGTCAACTCTACTCCAGAAACAGTATTGTCTGATTGTGGTGCTTCGCATTCCTTTGTTACGCAAAAGTTTGCGGACAAGTGTGGACTAGAACCTACCTTGCTTCATGGGCATATGGCAATTCAAACCCCGGGAGCAGTTTTGAGAACCAACCTAGGGTGTAGAAAGGTTGGGATAGTTATCAATGGGACGAGCTTCTCAGCAGATCTCATTGTGCTTAAGTCGCAAGGCCTAGAAGTAATCCTCGGTATGGACTGGTTGGCCAAGCATCAGAGTATCTTGGACTGTGCTAACAGGGCCATTACCATGACAAGTGACCAAGGGGTCAAAGTCAAGTATGTCTCTGAGCCAGTACCCACTCAAGTGCCATGAGTCAACAACCTATCAGAGGAAGGACTCGACCGAGTGCCAATAGTTTGTGAGTACCCGGATGTCTTTCCTGATGAGCTACCAGGGATGCCTCCTGACCGAAACATCGAGTTCATCATCGAACTCATGTCCGGATCAAGGCCTATCTGTAAGAAGCCTTACAGGATGGGATCCGAAGAGCTAGCGGAGTTGAAGAAGCAACTGGATGAGAAACTCAGGAAAGGGTTTATTCGTCCAAGTGCGTCACCTTGGGGATCGCCTGTTCTCTTCGTGTCCAAGAAGGATGGGACAATCTGACTTTGCGTCGACTACCGTTCACTCAATGAGGTCACGATCAAGACCAACTATCCACTCCACAAGATTGAAGACTTATTCGACGAGGTTAATGGAGCAAAGGTATTCTCCAAGATCGACCTTCGATCTGCATATTACCAACTAAAGATTCGACCCGAGGACATTCCGAAGACGACATTTGTGACCCGGTACGGTCCGTACAAATGCACTGTCATGTCCTTCGGATTGACGAATGCCCCAGCTTACTTCATGTACCTCATGAATAAGGTCTTCATGGAATATTTGGATAAGTTTGTCGTCGTATTCATTGACGACATATTAATCTTTTCCAAGTCTAAAGAATAGCATGAGCAACACCTGAGGTTAGTATTGGAAAAGCTTCGAGAGCACCAACTGTATGCCAAGTTCAGCAAATGCCAGTTTTGGCTGAACGAGGTTGGATTCCTAGGTCATACCATGACGGCAAGTGGATTGGCAGTTAATCCCTCTAAGATTACCGCGGTAACCAACTGGGAATCACCAATCGACGTGAAGGATGTCAGGAGCTTCCTCGGACTCGCAGGATACTACCACAAGTTCGTAGAAGGATTCTCCCGCACCGCGTGACCTATGCCTCAGCTCTTGAAGAAAGGCAAGAAGTTCGAATGGACGCCGGAATGTGAGGCAAGCTTCCAAGAGTTGAAGAAGAGACTAACCACCGCCCCGGTATTGTCCACTCCAGATATAAGCAAGCAGTTCGTGATATATTGCGATGCCTCAAGGACCGGGCTAAGTGGGGTTCTAATGCAGGATGGCAGGGTCGTGGCATACTTATCGCGGCAACTGCGCCCGCATGAGGAGAACTATACCACCCCTGATCTCGAGTTGGCAGCAGTAGTGCATGCCCTGAAGAAATGGCGACATTACCTTCTGGGGAAGCCATGTGAAATATACACCGACCACAAGAGTCTGAAGTATATTTTCACCCAAAGGGAATAGAATATGAGGGAATGAAGATGGTTGGAGTTGATCAAAGATTACAACCTCAGCATTCGATATCACCCCGCTAAGGAAAATGTGGTGGCTGACGCTTTGAGTCGGAAGACCAGCACCTTAAACGTCATGCTTAAGGAAAGGCAGCCCGCCTTATATGAAGAATTGGAAAACTTCGGATTGGAATTGGTGGAACCAGGATTCCTAGATAATCTCGAAGTCAAACCAACGCTGGAAGACGACATCAAGGAGGCCTAGAAGGGCCACAAGAGCATCGAAGGTATCAAGAGGAAGATTCTAGAAGGCAAGGCCCCAGGATTCTTGGAGGACGATCAAGGAGTGGTGTGGTTTGGGAAACGTTTATGCGTACCCAACAAGGCCAAACTCAAGGAACTCATCCTATGGGAAGATCATGATACACCCTACTCCATTCACCCCGGTGGTACCAAGATGTATTAAGATCTCCGAGAAAGATTCTGGTGGCACGGCATGAAGAGGGAAATGGCGTCGTATGTGGCCAAGTGCGATGTGTGTCAGCAAGTTAAGGCTGAGCATCAGCGACCCGCAGGACTGCTACAATCTCCCCAGGTGCCAGAATGGAAGTGGGACAAGGTAGGGATGGATTTCTTTACCGGCCTACCAAGGTCTAGCAAGGGAAATAACTCGATATGGGTTGTTGTCGACCATTTGACCAAAGTGGCCCATTTCATCCGTGTCAACACCACATATGACGGGAACAAGTTGGCTAGTCTCTATATCGAGCGCATAGTAAGCCTTCATGGAGTTCCCAAGGAGATTCTATCTGACCGAGGCACGCAGTACACCTCAAGGTTTTGGAGGCAACTTCAGGAAGCCCTTAGTACCAAACTCTCTTTAAGCACCGCCTTCCACCTGCAAACGGGAGGACAGACGGAAAGGGTGAATCAGATACTTGAAGATATGCTCCGCGCATGCGTCCTAGCACATGGAGCCAAATGGGAAGACTGTCTGCCATTTGCTGAGTTTTCAAACAATAACAGCTACCAGTCTAGTCTCCAGATTGCCCCGTCCGATGTGATGTACAAACGGAAATGCCGCACCCCGCTCAACTGGTCAGAAACCGAAGACGGGCTGATTTTCGGACCAGAAGTTTTGTACCGGGCAGAAGAGAAGGTGCAACTAGTCCAAGAAAATCTAAACGTAGCCAAGTCGCGACAAAAGAGTTATGCGGACTCTCGCCGCAGGAATGTGGAGTTCATTCCCGGAGATCTGGTGTACCTCCGTTTCACACCTCTCAAGGAAACCAAGCGTTTCCACGTTAAGGGGAAGCTCGCACCAAGGTTCCTTGCGCCATTCAAGATCACGACAAGCCGTGGAGAGGTTGCTTATCAGCTGGAATTACCTCCGGAACTTTCGGGTGTGCACAACGTTTTCCACGTGTCACAGCTTCGGAAGTGTCTCCAGACACCAAGTCATTCCGATCATTATAAGGACATTGATCATCGGGCCATTGATCTTCAGTCTGATCTCACCTATCGCGAGAGGCCAATCCGCATTCTGGATGATGTAGAGCGATGCACTCCAAGCCGCACTATCAAGTATTTCAAGGTTCAATGGAGCAACCACACCAAAGCCGAAGCTACCTGGGAGCGTGAAGACTATCTCCGATCTGAGTTTCTAGACCTTTTTAGCACCTAGCTTAGGAATCTCGGGGACGAGATTCTTGTAAGGGGGATAGGTCTGTCACACCCTGTTTTTGCTATCACTTATCTTTATTGTAACATTCTGAGCTTGTTAAAACTTTTTCAAAATTAATGTTGTGAGTGCCATGATTGACATTGTATGCTTGTATGCTTGATCATGTGAGGTTTCAAAACCCTAAATTCCTTTGGTATCATACTCGTTTCCAAAAACCTTTGATAACCAAAGTAAAACCACTTTGAGTTGCACTCCATGTCTTTGATAGCAAGTAGTGCTACTACTCATATTTGGTAATCTGATTTTTACCTATCTTTATATTTCAAAACCACAAAAATAATTTTTTTGTGAGTATTTCCTAATTAAATAACCTGTCCATTTCTAAGGTCAGAATTGGTATTCCAACATGGAATAATACTTTTCTGCTTTGGAAAAATCTGATTAAATTTAGAGATGATCAGAAGGACATATATTTTCCATACACAGGATTTTAAACCCCAGTTTATATTATATTTATTGATTAAAACTATAAAAGCTATTTCTGTCTGTTTTGACATTTTGAAATATTTCCAAAGGAAATATTCTCAATAAATTCCTAGAAAATTTCAGTGATCTCCCTAAGACTTATTTGGTGTCCACATAAAGTTTAACCTTTATCAAAGGTGGATAAGGACCCCAAATACCCCAAAAACGTGTCTATCCAGAATTAAGTTAGAGCAACTCTACATAGCAAAGTTTCTCCAATGAGGCTAAAACTTTGCACGAGTGCCTAAGACCTCAAATGAGGGTTCTACACCAAAAATGGGATTTGTGGGACTTAGTTTGACCACACTCCCTTTGGAAGGAACATATCTGCTCATATTGGAGTGATTTCAAGTTTACAAAGCTAAATTTGTCCTTTGGAGCACAAATTTGGTGGAACTCCATGGTTCACCACCAAAACCAAACCTGTTAAGTCTCAGCACCAGTGGTGGGGTGCAACCCCCTGTGCCTAGTGTCGAACACCTTCTGACAGATAGGAAAAAGCCACCTTAGCTACAGCTAAACCAAACTCTTTTGCCCTTGTTTTGGACTCTAATTTGCATGATTTGAATGGAACTAACCCGGACTAACGCTGTTTTTAGCAGAATTGCCATGGTGTTTTTTTTGTGCAGAAATAAAAGTTCTCGGTAGGACCTGCAAATTTACGAAGAATTTTTCTGGAATTAATGAAAAATAGCTGCGCATAGATCCACCGGAGGGGGTGAGCCACTGCGCCACCAGCCCAAGGGGCGCGACCACCCCCCCTGGCCACGCCGTGAGGGCTTGTGGGGTCCACGTGGCTGCATCGCCTCCAATCGCAGCTCTATATATTCCGTTTCGCCTGAAAAAATCAGAGAGAAGGATTCATCGCGTTTTACGATACAGAGGCGCCGCCACATCCTGTTCTTCATCTAGAGGGCAGATCTGGAGTCTGTTCTGGGCTCCGGAGAGGGGAAATCGTCGCCATCGTCATCATCAACCTTACTCCATCGCCAATTCCACGATGCTCTTCGCCGTTCATGAGTAATCTCATCATAGGCTTGCTGGACGGTGATGAGTTGGATGATATCTATCATGTAATTGAGTTAGTTTTGACGGGGATTGATCCCTAGTATCCACTATGTTCTGAGATTGATGTTTCTACTACTTTGCCATGCTTAATGCTTGTCACTAGGGCCCAAGTGCCATGATTTCAGATATGAACCTATTATGTTTTCGCAAATGTATGTGTGTTTTAGATCCTATCTTGCAAGTTGTAGTCACCTACTATGTGTTATGACCCGGCAACCCCGGAGTGACAATAGCCGGAACCACTCCCGGAGATGACCATAGTATGAGGAGTTCATGTATTCACCAAGTGTTAATGCGTTGGTCCCGTTCTTTATTAAAGGGAGAACCTTAATATCCCATAGTTTCCATTAGGACCCGCTGCCACGGGAGGGATGGACAATAGATGTCATGCAAGTTCTTTTCCCTAAGCACGTATGAATACATACGAAATACATGCCTACATTAGATTGACGAAGGGGAGCTAGTTACTTATCTCTCCGTGTTATAGCTGTTACATGATGAATTACATCCGGCACATTCATCCATCACCGATCTAATGCCTACGAGTCTTTTACTACTGGTCCTTGCTACGTTGCTTTGCTGCTACTGCTGTCACTGTTGTTACTGTTACTCTGTCGCTATTGCTGCTACTTTGCTGCTACTGGTTACTGTTGCTACTGCTGCTATCATACTACCTTGCTACTGATACTTTGTTGCAGACACTAAATATTTCAGGTGTGGTTGAATTGACAACTGAGCTGCTAATACTTGAGAATATTCTTTCGCTTCCCCTCGAGTCGAATCAATAAATTTGGGTTGAATACTCGACCCTCGAAAACTGTTACGATCCCCTATACTTGTGGGTCATCAAGACATTTTTCTGGCGCCGTTGCCGGGGAAGCACAACTATATTCTCTAAGTCACTTGGGATTGACGTCTGCTGGTCACTATGAGGAATCCGAAAGATCCAAGAACTGACATCTTGCCTTCCACTATGAGGACAGGTTAGGAACTGCCATCTAGCTCTGCACTTGATTCACCCTCAGTTATGAGTAAGTTTGCGACTTCACCTCGTGCTAGAAATCTTGATATGTCCCCTGTGCTTGATGATGCTACTTCTGCTGCCCATGATGCTTATGATGATGCTATGCTTGATACTGCTTTGCCTGATGATGCTATGCATGATACTGCTTTGCCAATAGGTGCATTCCTTGATGCACAAATTGCTAGAGTTGCTGCTAGATGTGATGATACTTCTGAAACTGCTGATACTATTGAAGTAGAACCTGCTACTATGCCTGAATTGCCTTTTATGCATGAGTTCTATGTTATGGAGGAAGAGATAGATGATGATTTTCTTGCGTGTAAGGATAGCTATGATGTTGAGAAACTACTGCTCAAGTGGAAAGAAAAATCTCTGAACGCTAGGATGAAATACGACCCGAAGTTTGCTACTTCGCCTATCTTTGTGACCAATAAGGATTATGAATTCTCTGTCGACCCTGAGCTAATCACTCTGGTCGAATCTGATTCTTTTCACGGTTATGAGTCTGAAACGGTTGTAGCCCATCTTACCAAACTGCACGATATAGCCACCTATTCACTAGTGAGGAAAAGATCCACCACTACTATATCCTCAAGTTGTTTCCTATCTCGCTAAAGGATGATGCTAAGACCTGGTTCACTTCTCTTGCTCCTGGTTGTGTGCGTAGCCCCCAGGATATGGTCTACTACTTCTCTGAAAAATATTTCCCTGCCCATAAGAAGCAAGCTGCCTTGTAGGAAATATACAACTTTGCTCAAGCTGAAGAAGAGAGTCTCCCACAAGCTTGGGGGAGGCTCATCCAGCTATTGAATGCTTTGCCTGATCACCCTCTTGAGAAGAATGAAATACTTTATATCTTCTATAATGGACTTACCGATGCTTCCAAAGACCACCTAGATAGTTGTGTTGGTTGTGTTTTTTGGGAACGAACCGTAGAACAAGCGGAGATTCTACTGAATAAAATCTTGTGCAATGAGAATGCTTGGACTATTCCCGAACCACCTCCTAAGCCAACTCCAATGGAAAGAGGTATTCTATTCCTCAGTCCTGAAGATATGCAAGAGACTAAGAAATCTATGAGAGAGAAAGGCATTAAATCTGAAGATGTCAAAAATCTACCACCTATCAAAGAGATCCATGCTCTTGATAACCTGATACACGTAGAAGAAGTAAATTCTCTGCATAGGTTTGATGAGAGTGATATTCCTTTTGATAAACCAGCTAGCCTATGCCTGGATGTGGGTACCCCGACTAGCAAGTCAGGTTCGCCGTGCCCAGGGACCCCAAGGATCAATGTTCACTAAACACAGATACTGAATAATAGAGTCTTACATCCAAGTACCGAAATTATTACATCAAACGACCAGAAGGTCGGGTTCAAGAGCGAGGCCTAAAGCCAATTAAACAGATACATCGGGTAGCGGAAACTCGTAAGGGCTAAGCAGTGCCCATGCCATCAAGCCTACACCGACAGGCATTCTGACTTGGAAGCGTCCTAGATTGCAGGTTCATCTCCGACGGCGTACTCGTCGCCAAACTCCGGTCCTTCCATGTCTGGTCAATAATATAACCAGTGGCAAGCCAATGAGTACTTTGAATGTACTCGCAAACAGCCCATGATATGAACATTGATAGAGAAGAATAACAGTAACATGTATCTTTGGTGGAATGCAATTTGGTGGAATGATCAGGTATATGCAACAAGTTAAAGAACTACTCTTGAAGAACAGGTTACAGATATCGACATATCTGACAAGGGTTGAACACACCGGGCTCACCCTATATGCCAAGTCACCGAACTTGGTCATATCAATTCCTCAAGTAACTCTGGTTATTAACACCATTCACCGAACTCACACACACACACTTGGTTTATGCGGAAACGCTGGACGTAGTTTAAGCAGCACCACCCAACTGTCCTTGACCGTGGACACGTCTATTCGAATAGTTTGACACTCTGTAGAGGTAGTACGCTGGACCCACGACAAACGGGAAACTTCCGTGTCATCCACGACTCGCGGTATATCACGTATACCCGAGGTAAGTACCCGATCATCATCTTTCCCCTGACGATACTAGACAAAGAGGTCCACTCGATTGGTACCAAGCCCACATGTTGTACGTCTTACGAGCACCAACTCTGGACAGTATCAACCATGCGGGGACCAACGGTGTGCCTGGAACTCATAATAATGGCATAGTCGTCCTACCTGGCACGACCCCATCACGAGAGTGACACCGATCACTCCCGCCACTAGTAATGTGGCTCTTTGCTAATACCGACCAGAGTAATCAACAAAGCCACGTCCCATAAAGGGGTAACGTGGTCGTACTAGTAAGTTTGGGACGGTCGACACATCAGAAATCTAATCCCATTTCCGAAACCATACTCACACAGAAACACCGGTGCATCACTTCACCAAAAGTGATCACCAACTCATCATCACCCTCGGGCATTAGTGGCACCCGACGGGGTTTGCATAAACTCTTGATTTAACTCATCATCATGCTCATGATAATATGTTTTTACTTTACTTGTCAACATGGTATTAACATGACCCTCAAGGGGTCGGGTCAAGCTCAATGCAATGATCTTATAACTTTACTAGTCAACATGACAGTAGCATGATCCTTATAGGTGGTAGGGTCAAGCTCATCATGCTTGTGCTCCGAGGAGCCATATGAATAACATCATCAACAGGCAAGGGCTTTGAAGAAGCCTCCGGTGCCATCACCACAATGATGAACCGGCATCGTGATCACATGCAACGGGAAAATACCAACCATACTAGCATGCAACAATGTTTATGATCAAGTCATGGTCAAAGGGCTGCTTGCCTTGGTCAGCTAGGTATCCGGGATCTTCGAGGTCTTCCGCTCCGAATCCTCCTTCACTCCGTAACTCTATCGTCGAGAAAGGAATAAATAAATAATAGCTCACACCAAAACAGATCACAAGGTGCTTTTAAAAATGTTGCAAAGCTTGAATAAATTCAGTTTATTATTTTGGAAAATGTTTCCTATGGTTTTTATTAGCTAAGAATATTTATTTAAAAGCAAACAGGAGCAAAAAATGCTTTTAATATCATTTTATTATACCAAAACAGATTCTGTTTTTGAAAAATGTCAAACTCTACAGAATCAGTTACTACACATTTTTAGAAAATTATTGGTGGAAGAATCATATTTTTCTACTGGCTAAATATTTTTATAAAAATCATTTAAGCTTGCAGGTTAAAAATAAAAGAAAAGGCCAGGGGGGAGACCCAGCCGGCCCAGCCAGCAGACTGGCCACCAGGCGCGCGCATGCCAGGTTCAAACCTGACATGCGGGCCCCTAGGGTCAGCGTCAGCGGCTGCGCGCGCTGGCTGCCCCAGGACACCGACAGGTGGGCTCCACCTGTCGGGTCCTTCTCCTACCTCCAGCCAGAGAGGTGGAGACGGACGCCGGCGAGGCTACCGTTGCCCTCAGCCAATCTAGGAGCGGGAATGGGTCCCTCGTTCCTCCGCCTACCTGCTCGTGGTCGGGACGTCACCGGAGGTGGTCTGGGTCGCCGGCGACGAGGTGACCATGGCGGAAAGGTTTCGGGATGGCGTCGAGCTAGTGGCTAGTAGCACGGATTCGCTCGGGAAGTTGGGGGAAATGATCCTGGCGTCAAGGGAAGTGCAATGGGAGGTCGGTCGGTGCAGGAGCCGGCGTGTAGTCGGAGATCGACCGGAGCTCCGAGGCGGAGGGGCCTCGGTCGATCTCGAGTACCGGGGCTCTGCGAGCTCGATTGGGCGGCTAGGGGGAGTCTAGTGGTTGTGCTGAAGCTGCCTGGGGGTGTTGGGGTGCTGGGGAGACCTATTTATAGGCCAGCGACGGTGAGCCGACTCGTGCGTTCCGGTGACTCACCGTGGCGTGCGCGCGTGCACAGTGAGGTGCTGGCCGCAAAACCACGGGTTCGGGACGTGGTTTAGGACCTTTTGGTGCATCGGCCGCAGAGGGAGAACGAGTGGGGTCGAGCCGCAGCGTTCGTGCATGCTCGGCCCCGTCGGGCGTGCGCGGGCACGCGTCTCCTGAGTTCTTGCGCGAGGAGAGGGGGCCCCTCATGGAAGCTTTGCACAGAGTGGCTGTCGGGGGAGCGTTTGCACACTACTGGGGAGGTTGGAACTGGTCGGGGCGACGTCCCCTTGCTGGAGGTTCTCTGTAGCGCGCCCAAAGCGTAGTTTTCGCATGCCACGCATGCTGGCGCGCTCTGGGGCACTTCGGACGTGTCCTCCATGTCCTGAGTGTTGCTGGGAGTGTGCCTAGCCGTTGTGTGCTAGTGGGAGCACGAGCTGGTCAAAGGAGGCAAGGAACACCGGTATTGCCAGCCCTGGCCTGCGGCTCAAATTGAAGATCTTGTCACTAGTGCTTGGAGTTGGGGAGGGGCTGGTTGACTGAGTGCTCAGGGTGTTCTGGGGCTCTAACTCCCCAAGTTTGGGGCTTTGCCATTGGGTAAAACAGTGGCTAGGAGGGTTTTTACCTTCCTGTCAAAAGGTGTTCGACAGTGATTTGGGGTGCTCCCACTCCTCCACTAGAACTGACACTTAACAGGTTTGGTCTTGGGGTAAAAACATGGGGTTTCACCAAATTTGAGCTCCATTGAACAAGTTTAGCTTTGTAAACTTGGAAATGCTTCAAAATGACCAGTACTGTCCTTTACAAAGGAAGTGTGGCCAATCAGAGTGTCACAAATCCCATCTTTGGTGTGGAGTCCTCATTTGGGGTTTCAAACACCTCTGCAAAGTTTCAGCTCCATTGGAGAAACTTTGCAATGTAGAGTTGTTCCAGCTCTTCTCTGGACAGAGAGGGTTTTGGGCACATTAGGTGCACTTCCCCACCTTGGATCAAGGTGAGATTTTATGTGAGCACCTAATATGGCTTGGGAGGGCTTGTGTAATTTTATGGGAATTTATTGAGATTATTTCCTTTGGAAACATCTCAAAAAGCTAAAACAGACAGAAATGGTTTTTAGGGTTTTACTCAAATAATATTAATATAAAATAGGGTTGAAAATCTTATATTCGGAAAATATATGTCCTTCTGAACTTCCATGAATTCACTCAGAATTTTCTAAGGGAGGAAAGCAATTTTCCTTGTGGGAATATCATTCCTGGCCTTAGAAACAGACATAAATATAAAATAGGAAAATAATATTTTAAAACACCAATTAATGTTTTTAATGAATGAAAATAATATTTGGATCAGATCACCAACTTTGGTTGGAAGTGCCACTTGGCTTCATGAGCTAGTAGTGTATCCCAACATGATGAAGGTGATGTTGATATAAAGGAAAAAGGGGTTTTGAAGAGAGCAAAATAATAAGTTTTTCATGGGTTTGGATCATCAAGCAAGCAAGCATTCACTCATGCAAGGGCTTACATTGCACTCACAACATTATTTGAAAAAGTTTTAACAAGCTCTGATTTTGCAACATAAAATACTTGTGGTGAAAAACAGGGTGTGACAGACCTATCCCTCTTACAAGAATCTCGTCCCCGAGATTCCTAAGCTAAGCGTTAAATAGCTCGGGAAATTCTGATCGGAGATAGTCTTCACGTTCCCACGTGGCTTCTGCTTCGGTATGGTTGCTCCACTGAACCTTGAAAAACTTGAGGGTGCGGCTTCTGGTGCAACGTTCGGCTTCATCCAAAATGCGGATCGGTTTCTCGCGGTAGGTAAGGTCCGGTTGAAGGTTAATAGCTTGATGATCAATGTCCTTGTAAAGATCGGGACGGTTCAGCACTTGCAAACACTTCGAGAGCTGTGACACGTGGAACATGTTGTGCACACCCGAAAGCTCAGGAGGTAGCTCCAACTGATAAGCTACTTCTCCGCGCCTTGTCGTGACCTTGAAGGGTCCAATGAACCTTGGAGCTAGCTTCCCCTTGGCATGGAAACGCTTGGTCCCCTTGAGAGGCGTGACTCGCAAGTATACCTGGTCTCCGGGAACAAACTCCACATCTCTGCGGCGAGGGTCCGCATAGCTCTTCTGCCTTGACTTAGCTGCCTTGAAGTTCTCTCGGACAAGCTGAACCTTGTCCCCTGCTTCCTGCAGTGCTTCTGGTCCGAAAACTAGTCCTTCACCGGTTTCGGACCAATTGAGCAGGGTGCGGCACTTCCGCCCATATAACGCTTTGAATGGGGCCATCTGAAGACTGGACTGGTAGCTGTTGTTTTAAGAAAACTCAGCAAACGGCAGGCAATCTTCCCACTTGGCACCATGAGCCAAAACACAGGCGCGGAGCATGTCCTCAAGTATCTGGTTTACCCTCTCGGTCTGTCCGCCCGTTTGTGGGTGGAAAGCCGTACTGAAGGAGAGTTTGGTTCCGAGAGCTTCTTGAAACTTCTTCCACAATCTTGAGGTGAATTGCGTGCCCCGATCGGACACGATCTCCTTGGGAACTCCATGGAGACTCACCACTTGATGAATGTATAGACTGGCCAGCTGGCTGCCATCGTAGGTGGTGTTAACGGGGATGAAATGAGCCACCTTGGTCCAATGATCGACTATGACCCAAATGGAGTTATGACCTTATTCGACCGGGGCAGCCCAGTGATGAAGTCCATGCCGACTTTATCCCACTTCCATTTCGGCACTTGAAGAGGTTGCAGCAATCGAGCAGGTCGCTGGTGTTCAGCCTTGACTCGCTGGCATACATCGCATTTAGCGACATAGGAGCCAATATTTCTCTTCATGCCATGCTACCAGAATCGTTCTCGGAGGTCTTGGTACATCTTGGTACCACGTGGATGGATAGAGTACAGTGTGTCATGAGCCTCTTGCAGGATCAAGTCCTTAAGTTCGGCCTTGTTAGGTACGCATAAGCGCTTCCCGTACCACAGTACTCCTTGCTCATCAATCGAGAATCCTGGGGCTTTGCCTTCTCGCACCTTCCTCTTAAGGCATCCGATACTCTTGTGTCCCTTTTGGGCTTCCTTGATGTCGTATGCCAGAGTAGGATTGACTTCGAGGTTGGCCAGGTATCCTGGTTCGACTATCTCAAGCCCGAAGCTCTCCATCTCTTCATACAAGATGGGTAACCTTTCCTTGAGCATGACGTTCAAGGAGCCTGCCTTCCGGCTTAAGGCATCGGCTACCACGTTCGCCTTGCGGGGATGATATTGAATGCTGAGGTCGTAATCCTTGACTAACTCAAGCCATCTCCGCTACCTCATATTCAGCTCCCTTTGAGTGAAGATATATTTCAGACTTTTGTGGTATGTATATATCTCACATCGCTTCCCCAGAAGGTAATGTCGCCACGTCTTCAAAGCATGCACTACGGCTGCTAGCTCGAGATCATGGGTGGCGTAGTTCTCCTCATGCGGTCGCAGTTGTCGTGACAAGTACGCCACGACCCTGCCATCTTCCATCAGGACTCCACCGAGCCCGGTTCCAGAGGCATCACAATATATCACGAATTCCTTGTTGATGTATGGGGTAGCCAATACCGGGGCGGTAGTTAGCCTCTTCTTCAACTCCTGGAAACTTGCTTCACACGCCGGTGTCCACTCGAACTTTCGGCCTTTCTTCAAGAGCTGAGTCATAGGTCGAGCGATGCTGGAGAATCCTTCTACAAACTTGCGGTAGTATCCCGCGAGCCCGAGGAAACTCCTGACATCCTTCACGTCCTTTGGTGATTCCCAGTTGGTCACTGTAGTAATCTTGGACTGATCTACGGCCAAACCGCTTGCCGTCAGGGTATGACCCAGGAATCCAACTTCGTTCAGCCAGAACTGACACTAGCTGAATTTGGAATAGAGTTGGTGCTCTCGAAGCTTTCCCAGAACTAACCTCAGGTGTTGATCATGCTCCTCTTCGGACATGGAGAAGATTAATATTTCATCGATGAACACGACGACAAACTTGTCCAAATAGTCCATGAAGACCTTGTTCATGAGGTACATGAAGTAGGCTGGGGCATTTGTCAAACCGAAGGACATGACAGTGCATTCATATAGACCGTAGCGGGTCACGAATGCAGTATTGGGTATATCTTCGGGTCGAATCTTCAACTGGTAATATCCCGATCGAAGATCGATTTTGGAAAATACCCTGGCCCCGTTTAACTGGTCAAACAGGTCTTCGATCTTGGGGAGCGGGTACTTGTTCTTAATTGTGACTTCATTAAGAGAACGGTAATTGACGCAGAGTCGAATGGTACCATCCTTCTTTGAAACAAATAGAACAGGTGATCCCAAAGGTGATGCACTCGGACGGATGAACCCTTTCCTGAGTTGCTCATCCAGCTGCTTCTTCAGCTCTGCCAGCTCTTCGGAATCCATCTTGTAAGGCTTTTTATATATAGGCCTTGATCCGGGCATGAGCTCAATGATGAACTCGATGTCTCGGTCAGGAAGCATTCCGGGTAGCTCGTCAGGAAAGACGTCCGGGTATTCACACACTACAGGCACTTGATCAAGCTCTACCTCGGATAGACTGTTGACTCGAGGCACTTGAGCCGATACTAGCTCGGAGACAAACATGACTTTGACCCCTTGGTTTCTTGTCATGGTAATGGCCCTCTTGGCACAGTCCAAAAGACTCTGGTGCTTGGCCAACCAATCCATGCCGAGGAATACTTCTAAACCTTGCGATTTAAGCACGATGAGGTCTACCAAGAAACTCATTCCATTGATAACTATCTCGACCCTTCTACACCCTAGGTTGGTCCTCAATACTGCTCCCGGGATTTGAATTGCCATCTGTCCACGCAGTAGAGTGGGTTTTAAACCACACTTCTCCGCAACCTCTGAGTAACAAAAGAATGCGAGGCACCACAATCAAACAACACTGTTGCTGGAGTTGAGTTGACGAGGAACGTACCCAGAATGCAGTCCGGGTCTTCCTGCGCCTCTTCTGCAATGATGTGATTGATCCAGCCGTTGCCATTGAACTGCTGGTTGTGGGGAGCCTGGTTCCTTCCTGGTGCACCTTGACCGGGGTTGGGTGCATTGGGACGCGGTTCGTCGGGCTTCTTGATGGGGCACTGCCTGGAATAGTGCCCGGTCCGACCACACCCAAAGCAGGTGACCTGCCCCGGAGGGTTGGTCTTGACTCCACCGCTGTTCGGCGGGTTGACTACTGGCTTGGCTTGCTGCTGAGGCTGATAATTCTGGTGGAACACCGGGTGCTTGTACTGCTACTGCTGAAAGTTGGGTCTTGCAGGTGCTGACTACCATGGTCTTGGTCTTGCGCTACTGGGTCCTCCATTGCCTATCATTTTGCGCTTGCAGGTGTCGTCCATCGCACGATGCTTGTCTTCCAGCATAAGCGCCTTGTTAACCAACTCGCTGAAGGTCTTGCAGTCACAAACCACCAGCTGGTATTGCAGGGACTGCTGTAACCCTTCCGTGAAGCGTTCCACCTTAGCGGCCTTAGTGTTAACATCTTCGGTCGCGTACCTCGACAAGAGGTTAAACTTCTGCAGGTACTCCTTAACAGTTCCACTGCCCTGCCTCAAGGCTCGGAATTCCTGCTTCTTAATGGTCATCATTCCAAGTGGAATGTGAGCCGTGCGAAATCCTTCCTTGAACATCACCCAAGTGATGACTTGCCCTATCCGCATGATCTGGAATCCATCCCACCATGCCCTGGCGGTGCCTCCGAGACAGTGAGAAGCATAAAGGACCTTCTCACGATCGTCGGTCCACTTGACCAGCGCAAGGAGGTCTTCAATGGTGCGGATCCAGTCATCTGCGTCCAGTGGTTCAGTCGTCCCCATGAATATGGGGAGGCGTAGTCCGCATGAACTCGGGAAGAGTAGAGCGGCTACCGCCATTCCCATTCCGCGGCGAGTTGTCCACCAGGACTTGAGTCAGCTGCTGAATAGCGGCATTGCTGGCTTGACGCTCCTCCCGAAGAGCTTGAAGGAACTGAGCCATCGTCAAGCTGCTCGTGGTGACCTCCAGCGTGAGCTTCTCCTTCGGTTCCCTACGGCGTTCCTGAGGACCCGGCGCCGGGGTTGCCGAAGGTGCTGTTGCGGGTTGCGTTCACCATCCAGTCATAGAAACAGACAGGTCAAAATGCCACCTTTCTCGGAAATACAAGGATTCGTTCCTAGTAAGAGGGGGTCCAATGCGTGCAAGTGCCAAGTTTTCAAAACCAAAGTTTTTGACAAACGGAAATTGCATTCATAAAAACTAGGTGATGTAGTCACTTACAGGCTGCCTAAGGCAATATGTGACTTACATCATACACACATACGTAGATAAAACGGATACATGGATACCCTATGCTCGGGGTATTCCTAATTGCCTACGCTAAATCCTACACGGCGGACTGCTCGGTCTCAAAGGCGGGTTCAATAGGATCCCCATCTTCGTCTTTGTCTTCATAAAGAACTTCTTCCTTTATAGGAGTGGAAGAAAGAATCCGCACATCACGACGTCTCTTAGGCAAGGCGGCGAAGATCTCAGTCTACTCTTCAGCTGTCAGGCGGCGACTCTGAAGGGGGACTGCCTGGATGGGTAACACACCTCCCCTAGTAGCAACAGCTGTCCTTCCTTCAGGTGCGCCTGCCTTCTTTACCTTGCAATTCTGCATCTTTTCAGTGTGGAGCAGGCCCTTGACTAGGTGCAGCTCTTGGCGAAGCTTGGCTGATTCTTTAACCACGAAGTGCGTCAGGGTGTTTGACGAGAGGCTGAAGTAGGTCTGAAACCTTAATGGCATCCCATCCTCTGTGGCTGGGGTGAGTGTCCAACTCCCATCCACTCCTTCCTTAATGAAAGGTAGGTGACGAGTGACAGGCTCGTTAGCCAACTCAGGGAGGATGCTACGGAGACGCACGAGCGCCTCTCGTGCGGCCGTCTCCACTGCCAATATCAGCTCTCCCATCTGTGGTCCTTCGAAGAACCAACTAGACGGGGAGTCATTAGCCTTCACTATCACGTCCACGTGATATTCCTTAGTGTCGGCTTTGACCCAGTGCTCGTGGGAGAGGAAGATGGGCGTGCGACGTACGTGGCACTTCTCGAGTGGAAAGATGGTTGTATGTGCAAAAGTTTTGTGCAAGGCTGGCGTTCTAACGTTCTCGGCTAACGTCCATTCTATCTAAGTCTTCCTATAGTCAGGATGGCTCTGATACCAGTTCTGTGGGTACCCCGACTAGCAAGTCGAGTTCGCCGTGCCCAGTGACCCCAAGGATCAATGTTCACTAAACACAAATACTGAATAATAGAGTCTTACATCCAAGTACCGAAATTATTACATCAAACGACCAGAAGGTCGGGTTCAAGAGCGAGGCCTAAAGCCAATTAAACAGATACATCGGGTAGAGAAACTCGTGAGGACTAAGCGGTGCCCATGCCATCAAGCCTACACCGATAGGCATTCTGACTTGGAAGCGTCCTAGATCGCAGGTTCGTCTCCGACGGCGTACTCGTCGCCAAACTCCGGTCCTTCCATGTCTGGTCAATAATATAGCCAGTGGCAAGCCAATGTGTACTTTGAATGTACTCGCAAACAGCGCATGATATGAACATTGATAGAGAAGAATAACAGTAACATGTATCTTTGGTGGAATGCAATTTGGTGGAATGATCAGGTATATGCAACAAGTTAAAGAACTACTCTTGAAGAACAGGTTACATATATCGACATATCTGACAAGGGTTGAACACACCGGGTTCACTCTATATGCCAAGTCACCGAACTTGGTCATATCAATTCCTCAAGTAACTCTGGTTATTAACACCATTCATCGAACTCTCACACACACACTTGGTTTATGCGGAAACGCTGGACGTAGTTTAAGCAGCACCACCCAACTGTCCTTGACCGTGGACACGGCTATTGGAATAGTTTGACACTCTGCAGAGGTAGTACGCTGGACCTACCTGGCACGACCCCATCACGAGAGTGACGACAATCACTCCCGCCACTAGTAATGTGGCTCTTTGCTAGCACCGACCAGAGTATTCAACAAAGCCCCGTCCCATAAAGGGGTATCGTGGTTGTACTGGTAAGGTTGGGACGATCGACACATCAGAAATCTAATCCCATTTCCGAAACCATACTCACACAAAAATACCGGTGCATCACTTCACCAAAGGTGATCACCAACTCATCATCACCCTCGGGCATTAGTGGAACCCGACGGGGTTTTCATAAACTCTTGATTTAACTCATCATCATGCTCATGATAATATGTTTATACTTTACTTGTCAACATGGTATTAACATGACCCTCAAGGGGTCGGGTCAAGCTCAATGCAATGATCTTATAACTTTACTAGTCAACATGACAGTAGCATGATCCTTATAGGTGGTAGGGTCAAGCTCATCATGCTTGTGCTCCGAGGAGCCATACGAATAACATCATCAACATGCAAGGGCTTTGAAGAAGCCTCCGGTGCCATCACCACAATGATGAACCGGCATCGTGATCACATGCAACGGGAAAATACCAACTATACTAGCATGCAACAATGTTTATGATCAAGTCATGGTCAAAGGGCTGCTTGCGTTGGTCAGCTAGGTATCCAGGGTCTTCGAGGTCTTCCTCTCTGAATCCTCCGTCACTCGGTAAGTCTACCGTTGAGAAAGGAATAAATAAATAATAGCTCACACCAAAACAGATCAGAAGGTGCTTTTAAAAATGTTGCAAAGCTTGAATAAATTCAGTTTATTATTTTGGAAAATGTTTCCTATGGTTTTTATTAGCTAAGCATATTTATTTAAAAGCAATCAGGAGCAAACAAATGCTTTTAATATCATTTTATTATACCAAAACAGATTCTGTTTTTGAAAAATGTGAAACTGTACAGAATCAATTACTACACATTTTTAGAAAATTGTTTGTGGAAGAATCATATTTTTCTACTGGCTAAATATTTTTTATAAAAATCATTTAAGCTTGCGGGTTAGAAATAAAAGAAAAGGCCAGGGTGGGAGACCCAGCCGGCCCAGCCAGCAGACTGGCCACCAGGCGCGCGCGTGCGAGGTTCAAACCTGACATGCGGGCCCCTGGGGTCAGCGTCAGCGGCTGCGCGCACTGGCTGCCCCAGGACACCGACAGGTGGGTTCCACCTGTCGGGTCCTTCTCCTACCTCTAGCCAGAGAGGTGGAGACGGACGCCGGCAAGGCTACCGTTGCCCTCAGGCCAATATAGGAGCGGGAATGGGTCCCTCGTTCCTCCGCCTACCTGCTCGTGGTCGGGACGTCACCGGAGGTGGTTTGGGTCGCCGGCGACGAGGTGACCGTGGCGGAAAGGTTTCGAGATGGCGTCGAGCTAGTGGATAGGGGCACGGATTCTCTCAGGGATGTTGGGGGAAATGATCCTGGCATCAAGGGAAGTGCAATGGGAGGTCGGGCGGCGCAGGAGCCGGCGTGTAGCCGGAGATCGACCGGAGCTCCGAGGCGGAGGGGCCTCGGTCGATCTCGAGCACCGGGGCTCTGCGAGCTCGATTGGGCGGCTAGGGGGAGTCTAGTGGTTGTGCTGAAGCTACCTGGGGGTGCTGGGGTGCCGGGGAGACCTATTTATAGGCCAGCGACGGTGAGCCGACTCGGGCGCGCCGGTGACTCACCGTGGCGCGCGTGCGTGCACAGTGCGGTGCTGGCCGTGAAACCACGGGTTCGGGACGTGGTTTAGGACCTTCTGGTGCATCGGTCGCAGTGGGAGAGCGAGTGGGGTCGAGCCGCAGCGTCCGTGCAAGCTCGGCCGCGTCGGGCGTGCGCGGGCACGCGTCGCCTGAGTTCTTGTGCGAGGAGAGGGGGCCCCTGATGGCAGCTTTGCACAGAGTGGCTGTCGGGGGAGCGTTTAGACACTACTCGGGAGGTTGGAACTGGCCGAGGCGACGTCCCCTTGCTGGAGGTTCTCTGTAGCGCGCCCAGAGCACAGTTTTGGCATGCCACGACATGTTGGCGCGCTCTGGGCACTTCGGACGTGTCCTCCATGTCCTGAGTGTTGCTTGGAGTGTGCCTAGCCGTTGTGTGCTAGTAGGAGCACGTGCTGGTCAAAGGAGGCAAGGAACACCAGTGTTGCCAGCCCTGGCCTGCGGCTCAAATTGAAGATCTTGTCACTAGTGCTTGGAGTTGGGGAGGGGCTGGTTGACTGAGTGCTCAGGGTGTTCTGGGGCTCTAACTCACCAAGTTTGTTGCTTTGCCATTGGGTAAAACAGTGGCTAGGAGGGTTTTTACCGTCCTGTCAGAAGGTGTTCGATAGTGATTTGGGGTGCTCCCACTCCTCCACTGGAACTGACACTTAACAGGTTTGGTCTTGGGGTAAAAACATGGGGTTACACCAAATTTGAGCTCCATTGAAAAAGTTTAGCTTTGTAAACTTGGAAATGCTTCAAAATGACCAGTACTGTCCTTTACAAAGGAAGTGTGGCCAATCAGAGTCTCACAAATCCCATCTTTGGTCTGGAGTCCTTATTTGGGGTTTCAAACACCTCTGCAAAGTTTCAGCTCCATTGGAGAAACTTTGCAATGTAGAGTTGTTCCAACTCTTCTGTGGACAAAGAGGGTTTTGGGCTCATTAGGTGCACTTCCCCACCTTGGATCAAGGTGAGATTTTATGTGAGCACCTAATATGGCTTGGGAGGGCTCCTGTAATTTTATGGGAATTTATTGAGATTATTTCCTTTGGAAACATCTCAAAAAGCTAAAACAGACAAAAATGGTTTTCAGGGTTTTACTCGAATAATATTAATATAAAATAGGGTTGAAAATCTTATATATGGAAAATATATGTCCTTCTAAGCTTCCACGAATTTACTCCGAATTTTCTAAGGCAGGAAAGCAATTTTCCTTGTGGGAATATCATTCCTGGCCTTAGAAATAGACATAAATATAAAATAGGAAAATAATATTTTAAAACACCAATTAATGTTTTTAATGAATGAAAATAATATTTGGATCAGATCACCAACTTTGGTTGGAAGTGCCACTTGGTTTCATGAGCTAGTAGTGTATCCCAACATGATGAAGGTGATCTTGATATAAAGGAAAAGGGGGGTTTGAAGAGAGCAAAATAATAAGTTTTACATGGGTTTGAGTCATCAAGCACGCAAGCATTCACTCATACAAGGGCTTACATTGCACTCACAACATTATTTGAAAAAGTTTTAACAAGCTCTGATTTTCCAACATAAAATACTTGTGGTGAAAAAGAGGGTGTGACACTGGATGAATTTGATAACTTTGTTGACAAACAACAAAGTTTGAATGATTATGTTAGCACACAATTGGAACAGAATGCTCGTATGCTTAGTCATTTAAGTGCTTGTGTGGACAGAAATGTCAATGATCTTAAGCTTCTGAGTAAACATCCCTCTATGGTTACTACTCAAGTGGAACAAGTACTTAAGGATCAGAATGACTTGCTCAACGAGTTGAATGACAATTTTGTCAGAGTCGTCACTAGAGGCGGTAGAATGACCCAGGAACCTTAGTATCCTGAGGGTCACCCGAAGAGAATTGAACAAGATTCTCAAGAAGCTAGCACTGATGCACCTAGTCATCCTAGAAATAAGAAGAAAGATGATAGGGTCATGCACGCTAGCAACCCTGTTGCTGCTACACCTGAGAGTCCAAACGATGCCCCTGTCTGTGACGCTGAAACACAATCTAGTAATGAACATGAGCCTAATGATAATATCAATAGTGATGTTCATGTTGATGCTCAACCTAGCAATGATAAGGATGTGGAGACTGAACCTGTTGATCTTGATAACCCACAGCCTAAGAATAGAAGATGCGATAAGAATGAATTTGCTGCTAGGAAGCATGGTTAAGAAAGGGAACCATGGGTTCAGAAACCCATGCCCTTTCCTCCCAAGCCATCCAAGAAAAAGGATGATGAGGATTTTGAGCGATTCGTTGAAATGATCCGACATGTCTTTCTGCAAATGTGTTTGACAGACATGCTCAAAATGTCTCTGTATGCTAAGTACATGAAAGATATTGTGACTAATAAGAGGAGGATACCTAAGGTTGATATTTCCATCATGCTTGCTAATTATACCTTCAAGGGTGGAACTCCCAAGAAACTAGGTGATCCCGGAGTGCCCACTATACCTTGCTCCATTAAAGGTAACTACGTTAGAATTGCTTTATGCGACCTTGGAGCCGGTGTTAGTGTTATGCCTCTCTCTCTTTATCATAGACTTGAACTGGATAAGTTGACACCCACTGAAATCTCTCTGCAAATGGCCGACAAATCAACTGCTTTCCCTACCGGCATTTGCGAGGATGTGCCTGTTCTGGTTGCTAACGTCACCATCTTAACAGACTTTGTTATCTTGGATATTCCCGAGGACGATACCATGGCGGTCATCCTCGGAAGACCCTTTTTAAACACTGCAGGGGCTGTTATAGATTGCAACAAAGGCAATGTCACTTTCCATGTCAACGGTAATGAGCATATGATGCACTTTCCGAAGAAACAATATCGAGTACATTGCATCAATTCTATCCAAAAAACTTCATCGATTCTTATTGGGAGCTTTGAATGCCCTATACCTTGTGTCAAGATGAATTATGATTTGCTTGTTGGGGAGATACACATCCCCATTGAGGTGACCTAGTGACTATTCGAAAATTCTCTGTTCTCTTTTGCGATTCGAAAAGGTTTGTCGAGGACACTTGATCAAACTCATTGACGGATTTCTTTCGATGACCATGAGATGGCTGAATCGAGGAGTCACAAACCATTGTTCCGAGCTTTCACCTTCGGTTTCTTAGAATAAAAATGATAGATTTAGTTTAGTTTTCCCTGTTTTCTGTTTTAGCGTCCGGTAGAAAAGTACCCCGAAAATAAAAGTTCTCCGAACGCTGTGAAAATCAAGTATGATTTTTTCTGGAGTTTCTGAAAAATTCTGAGACAAAGAGCTTGTTTGGGGCTGCACAAGTGGGCCACAAGCCCTTGGGGCGCGGGCACCCCCTTGGCCGCGCCACCCAGGATTGTGGGGCCCATAGGCACCCCCTCCACTCATTCTTTCTCTCATCTGGTTCTCCTACCTCCAGAAAAAATTGTTTCGCAGCTCAAACCCGTGTTCTTGCTCCTCTTACTGGGATTTTCGATCTCTTTTCTCGAATCACCATTCTCCGAACTGTTTTGGGGAAAATAATGCTTGGTAAGTGACTCCTCCATTGGTCCAATTAGTTTTTTGCTCTAGTGCCTTATACTCCGCGTATTTTTGCTGCCTTGGTGACCATGTTCTTGAGCTTTGCATGCTGATTTTAGCTGGTCCCAAGTAGTTTTAATGCGTAATATGGCCTCTAGGCACTTGTGGGAGTAGTTGCTACAAGTTTAGTTGAGCCTTGTTCACTTTTCCTTAGAATCACTAAAAATTTCAGAAATTTTCAGAGATAGAAAAGGGAAAAAATGAGGAGGTTCTTGAGAGGCTCTTCAAGCAGTGACCCCAAGGATGATGGGAGTGAGAAGAAGCCCAAGTATCTGGTTCCTCGAGTCGCAGAAGTTCGAGCTTGCGAGTGGCCAAGCGGCATGTTCTTACACGCCGCTGGAATTTATGAGGACTTTTATCACTTGGTGGAAAACGTCGGCCTTACCGCCTTCGTTGAAGATAAGTGTCCGCAATACCTCCTCCTCACTAAAATCTTCGTACAAAGCTTTAACTTCAATCCGAGGAAGAATCCTCCTATGGTTGAGTTCACACTTTATGATATCCCCCAGCGCATGTCACTCCAGGATTTTTGCAATGTTTGCAAATTACCTTACGTTGGGGATATTCATGAACCTCATCCACGGGACTTGGAAGCTTTCATCGATACAATTGCTGTAGGAGAAGAGAGAGGTGTGTCTTGCGCTAGAGCTGCTAGCATACATTTTCCCGTACTTCGGTACTTCTCACTATTTGTGGGAAAATGTTTGATTGGCCATGGGAAAGCTGGGTCACTTATTTCCCAAGATCTTGCGGTCTTGCACGAAGCCCTTTACAACGATAAAACTTATAGCTTGGGCGCTATAGTAGCTCAACGGTTGAACACGAACCGTTCTAAGGGCATTGTCTATCGAGATATCTATGCTACTCATCTTGCTAGACATTTTGAGATACCTATTAGACTGGAAGAGGAAGAAGAGATTCTTCTTCCCGAGAGATATCTAGATTACGATAGCATGGTTCGCCATGACTTTCTTGATAGAGATATAAATAGAAGGATGATTTATAACTTGGTATTTAGTCAGGGTACTCGTGAGACTATTACTTTGGCTGCTCCTTCTTTGTTCAATCTTCATGCAGGCAGGTACATCATCATGCCCTTAGACATCTACGCATATTGGGGCTTAGCCCAACCACAGGTGACCGTGCACGAGCCACCAGTCGAGTACCAGACGCCGGTTTATCAGTGGGAGCCAGAGGAGCTCACACATCAGTGGCATCCTGAGTCCACTACGGAGTATCCCAGAGCTGGTTATTTCCCTCCTTGGGAGTAGACCAACTTAGGCCAAAAGCCTAAGCTTGGGGGAGTACATGTTCTCACCGACTTTACATTCTTGCTTATGCTTTCACTTTGTTCGTCAGTGTTCACACTTTGCCACTGTATCATCCATGCTCGTTTATTTTATTTTTCTCGTTTTCTTTTCGTGTGTTTGTCTAGTTTGAGAAAACCCAAAAAGATTTTCTTGTTCTTCATTTGCTTGTTGGGAGCTTTCCCGTGTAAATAGTTTTCTTTTTTCATTGGGTCAAGGTAGAAGATATTGGTTACAATGTTTAGTGGCTCTCGCATGCATACTTGTTTAGCTGTTAAAGCGCCATATTACTTTGTCTTCTCCTTTGTGTTTGCTTGCAGATTCCAGCTTTACTCCAATGCACGAGCACTCTTATTATTGTTCACATCGTTCGGTCGTACAAGTGAAAGGCAATAATGACGATATATGATGAAGTGACTCAGCCTGGAAAATCTGGTACGAACTCGATCTATTTTGTTTTTGTAAATATGACTAGCTCATCATGCCTGATTCAGCTTTGTTGTGAGAGAAACATGTTTGCAATGAGAACTTAGAGATCATAGTTGCTTATGCCATGCCTACTTAGCTAGGAGCTTATAATGGTTTGTCTTGGATGCCCACATGAATTTTGAGATGACTGTGTTGTAGTATGATAGGATGGTATCCTCCTTTGAATGATTCAAGTGGCTTGACTTGGCGCATGTTCACACATGTAGTTAAAACAAAATCAACATAGCCTCTATGATATTCATGTTCATGGTGATTTATGTCCTACTCATGCTTGCTCTCAATGTTAGTTAATCTCAATGCATTTTGATGACTATTGTCGCTCTCTAGTTGGTCGCTTCCCAGTCTTTTGCTGGCCTCCACTTGTACTAAGCAGGAATACTGCTTGTGCATCCACTCCCATAAACCCAAAGATGTTCCATATGAGTCCATCGTACCTACCTATATGCGGTATCTACCTGCCGTTCCAAGTATATTTTTATGTGCCACTCTCTAAACCTTCAAGAAATAATCTGCTTTGCATGCCTGAACCGCTCATGTGGTGATAGGGGGCTATCAGTATCTTCCATGCTAGGCGTGTTATCCTCGATATGTGTTTATTCACTATCATTCACGAGAAAGGGGCCGGTAATTGGAATTCCCAGTTCCATGCTAAAATCGAAAAGATAATTGCAAACAAAACTCCCCAGGGTTGATGTTGGTATGGACGGTACCCGAGGATTCGGCTAGCCTTGGAGTGTGATTGATTGGTGGTGGGGGAGTCAAAACTTTATTTTTCTGTTTGGGAACCGCCTATAGCATGTGTAGCATGGAAGATGGTAAGAACTCTTAGTCATTGCGTTGACAATGAAAAGCATGCCACCCAAAATTATTATCTCTGTTTTCAAAGCTTGAGCTCTGGCACCTCTGCAAATCAATGCTTCCGTCTGCGAAGGGCCTGTCTATTTATGTTCTTGTTGAGTCATCCTCCTCTTATAAAAGCACCAATTAGAGAGCACCTCTGTCATTTTTATGCTTTGCTTTTAACTGTGTTGAGTATGACTGTGACTGGATCTTCTTTGCCATGAATTACAATGTTTAGTCAGCCCTTGGTCTTCGAAGGTGCTCTGCATTTATGTTTTGCGGTCTCAGAAAGAGCTAGCGAGATACCTTCTGTTCGTACTGCTTCATGTTGTTTTGATTGAAGTGTTGACATTTGAGGCTTATTATTATTTGCTCGCTAGTTGATTATGCCATTGATATGAGTTTACTGTGAGACCTAGATGTCATTTGGTTATGTAGTTAGCTTGTGATCTTGCTGAAATTATGGTTGTGAGTTAGACATAGTTGCAACAACAAGATCAAATAGAGCTCGTCAAAGTTTTTCTTTTGTCTCTTTCAGTTTGCCAACTGAATTTCTTGAGGACAAGCAAGGCTTTAAGCTTGGGGGAGTTGATACGTCTCCGTCGTATCTACTTTTCCGAACTCTTTTGCCCTTGTTTTGGACTCTAATTTGCATGATTTGAATGGAACTAACCCGGACTAACGTTGTTTTCAGCAGAATTGCCATGGTGTTGTTTTTATGCAGAAATAAAAGTTCTCGGAATGACCTGAAAATTTATGGATAATTTTTCTAGAATTAATGAAAAATACGTGCGCAAAGATCCACCGGAGGGGGTGAGCCAGTGGGCCACAAGCCCAGGGGGCGCGGCCACCCCCCTGGCCGCGCCGTGAGGGCTTGTGGGGCCCACGATGCTCCACCGCTTCCAATCTCAGCTCTATATATTCTGTTTCGCCCAGGAAAAAAAAATCAGAGAGAAGGATTCATCGCGTTTTACGATACGGAGGCGCCACCACCTCCTGTTTTTCATCTGGAGGGCAGATCTGGAGTCTGTTCTGGGCTCCGGAGAGGGGAAATCGTCGCCATCGTCATCATCAACCTTCCTCCATCGCCAATTCTGCTCTTCACCGTTCGTGAGTAATCTCATCGTAGGCTTGCTGGACGGTGATGAGTTGCATGAGATCTATCATGTAACCGAGTTAGTTTTGACGGGGATTGATCCCTTGTATCCACTATATTCTGAGATTGATGTTGCTACTACTTTGCCATGCTTAATGCTTGTCACTAGGGCCCGAGTGCCATGATTTCAGATCTGAACCTATTATGTTTTCGCCAATATATGTGTGTTTTAGATCCTATCTTGCAAGTTGTAGTCACCTACCATGTGTTATGACCCGACAACCTCGGAGTGACAATAGCCGGAACCACTCCCGGAGATGACCATAGTAAGAGGAGTTCATGTATTCACCAAGTGTTAATGTGTTGGTCCAGTTCCTTATTAAAAGGCGAACCTTAATATCCTGTAGTTTCCACTAGGAACCCGCTGCCACGGGAGGGATGGACAATAGATGTCATGCAAGTTATTTTCCCTAAGAACGTATGACTACATACAGAATACATGCCTACATTAGATTGACGAACGGGAGCTAGTTACTTATCTCTCCGTGTTATAGCTATTACATGATGAATTACATCCGGCACAATGATCCATCACTGATCCAATGCCTACGATTCTTTTACTACTGGTCCTTGCTATGTTGCTTTGCTGCTACTGTTGTCACTGATGTTACTGTTACTCTGTCGCTACTGCTGCTACTTTGCTGCTACTGGTTACTGTTGCTACTGCTGCTATCATACTACCTTGCTACTGATACTTTGCTGCAGACACTAAATCTTCTAGGTGTGGTTGAATTGACAACTCAGCTGCTAGTACTTGAGAATATTCTTTCGCTTCCCCTTGAGTCGAATCAATAAATTTGGGTTGAATACTCTACCCTCGAAAACTGTTACGATCCCCTATACTTGTGGGTCATCACCAGTCATAGCAAACTTGAAGTATACTTAACTAAAATATGCCAAGTGTGTGTGTAACCGTGCTTATCTCTTCTCGCGAGCTCTATATCCGATAGAGGACACAGTGGGGTTTTGTTTGACTTGTAAGTAGGTGTTCAGGATCACTTTTTGATCATTATTAGTTCATGTCCATTTATGCGTAGATCACCCACCCCATCTTATTCTTGTACTTGTAAGTTAGGAAGCTCAAATAAATGCTTAGTTGCTTGTTGTAGCATCACCACTTAACCATACCTCACCCATTAAGCTTTGCTAGTCTTGATACCTTTGGAAATGAGATTGCTAAGTCCATGTGGCTCACAGATTACGACAATAACAGTTGCAGGTATAGGTAAAGCGATAGTTTGACGTGAGCACGATGATTGTTCTATTTGGAGTTTCTTCTTCTTCTTCTTATTCATCGATCTAGGATGGGTTCCAGGCCGACAGCCTGGGATAGCAAGAATGTACGTCATTCTCCTATCGTTTGATTTCATCCGTAGTCGGACTCCGCTCTTGTACGTGGTGATTGAATATATTTTTGTATTTTCTTGTTCATGTTGTAGCTTGTGGCGAGTGTAAGCCAATTCCATATACTCATATCTTATGTACATGTACTTGTAACGATTTTCATTCTTGCAAACAACAAGATGCGCTTCTATCCCTGTCGAGGCCTGATATGTGTCCATCGTATCTACTTTTCCAAACTCTTTTGCCCTTGTTTTGGATTCTAATTTGCATGATTTGAATGGAACTAACCTGGACTGACGCTGTTTTCAGCAGAATTGCCTTGGTGTTATTTTTGTGCAGAAATCAAAGTTCTCCAAACGTCCTGAAAATTAACGGGGAGAACTTTTGGAAAATAAGAAAAATATCGGCGCCAAGTTCCACCTCAGGGGGTGGGCCAGTGGGCCACAAGCCCTGGCTCCGCCACCACCCCCCTGGTGGCGGTGGGCAGGTTTGTGGAGCCCACACGGCTCTGCCGCCCCCAATCTCAGCTCTATAAGATCCCTTTTGTCCCAGAAAAATTAAAAAGAGAAGTTTTCGTCGCGTTTTCGATACGGAGGCGCCGCCACCACCTGTTCTTCATCTGGAAGGTAGATCTGGAGTTCGTCTTGGGCTCCGGAGAGGGGAAATCGTCGCCATCATCATCATCAACCTTCTTCCCTCTCCAATTCCATGAAGCTCTTCGTCGTTCGTGAGTAATCTATTCGTAGGCTCGCTGGGCGGTGATGAGTAGGATGAGATCTATCATGTAATCGAGTTAGTTTTTATGGCGATTGATCCCTAGTATCCACTATGTTCTGAGATTGATGTTGCTACTACTTTGCCATGCTTAATGCTTGTCACTAGGGCCTGAGTGCCATGATTTCAGATCTGAAATTATTATGATTTCACCAATATATGTGTGTTTTAGATCCGATCTTGCAAGTTGTAGTTACCTACTATGTGTTATGATCCGGTAACCCCGGAGTGACAATAACCGGAACCACTCCCGGTGATCACCATAGTTTGAGGACTTCATGTGTTCACCAAGTGCTAATGCGTTGGTCCGGTTCTTTATTAAAAGGAGAACCTCAATATCCCGTAGTTTCCTTTTGGACCCCGCTGCCACGGGAGGGATGGACAATAGATGTCATGCAAGTTCTTTTCCCTAAGCATGTATGACGACACACGGAATGCATGCCTACATCACATTGACGAACGGGAGCTAGCCACATATCTCTCCGTGTTATAGCTGTTGCATGATGAATATCATCCAAACAAATCACCGACCTATTGCCTACGAGTTTGTCCTACTGCTGTTACCTGTCTTGCTCTGCTGCTGCTGCTACTACTGTTGCTACTACTCTTACTTGTTTTGCTCTGCTGCTGCTGCTACTACTGTTGCTATTACTGTCGCTTGCTACTTTTTCTACTTGCTACTACTGTCACTGCCGCTTTTCCTTGCCGCTGCTATTGCTCGTTACACTGCTGCTACCTGCTACGATCTTGATTTAGTCAGTGAGGCAACTTGGCGCCATTAATACAATCGTTAGGAATAGTCTGCCGTCAACAGATCGTTTCTCACACCGTTGTTATCATACTACTTTTCTACTGATACTTTGCTTGCAGATACTAATCTTTTAGGTGTGGTTGAATCTGAGATATTCAGCTGCTAATACTTGAGTGTATCCTCTCACCTCCTATAGGCGAATCAACAAATTTGGGTTGAATACTCTACCCTCAAAAACTGCTGCGAACCCACGCGCTGGTGGGCCATCATCAACATTCTTCTAGTTTCGTTGCCGGGGAGTGCTAGCAGCATTCTTCTGGTGCCGTTGCAGGGGAAGGTTTGTTATCATCAGCATTCGTCTAGCCATCGCTAGAGATTGCAATCAGCATTTTTCTAGCGCCGTTGCCGGGGAGGTTTTCCTATATTCTCTGAGTTACTTGGGATTTATATCTGCTGATCACTATGAAGAATCTGAAGGACCGGAAGACCAAAGTCTTGCCCTCAACTACGAGGGGAGGTAAGGAATTGCCATCTAGCTTTGCACTTGATTCACCTTCAGTTATGAGTAAGTTTGCGACATCACCTCCTGCTAGAAATCTTGATATGTCGCCTGTGCTTGCTGATGCTTGTAATACTACTGCTAGAGATGCTATGTTTGATACTATGCCTGATACTGCTAGAGATGCTATGCTTGATACTATGCCTGATGATACTATGCTTGATACTATGCCGGATATTGCTAGGGATGCTATGCTTGATACTGCTATCCCTGATACTACAAGATATGCTATTTTGCCTGCTGATGCTATGCTTGATACTGCTAGAGATACTCCTTTGCCTGATGTTCCACTAGGAGTGTTCCTTGATGCTCATATTTCTAGAGTTACTGCCAATGCTCGTGATGCTTCTGAAACTGCCGATACTATTGAGATAGAACCTGCTTTTGCTCCTGTTAGATCTAGCTCTCCTAGATATGAATTGCCTGATATACCTGAGGGTTACGTTATGGAGGGAGAGATAGCTGAGGATTTTCTTGCGTGTAAGGATGCCTATGACGCTGAGAAGTTACTTCTCAAGTGGAAGGAAAAATCTCGGGAAGCTAGGATGAAAAATGACCCGAAGTTTGCCACTTCGCATATCTTTGTCACCGATAAGGATTATGAATTCTCTGTCGACCCTGAGATAATCTCTCTAGTCGAATCTGATCCTTTTCATGGCTATGAGTCTGAGATGGTCATAGCCCATCTTGTCAAACTATCCGAAATAGCCAACCTTTTCACTAATGAGGAGAAGATCCGCCACTACTATATCCTTAAGCTCTTTCCTTTCTCTCTAAAGGATGACGCTAAAGTATTGTTCACCTCTCTTGCTCCTGGTTGTGTGCGTAGACCCCAGGAGATGGTCTATTACTTCTGTGGGAAATATTTCCCTGCCCATAGGAAGCAAGCTGCCTTGTGGGAAATATACAACTTTGCTCAACTCCAAGCAGAGAGTCTTCCACAAGCTTGGGGGAGACTCGTCCACCTACATAATGCTTAGCCTGATCACCCTCTTAAGAAGAACGAGATACTTGATATCCTCTATAACGGACTTACCGATGCCTCTAGAGACCACCTAGATAGTTGTGCCGGTTGTGTTTTTAGGGGACGAAATGTAGGACAAGATGAGACCCTACTGAATAACCTCTTGATCAACGATAATGTTTGGACTATTCCCGAACCACCTCCTAAGCCAACTCCTAAGAAAAGAGGTATTCTAATCCTCAATCCCGAACATATGCAAGAAGCCAAGAAATCTATGCAACAGAAAGGCATTAGATCTGAAGATGTCAAAAATCTACCACCTATCGAAGAGATCCATGGTCTCGATAACCCGATACAGGTAGTGGAAGTGAATTATTTGCGTAGGTTAGATGAGAGTGATATTCCTTTTGATAAACCTGCTAGCCTATGCTTTGATGAATTTGACAACTTTGTTTCCAAACAACAGAGTTTCAATGATTATGTTAGCAGACATTTGGAACAAAGTACTCGTATGCTTAGCCATTTAAGTGCTTGTGTACACAGAAACGTCAATGATCTGAAGCTTCTGAGTAAACATGCCTCTATGATTACTACTCAGGTAGAACAAGTACTTAAAGCTCAGAATGACCTGCTCAATGAATTAAATGACAACTCTGTCAGAGTCATTACTAGAGGAGGCAAAATGACTCAGGAACCTTTGCATCCTGAAGGTCATCCTTAGAGAATTGATCAAGATTCTCAAGGAATCAATGCTGATACACCTAGTCATCCTAAGGAGAAGAAGAAGGATGATAGAAACCTGCACGCCAGTTCACCAAATACCGTCACACCTGAAGAACCTAATGATATTTCTGCGTCTGATGCAGAAACACAATCTAGTGATGAACATGAACCTAGTGACAATATGGCAAGTGATGTTCATAATAATGCTCAATCTAGCAACGATGAGGATGTGGAGATTGAACCTACGGTTAATCCTGATAACTCACGACCTAAGAGATACGACAAGAATGACTTCACTGCTAGGAAGCATGGTAAATAAAGGGAGCCATGGGTTCAGAGACCTATGTCCTTTCCTCCTAAGCCATACAAGAAAAAGGATGATGAGGATTTTATGCGCTTCGTTGAGATGATAAGACTCGTATTTCTACAGATGCGGTTAACTGATATGCTCAAGATGTCTCCATATGCCAAGTACATGAAATATATCGTGACTAATAAACGGAAGATACCAGATCTTGAGATCTCCACCATGCTTGCCAATTACACTTTCAAAGGTGGAACTCCTAAGAAACTTGGTGATCCCGGAGTGCCCACTATACCTTGCTCAATTAAAGGAAACTATGTAAGAACTGCCTTATGTGACCTTGGAGTCTGTGTTAGTGTTATGCCGCTCTATCTTTATCGTAGACTTGAATTGGATAAGTTGACACCCACTGAAATTTCTCTACAAATGCCTGACAAATCAACTGCTTTCCCTCTCAGCATTTGCGAGGATGTGCCTGTTGTGGTTGCTAATACCACTATCTTAACACACTTTGTTATCTTGGATATTCCCGAGACGATGCCATGGTTGTCATCCTCGGAAGACCATTTTTAAACATTGCAGGGGCTGTTATAGATTGCAACAAAGGCAATGTCACTTTCCATGTCAACGGTAATGAGCACACAGTGCACTTTCCGAAGAAACGATATCCAGTACATTGCATCAATGCTATCAAAAAGACTTCATCGATTCTCATTGGGAGCTTTGAATGCCCTATTCCTCGTGTCAAGATGAAGTATGATTTGCTTGTTGGGGAGATACATATCCCCATTGAGGTGACTTAGTAGCTATTCGAAAATTCTCCGTTCTCTCTTGCGATTCGAGAAAGTTTTGTCATAAGGACTTGATCAATCCCATTGACGGATTTCTTTCGATGACCATGAAACGGATGAATCAAAGAGTCACATACCTCTGTTTTGAGTTTTCCTTTTCTTTTGCTTAGAAGAAAAATGATAGAATTAGTTTAGTTTTTCCTGTTTTCTGTTTTAGCGTCCCGGAGAAAAATACCTCGAAAATAAAAGTTCTCCGATGGTCCTCAAAATTTAGTATGATTTTTTCTGGAATTTTTGAAAATTTCTGGGCCTGAGAGCTGGCCTGGGGGCCAGACCAGTGGGCCACAAGCCCTGCGACCGCCACCTACCCCCCTGGTGGCGGGGTGCAAGCTTGTGGGGCCCACAGGCACCCCCTCCACTCATTCCAGCTCCCAGCCTCTTCTTCCACCTCCAAAAAAAAATTCGCAGCTCAAACCCGTGTTCTTGCTCATTTGGCTGTGATTTTCGATCTCTTTGGTCAAAGCACCATTCTCCGAACCGTTTTGGGGAAATTACTCCTTGGTAAGTGACTCCTCCATTGGTCCAATTAGTTTTTCCTCTAGTGCTTTATCCTTCGCGTATTCTTGGTACCTTGGTGACCCTGTTCTTGAGCTAGAAATGTTGATTTTAGCTGGTTCCAAGTAGTTTTAGCGCGTGATACGGTCTCTATGCACTAGTAGGAGTAGTTGCTACACGGTGCAGTGGGTCTTTATTCACTTTTTCTCTTGAACTTCAAAAATTTCAGCAAAAGGAAATTATATTCAGGAGGAAGTTTCATGGTGGTTCCTCAAGTAAGAAGGGTCCTCGTCTCTCCTTTTGGGAGCCCGAACCTTTTCAACTAATGGACGCACCGGTACAACCATGTGAATGGCCTTATGATGAGTTCATGATCGAAGAAGGTTTCAAGGATGAGTTTGATGCACTTGTCCGCAATGCCGGGTTAGAAGAATTCCTCTCAGATCAATGTGAACAGTATGCTATGCTCACTGCCTCTTTCGTGCGTAGATTTAAATTCTCAGTTGGTCGTGACTCATCCATATTGTTTGATTTGTACGATAAATCATATACCGTGGATCTGGAGGATTCCAATAGGATTTGCAAGATACCCGATGGGGTAGTGTTAATGATCCTCCTAAGTCCTCGGTCAGAGACTTTGTCTCCAGTATAACTGTTGGAGAAACTAGAGATATCACGCAAGCCACCATAGGAAGCATCCATTTCCCTGCCTTGCACTACCTTGCCCTCTTCATAGGTAGGTGCATTAACGGCAAGGGTGCACATTGTCACCTATGCGCTTCCGACCTTAGTATCCTTAAGAGCGCAGTAACAGGTGATAGGAGCTTCAATATGGGAGCTATAATAGCAAGGAGGCTGAATAAAAATGCCAGTGAGGGGGATTTCTTTGGTGGAGTTTATGCTACACGCTTAGCAAATTTCCTTGGAGTATCCATCCGTCCAGAAGACCCTCCTCTCCGTACACCCTACCTTGATCGTGTCGCTCTAACATGCTACCAGGTCCCTAAGAGAGATCATGGATCCCTCCTATACCGCTTGATATTTAACCGACGGCGTGTTTTCCATATTATCCTTCCTGCTCCTGCTTTGTTTGAATTTCAGGTAAAACGAAGCTACTACATAACCATAGGAGAGGCAGAGGAGTATGAGAGGGAGGCGACGACGGCTTGACTTCATGAGGCAGCTATTCAGGCAGCGGCTACAGCACTCCCGTATAACACCCATTATGACTTTGGGTTTCGGCAGGATTATCCATGGGAGTAGACCAAGCTAGGCCAAAAGCCTAAGCTTGGGGGAGTACGTGTTCTCACCGACTTTACATTCATGCTTATGCTTTCACTCTGTTAGCCGGTGTTTACACTTTGCCACTGTATTATCCATGATAGTTTATTTTCATTTTCTTGTTTTCTTGTTTCGTGTCCTTTTGAGAAAACCCAAAAGATTTTTCTTTCTTCTTTTGCTTGTTGGGAGCTTTCCCGTGTAAATACTTTTCTTTTTCATTGTGTCAAGGTACAAGATATTGGTTACAATGTTTATTGGTTCTTGCATGCTTACCTATTTAGCTTTCAAAAGAGCCATATTACTCTGTCTTCTCCTTTGTGTTTGCCTGCAGATTCAGCTTAGTCCAATGCGCTTATTATCGTTCACATCATTCGATCGTGCAAATGAAAGGCAACAATGATGATATATGATGAAGTGACTGAGACTGAAAAGCTGGTATGAACTCTATCTATTTTGTTTTTGTAAATATGACTAGCTTGTCGACCAAGATTTAGCTTTGTTGTGAGAGAACCATGTTTGCAATGACAACTTAGAGATCATAGTTTCTGATGCCATGCTTATTTAGCTGAGAGCTTATAATGGTTTGTCTTGAATGCCAACATAGATTTTGAGATGACTATGATGTAGTATGATAGGATGGTATTCTCCTTTGAATGTTTCAAGTGTCTTGACTTGGCGCATGTTCATGCATGTAGTTGAAACAAAATCAACATAGCCTGTATGATGTTCGTGTTCATGGTGATTTATATCCTGTTCATGCTTGCATTCTATGTTAGTCAAACTCATTGCATCTTGATGATTGTTGTCGCTCTCTAGTTGGTCGCTTCCCAGTCTTTTGCTAGCCTTCACTTGTACTAAGTGGAATACTGCTTGTGCATCCACTTCCATAAACCCAAAAGTTTTTCCATGAGAGTCCACCATACCTACCTATTTGCGGTATCTACCTGCCGTTCCAAGTAAATTTGCATGTGCCATTCTCTAAACCTTCAAGAAATAATCTGTTTTGCTTGCCCGAACCGCTCATGTGGTGACAGAGGGCTATTGGTATCTTCCATGCTATGAATGTTATCCTCGACATGTGTTTATTCACAGTCATTCACGAGAAAGGGGCCGGTAATTGTAATGCCTAGTTCCACGCTTAAATCGAAAACATAATTGTAAAACAAGACTCCCCCCAGATTGATGTTAGTATGGACGGTGCCCGAGGATTCGGCTAGCCGTGGAGTGTGATTGATTGGTGGTGGGGGAGTTATAACTTTACTTTTCTGTTTGGGAACCGCCTATAGCATGAGTGGCATGGAAGATATTGAGAACTCTTGGTCATTGCGTTGACAATGAAAGCATGCCACCCAAAATTATTATCTCTGTTTTCAAAGCTTGAGTTGTCGCACCTCTACAAATCAATACTTCCCTCTATGAAGGGCCTGTCTATTTATTTTCCTGTTGAGTCATCCTCCTCTTATATAAGCACCAATTAGAGAGCACCTCTATCATTTTTATGCTTTTCTTTTGATTGATATTGAGTATGACTATCACTGGATCTTCATTGCTATGAATTACAATGTTTAGTCATCCCTTGATCTTTGAAAGTGCTCTGCATTTATGTTTTGCGGTCTCAGAGAGAGCTAGCGAGATACCACCTATTCATATTGCTTCATGCTTGTTTTGATTGAAGTGTTGGTATTTGAAACTCATTATTATTTGCTCGTTAGCTGATTATGCCATTGATATTAGTTTATCGTGAGACCTTTGTGTCATTTGCTTATGTGGTTAACTTGTGATCTTGCTGAAATTTTGGTTATGATTTAGACATAGTTGCAACAACAAGATCAAACAGAGTTTGTCAAAGTTTTTCTTTCTCTCTCAGTTTGTCAACTGAGTTGCTTGAGGACAAGCAAGGTTTTAAGCTTGGGGGAGTTGATACGTCTCCATCGTATCTACTTTTCCAAACTCTTTTGCCGTTGTTTTGGACTCTAATTTGCATGATTTGAATGGAAGTAACCTGGACTGACGCTGTTTTCAGCAGAATTGCCTTGGTGTTATTTTTGTGCAGAAATCAAAGTTCTCCAAACGTCCTGAAAATTTACGGGGAGAAGTTTTGGAAAATAAGAAAAATATCTGCGCCAAGTTCCACCTCAGGGGGTGGGCCAGTGGGCCACAAGCCCTGGCTCCGCCACCACCCCCTGGTGGCAGTGGGCAGGCTCGTGGGGCCCACACGGCTCTGCCACCCCCAAACTCAGCTCTATAAGATCCCTTTCGTCCCAGAAAAAAATAAAAAGAGAAGTTTTCGTCGCGTTTTCGATACGGAGGCGCCGCCACCACCCGTTCTTCATGTGGAGCGCAGATCTGGAGTCCGTCTTGGGCTCCGGAGAGGGGATATCGTCACCATCGTCATCATCAACCTTCTTCCCTCTCCAATTCCATGAAGCTCTTCATCGTTCGTGAGTAATCTATTCGTAGGCTCGTTGGACGGTGATGAGGAGGATGATATCTATCATGTAATCGAGTTAGTTTTGATGGGAATTGATCCCTAGTATCCACTATGTTCTGATATTGATGTTGCTACTACTTTTCCATGCTTAATGCTTGTCACTAGGGCCCGAGTGCCATGATTTCAGATCTGAAATTATTATGTTGTCACTAATATATGTGTGTTTTAGATCTGATGTTGCAAGTTGTAGTTACCTACTATGTGTTATGATCCGGCAACCCCGGAGTGACAATAACCGGAACCACTCCCGGTGATGACCATAGTTTGAGGAGTTCATGTATTCACCAAGTGCTAATGGGTTGGTCTGGTTCTTTATTAACAAGAGAACCTTAATATCCCGTAGTTTCCTTTTGGACCACGCTGCCACGGGAGGGATGTACAATAGATGTCATGCAAGTTCTTTTCCCTAAGCACGTATGAAGACACACGGAATGCATGCCTACATCACATTGAAGAACGGGAGCTAGCCACATATCTCTCCGTGTTATAGCTGTTGCATGATGAATATCATCCAAACAAATAACCGACCCATTGCCTACGAGTTTGTCCTACTGCTGTTACATGTCTTGCTCTGCTGCTGCTACTACTGTTGCTACTGCTATTACTTGTTTTGCTCTGTTGCTGCTGCTACTACTGTTGCTATTACTATCGCTTGCTACTGTTGCTACTTGCTACTGCTGTCACTACTGCTGTTCCTTGCCGCTGCTATTGCTTGTTACACTGCTGCTACCTGCTACAATCTTGATTCGTTGATCGTTGATGGGAACTAACAATTTCCGTCAACGAGGCAACTTGGCGCCATTGATACGATCGTTAGGAATAGTCTGTCGTCAACACATCATTTCTGACACCGTTGTTATCATACTACTTTGCTACTGATACTTTGCTTGCAGATACTAATCTTTCAGGTGTGGTTGAATCTGACATATTCAGCTGCTAATACTTGAGAGTATCCTCTCACCTCCTATAGGCGAATCAACAAATTTCGGTTGAATGATCTATCCTCGAAAACTGCTGCGAACCCACGCGTTGGTGGGCCATCAACAACATTCTTCTAGTTTCGGTGCCGGGGAGCGCTAGTGCCGTTGCAGGGGAAGGTTTGTTGTCATCAACATTCGTCTAGCCATCGCCAGAGATTGCAATCAAGGCCCTCGAGCAAAAATAAGGATATGATAGCATCTTGGGCATTACACGGATCCAATGGCAGCTGCCGACACCGACCGAGAGTTTGCTAGAAGTTTCAAAGTGGACACCCAGATCTGGAAGACGGACTTATTAGTGGTGTACACCAACGATCCGATCGTTGTGTAGAACTCCATCAACACATTGGAGCAGTTTCTTGCTGAGGACGACAAGTACAAAGTGGTCGGCTTTGACCTTGAGTACATCGGCGGTCGTGTCGGGCATGATCAGATAGTTGCCATCACCTAGTTGTGCATGCGCCATCACGTGTTCATCTACCACTATTGCCTAGCCACAAGGCCTTGCAAGCATTTTTGCCACGTTTATTAATGCCCGTGACTACATGTTCGTAACGGTGGACACCACCAACGATTCCAAGGTGCTCAAGACTTCGGGCTTGTCCTGCGAGAAGCTTGTCAACATCCAAGGTTAGTACATGGTCAGGGGCAGAGAGAAGAAGAAGTAGAAGTACTCCTAGGTTGACCTTGCCGCGGCCATCATCGACCCCTACTACAAAGACATGATGGCTGAGTGTGAAAAGGACAAGTCCGTCTGGCACTAGGCTTGGGTAAACGAACTGGATGAAGAACACATCAAGTACGCAGCCAAGGACACGTACACAAGCTACGAGATGTACAAGAGGATTGTTGACAATAGGAAGTGCCTCCTTCCTGCAACCGGAGAGGGATAGCCACAATCAGAGCAGTGACGGCAACCGTCGTGAGAAGAACAATATGATTTGGTGATTATCTACTTCTTGTAAATTTATATTGAGGAATGTACATGTGTTTTGCAGTCACTTATGTAACTGGATGTTAAAGTTGGTTATGCAACGATAATGTTGGGATGTTCTGTAGTGAGAGCATCGATGTTGTGCAAACAGAAGAAATCACATCTCATACAATTGTTTAGCAACAACCATTTTCCCACAACACACAAAACTGATTAGTATGAATCTTTTGGGTTAATATGCGTCTTCCCACACAATTCTGGTGAATCAATTGTTTGACAGGTATCACAAACACCTTGTTATGGTAACTCGTTTGTGTTCTATCTATATCAATGCAAACAGCTTGTTCGAGCGAACTATATGATGTACTTCACACACATGTGTATTTTGTGAACCATTTGTGTTATCTTGTCTAATTGCAAACAATTTATAAGCACCAACTCTATGCCATGCATCACACACTCTAGTCTCATCTCAAACGTGCCTCATGGACCAGTCATTGCACACTATTTTCTTTATTGGCGATGAAGCTATAACTAAACCATTTGTGATGGCTCGATCACACACAGTTTAGGCAAAGGGTCTCTGATTGATGTGTCATCTTTGGACCTTCCTGCGGTACTTTTAGCAAATGATTGTGTCACTAATTCCTTTTGTCAAAGATTTTCAATTGTCAAGTACCTTTTCCTTAAACCATGAGATCATAGCACTCCCAGATAACAGAGGAATACCTTGAGATCTATCAAATGTGATTTCATAACTCAGTAATCATAATGGTCCTATTCGCGTATCTTCATGGATCAAGATTGAGATTTGCCACTCCGTGTGATGGAGAGATATCTTTGGGACCTCTCGGTAACACATTATCCAAAGTAGCTTACAAGCGTGTGATAGTTCTGTCATGGGGACATTGTTTTACAAAATGAATAAAGAGACTTGCCGTTAACGATGTTGAACTAGGTGTGAAGATACCGACGATCGAATGTTGGACAACTAACAAATTATCAGAGAAAGGGAATTGCATACGGGATTAACTGAATCCTTGAGATCGTGGTTCGAACCGATAATGATCTCCATTGAATATGTGGGAGTCAATATGAGCAACCATGTCCCTCTATTGATTATTGACGAGAGAGTTGTCTCGGTCATTTCTACATGATTCTCGAACCCGTAGGGTCACACACTTAATGTTCGAAGTTGCTAGAGTAGTATTGGGATACTTACATTAGGGACCAAATGTTGTTCGGAGTCCCGAATGAGATCCCGGATATCGCGAGGATCTCCGGAGTAGTCCGGAGGTAAAGATTTATATATAGAAAGCCATATTTTTCTCAACGGAAAAGTTTCAGTTTTTTGCGGGTAGTGTGTCGGGAGCCCAGAAAGGGTTACGTGGGTCCAACAAGGGGTCAACCTTCCGCGGAAGGCCACATGGTTTGTATGGAGTGCGCCTTGTCCTTGTTGGGCGAGGCGCACTAGCCCCTCAAAGGCCCATGCACCTAGGGTTGGGGGGAACCTAGGTGGAGGTGCCCCCCTTTCTTGGGGGACACTCCACTTAAAAGCAAAATTGCTCCCTAAGGTGGTTTTGGTAATTAATCACAACATCCATCATTGGACTAATGAGTTTATCCAAGTATATTTCAAAAAAATTCAAAGAGGCTTTGTCTATAGGATTCTGAGAAGATGCTCCATGATGCAAGGAAGGAATCGGGTTTGCTCAAGCTTCGAGCAAGAATATTCTACATTTTACATTTGTGAGAAATCACTTTGAATCCATAGGAAAGCCAATACTATTAAAAGGGGATGAGGTATTATGATGAATTGGTTGCTCAGTTGCTTAGAGGTAGGCACCAAAAAATTACTCAGCCATTCTCCCACAAAATATCTCCGTCCAAACCCATACTAGTAAAATCAGTTCCACCAACAATTTCCATTCGGCCCTACTGATTTTACACTTTACAGAACCTATGCCAAACCCTACCATCTTGGTACCACTAACATTCCTATCGGTGCCACCGAGATTCAGTGACCAACTTTCTGTTGAGAAGCTTTCAAGAATCAGAATTTCCAAGTTTGAAATCGGTCTCACCAAGATTTGGAAACTAGTCTAGGTCATCGCATCGGTACCACCGAGATTCCTATAGCGATGTCACCGAGAATTCAAAAGATGCCACATTTAATGCAACTCGGTACCACCGAGATTCTTTTCGATGTCATCGAGTTGGGTAATGATGTTGTAACGGTTGGATTTTGGGAGATGCCTATATATACCCCTCCACATACCTTTCACTCGTAGAGGAAGCACTTAGAACACACAAACACACATACACACTTGCCATATCCATTTTTCTGAGAGAGAGCCACCTACTCATGTGTTGAGATCAAGCGATTCCATTCCAACCATTTGAACCTTGATTTCTAGCCTCCCCAAGTTGCTTTCCAGAAGATCAATCTCTCCTACCAATGCCAAATCTGAGAGAGAGTGATTGAGTGTTGACGAGACTATCTTTAGAAGCACAAGAGCAAGGAGTTAATAATTGTACCACATCTTTTACCTTTTGGAGGGTGGTGCCTCCTAGATTGGTTAGGTTTCGCTTGTGAGCATCCTACTTCGTGTTGTGGAGTTGAACCAAGATGTTTGTAAGGGCAAGGAGATCGCCTACTTCGTGAAGATCTAGCGTGAGTGAGGCTAGTCCTATGTGGACGGAAGTCGTGGTGGAATAGACAAGGCCGCTTCTTTGTGGACCCCTTGTGGGTATAGCCCTCCATGGACTCTCACAGTTGTTACCCTTTTGTGGGTTGAAGTCTCCACTAACATGGACGTACGATAGCGCCACCTATCGGAACCAAGCCAAAAATTATCGTGTCAACCTTTGCGTTTGATCTCCCTACCTTACCCTCTACTTTACACTTGCATATTTTACTTTCCGCTGCTATACTCTTAGATGTGCATGTGTAGGGTGTACTTGACTAGTCATAATTTTTAAAACAACATGAGATGTAAATGCGTATTCTTGGTCATAATCCTGCCGTTTGGGGTGTTGTTCGTGTTGGTGGGCAATGTGATTTCTTCGGAGAAAGAAAATAACCGGATCACGATATGATAGCGAAAGTACTGAAGATGCTGCAATTCAACGCTCAAGCCTCTGATATTTTGTTCAACTGCTTGTGTCCCGAAGAATTCAACAAAATTAGTCGCCTTGAGAATGCAAGGGAAATTTGGGATGCTTTGTATGATATGCACGAAGGAACTGATTCTGTTAGAGAATCTAAGTTGGATGTGCTTCAAAGTCAGCTTGACGAGTTCAAGATGAAGGATAGTGAAGGAGTCGCTGAGATGTACTCTAGGCTAGCTCTCATCACAAATCATATTGTTGGCTTAGAAAGTGAAGAGCTGATCGACAAATTCATCACCAAGAAGATACCTAGAGCCTTGGGTGGAAGATACGACACCTTCTGCACATGAATCCAAATAATGCCAAACTACAAGGATCTCAAGCAAACTGAAGTCATTGGAAGGATTGTTGCTCATGAAATGCCTCTCAAAGACAAAGATGAGTTGCACAACAAGTCAAGCGGTGCTTACAAAGCTTCAATCGACGCCCCTGCTACTTCAAGTGATAACCTCGTAACCAATGAAGAGAACAACCTCATGGTCAGAAAATTCAACAAGTTCTACAAGAGTAGAGGCAAAGAAATAAGTTCAAGATCAAGATATGATGAGAAACGTTCGTCTAGTCGTGACCAAAATTGCTACAACTGTGGAAAGCCCAGACAGTTTTTCAATGAGTGATCGACTCCACACAAACAAAGAGAAGAGTCACCTAGAACACGAAGCTCAAGAGATGAGTCACCTCGCATAGAGAGAAGGAGTAGAGAATATCATTATGAACGAATACACTGCCGAAGAGGCAAAGAACCAGAGAAGAAGTACAAGTACACCAAGAACAGCTCAAGAAGAAGACATCAACCTCACATTGGTGAATGGGTTTCCGGCTTCGAGTCTGACAATCAATCCGAGAGGAGATATCACTCCAACTCCGATTATAGTCGAGATGAAGGTGTTGCCGGCATTGAACTCGTTTCCTCTAACTCCTAAGATTTATTTGATTCACCATATGAAGGAATTGGAAACTGCTTCATGGCAAAAGCCCGCAAGATATCACACCCCGACTACTTTGACTTTGATAGTGATAAGGATGAGTTGTTAGGAGAAGATGACTTGCTCTTTGATAAGACTAGTGATAACATTAAAAATGAACTTGAAAATATTCATGCTAGTCAAGAGAAATCGAATAATGATGATAAGAAATAGATTGAACGACTAACAATAGAATTAAACACTCTTAAGTTAGCTCATGAAGCTACTCTTAGACCTTCCAATAACTCATAAGAAGTTATGCTTTGAGAGGCTAAATTTAGAGCATGAGCATGAGTTTCTAAAAGAATCAATGATGATCTTCCAAACAAGAGTTCTTCTTATGTAGCCAAACGATTACTCTTGTCTACTTTTGTTCCACAAGTTAAACCTAAGAACACTAGTAATAAAGGCAAGAAAGTTTATTCATCTAGTAACAACAATGCTAGAGCTAGATCAAATGATGTTTTTGCTAGTATCTCTATTGATTCTCTTATCAAAGTTACACTTGAGAAAGAAAATGATTTATTGGAAGGGATTATAGAGAGAGGTGTCTTCAAGAGTCTTGCCAGAAGTAAGCAATTCGAGGAAATTGTGCGCAAGCAAGGAGGACATCGAAAGAGGCAAGGTGTTCGATACTTCAATGTCAACGGAGATGTTTGGGAAGAAGGTCCATATCCCATTCCCAAGTTTGTTCCTCAAGAGGAGAAGTATGATCATACTCCTCCCAAGGGAACAAGCTCTCAAGATGGCCTTCTACCACAAGACCACCAGGTCAAGGGAAAGCTTCAAGAGGATGCTGACTCATTTGAGGAAGAACCCCGAGCCAAGGTCGAGTGGGTTCCCAAGGACACTGCTAGTACTACATCATCTAGTTCTACTACAACTCCAAGGATTCCAATCAAGGTGATGTGGGTCCCCAAGAGGAAGAACTATAAAGTTCTTGAGGGGTGACTCCGACAATGAAATTCAATCTTATTCATTTTGGGAAGAACTATATGCAATCAACTCCAACCATATGCATTAATTCAAGGAGTCACACATTCCCTCAAAGGTGAGCAAGGGACAAGGTAATTAATGCATCTTTGGACATCACCTGCCATGTATTTCACTCCATGTACATAGATATACGTGCATTCGTTCCTTTCGCTTTGGGACTAACCCATGTAGGTGAGAAGAGTAAGAAACAACAAGGATTGCTCCCAACTCAAGATGATCTTCATCAACAATTATTAGGCACCACTACTACACCTACTTGAAGTCTTCTACGACAGAACCCAATGTTAGTTGATCCCTCTTAGGGGGGATGCCACATCTAGGGGGAGCTTTACTCTAAGACTTGAGTATAAGCGTCTCCTAAATGACGTGAACACATCAATGCATTATGTAAAAGTGGTAACCCCACTTGTGCTTAATCAATGAGTATGACCTATGATCAAGTATTCCTACTTGACTCATAAGTCAATATACTCATATATAGATGACTTCGTCATCGCCAAAGTGCTTGATAGATGCTAGAATGTTTGTGCATGTTCACCAAGTTTTATTTCACATTTTATTGTGTGAGCATGTTGGTATGCATGTTTTGATTATTTTAGGATATCCAATTGTTGTTATTTAGCTTTCAATTTTCTTTCAGCAAATTGGATATACAAGAATGCCTAAGTAACCTCCTCTAGCTATCTATGCTTTGTTGTCTCAAATTCTATTCATACTTCATCAAAAAATTTGAGCAAGCACTTTAAGGACACCCTATGTAAGGAGCACTCAGAGATCCATTTCGACAAGGTTTGAATTCCAAATCCTCCCAAAGTGCATCTCGGTGCGCCCAACCTCAAAATATTGGTCTCACTGAAGCCTAGTGTTGATTAGGTTTTATCATCACGGTGCAACCGAGTTTAGATTCTCGGCCTCACCGAGTTTCACTGTCAGCTCACAGTTGTGGAACTCTCTGGCACCAAAAAAACTCATCTTGATGTCACTGACAGCAAAGGGATATATATACCGGTGGAGCCCGACGATTGAAAATTTCTTCAAATGCCGCAACAACCGCACCCCTATGCTGCCTCGCCCTACTCTCCGTACGTCTACTTCATTCTCCCGTGCGCCTTCGCAAGGACTCCTTGCCGCCAATGGATTCTTCACCACCGTCGCCGCCGTAGAGAATCCACGACAAATTAGGGTATGTATTCCATCTGCTTTTTGTTCTCCAAGCTGATTCCTTGCGCAATTTGATACTGCCATTATCCTCCCACAATTGTCACCAGTTCTATCCTGCTGAAAAATTCTAGGGTTCGTTGTGTGCAAGATTGAATCTCGGTATCACCGAGTTGCAAAACTCCGTCTTATCGATTTTAGTTTTAGGGTTATTGAGAATGTTCTCGGTGGAACCGATTTCTCCTTTTCGGTGGGTGCCAATTTCTGTTGAGGAGAACATGTCTCTTGGTTGCTCCAAAATTTCTTACTCGGTGGAACCGAAATCCTATTTTGCTGAAAGTTAAAACTAAATTGTTCAGAGTTCCAATTTGACAAAACTTCTGCAATTTTGTGATGCTTATCATTTCAAGCTCTTCTATATCTTTTCACATGGCCAGCTTGACTACGAGTCTGCCAGTCTGCTTGTCTTCTTGGTCTTGCAAGATGTCAGGTTGAGAGGATAGTCAGAACAACTTCAGAGAGCCCCATGCCGAAACTAACTCAGGCACTGAACCTGAGAGGATCCCTTCTTACCCAGGTTCTCCTAGCTCCCATGGCATGCCCAAGGAAGCTACTAGGTCTAGGAGGAATCTCAATTTTGAAGAAGAAGATGATGATTTCATCCGTGAGGAATCTGGTCCCAAGAAGCAGAAGGAGAAGACCATAGTCAGGAAGACTATGAGGAAGGAGTATGCTAAACCTTCTGACACTACAGCTCCAGAAACAAGGCTTGCGAAGAAGCCAGGTGTGAAGAGAGCCCCGAAGAGAACTATTCATGTCATTTGTAGGCAAACCTCTATGTATGAGGATCCAACAGAAATTGCTGAAGTTGATAATGAGGAAAAAATTCCAGCTGAGGTTCCTCCTCCAAAGAAGACAAAGACGATTGGTGATGCTATGACAAAGAAGCCTTCTGCTCCCAAGAAGTCTTCTGGTCCTAAGAATCTAGTAGCTCCCAAGAGGACTGCATGAGGATGCCCCTGTGCTTATGAAGCTGAGATCTCATCTGCCAACTCATGATGCATCTCACCAGTTGTCGAGGACATGAAGAATAGGAAAGATGCAGGACTAAGGAAGTGGAGATCTGTTTATCCAGATGCTGTCAGAAGGAGAACTACAGTTGGTCCCTGCTTTCACACAAGGGAACAACAAGATTTCTATGAGACACTATTGCTTGAAAAGAATCATGCAGTCATCGACATGAGATATGTCGATTGGGAATATATCAAGGACAATGAAGACTATTTTCCTCATGTGAGAGAAAATTTCAAGATGGTTGACATTGAAGATTTTGTTGGCAAAGAGATGACTACATGGAATGATGAGATGATCATGCAATTCTATTCCACTGCTCATTTCTAGCCAGATGGAAGAATTGTTTGGATGACTGAGAGCCACCGGTATGAGTCTACAGTTGATGAATGGTCTACTATCGTTGGTTCTCCTAAACCACGACAATAGGGCTTGGATGTGTATTCACAGCTCAAAATGAATCACAACTCCATAGCCAATATGTATAAGCCTGTGGCCAATGATTATTTGATGTCTCACAAATTGGCTCTGTCTAGTTTTTGCAAGCAGGAATACCCACTACAAACACTACCATGAGACACAACCTGATGCCCAAGTTAGGTGATGACAAGATGATTAGAGGTTATTCCATCAACATGATGCACCATCTAGACACCCACACCCCATTCTGAGTGATGGACTTGATAGTTGAGACTGTCAAGAGGACTGCTGTAGATCAGAAGAAATCTTGTGGATATGCTCCATACATTGAGATGTTCATCAATGCCAAGATTGGCAAGTATGCATATCTACTTGATCGCCCCCACCTGCCACTCCAGCCTGATTTTGAGCACATTGAAGTTGTGATGGATGATACCCATCCTAGCTCACCTACTAATAGAGAGGCAGCTAGGAATGCTCTAGCTCAACCCCCACAGCTGAGTACCAGAGATGAGCAGATGCCCGTATTGGTCAGCACCATCCAAGGGTTGGAGAAGAAATTTTCTGAGATTTTGCTGAACCAGAAGAGCCTAGAGAGGATCATGGAGAAAACAAATTCCTTGACCTGGATGTTAAGGTGACAGAGTTAACCACCACTGTTCAGCAACTTCAGCATGAAGTTGACTCAGTGAAGATTCCACGCTCCACCAGTGATGATGATGATGATTTGCCTCTTCCTACTACCACTCAGTTCAGGACCCAGACTTGGTCAATAGTTGTGCCAGTACCGGAAGCAAGACCATCTTCGTCAACTCAAGCTTCAGCCTCTGCTCCTGCACATCTAGTGTCTACACCTCCAGCTCAAGCGACATATGTAGAAGCCTTCATCGATGCTTTCTTGTCCACTCCATCTTCAGCTACCATAGGAGATCATGCCTAGAGACGCTTAGTTCTAGACCTTTGATTTTTTGGTAACTTGTTGCCAAAAGGGGATAAGTGTATAGATCAAATAGGGCTTCGAGAAAGAGAGCTTTGCATTTTATTTTCTCTTCTTTGATTTTTGTAAAACTTTTGGTCTTTTGGACGACTTTATCCGTTTAGAGGTGTGTTTGATCATGCGCAATGGTTGCTTGATGCTACCATGTTATTAATTTTGAGCTATCTACATGTTTGATCATGCTATCTACATTTACATGTTTATCATTGACGTATTAATTTTGTGCATTAATAATCATTCATATCATTTATGTGCACCACCAAGTTGTACGTGACATGGAAGAGTAACCCATGCTCCTAATCGATTGTCCATTTGCAATAAAATGAAAATTTAAAATAATGCACTAATTTAGGGGGAGCTCTTGTTTTTCACATACTTCTCGAAGTGTCGATGCTAATCATTGATTATATCTTTTGTCGAAGCTTTGATCTATATGTTGTCATCAGTTACCAAAAAGGGGATATTGAAAGCACAATTGCTCCCTATGGTCGTTTTGGTAATTAATCACAACATATGCATCATTTGACTAATGAGTTTATCCAAGTATATTTCAGAAAAGTTCAAAATGCTTTGTATATAGGATTGTGAGGAGATTACCCTTCATGCAAGGAAGGAATAGGCTTGGCTCAAACTTCAAGCAAGAAGACTCTACATTTTAGATTTGTGAGAAATCACTTTGAGTCCATAGGAAATCCAATACTATTAAAAGTGGATGAGGTATTATGATGAAATGGTTGAACAAGAGCTTAGAGGTTGCCACCAAAAAAATACTCAGTCATTCTCCCACAAAATATGTGTGTCCAAACCCATACCAGCAAAATTGGTGCCACCAACAACTACCATTCGGCCCTACTGATTTTACACTTGGCACACCCTATGCCAAACCCTACCATCTCGGTATCACCAACATTCATATTGGTGCCACTGAGATTCAGTGACCAACTTTCTATTGAGAAGATTTCAAGAATCAGAATTTCTGAGTTTGAAATCAGTCTCACTGAGATTTGTAAATTAGTCTAGGTCATCATATCGGTATCATCGAGATTACTATATCGGTCACACTGAGAATTCAAAAGTTGCCACATTTAGTGCGACTCGGTACCACCGAGATTCTTTTCAGTGTCACGGACTTGGGCAATAATGTTGTAATGGTTAGATTTTGGGAGGTGCCTATATATATCGCTCCACCCACCTCTCACTCGTAGTGCAAGCACTCAGAACACACATACACTTTCCAAATCCATTTCTCTGAGAGAGTGCCACCTACTCATGTGTTGAAATCAAGAGATTCCATTCCAACCATTTGAACCTTGATTTCTAGCCTCCACTAGTTGCTTTCCACAAGGTCAATATCTCCTACCCATGCCAAATCTGAGAGAGAGTGATTGAGTGTTGAGGAGACTATCTTTAGAAGCACAAGAGCAAGGAGTTTATCATTCTACCACATCTATTACCTTTTGTAGGGTGGTGCCTCCTAGATTGGTTAGGTGTCGCTTAGGAGCCTCCTATTTCGTGTTGTGGAGTTGAACCAAGATGTTCGTAAGGTCAAGGAGATCGCCTACTTCATGAAGATCTACCATGAGTGAGGGTAGTCCTCTGTGGACAAAATACATGGTGGAATAGACAAGGTCGCTTCTTTGTGGACCCCTTGTGGGTGGAGCCCTCCATGGAGTCCCGCACCCGTAACCCTCTGTGGGTAGAAGTCTCCACTAACATGGACGTACAACAGCGCAACCTATCGGAACCATGCCAAAAATCACCGTGTCAACCTTTGTGTTTGATCTCCCTACCTTACCCTCTACTTTACACATGCATGTTCGACTTTCCGCTCCCATACTCTTCGACGTGCATGTGTAGGGTGTACTTGACTAGTCATAATTGCTAAAACTGGACCACACTTAAAATTGGGAAAACGCTAAGTTTTTATCCTGTCAAGTAGTCTAATCACCCCCTCTAGACATACTTTCGATCCTACATCCACCTCTTGGTCGTTTCCCCTCCCTTGGAGGAGGGTCTGATATGTCTCCAACGTATTGATAATTTATGAAGTATTCATGCCATATTTACCTATATTTACAATAATTTTATATGGTTTTGACACAATTGATATGACCTAATTGTAACTAACCCGGATAAGCGATGTTTTCACTAAAATTACCGTGTTGTTGTTTTTGTGCAGAAAATAGGAATCGCTCGAAAAGTTTTCACGTTTTTTTGGAACAAATACGAAATATTAGATCAAAGACCCACCATGGGGGAGCCATCTATTGGTGCCAAGCCAACATGGTGCGTCCACCCCCTATGTGCGCCCTAATGGCTTGGGACCACCTAATGGCTCCATTTCACGTGATTCCAATGCTGAAAAATCGTATAAATCCCCAAAACCCCAGAAATAAAACTAGAACTTCTAATCTGCCACCGCAAGCCTTTGTACCGAAGAAATCTCATCCGGATTCTTGTTCCGGCACCCCACCGGAGAGGGCAATCGTCACCACAGGCCATCTTCATCATCCCGACGGTCTCCATGATGAAGAGGGAGTACTTCACCCTCGGGGCTGAGGGTATGTACCAGTAGCTATGTGTTCGATCTCTCACTCATGTTCTTGAGATTTCGCGATCTTGATGTATAACGGGATTTGCTAATATAGTTGGATCATATTGTCTTTGTCCCTTGCTATCTTGATGTGATGAATTGAATCTTTCCCTTTGAGATTTTGTTATGCTGGATTAAATATTGGATTTGAGATCACTTGATGTATGTCTTATATGTATACCTCTGGTGACAACGGGATATTCTTTTTATTCACTTGATATAAGTTTTGGAACTCAACTTACAGATTCCCATGGTGACAATGGGGTAATCTATGCATATGGGTTGATACACGTTCTTGTCCTACTTTCTCCGATATAAATCTTTGGGAACTCTTTGAAGTTATTAGCGTTGGACTGAATATGATGAATCTGATTTTTTATGCGCATCGAATAGTTAATCCACAGATACTTTTTTTTGACCGGCTACTGTAGGGAAAACCCCCCACAACCATTTTCCTTCATTCCCATATATGAGAGCAGTATGTACAAGAGGAGATTTAGAATGTACAAGGGGAAAAATAGCAAAGGATTACAAACCTCAAGGAGGCAAAAAGGAAATCCATTTAAGGAGATCATCCCTGAAACTAGCCTTAATTCTATGAGCTAACAGAGAAATGTCATGAATGAATCCAGATCTCCATTTTCTGAACTTTGACTGCTCCTGGTTGAAGACCTTTGCATTTCTGATAGTCCAGATGTTCCAACATGCAGTGAAAACCACCTCAGCAAAGAAATGGTTATGAAAGTCCTTTCTAGCCGCGATAGCAGCACTCCACATAGATGAGCCCTGCCATGTGATCTACAGGTAATTCCGGACCCTGGTACTGAAAAGACAGTTGAAGAATAAATGATCTCTGTCCTCCTTGACTCGTGCGTGGCATAGAACACAAAGGTTGGAATCAGAGACCTTCCAGTGACGCCGTTCCAGCATATCTTGAGTGTTTAGCCTGTCCATGATGAGCATCCAAGCAAACATCTTAATCTTCATAGTACAGCAGCTTCTCCAGATCCAGTTGAGTAAAGGATTTGGCACAATACTGCTATGAATATGATCATAGTATCTCTTGGCTGTGTAGACCTTAGCATCCTTTCCCCATACCCATCTGTCAGAGGCCTGATGATTAAGATCCAGGTCCTGAAGCAAAGTTTGGACCGAAAGCAGTTCCTGATAAGCTTGAGCGGACAGTGGCAAGTGAAACATGGAGAGCATGCTGTCATCATAAAAGGCAGTAAAGACCTCTTGAGCTGTGCAGAAAGGGTCAGCCACAAAAGAGAACAGTCTTTGGAATCTGACCTCCACTGGCATAATGGAGTTTCCAATCAACCAGGAGTCAGACCAAAACAGGAAGGAATCACCCTTGTTCGGCAGAACATATGTAACTGATCTGAATTTGTCAAGCCGTTTACAGATATCCTTCCACCAAAAGGAACCACAAAGTGCAGTTCCCTGAGGTACAGTGTTACGATAGTAAGTGTTCCAAATCAGATGAACCCAAGGGATATCAACATGATTGAGGAATTTATCAGCATGTTTGAGCAGGAGTGCTTCATTCTGGACTGCTAGATTCATAATCCCTAGCCCCCCTTTATTTTTAGGCCTGCATACCAGAGGCCAAGCAGCAAGAGAGGGTGCATGATCATTCCCATTTTGTCTCCATAGACATTGCCTTTGAATCCTCTCCAACTGCTTCAGTATACCTGGTGGGATATCCAGACTTCAAAGAAAGAAGATAGGTACAGAAGACAGGGCTGAGTTTAAATACTGCAGCCTTCCCCCCTGAGCAAGAAAAGATGAACTAGCACTGAGTCTTCTTTCCATGTTATCAACCAGAGGCATGAGATCAATGATTCTTGGTTTAGTTGTCCCAACAGGAAGGCCAAGATATGTGAAGGGTAATGATCCCACTCTGGAGCCAATGGAGTCTGCCAGATCCTGTAGATGCTGAGGAGAAGTGTTAACAGGTAGAAGTGCACATGTGTGATAATTCACCTGTAAACCACTGGACTAGGAGAAAAGTAAGAGCATTTCTTGAACTGCAATAACTGGGATTTATCAGTAGGTAGGATGATAAGAGTATCATCAACATATTGCACTATAGGGAAATCCTTATCATGACAAGGTATAGGCAGCTGTATCAGCCCCTCCACCAGCAGTTGGTTGACCAGAGTTTGTAGAAAATCAGCAGCAATAGCAAAAAGCAGTGGAGACATAGGATCTCCCTGCCTGACACCTTTCTTGCACATGAACTTCTTTCCAGGCACACCATTGATCAGAACTGAAGATGATCCAGAAGTTAGGAGCTGCCTAACCCAAAGGATCCATTTAGCATTGAAGCCCTTGTGCTTAAGAATCTGGAAGATAAACTCATGTTCCACAGAATCAAATGCCTTTTCAAAATCCAGCTTAAGAATAACTATAGGTTTCTTGGATTGATGACATTGGTGAAGGTACTCTAGAGTCCATCCCACACAATCTTGAATGGTCCTAGATTTGATAAAACCATATTGATTCTTGCGAAGACACTTCACAATCTGCAACTGTAGCCTGTTAGCAAGCATTTTGGACAGAAATTTGAGACCCATTCCAGTAAGTGATATTGGTTTGTAATCTCCCACATGTTCAGGTGATCTCTTCTTTGGAATCAGTGTAATATAGGATGAATTCATGTTCACAAGCTGGGCCTGTCCAGCATGGAAATCAGCAGCAAGTTGGTAAAACTCAGGGGAGATAATGTGCCAGCATTTCTTGAAGAAAAGACCATTGAAACCATCAGGCCCTGGAGCTTTGTCAATGGGAATATCCTGAACAGTCTTTTCCATTTCAGACTTGGAAAAAGGTTCCATGAGAATATCTAGACCCTCCACCTCATTCAGCATGGATTGTAAATCAAATGCCATGTTAATGCTAAGAGAAGTTCCCATTCTATCCTTGAAAGATGCCCCAAAACATGCAGCAATTTGATCATGATCAGAGATGGTAGAACCATCATTTAACTTGAGAGATGCAATGGAATTCCTCCTATATCTCTCAGTGGCCATAGCATGGAAGAATTTAGTGTTTTCCTCACCAACCTTAAAAAATCTGATAGTGGCTCTCTTCTTCCAGTACAAGCACTGCAAATGCAGAAGATGTTCCAAATGTAATTTGACAATTTTCCTGAAATTAGCTTCTGGTCTGAAAAGTGACCTCAACTCCTCAAGCTCATCCAAACAAAGCACCACCTGATTACATCTGGAAAAAGAAGTTTTTAACTGTGACACAGACGTCTGCCATTTCTTCAAAGCCTGCCGAAGATGCTTCATCTTATCCATAATAACAACAGTAATGTGTGTCTTCCTTGAAGGAATGAGCCAAGACTGCTATACACATTCCATAAAGCCTTCCATTTCAACCCAGTAGTTTTCAAATCGAAATAGGTTGCATTTAGGGATGGAAGTGTTAACAGTGAGCACACAGGGAACATGATCAGAAGCAGTCTTTGCCAGGGGTAGCACTTGAGTAAGAGGATATGAGGAGATCCAGTTGGCTGATGTAAAGAACCAGTCAAGCTGCTCCAGAAGAGGGGAATCCTGCATATTGGACCAAGTGTAGGATCTGCCTTTAATGGGTAGTTCGAGCAATCCCAGATGCCCAATAATTTCATTGAAGATGAACATGTCATTCACATCAGCCCCAGGAAGGTTTCTGTTGTCAGGAGATCTAATGAAATTAAAATCTCCAAGAAGCAACCAATTAGCCCCAGCGGGAATATTAAGATTGTAAAGCCAGCTAACAAAAAGATCACGGGCCTCTCCTTGACATGGCTCATAGACATTAACTAAAGTCCATGATTCACCCGTGTTATTTGAGGTAAAGGAGATGATCAATCCGTAGGGTGTGCATTCCACTAATTGACCAGTAAGAATGGAAGAGTTCCAAAGGGTGATAAGCCCTCCTGATGCACTCCTGGTAGGAGAGTAAGCAAACTGATCAAAGCGTTTGGGGCAGAAACCTTTAACTGCACGAAACTCTATTGACAGCATTTTTGTTTCCTGCAAGCAGACCACAGCAGCTAGGCTCTCATCAATCTTGTTACGGACCGCCCGCTACCTATGATCCGAATTTAGGCCACGCACATTCCAACACAGCACACGCCAACTTCTCGTAGAACGACTATCCATTGCAGATCATATATATAGCAAAAGCAAGGCTATGTAATAGCCAGTGCAACCAAGGTTCCGAAAACCAAAAGACAGCGCAAGCAGAAGTTTGACAGGACATAGAGCCAGTACAGTACCAGATAAACATAGATGGATTAAACATCAGAAGACGATGGCGCAGAATCAGCAGGATCTTCCATAAGTTGATCCACCGTGAGCTTCTCAAGGGCTATGCTGAGTAACTGTCCTACCTCCTGAATCACTGGGATAGGAGTGGCATGTAGCGACCCGACTCAAGACGAGTCAAGCCTCTGTGTTTCTGTGCCATCCCTGGATCAGTATGCTGGCACACACAGTACATCAATGTATATATCAAAGTGCAATCACATGTAAATAGCGTAAAACTGATATATACCTTAAATATCTCAGCGGAAGCAGTCAAGGGAGTGGAGTCCCAATAAACACCAACGACAAGTTGAGTGTAGACCGTAACCCTGAATCGTACTCTTACTCGTCCAAGAAAAGTATCTGCAACATAAGACGTTGCAGCCGTGTAGGTCAGCATATTGAATATGCCGGCAAGTCACATACGAGAGGGGATAAAATATCATCTATACTATATGCATATATGGCAGGTGGGGCTATAAGTTTTTAGCGTAAAGAAAGTTTTCTCCTACATCAAGAGAGGGCTAAAAGGAAAATGTTACTACATTGTTGGTTGTTAACGAGATGGTTCCACCAACCAATTCTCGTACCCATGTTGTGAATAATACCCACATCAATATTATTATTTGTGTTGAGAATTTCAGATAAGTTCAGTTCCTTTGGCTCAAGTTGTCCATGACCGTGGACACGACTAATCGATTAGGTTTGAGTACTCTGCAGAGTTTTGCACACGTTCCCCACAAGATTTGATCGCCTCCGAGTATGTCCTTGCACTTCAGATGATCTAAACATGGTCTTTCAACGGGTCCCTCTGAATCCCTGTCGGTGCCCATCCATACCTATTGTTCTTCTACATCTGCTAGCACCGCCTGTCCAGAGTCGCCGCGTTGTCCAACCAAGCCAGAGCCCATAATGACTTGTGGCTGCGCAGGTAAGCCTTGGGTCTTGAAAATATCCGTCCGTCTCTTTGAGCCTGGGTGAAGCCTTCCGCAGGATGTCATGGCCGTTCCCAGCATCCCGGGCATCCACTCGGTTCTCCAGGGAGCCGATCAACCGTTCTTCACCCAGAGTTGCATTGCGTCCGAGGTCTTGAAAATATTGTCTTCACCGGTCTTGATTATTTAATCAACCTCGCATCACTCGTGTTATGCACTCAACCGAATTCCCGTCTACTCAAGCATAGCAATATGAAATTTGTCGTCCCGGGGCCAAGTATTGGGGTTGTTGTGTGCCTACCACATGATACTACATTCTATACTAAAATTTCCAAGTACCTAAGCAGCATGCAATTGGTCATAGGATGGTAGAACTACAATGCATAAAACATAGGTGATAGTATGATCAAAGTGACTTGCCTGGCGATGTTGACGAAGAAGAATTTTCGTTCGTGGGAAATAACTTGATAGACTACTCGTCACTCTTCGATGAAATCTATATAACAAACATATCATTCACATAAGCACTCATACTAGCAATCATTCTAACAATCAAAACAAAAGAGAGAGCGAATAGGAATCCGAATGAAACTTCAAATAAGACTAGGGAGTCTTCTACTACGTCAAACACTAAATAGTTTTTGTCTAACAGAAAATAATATAAGGAACTAAGATATAAATCTAACTAAGATAAAATAGAGTATTTTTCACAAACTATTTGAAAGTACTTCCAAACGGGATTTGAAACAGTGGGGAAACAAATTGCAAGTTACTAAGGAACTAGAATTGATTTCATGAAAAAAATAAAAACTTGTTGCAAAACTACTATTTAACTAACAAAAACAAAACATAATAATCTTTCTGAAATAATGAAGAAAATATTTTTAAAACAATTCTAGAAAAGGAACTAGCCGAAATCCTAAAAGAGGTGAAACAGAAATTGTTTCACATGAAACAGTGAGCTAAAGTACTCAAACAAATCTGAAATTTTTACCACGGATACATAAGATCACTAGTGATCAGTACCAAAAGGAATCAAATTAAAAGCTATTTTAAAACTCCTGGAATAGGCAAAAAAAGTTTAAACTAAATCTGATCTAACATATATTTGAAAATTTCAAACATAGACAAATTATATGTTTTTAAAAACTACAGGAAATTTGTGAGCTACTGGAAAAAAGAATCAACTCTATTGGACTTCGGGATCAAAAGTTATGGCTAAAACAAAACATAAACTTTTCTGGTTTTTGCAATTTAGACAGAAAAACTGAAGTTGACTAGCTAACAAATAGGGGGTAGACGTGGCGCGCTACGATAGGCTGCGGGGTGTTTTTTGTTGAAACGTGTGGAGCAAACGGCCGAGGCTAACAACAACTTGCTGGCTAAAAGATTAAGTGAAATAAAACCGCCGGTTTTGCTACTCTAAACCGAAGGGGTATACTAGGATCTAATCTACACCATCTAATAATGATCTAAGGGCTACAAAAGAAAAAAAAGAACAACAGAGAGGAGAGAGTCCTTACCGTGGCTGGGAGCTACTCCCTCACTGGCAATGGCTGGCCGATGTGGGGTGGGGTGGGGAGGGGCCGGCGGGAGGAGTAGTGGAGGGTTGGCGAAAGATGGAGGGGCTCCAAAGAGGGGAGGGAGGCGAGGTGGAGGGAGGGCCTGCAGGGGGGCGATGGAAAAACTACTGGTGGTGCTGCTGCTCGCTGGTAGTGGCGATGGGGATGGGGAGGAGCAGCAGGGGGGCGGCGGGGTGGAGGGGTGCAGCGAGGTGGTGGCCGAAGTGGTGGAGAACTCGGCAGGGAGGGGAGGTGGAGGGTGCAGGGGGTGACGAGGTGGTGGAACTCATGTGATGTTCTCTGGTGCCGACGGGGTGATGGTGGCGCGCGAGCTAGAGGCGAGGAGAGGGGGTTCTCTCGGGAAAAATGGAGAGAGGAGGACGGTGGGAATTTATAGGCGGTCTCGGATGGCGTCCGGAAGGAAAGAAGAGGGAGATCGGGAAGGAGGGGATTCCTTCCTCCATGGAAGGCAAGTTTCTATCACGTGAGAGGAGGATAGAGGAGGAAGAAGATCTCCTGTTGGGCTAGAATAGGAAGGTGTCTTAATGGGCCAGCAGGTATTTCCTAATAAAGTGATTTCCTTTCCTATTTTAAAAACTAGGAAACTAAAACGATAAAAGGGAAATCAAATCAATTTGGAATATAGAGTTTTTAAATACTAAAATTATCAAAAAAATAAAATCTAAATGATGGGCATTTTTCCACGGCAAAAATAAAAACTTCAGAAAAAATTATTTTCACAATATTGCCTAAAAGATTTATTTTCTTTTGCAAATAATTTTCAAATGACCCTCTAAGTTTTAGAGTTCAAATAACTTTCAAAATGCCCGTGGGTTTGAGGGTCATGTTCCTCCTCTCTAGAATGTATTTCCCGGCATTTCTTGCACGAAGAAAACGAATGGAAATGCAAAAGAATTCAAATGCAAATATCTCCGTTCAAATCCTTTATAGTTGAAGAAGTCATGTCATCTTCTCTCTTTGGTTTTAAAAGATTGAATTTGAATTCACCGGAGAAGGGGAAAGTCATTTTATTCCCTCTCATTCAAAAGTTTTTGAAAAGTTTCAAATTTCACACAAGTTTCAATCACTCAAGCAAACAAACAAACAATCAATCTAATAATTATATTAACATTCCAAAATTTATAATTTTGGGATGTTACACGGCAGGATGTACTTGAACATCCTTAGTCTCCTGCGATGTAGAGGACATTGGCTTGGCCTTGGGCTTCCTCTTCTTGGGGACATGCGCAGGCAGCTCCTGCGGAATTGGCTTGAAGCCGTCTCGCTTGATGGAGCGGGGAGTACACCGACGGACCGAGGAGTCAACAACTGGAGTGGCCTTCTTGCGGGTCCCCTTCTTGGATGGAGCAGGAGAACGAAAAGATAAGTCCTCTATAGATTAAGAAGGACTAAGAGGGATTACCTCCTGCATTGAGAGAGAGGTACTAGCAGGCTCTGATACAGGAGGTTCTGGAGCGTCAGCGTCGAAAGCAACTGCCCAGGATCGCTTGGGGATCATAATGGGTTCCAGAATTGGCATCTATAGTTGACGAGGGACGTGCATAGCAGTAGCAGCCCCCATAAGAGCATTAAAGGTGCGTGCCCAGGACATTACAGGCGGAAGAGGAGGCCCATACACAACCCTAGCAGCCCCAACAAAGATGTTGTCAGTCTGAATGGGGGGTTTTGTAGAGAACAATTGCCAGAGGATTGTCATCATGCGCCTCTTCCATCACAGGCACCTCTTCCTCTGGCTCAGCATCATTGTCCGGGGCAGCCATTGGCATGTCATAACTAGGGGCATCAGGATTAGCCAGCGGTGGTTCTTGAGCAGCAGGTTCCACCTCCATGTCACCCTGCGGTTGAGGGTCAAGGTCCACTAGCTCATGAACCAAATCCGAGGAAGAAGGACTCGGCTGATCAATCACCATGGACACTTGATCTTGAACAGGATCAGCAGCAGGTGCTTCCGGGGCCGCTTCAGGTTCCCATCCTCCTCCATCAGCGGCAGCAAGCGGCTGACCCCAACCTCCGTTATCAGCAGCAGCAGGCGGCTGACCCCAGCCTCTGTCAGCAGCAGCACCAGCAGCAGGCCGTGGGTCTCCAGGCGCCAATGGTACCGCATTCCAACCCAGCGCAGGATATGGGGGCAGAGCAAATTGCAGATTATCGTGAACAAGAGGCCCAGGGAGCGGATGAGGGTTGCCATTGAGGGGCATGGGATCCTCATCATTAGGCAGAATCTCAGCAGTCGCCGCACCCAGGATGTATATCGGAGCAGACCATGAAACCTTGGCGCCACCCCAAGCAGCATATTCCGAGAAGGTGATACTGCGAGGGACCAGCCGGTCATCTGGGAACGCAGCAAACACAATAGAGCGAACCAAGTAAGGATCATCACTGACCCAATGGTGGAACTCCCAAAGGTATTGACAGCGGCCCGGAGATCTTCACTATTACAGTAGTCTAGCGGGACCCCCAAGAGCATGAGACAGCCCTGACGAAAACCCTCTTGGCCACGGAAACCAAGGCCCTGATCGTGACGCAGGAAGCGCACAACAGAGTTATGAGCAACTTCCTCCGGAACCATGTGGACCGCAGCATAACTTTCCGCCGCATCTCGGAGCTCAAACTATCCAACACCCTCAATCCAAGGTTGGGCAGACCAAACATGCAACCCTTGGTGAAGAAGAAGAGCAGCAACTTCTTGCCGTACCTGAATCACGTTGTCAGCCGGTGGTGCTGCGTGGACGTCAGCGATGACAAAGCGCTCATCACGTCTGGTGATGGGGACCGCAGGCGTGGTGTAGGTCCGAGGCAGCCGGTCGGGTCCTCCATCGATGATATTATGGCCAGGCGGGAGGAAGAACTCGGGATCAAGCTCAAAGTTTGCCATTGCGGGAGGCGGTGGCAGAGTGACCGGTGGCGTCTCAGAGGGAGTTCGAGGAGGCGACGGCGATGAGACAGGACGGAACTGTGTCGCAGGGGTTGCTGTTTCGCCGAGAGTATCAGCAGTTCCTGAGATATCAGCGACAGGGGAGGAGGTGGGTCTCTTACAGTTCCAAGTAAGACAATTATTACGCATAAAAGAGGCTCCTGTAGATCGTGCGTGGCCCACCGTGTTGTCAGCGCATCCAGGCGAAGCCGTGCAGTTCGCAGCTAGATGGCCCCGAGATTTGCAAATTGAGCAAGAAAAGATATCCTCAACCATGCTATTAATGAGTTCGTCAAAGGCCAGATGGGGCTCCTGAGAGGAGGGAATATCCATCGAGCGATTAGGCTCGGGCCCAGAGAAAGAAGTAACCTCAGCAGACTCATTAATGAGAGTGGGAATAGGCCCAGAATCCAAACTTGCCACCGAAAATTGATTCTCATCATTCAAAATACCATGAATGTCGGTGGGATCAGATGTAGCTCCTTGTTGCAAGGGAGGAGTTCCGACTAATTTGGCAATTTGAAAATCATCGCCGGGAGATCCCGGAGGTGAAAGTTGGCGAGAAACATGTCCCAAACGTAATATGCGGCGTGGCTGTCGTCCATCGGAGTTCCGCCGGCGGTGGGGCTGAGATGATGACACGTTCAGGAGAAGGCACCGAATAACCAGCCTGTTCAAGCATGACTAGCTCATCATGGAAGCAGGATATTTGTAGCCCTTGCAAACCTCATATTTCTGAAGGGATGGAAAAGTCAACTTCTTACGAACAGAAGATCCAGATTTAAGTGAAGACTTGAGCGGTCTGGAATGCATGGCCATCAAACCTAAAGAGGCTCTCCTCTTAGAAGGACTCACAATAATCCATTCAGCATCACATTGCTTCTTCCACAGAGCAAATTCCCGACGCCAATTAGGAATTTGAATGAGAAAACCGAATCTGTGACTTGAGAGACACGAAACTCAATAGTCGATCCTCCAATCACCGATTCCAGAGCTGCGGCGACTGTGTCAGTCGAAAGACGGAACACAGGACGACCAAAACAAATCACCATGATGAAAGGGGACGGTGCTTCATAGGGTGCACCGTAATACCAGAGTGGCGAGAAACCTCTTCAGAGAAAGCCAAACCATGCGAAAAATCCAGATCCAACGTAGAACCACCCATGCCAGCCATGCACGACCACATGAGGAGGGTCGGGAAGGGTCACCTGAGCAGAGGAGTGGTGATGATGGAGGATACGCCGGCTAGAGATCCAGATCGCCATTGGGTCGCCGCGGTGAGAGGTGGGAGGTGGGAGACACCATGACTCTGACAGAATTATCAGATTTCTAATCCACAGACACTTGAGGTGGCATTGGAGTATCTAGGTTACATTAGGGTTGATTGATGTGCATCATAGTTGTTATTCTAGTACGAAATCTAGGATGTTCATGACACATATAGGAATGGCTCAATAGACTCGTCGAAAAGAATACCTTTGAGGTGGTTCTACTACATACAACAATTTCATCTTATGTTCTCCGCTAGATAGGAACTTTGGAATGATTCTTTGTCACACCTTGAGGGATGATCATATGATTCTATTATCTTAGCATTCTTTAGAGATTGCGTTAGTGAATGTACAAACCCTAGGCCTTATTTCCAAGCATTGCAATATAGTTTATGATCACTTTTAATATTTTTTACCTTGGTGTTTATATATTTACATATTACAATACCTATATCTTCTATCCATACTACACTTGTATCCCCATCTCTTCGCCGAACTAGTGCACCTATAAAATTTACTATTGTATTGAGTGTGTTGGGGACATAATAGATTTCTTCTATTTGATTGCACGGTTGTTTGAGAGAGACCATCTTCATCCTACACCTTCCATGGATTGCTAAACCTGAGGTCATCCACTTGAATGAAATTTGCTGATGTCCTACCAAACTTCGCACTTGGAGGCCCAACAACTTCTACAAGAATAAAGTTGCATAGTAGACATCAGGCTCTTTTCTGGTGCCGCTGCCGGGGAGGTGAGTGCTTGATGGTATATATTCAGATCTTGCAGTTAAATCTTTTAGTTTCTTGTTTATCACTAGTTTGGTTTATAAAATAAAATACAAAAAATGGAGCTTAGGTTGCCTCAATTGCTTTATCTTTGTAATGTATTGATACATCTCCAATGTATCGATAATTTATGAAGTATTCATGCCAAGTTTGCCTATGTTTACAATACTTTTATACGGTTTTGCTGCACTTGATATGATTTATTTAGAACTAACCCGGATTGGCGCTGATTTCAGCACAACAACCATGGTGTTGTTTTTGGTGCAGAAATAAAAGTTCTTGGAATTGGACGAAACTTTTTGACGATTTTTTGGAGGAAAAGAGAAATATTGGAGCAAAGAACCACCACAGGGCCCCCCTGGTGCCCACTGGACACCAGAGCGTGCCATCCCATCAGGCGTGGTGTGGTGTCTCGTGCGCCACTCATGGCCCATCTTGGCGTGATTCCGATGCCCAAAAATCCTATAAATATAGAAACCTCCAGAAATAACCCTAGATGAGAAATTTCATCGCCACAGGGCTCTGTAGCCACGAAAAAACAATCTGGAGATGTTACAGTACCCTTCCGGAGAGGGAAAATCATCTCCGGTGGCCATCTTCATCATCCCGGCGAAAGCCATGATGAGGAAGGAATAGTCCATCATGAGGGCTGAGGGTTTGTACCAGTAGCTATATGTTTAATCTCTCTCTCTGTCTCTCTCTTGTGTTCTTGAGAGGTCATGATCTTCATATATCACAGGCCTTGTTAATGTAGTTCGATCATATGGTGTTTGTCCCATGATATTATTGGGATGAATTGTATCTTTCACTTTAAGATCTCGTTATGTTGGATTTAATATTCAGGTTTGAGAACACATAATATATGTCTTGCATGCGGATACTCGTAGTGACATTGGGTATTGAAGTGACTCACTTGATATATATTGTGGCATCAACTCGCGGATTCCCTAGGTGACAATGGGATAATCTAGGCATAGGGGTTGATTGCATATTTTCATAGTATGTTCTCCAATAGAAATCTTGGTCTGATCCTTGAATTTATTTTTGTTGGATTGAATATTATGAATCTGAATTTGTTATGGTGTTATTTTAGTACAAACTCTTGATAGATTGATCGGAAAGGATAACTTGTTATCTTAGTATGAACTCTTGGAAAGATTGATCGAAAAGAAAAACTTTGAGGTGGTTTCGTACCCTACAAATAATTTCTTCTTATGTTGTCCACTAGGTAGGATCTTTGGAGTGATGTTTTTCTCACGTTGAGGGATTGTTATATGATTTAACTATGTTCGCATTGTTGAGAGATTGCACTAGCGAAGTACAGACCCTAGGCCTCATTTTCAAGCATTGTAATACCGTTTATGCTCACTTTTGTTACTTGCTACTTTGCTGCTTTTATATTTTCATATTATAAAAAAACTATATCTACTATCATTACTACACTTCTATCACCATCTCTTCACCGAACTAGTGCACCTATACAATTTACCATTGTATTTGGTGTTTTGGGGACACAAGAGACTTTTTATTATTTGGTTGCAGGGTTGTTTGAGAGAGACCATCTTCATCCTATGCCTACCATGGATTGATAAACCTTAGGTCATCCTTTTGATGGAAATTTGCTACTGTCCTACAAAACTCTGCGCTTGGAGGCCCAACAAGAGTATACAAGAACAAGTTCTGTAGTAGACATCAAGCTCTTTTCTTGCGCCGTTACCGGGGAGGTGGGTGCTTGAAGGTATATCTTTAGATCTGGCAATTAAATATTTTGGTTTCTTGTTTTTCACAAGTTTGGTTTATAAATAGAAAATTACAAAAAAATGGAATTGATGTGGCCTCATAGTGTTCATCTTTATCATGTCTTTCTTGAAAATTATGGAAAGGAAAATTGTGCTCAATTACTAGAGGAAGAATATATAAAAATCATTAATTTGAAATACTTGAATGATGAGCATGATAGAATATTGCTGGTATGAATTCTCTGAATATCCATGACGCTAATGATATGAAAAGCCACAAGCTTGGGGATCCTATGTTTCATGAAGATGATATTTTTAATCTCCCAAGTTTTGATGTGCAAATTTGTTATGATGAAAGCATGCCTCCTATTTATGATGATTATATTGATGAAAGTGGGTTTGGAAGAGTGTCGAGTCTAGGTACTAACACTACTGGAATTCAGTTTTTTGTCGAGTGCCAAATCTTTGCCGTCTGTTGGCTGATGGCAAAGAGTGTCTTTGCCGTGAGCTTCCACAAAGCAGATGGCAAAGAACTCGCTGATGGCATATAATGTCTTTGCCATCAGCCACTTCTTTGCCGTCAGCCGCAGACGGCAAAGGTTAGGACAGGAGACGGCAAAGCTTTGGACTAGGTCCACCTGGCCGAGGGGATGTTAGGTCAAACTACACTCGCTTCTTTGTCGTGTGCTAGCGGACGGCAAAGAGTCCGAAAGCAGACGGCAAAGAGTCTAGACCCTTTGTCGTCCGCCAGCACACGGCAAAGCTTAGGACTTTTGTAACGGCCATCCCGCCGCCACCCCGGCCCTCTCTCTCTCTCTCAAATGGCCACTCTCTTCCAATCCTCTCCCCCGATGCCCACCACCATCGCGCCGGCGCCCCCGGCGCCGCCCCGGTGCCCCACAGCCCCGCAGCCGCCGCCCCACCGCCCCCGACGCCGCCCCGGTGGCCCACAGCCCCCCGGCGCCGCCGCCCCGCAGCCCCTAGTGCCACCCCGCCGCCCCAACACCCCGGCCCTGTCGCACACGACGCCACAGCCGCCCCTACCAGTGAGCCCCCACACCCCCACATGGGAAAATTAACTTGTTGTTATTTAGTTTTTTGGAATTAGATTATAACAACAAAGTTGATTTTTATTGTTGTTGTAGTAGTAGTTGTTGTTATTGTTGTTGTTGTAGTAGTTGTTCTTATTGTAGTAGTTGTAGTAGTTGTTGTAGTAGTGGTTGATGTTATTTTAGTTGTAATTTAGTTCTTAGCTTTTCATATAAAGACCATCTGCCACTAGTTAGTTAGCTTAATAGAAAGAAGAGGAAGAAGAATAAGAAGAGGAGGAGGAGAAGAGGAGGAGGAGGAGGAGGAGGAGGAGAAGAAGAAGAAGAGGAAGAGGAGGAGGAGGAGAACAAAAAAATAAGAAGGAGAAGAAGAAGAAGAAGAGGAGTAGAAAAAAATAATAAGGACAAGAAGAAAAGAAGAACAGAAGAAGAAGAGAAGAAGAGAAGAAGAAAAAAGTAAGAAGGAGAAGAAGAGAAAAAAGAAGAAAAGAAGTTAAGTAGAAGAAGAGGATAAAGAAAAACAGAAATAGAAATAAGAGGAAGAAGAAGAAGAAGAGGAGGAAGAAGAGGAGAAGAGGAGGAGGAGGAGGGGGAGGAGGAGAAGAAGAAGAAGAGGAGAAGAGGAGAAGAAAGAGGAAAATGAAAAGAAGAAGAGACGAAAAAGAGAAGAAGAAGAGAAGAAGAAGGAGAAGGAGGAGGAGGAGAAGGAGCCCTCCTTCTTCTCCTTCATCTCTCCTCCTTCATCTTCTCATTCTTCTTCTCCCTCGTTCTTCTCCTTCTTCTTCTCCTTCTTCTCTCCTCCTTCTTCTTCGTCTTCTTCTCCTTCTTCTTCTATTCTTCTTCTCCTCCTCCACCTTCTCATTCTCCTCCTCCTCTTTCTCCTTCTCCTCCTTCTCCTTCTTCTTGTCTTCTTGCTTCTTCTCTTTCTTCTTCAACGCGGCTTATTTTCCCCAACAAAGACATACTTAGCTAATTATCCTCCAAAATGACATAATTAGCTTAGTTAGGGTAAAAACATCATAAGAACCTTGGTTAGCTCACAACTTAGCTAGTTATCCTCCAAAATGACATTATAAGCTCAAAATGGCATAAAAACCTTGGTTAGCTCATGAATATATTCTTAGCTTGTTTTCCTCTAAAATGACATAATTAGCCCATATAGCTCTAAAAAGACATAATTAGCATATTTGTGTTGATCGAGTGGATTTACATGTGACAGTTGTCTCGTTGCTGTGAGGTATGCTGTGCGAAGACCTCCCCGTGAGTTGTACGAGGTCCGCACCTGCATTCATGGGTCAGTACAAATGTCATCTCCTCCTCGCCACTTCATTTACTGTGGGTCGGTTTTCGGATGAAACTTGCTAGATTTAGGTAATTAAATTAATTTATCAGTATGCGTGACCAGTATGCGTCTCCCGTTCGAAAGGGTTACAGTTATAAATATGCATGCATTTGCTTATATTTATAACCGTGATTCTTTCGAATTGTCCAACGTTATCCATGGACATCCCGAGTATGTGTAGATTGGGTTTGTTTTCCCATATGCTTTGTTCTGGATACGATGCATAATTTCGTCAGTGCCTCCCTGTTGTTCTCTGGATACACATCCTCTCTGTTTATTGCAGAGACGTGTATCAGGAGAACATCAGGGAGGTGCTGCCGAAATTTTGCGTTGGATCCGGAGCAAAGCATGGGAAAACGATCCCAATCTACACATACTCGGGTGGGATTAGGACCTATCTTTACCTATTAGCGTGTAGGTTGTATGGACGTAATAAAAATGGCAAACTTGATTAACCAATGAATATATATGCTAAATTATATATAAATATATTTCTTGTGTCTTTAGTAGCTAGGCAAGATGAGTGATCGTGCGTGGATGTATACCGGTCACCCTAGTCAGAAAGAGATGACGAAAGAATGGTTTCTAAAAACCAAGGAATTTTTGAAAGCCGCATTTGCAAATGGCCAGGAAAAAATTATTGCCCCTGTCCTCGATGCGACAACTATAAAAAGACGATAGAGGTTGTAATGATTAAACACCTGCAGAGGAGGGGTTTTAAGCCTAATTATACGGTGTGGACATTTCATGGCGAGAATATACAACGCACCAGAGCTGAGGTGGTCCATTGTTGCAGCGACGAGCATGGTACCAGGATCAAAGACATGGTGCAAGACTTTCATGATGCTCGGGATTCGGAAGATGAGATGGAGGAATCTGCAAAGGCCTTCTATGAAATGTCGGAGTCTTCAAAACGTCCTCTCCATGAGCAAACTGAGCTTTGTCAGCTGGATGCAATTGCACAAGTAATGGCTCTGAAGGCTAGTTCAACTTGGGAAGAGAATGCTACAACGCGATGGTGACACTATTTGGACGCTTCCTACCCAAAGGCCATGTCATGCCTGCAAACCTGCACCAGTCGGACAAAATACTTTGTGTACTTAAGATGCCCTATGAGAAGATAGATGCATGTGAGAAAGGATGTGTCTTATTTAGGAAGGAGTATGCACACTTGGACTATTGTCCCAATTGCGAGTCTTTTAGGTATCTTGTGGTAGACAACGGTATGGGTGAGAAGAGGCAGACCAAAATCACAGTTAGTGTTCTTCGGTATATGTAAATCGTACCAAGGCTTGAACGTCTTTTCATGGTTGAAGAGACAGCCAGTCAGATGACATGGCACAAATTGGGCAAAAGAACCGAACTAGATGCGGATGGGAATAAGATGGCGGTACACACATCGGATGGGGAAGCGTGGAAACATTTTGATGGATTGCATCAGGATAAAGCGACAGATCCAAGGAATCCTCGAGTCTGCGTTGCCACAGATGGTTTTTATCCCTTCTGCATGATGGCAACCCAATACAGTTGTTGCCCTGTATTTGTCATTCCACTCAATCTCCCCCCCCCCTGCCAGATTATGCAAAGAAAGAACATATTTCTGACGTTGATAATTCCAGGGCCCAATTATTCGGGGAAGAATATGAATGTGTACCTGCAGCCGCTTAAGGATGAATTGAAAGAAGCTTGGGATAATGGGGTCAAGACATACGATGCCGCTAGAAACCAAATCTTCAAAATGCATGTGTGGTACATGTACTCTATGCATGACTCGCGAGCGTATGCGCTATTCTCTCGATGGTGTGTGCATGGAAGGTTCCCGTGCTCCCAATGCAAGGTAGCTATTTAGTTTCATTAGTTGTAGGAGGGTCGGAAGTATTCTTGCTTTGACTTGCATAGACAGTTCTTGGATCCTGACCATCAGTTCATAAAAAGACAGGAAGAACTTTACCAAAAGTAAAGTTTTCAAAAACTTGGCACCACCTACGTTGACAGGCCAACAGATCCTGGATCAGTTAAACACCCTTGAGCCTGATCCAGAGCTTCTAGGGTATTTCAAGGGGTATAATTCAAAACACGCCTAGACTCACAAGCCATGCTTCTCGGATGTGCCTTACTTCAAAGACCTCCTTCTTCCACACAATATCGACATGATGCACACTGAAATGAATATCGGACAGGCTATTTTTGGTACATTGTTCGACATAGATGGGAAAACAAAGGATAATACTGAGGCTCGAGTCGATCCAGAGACACTATGTCATAGACCGTTACAAAACATGCGAGAAGGCAAAGGAAAGCAGAAGTGGTCGAAGCCAAAGGCCTGGTTCAATCTTGGAAGGCCAGCTATGAGGGAAATTATCTTGTGGGTCAAAATGCACTTGATGTTCCCCGATGGGTATGCAACGAATCTAAAGAGGGGAGCGAGTCTTCAAAAATTAAAAATCTTTGGTCTCAAGAGTCATGATTGGCACATATGGCTAGAGCGGGTAATGCCGGTGATGTTATGTGGCTTTATTCCTGAGGATGAATGGCTAGTACTCGCGAAGATGAGCTATTTCTTCTGTGTTCTTTGTGCGAAATAATTGTCGTCTGGCGTGGTAGAAGACATGGAGGAGTTCGCACCGGAGTTGTTGTGCAAGTTAGAGAAGATCTTTCCGCCAGGCTTCTTTAATCGAATGCAGCATTTGATTTTACATCTACCGACCGAGCCAGGATTTGGTGGGCCCGTGCAAAATCGTTGGTGCTATGCAACTGAGAGGATGCACAAGACGCTTCGAGCTAAATGTAAAAATAAGCATAGAATTAAAGCATCGATGGCTGAGGCATTCATTACCGAGGAGGTGGCAAACTTTGTGACAGCACACTACGAAGCCAAAAATCATCATTTGCATAATCCGAAGCCTCGGCACAATGATGGAGACCCTAAAAAGGTGGGTCCAACCTCAGCCTATTCAATGGGAAGCTCGCACCAGCCGGTGCTTCGAAACCAATAACGTTGGATGTCGAAGAATGGCAGACCATTTCGTTGTATATCTTCAACAACCTAACAGAAGTGCGGCCGTACATCGAGTAAGTTATCGACACATTTTCCCGTAACTTCTAATTCCTTTGAACTGCTCTTATTCCCGGATATTTCATACAGCCGACGCATCCCCAAATTCTTGGATGGAGCGGTGATCGAAAATGATTCCGTCGAAGAGTATGATCTTTTGGCAAAGATAGGAGGCGGCTATCCCGGTTTCATATCTTGGTTCAAACAAACGGTAATTATCAATAATGGACCATTTCATTTCTTGGTCTAACTTGCGGCAAATGCAACCATCATTTCGTATTAAACTTGTAGGCTAATTAAGAGTCTATGGACGCCGAATTGAGACAAGCTGCTAATGGTTTTGACTATTAGGTCCGTTCATTTGAGAAATACAACATCAACGTGTATCTCTTTCGTACCTTTGGCAAAGAGCTATCTATGCCCAACCGGAAATCTACAAATTGTGGTGTCTCTGCTATCGGTGAAGGTGTTATCGAGTATTATGGAAGAGTTAAAGCAATTTATGAACTTCAATTCTATGGTGAAAACCCACTGAACATCGTAGTCTTCAAATGTTATTGGTTCCAGCCGAAGGAGACTAGAAGGACTCATGAACATATAGGACTAGTCGAAATCAATCCAAACACCCATTTAGATGTTCCCGATGTCTATATTACGACTCAACAGGCGACCCAAGTTTTCTATCTACCGTGGGCATGCCAAACTGATAAGATTCTCGAAGGTTGGTATGTTGTTTATGAAGTGCCGCCACATGTTAGACCACCTCTCCCAAATGAACAGGATTATGAACCTCACATTAACCCAGACACATATGATGGAGAATTCTTCCAAGAAACACGTCTTTCCAAGAAACGTTTCAAGAACCGCCATGCTTCACACCAGAACATGGAAGTAGACAGTGACAATGAATCCGACTTCACCCCTGAGCCGGAACCAGCAGCGCTGGAACTAGAAGAGGTTACTGATGCGGATGACATGTCAATGCTTGACCGATTACACAAAGGCCTTCACAACTTCATGTCGTTGAACCCGATGAGCACGTCATTCATGAAGACATGTGTGATAGTGATGATGATGATGCATTTATTAATGATGATTATTAGTTTGTAAGATTCACAACTTAAATTATATATGTACATATTATTATTCATGTCAGTTATTCAATTTTTTTATGTTGTACTAATTTATTTTAATCGTTATCATGGCAGGTCAAGTCCCTCCGCTGATGCCCGTCTTCTCTGCGATTGGCACAGTGAGTTTCATTGCAATGGTCATTATAAACTAGTATTAACAACTGAGTGTCATCAGGGGTGAATGACATAATTAGCCCATATAGCTCCAAAAAGACATAATTAGATAATTTAGCTCCAAGAAGAGGAGAAGAGGACAAGAAATAGGAAAAATGAAAAGAAGGAAGAAGAAGAAGAAGAAGAAGAAGAGAAGAAGGAGAAGGAGGAGGAGGAGATGAAGGAGAAGCAGAAGGAGGAGGAGAAGGAGGAGAAGGTCCTTCTCCTCCTTCTTCTTCTCCTCCTCCTTCTTGATTTCTTCTTCTTCTCCTCCTCCTCCTCTTTCTTCTCCTCTTTCTTATTCTCCTTACCTTATTTTCCCCAACAATGAGATAATTAGCCATTTAGTTCCAAAATGACATAATAAGTTCAAAATGGCATAAAAACATAGGTTAGCTCATGAATATTATATTCTTAGCCTGTTTTCGACTAAAATGACATAATTAGCCCATATAGCTCCAACAAGACATAATTAGATAATTTAGCTCCATCAAGAGGAGAACAGGAGAAGAAATAGGAAAAATGAAAAGAAGGAAGAAGAAGAAGAAGAAGAGAAGAAGAAGGAGAAGGAGGAGTAGGACAAGAAGGAGGAGAAGAAGAAGGAGAAGGAGGAGAAGACCTTCTCCTCCTTCTCCTTTTTCTTCTTCTCCTTCTTTTTGATTTCTTCTTCTTGTCCTCCTCCTCCTCTTTCTTCTCCTCTTTCTTATTCTCCTTACCTTATTTTCCCCAACAATGAGATAATTGGCCCATTTAGCTCCAAAATGACATAATAAGCTCAAAATGGCATACAAACCTTGGTTAGCTCATGAATATTATATTCTTAGCTTGTTTTCCTATAAAACGACATAATTAGCCCATATAGCTCCAAAAAAGACATAATTAGATAATTTAGCTCCATCAAGAGGAGAAGAGGACAAGAAATAGGAAAAATGAAAAGAAGGAAGAAGAAGAAGAAGAAGAAGGAGACAAGAAGAAGGAGAAGGAGGAGTAGGAGAAGAAGGAGGAGAAGGAGGAGAAGGAGGAGAAGGAGAAGAAGACCTTCTCCTCCTTCTCCTCCTTCTCCTCATTCTCCTTCTCCTTCTTCTTCTCCTTCTTCTTGATTTCTTCTTCTTCTTATCCTCCTCCTCTTTCTTCTCCTCTTTCTTATTCTCCTTACCTTATTTTCCCCAACAAAGACATAATTAGCCCATTTAGCTCCGAAATGACATAATCAGCTCAAAATGACATAAAAACCTTGGTTATCTCATGAATATTATATTCGTAGCTTGTTTTCCTCTAAAATGACATAATTAGCCCATATAGCTCCAAAAAGACATAATTAGATAATTTAGCTCCAACGAGAGGAGAAGAGGAGAAGAAATAGGAAAAATGAAAAGAAGGAAGAAGAAGAAGAAGAAGTGAAGAAGAAGGAGAAGGAGGCGGAGGAGAAGTAGGAGAAGAAGGAGAAGGAGGAGAAGGAAGACCTTCTCCTCCTCATCGTTCTCCTTCTTATTCTCCTTCTTCTTGATTTCTTATTCTTCTCCTCCTCCTCCTCTTTCTTCTCCTCTTTCATATTCTACTGACCTTATTTTCCCCAACAATGATATAATTAGCCCATTTAACTCCAAAATGACAAAATAAGCTCAAAATGGCATAAGAACCTTGGTTTCTTCATGAATATTATATACTTAGCTTGTTTTCCACTAAAATGACATAATTAGCCCATATAGCTCCAAAAAGATAGAATTAGATAATTTAGCTCCAACAAGAGGAGAAGAAATAGGAAAAATGAAAAGAAGGAAGAATAAGAAGAAGAAGAAGAAGAGAAGAAGAAGGAGAAGGAGGAGGAGGAGGAGGAGAAGAAGGAGAAGAAGGGGAAGGAGGAGGAGACCTTCTCCTCCTTCTAATTCTCCTTCTTGTTCTCCTTCTTGTTGATTTCTTCTTCTTCTCCTCCTCCTCCTCTTTCTTCTCCTCTTTCATATTCTCCTTACCTTATTTTCCCCAACAATGACATAATTAGCCCATTTAGCTCCAAAATGACATAATAAGCTCAAAATGGCATAAGAACCTTGGTTAGCTCATGAATATTATATCCTCTAAAATGACATAATTAGCTGAAAAATATCATATGTTGTTCTTCTTCTGACTTTCTTATTCACATTTTTGCAGATTGGATGTACTACATGCATGGAAGCTGGCATTCATGGAGTGCCTTATTAGTTCTAATTTTCGTTTGAGTTGATGAACAATGTCGAACTATATGTATATGTATCTATGGATGTAGAGTGTAAAACTTTGTATGTTGGTTCTTTTGATATATGGGATGTACATTGATGAAACTTTATATGTATATCATATATGTGTGGTGAACTATATATATGTGTTATGAAATATATATCGTATATGTGCTGTGAAATATATTTATATATGTGATGTGAAATAACAAAAACAAACAAAACAGATGCTATATGGGCTCTTTGACGTCTGCCAGCTGATGGCAAAGAGCTTTGCCATCAGCTAGCCGATGGCAAAGGTGCCACATGGCACCCAGCTGTGCACCCTGGGGGCAGCAAGAGCTAGCCATATAGCTTCTTTGCCGTCTGTTGCCCGGGGAAGCAGACGGCAAACGGGATGAGGGAGGCATACGGCAAAGGGATTGAGGGAGGCAGACGGCAAAGCTTCCGTTAGCACTAACGGAGGCGTCGCCTATCGGCTGCCGTCTCAACTTATTTGCCGACTGCTTGGTGCCAGATACTGACGGTAAAGAGCTTTGTCGTCTGCTTAGGGTAGGCTGACGACAAAGAAGCTACAATTTTGTCGTAAGCTGACACAAAATCTTTGCCGTCTGTGGATTAATCAATGCCCTCGGTGGAGTCCTCTTTGCCATCTGTTATGGCGGACGTCAAAGAAGCTGATTCCTGTAGTGTAGTGATCCCACTATTTTCGAGGGTGTCGAATCTTTTCATAATGATAAATGTGGAATTGGAGAGGTCATGACTTTATTTAGTGACGATTCCATTATTTTGGAAGATGTTTCAATTCGCTATGACAACAAAGTTGCTATCTATGATGATTATTGTGATGACATGTATATGCTATAAAGGGTAATAATAACCATGAAACTTGTCATCATGATTTTAATTTTCATTTGGATTATGCCAATCAAGTATCTGATGATAGTTATTTTGTTGAGTTTGCTCCCAATACTCTGAATGATAAGAATTTTGATTGTTTGGGTATTAATAAAAATTCTATGCTTGTGCATCGTGAAAATAATGTTGTATGTGATAGTTATATTGTTGAATTACTTCATGATGCTACTGAAAATTATTATGAGGGAGGAACATATGCTTGTAGGAATTGCAATAATATCAAGTTTCCTCCCTATGTGTTCAAAGATTTGAAGTCATGCTTGTTTTGCCTTCCTATACTAGTTTATTATTGCTCTCATAAATTATTTGATCAAAAAATCCCTATGCCCAAGAAGTGGGTTATAATTAAATGTGCTTGCCATGTTATTCATGATGCTCTCTTGCATGTTGCAACTATTATTCCTATACGAGCAACATTGAAATCATCATGCCTAGCTAAAAAGGCATTAAAGAAAAACGCTTGTTGGGAGACAACACAATATTTACCCTTTTCTATTTTTGAGTCTTCACATGATTAAGATACTGTATTAGTCAGTTTTTATAGATTTATTTCAATAAATTGCCAACTAAAGCCTTCGGGATAGTGTGGATACTTGCTTGTTTGATTCTTTGCAAAAACAGAAACATTTACGTCCAGTGCAAAATTTCTCTGATTTTACTGGAGCATCCAAAAATTCTGAAATTTTCACACAGTTTTGGTATGCAAATTATATGAGTCGTCATAATGTTTCAGAAATTTTAGTGTCGGGGAAGTATGGTTTGAATGCAGATCTTCATAGACTATTCTGTTTATGACAAATTCTGTTTTGCGTGCATAGTTTGCTTGTTTTAGTGTTTTCATAACTTATATTGAGTGACATAAATTATGGCAATGATAGAATACTGTAGGTATTATGTGATAACAATTATGAATCTTTTCATGACAATACCTAAGTGAATGATCTATATTTATCATACTGACCCATCTCACAAAGTTCTGTTATGTTTTGTGTGATTGAAGTTTTCATGTTTTGGGTCAGATGCCAGTATGAGAAGAATAAGGATCAGAAAGAACCTAATCTTGGGGATTTCCATGGCACCCCAAGGTAATATCCAAGGAATACTCAAGCATCTAAGTTTGGGGATGCCCCGGTAGGCATCCCGTCTTTCATCTCCAACATTATAGGTATATCCTACTTGGAGCTATATTTTTATTCATCACCTGATATGTGTTTTTCTTGGAGCATCATTTTTTTTTATGTGTTATATCTTATTTATAATGTTTTATTCAATAAAAAGTCCCAAGAATGGCATTTAGAATGCTTGAATTGCATGTGTGATGTGTGTTGTATAAAACAAAAACTTTTGCTGTAGTATTTGAATTATTGTATTTTACTGGAACCTTGAAAGTTTCTAATTGTTTTGCAAAGTAATTTCATAAAAAAAAATTATCACTTCCTAAACTTTCAGATTTTTTGGAGATAGATAAGTGCAATTTTTAAATAAATTGCCACAAATTGTTCTGTTTGGACAAATTGTTATCATAGTTTTGTTATCTACTTATCCTGTAGTTTCCATAGCTTACACTAGTAGAAAACGGGCCTTTGGCCTGGACCCTTTAGTCCCGGCCTGCCTCTGGGCCGGGACTAAAGGCCCAGCCACGTCGCCCCAATTCTCATATCCTCCCTCGAGGCTTTAGTACCGGCCCGTAAGGAGCCTTTTGTCTCGGTTCGTGTCCCAAGCCGGGACTAAAGGGCTACGCGGTGGGCAGCCCGCATGTGCGCCACCTTTAGTCCCGGTTTGTGTCTCAAACCGGGACTAAAGTCCTCTGCCTATATATAGCACAGCCCCCTCTCCCCTCTTCTTTGCATTTTTCTTGGATGGAGGATTGTGGGTGGGTGCTTGCTCTCCACTTTTTTTGATGCACTAGAGGTGTTTGTTGAAATGTGTGTTAGAGCGATGCCGCTTCAGTTCACCGAACACAATTACGATATGAGATGCCCGAGCCACGCTTAAACCTCTTCCTCTTTATTTCTACTTATTCTAAAAGGTTAGCAACTATATTTCCTTGTTTAGACCGTGCGGTACTAATTTTTAGGATCGTGATTGTATTTGATATACTGTCGTATAACGCAGAGATGAGCCATCCATGGATGTACGATGATCGACGCACAACTGCTTTTCGCCATTCTTTTCGAGATACAGCCGATGCGAACAAGCATGGTGGTGGCTATATGTTTTGTCCATGTGTTGAATGTCGGAATGAGAAGGATTACACTTCCTCAAGAGTCATTCAGAGCCACCTGCTTCGGTCCGGTTTTATGTCGGGCTATAATGTTTGGACCAAGCACGGAGAAAGAGGGGTTATGATGGAAGACGACGATGAAGAAGAAGAGAACGATGATCACAACTACCGATCTATGTTCCCTGAGTATGCTGATACCGCAATGGAAGACAATGAAGAAGAAGATCAGGATGAAGAACGGGAACCAGATGAGCCCGCTGATGATCTTGGCCGGGTCATTTCTGATGCACGGCGAGGTTGCGACACAGAAAAGGAGAGGTTGCAGTACGAGCAGATGTTACAGGACCACAATAAATTGTTGTACCCAACTTGTGAAGATGGCCAGAAGAAGCTGGGTAGCACACTGGAATTGCTGAAGTGGAAAGCAGAGACCGGTGTGACTGAATCGTCATTCGAAAAGTTGCTGGTACTGATGAAGAAGATGCTTCCAAGAAAGAACGAATTGCCCGCCAGCACGTATGAAGCAAAGAAGCTTGTCTTCCCTCTAGGATTAGACGTGCAGAAGATACATGCATGCCCTAATGACTGCATCCTCTACCGCGGTGAGAAGTACGAGGATATGGATAAATGCCCGGTATGCACTGCATTGCGGTATAAGATCAGAAAAGATGACCCTGGTGATATTGAGGGCGAGCCACCCAGGAAGAGGGTTCCTACCAAGGTGATGTGGTATGCTCCTATAATACCACGGTTGAAACGTCTGTTCAGAAATAAAGATCATGCGAAGTTGTTGCGATGGCACATGGAAGATCGTATGAAAGACGATAAGTTGAGGCACACCGCTGATGATCGGCAGTGGAGAAAAATCGAGAGAGAGTTCCCGAGATTTGCAGCTGATGCAAGGAACTTATGGTTAGGTCTGAGTACAGATGGCATGAATCCTTTTGGGGAGCAGAGTTGCAGTCACAGCACCTGGCCCGTTACTCTATGTATCTACAACCTTCCTCCTTGGTTGTGCATGAAGCGGAAGTTCATTATGATGCCAGTGCTTATACAAGGTCCAAGGCAACCCGGCAACGATATTGATGTGTACCTAAGGCCATTAGTTGATGAACTTTTACAGCTGTGGGCCGAACCAGGTGTACGTGTGTGGGACGAGCACAAACAAGAGGAATTTGACCTTCGAGCGTTGCTTTTAATAACCATCAATGATTGGCCTGCTCTTAGTAACATTTCAGGATAGTCAAACAAGGGATACAATGCATGCACGCACTGTTTGGATCAGACAGAAAGTATATATCTCGACAACTGTAGGAAGAATGTGTATCCGTACAATCGTTGTTTTCTTCCGCCAAGCATCCCTTAAAGAAAAAAGGCAAGCATTTCAATGGTAAGGCAGAACCCCGGGGGAAGCCTGTCATCCGTACTGGTGCTGAAGTATTTGATATGGTCAAAGATTTAAAAGTAATCTTTGGAAAGGGTCCTGGCAGCCAACCTGTTCCTAACGGCCCTGATAAGCGCGTACCCATGTGGAAGAAGAAATCTATATTTTGGGAGCTACCCTACTAGGAAGTCCATGAGGTCTGCTCGGCAATCGACGTGATGCACCTGACGAAGAATCTCTGCGTGAATATTCTAGGCTTCCTGGACTTGTATGGGAAGTCAAAAGATACACCGGAAGCACGGGAGGACCAGGAACGTCATAAAGGAAGAGATGGGATGCATCCAGGGCAGTTTCAAGGGCGTGCCAGCTACGCTCTTACTAAGGAAGAGAAGGAAATCTTCTTTGAAGTCCTTTTCAGTATCAAGGTCCTGACTGGCTTGTCGTCGAATATAAAGGGAATCGTAAATATGAAAGACACAAAATTCCAAAACCTAAAGTCTCATGACTGTCACGTGCTTATGAAGCAATTTCTTCCGGTTGCATTGAGGGGAATTCTACCGGAAAATGTTCGCCTGGCAATTGTGAAGGTATGTGCGTTCCTCAATGCAATTTCTCAGAAGGTAATCGATCGAGAAAGTCTATCAGGTTTACAGATTGATGTGGTCCAATGTCTGGTCAGCTTTGAGTTGTTGTTCCCGCCATCCTTCTTCAATATAATGACACACCTCCTAGTTCCCCTAGTCGAAGAGATTAGAATTCTCGGTCCTGTGTTTCTACACAATATGTTCCCCTTCGAGAGGTTCATGGGAGTCTTAAAGAAATATGTTCGTAACCGTGCTAGGCCAGAAGGAAGCATCTCCAAGGGCTATGGAACAGAGGAGGTCATTGAGTTTTGTGTGGACTTTCTTCCTGACCTTAAGCCGATTGGTGTTCCTGAATCTCGGTATGAGGGTAGGCTGACAGGAAAAGGCACACTAGGAAGGAAAGCAAAAGTATGTATGGACGGGCATTCTTTCTCTGAAGCACACTACACAGTTCTACACAATTCCACCGTGGTGGCTCCGTATATCGTGAGACACAAGAATATTCTACGCTCCGAAAACCCGGGGAAGGCTGACTCTTGGATTAAAGGGGAACACGAGAAGAGTTTCGGCAGTTGGTTGAAGACACATCTCATGAATGACGACACCGTTGGAGACGAGCTTTACTGTTTGGCCAGGCCACCATCTTCGACTATAAGTACTTTCCAAGGGTATGAGATAAATGGGAATACATTTTACACGGTTGCCCAAGATAAAAAGAGCACCAACCAAAATAGTGGTGTCCGCTTTGATGCAACAGACGAGAATGGGCACTGTTTGGAAACATATTACGGGTACATAGAGGAGATATGGGAACTTGACTATGGACCTACTTTTATGATCCCTTTATTTCGGTGCAAATGGGTGAAGCTGACAGGAGGCGGGTTAGTTGTAGTCCAAAAGTACGGCATGACAACAGTGGATCTTAACAATCTTGCGTACATGGACGAACCATTTGTCCTAGCCAATGATGTCGCTCAGGTTTTCTATGTGAAGGGCATGTCTACATTAACGAGAAAAAGAAATCGGCAAAAGAAGATATCATCCGATGAGCCAAAACGCCACATAGTTCTTTCAGGGAAAAGAAACATCGTGGGAGTAGATGACAAGACAGACATGTCAGAAGATTATAATAAGTTTCATGAAATTCCGTCCTTCAAAGTAAAAAATGACCCAAGCATCCTACTGAATGATGAAGATTCTCCATGGCTACGACCGAGAAGAAAACAAAAATAATAGATAGGAATATTGGTGCAATAATGTAATAATGTATTGAACCTTTTATGTAATGCATGTATGGAACGTACTAAATTTCAAACACTTTTCATTTTCATATTATCCATGTAAGAGATGAGTTCTCGTTCGAAACCCTGATACTTCGAGAGAGATTGTCCGTTTAGTACACGAAGTGCATCCAGTTTTTGTCGTAGCCCTCTCAACTTTTTAGCACATGCTATGTAGGTGAAATGATGATAGCATGCCAACTTTCAACATTTTCAGAGTTCATTTGTAGTGCTTTTCAATTTCAGGGTCAACTAGCTCAAAAAAAAAAAGTAAATCCACGAAATAAACCAAATGAAGTCAGAAATTGTTGAAATTTTGCGTTGTGCCTTTGAATGGTGCACTTTGAACACACAAAAAGTATGGAGTTCAAATAAGTTCACAAAAATGAAATCCCTTTGTAAGAGATGAGTTCTCGTTCGAAACCCTGATACTTCGAGAGAGATTGTCCGTTTTGTACACGAAGTGCATCCAGTTTTTGTCGTAGCCCTCTCAACTTTTTAACACATGCTATGTGGGTGAAATGATGATAGCATGCCAACTTTCAACATTTTCAGAGTTCATTTGTAGTGCTTTTCAATTTCAGGGTCAACTAGCTCAAAACAAATAAGTAAATCCACGAAATATACCAAATGAAGTCAGAAATTGTTGAAAATTTGTGCTGTGCCTTTGAATGGTCCATTTTGAACACACAAAAGGTATGGAGTTCAAATAAGTTCACAAAAATGAAATCCCTTTGTAAGAGATGAGTTCTCGTTCGAAACCGTGATACTTCGAGAGAGATTGTCCGTTTTGTACACGAAGTGCATCCAGTTTTCGTCGTAGCCCTCTCAACTTTTCAACACATGCTATGTGGGTGAAATGATGATAGCATGCCAACTTTCAACATTTTCAGAGTTCATTTGTAGTGCTTTTCAATTTCAGGGTCAACTAGCTCAAAACAAATAAGTAAATCCACGAAATATACCAAATGAAGTCAGAAATTGTTGAAATTTTGTGTTGTGCCTTTGAATTGTCCATTTTGAACACACAAAAAGTATGGAGTTCAAATAAGTTCACAAAAATGAAATCCCTTTGTAAGAGATGAGTTCTCGTTCGAAACCGTGATACTTCGAGAGAGATTGTCCGTTTTGTACACGAAGTGCATCCAGTTTTTGTCGTAGCCCTCTCAACTTTTTAACACATGCTATGTGGGTGAAATGATGATAGCATGCCAACTTTCAACATTTTCAGAGTTCATTTGTAGTGCTTTTCAATTTCAGGGTCAACTAGCTCAAAAAAACTAAGTAAATCCACGAAATATACCAAATGAAGTCAGAAATTGTTGAAATTTTGTGTTGTGCCTTTGAATGGTGCATTTTGAACACACAAAAGTATGGAGTTCAAATAAGTTCACAAAAATGAAATCCCTTTGTAAGAGATGAGTTCTCGTTCGAAACCCTGATACTTCGAGAGAGATTGTCCGTTTTGTACACGAAGTGCATCTAGTTTTTGTCGTAGCCCTCTCAACTTTTTAGCACATGCTATGTGGGTGAAGTGATGATAGCATGCCAACTTTCAACATTTTCAGAGTTCATTTGTAGTGCTTTTCAATTTCAGGGTCAACTAGCTCAAAGAAATAAGTAAATCCACGAAATATACCAAATGAAGTCAGAAATTGTTGATATTTTGTGTTGTGCCTTTGAATGGTGCATTTTGAACACACAAAAAGTATGGATTTCAAATAAGTTCACAAAAATGAAATCCCTTTGTAAGAGATGAGTTCTCGTTCGAAACCCTGATACTTCGAGAGAGATTGTCAGTTTTGTACACGAAGTGCATCCAGTTTTTGTCGTAGCCCTCTCAACTTTTTAGCACATGCTATGTGGGTGAAGTGATGATAGCATGCCAACTTTCAACATTTTCAGAGTTCATTTGTAGTGCTTTTCAATTTCAGGGTCAACTAGCTCAAAGAAATAAGTAAATCCACGAAATATACCAAATGAAGTCAGAAATTGTTGATATTTTGTGTTGTGCCTTTGAATGGTGCATTTTGAACACACAAAAAGTATGGAGTTCAAATAAGTTCACAAAAATGAAATCCCTTTGTAAGAGATGAGTTCTCGTTCGAAACCCTGATACTTCGAGAGAGATTGTCCGTTTTGTACACGAAGTGCATCCAGTTTTTGTCGTAGCCCTCTCAACTTTTTAGCACATGCTATGTGGGTGAAGTGATGATAGCATGCCAACTTTCAACATTTTCAGAGTTCATTTGTAGTGCTTTTCAATTTCAGGGTCAACTAGCTCAAAGAAATAAGTAAATCCACGAAATATACCAAATGAAGTCAGAAATTGTTGATATTTTGTGTTGTGCCTTTGAATGGTGCATTTTGAACACACAAAAAGTATGGATTTCAAATAAGTTCACAAAAATGAAATCCCTTTGTAAGAGATGAGTTCTCGTTCGAAACCCTGATACTTCGAGAGAGATTGTCAGTTTTGTACACGAAGTGCATCCAGTTTTTGTCGAAGCCCTCTCAACTTTTTAGCACATGCTATGTGGGTGAAGTGATGATAGCATGCCAACTTTCAACATTTTCAGAGTTCATTTGTAGTGCTTTTCAATTTCAGGGTCAACTAGCTCAAAGAAATAAGTAAATCCACGAAATATACCAAATGAAGTCAGAAATTGTTGATATTTTGTGTTGTGCCTTTGAATGGTGCATTTTGAACACACAAAAAGTATGGAGTTCAAATAAGTTCACAAAAATGAAATCCCTTTGTAAGAGATGAGTTCTCGTTCGAAACCCTGATACTTCGAGAGAGATTGTCTGTTTTGTACACGAAGTGCATCCAGTTTTTGTCGTAGCCCTCTCAACTTTTTAACACATGCTATGTGGGTGAAATGATGATAGCATGCCAACTTTCAACATTTTCAGAGTTCATTTGTAGTGCTTTTCAATATCATGGTCAACTAGCTCAAAGAAAATAAGTAAATCCACGAAATATACCAAATGAAGTCAAAATGTATGGAGTTCAAAAAACCATATTATGAAATTAAATATTATCATTGGCGATTCATCTCTATTAAGAAATCAAATATATCAAAAAACTATTGCAGAACATATGACCAAATTAATACAAGTTCATCATCACATTAAAGCCAAAGAACAGTAGTGATCAAATGTTAGTATTGCAAAAAATTATTACATAAAGTTCTCTCATAAAACAACATACAACTATGTAAAACATTTAAATGCAACAACAAACGCGATCAAAATCGCAACTAAGGTAACAATTGACCCAACAGCATAATGATACCAAGCCTCTTTATCAATGGCATATTTTCTAATATTCCTAATCTTCAAGCGCATTTCATCCATCTTCAAGCGCAATGCATCCATCTTCAACCGCATCGCATCGATCTTCATCTTGCGATCATCGATGACATCGGCGACATGCAACTCCAGTTCCATATTCTTATCCTCAATTATTTTGAATTTTTTCTTCAAGTATTTGTTTTCTTTTTCAACCAAATTTAACTTCTCGACAAGAATTTTTATGTGGGTTGGAATTTCCGGTTCACATACCTCCTAGATTAAAAAAATATATGTCATAATTGTCATAAACACTAAATAAAACAAATAGTTATAAAAGATAATATATACCACATCTGAATCATAGACAGGACGAGGGCCAACGGAGGCGGATACCAAAACCATCGCACTATATAATAACAAAAAATAATGACAATGAGTAATTTATACAAGTATGTATGTAAATCATACAAGTAAGATTTTTTTAATTTTGAAAAGAAGATAAGAACAAGAGGCTCACCACGGTGGTGCTCGCAGTTGGTGCACGCCAAACCTAGACAAATATTAAGGAAAATGGAGCTTGGAGGTCGAGCTTGGAGAGGAGAAAGCTTAAGTAGAGTGGCTCGGGCATTTCATCGAACACGTCATGTGCATGAACTAGAGTGGCAAGAGCATGGCATGGTCACACTTCAACAACCAAAAAACAGGGGATATGGTGGGCAGGGGCGAGGGTTTATATAGGAAAAACTTTAGTCCCGGTTCTTTCCACGCCCCGGGACTAAAGGCCCCTGCTTCCCGCCTTCTGGTCAGCCAAAAAAGGGCCTTTAGTCCCGGGTCGTGGCTCCACCCGGGACTAAAGGGGTGTCTTTAGTCCCGGTTCGAGCCAAGCACCGGGACTAAAGGCCCCTGCTTCCCGCCTTCTGGTCAGCCGAAAAAGGGCCTTTAGTCCCGGTTCGTGGCTCGATCCGGGACTAAAGACCCTTTAGTCCTGGGTGGAGCCACGAACCGGGACTAAAGATCCACCTGTATAAGCGGGAGTTAGAAAATTTCGAACCCAAATCATCCATTTCTCTTCTTCTTCCTCTCGTTCTCCTACCCGGCGCGGCAAGCGACGAACTCGACGACGCCGTCAGGCTGCCCGCCGTCCTGCTCGCCGCCGCCTGCCGTCCTCCTCACCGTCGCCGTCGTCCTGCTCGCCGCCGCCGTCCTGCTCGCTGCGCGCCGCCCTCCTCGCCATGCGCCGCCGTCCTCCTCGCCGCTCGCCGCCGTCCTCCTCGCCGCGCGCCGTCGACACCTCCGGCCGGTAAGCCCCACGCCCCCTCCTCCCCAACACTCCGGCCGGCACAAGCAAAGAAGAAAAAGGAGAAGAAAGGAAGAAAAAGGAGAAGAAAGGAATAAAAAAGAGAAGAAAAGAAGAAAAAGGAGAAGAAAGGAAGAAAAAGGAGAAGAAAAGAAGAAAAAGGAGAAGAAAGGAAGAAAAAGGAGAAGAAAAGAAGAAAAAGGAGAAGAAAGGAAGAAAAAGGAGAAGAAAGGAAGAAAAATAGAAGAAAGGAAGAAAAAGGAGAAGAAAGGAAAAAAAAGGAGAAGAAAGGAAGAACAAGGAGAAGAAAGGAAGAACAAGGAGAAGAAAGGAAGAAAAAGGAGAAGAAAGGAAGAAAAAGGGAAGGAGAAGAAAAGAAGAAAAAGGAGAAGAAAAGAAGAAAAAGGGAAGAAAAGAAGAAAAAGGAGAAGAAAGGAAGAAAAAGGAGAATAAGAAGAGGAGGAGAGGAGAAGAAGAGGAAAAATAGAAGAAGAGGAGAGGAGAAGTGGTAGAAGAAGAGGAGAAGTAGAAGTAGAAGAAGAAGTAGAAGAAGAGGACAAATAGAAGAAGAGGAAAAATTAGTTTAGGGTTACAAGAAGAAGAACTATTTTTTTTGTCATTTAATTTTGCTATTGTATAGTGTATATGCTTAAGTGTTAATAGTGTTTGTTAGATTATTGCTTAATTTTGCTATTGTATATGCTTAAGTGTTAATAGTTTAATTTTTCTATTGTATATGCTTAAGTGTTAATAGTTTATTTTTAGCAAGAAAATTAATAGAACTAGTTTAATTTTGCTATTGTATATGCTTAAGTGTCCGGGACTGGGCTCCGCCCGGCTGGTATTTTAGAGTTTAGGTTCTAGCCAAGACCCGGGACTAAAGGTCCTCCTATATAAAACGAGCCTTCGAAGTTTCCAACCCCTCTTATATAGTTTGTTAGTTTATTAGTTAATCAAATGTCCGTTTTTTGCAGAACTATGGATCCACATATCAGGAACCTCGAAGAGGAAGAACTTCTCGAAGATATAATCAAAGACGGCCCCGACGTTGAACCAGCTGAATCTCCGACGTCATATCTAAATGACTTCGGATATGGAATGGAGGTCGAGCGACACGAAGATGAAACCGACGGGGCAGGAGATAGGTCCAATGATGGAGAAGGTGATAGCTCCACTGATGGAGAAGCCGATGGAGAAGCTGGTGAAGAAATAATAAAGTCCGGCGAGGTATACATATGAAGTTCGACAATCACTTGTAATATGTGAAAAATATTGGAGATAGCTCTATATTGTATACATATACATTCATTTGACGAATGTTTCTCCCTCTTAGGCCTCCACATCGAGCAAATCTACGAAACGAGGCCCGACTAGAAAGTTGGATGCACGGACGCATTACACCTTTGAGGTGATAATGCCTACGGGTGAACCCAAGCTTCCTAAGAATGCTGCTAACACATTCAAGAAGCAATGCAGAGTTCTCGTTAGGGATCACGTCCCGATCAGCGTTCGGGAGTGGAACAAGCGCAAAGGGGCAGCTGATAGTGACTATGTCGCCGAAAGGTACAAAGATAATCTTTGGAATGATCTCATGTCACATTTCAACCTGCCAGAATGTGAGAATGAAGACGCCGCAGACAAACTGAGGGCCAAAGTCAAGCAGTGGACTCTAAAGAAGATGGCCGAACTGTTCCGTAGCTGGAAGAAGAAGCTATGGAAAAACTATCTGAAGACAAAGAAAGTGCCAGTATTCGAGGGGTATCTTGCCAAGCAAGCGAATCACTGGAAGGAATTTCAAGAGTACAAGGAGTCAGAAGATGCCCAGGCATTATCAGAAAAGAACAAGATAAATGCTGACAAGAAGAAATATCACCACAAGCTGGGGCCAGGGGGCTATGAGACTGCCATCCCAAAGTGGGAAAAGAAAGAGCAAGATCTGATAGATAAAGGCATCGTACCTGAACCACTCCGTGATGAGTGGGAATTGAGAGCAAGAAATTGGTTCCTTGCGCATGGTGGGTCGTACGACGAAAAAACAGGGGACCTCATCTGCAATGACAATCTTAGGATACCCAGGGAGAATTGGAAAAGGATAGTGAAAGAAATTAAGGAGGGACAAAGAAAGTTCACTGCAGATAGAGATAAAGATTTGCTCACACTGGTCCTCGGCAATGACGAACATGGAGGACGAACGCGAGGCTTTGGTCCATCTTACCCGTGGTGGCTTGGGTTTGCCAGAGACCAAAACACTTACAGAAGCTGAGAGAGAGCAAAGAAGCGGCAGCAGGATGAGGAGAATGACAAGTTCAACCAGTTGCTTGCCAGGATTAACGAGCAACAGAAGCAGATTGATGAGCTTAGAGGACTACCGCGCCAGGAAGATCCTGCACTTGATATTACCGGCGCCCCATCTAAGCGGAAAAGAAGCGTGGCTGAATCTGAGGCCCCGCCCGCCGATGAACAAAGAATGATAGAGGGCGGTCCCGGCTACCCCGTGGATGGAATCAAGGATTCAACATCATGTGAACTTCATCAGAAATTCAAGAACATATCCATGAAGGTGGCCGTCGGACAAGCTTTACCTTCAGGCCCTAATGCACGCTGGCATGGCCGTGAGATTCCAGCTGGCTTTGCTAAAGTCTGGGTGGATGAAATCATGATGGGGTTTAATGATATGGAGCTCGACATAGCTGGACCCGAAGATGAGAGGACACTCGGAGAAGTACTGGGTGGAGTCATCCTATGGGACAAGAACAACATCAAGCTTCCAGGCTCGGCCCCAAGGACAACACCGCCTCCGAGTCGTTACAGGTCATCTACACCTCCATTACCTCCAAGCCCTCCACATGACGTGGGCCAGCACAACACGAGTCCATCTCGATCACCGTTGCCGGACTTGGGTTGTCCGTCTCCGCCGCTGCCCGCTCCGGATACAAACCCTGAGCCTGCCATGGATACAAAGCGGGAGCGTGCCACCAAGAACGCTCCGCCACCGCCCGCTCCGGATACAAACCCTGAGCCTGCCATGGATACAAAGCGGGAGCGTGCCACCAAGAACGCTCCGCCGCCGCCCGCTCCGGATACAAAGCCTGAGCCTGCCACGGATACAAAGCGGGAGTGTGCCACCAAGAACCCAACGCCGCCGCCCGCTCCGGATACAAAGCATGAGCCTGCCACGTATACAAAGCGGGAGCGTGCCACCAAGAACGTTCCGCCGCCGCCCGCTCCGGATACAAAGCCTGAGCCTGCCACGGATACAAAGCGGGAGCGTGCCACCAAGAACGCAACGCCGCCACCCGCTCCGGATACAAAGCCTGAGCCTGCCACGGATACAAAGAGGGAGCGTGCCACCAAGAACGCTCCGCCGACGATTCCTAAGCCACAGAGCACCCCAAAGCGCAAACGGTCGCCCCTCCCAAAGTTACGTCATGCTAATATTCCTATCGGACCTTATGATCGTACCCCCGAGGAAAACGCCAGGATAGCAAAGGAACATCATGATGCGCAGATGAAAAAGAAGGAACCCGAGCCCCGCCCGGAATACACCTAGAAGCAAATAGCATTTGCAAAATACTTCACGACCCTTCCATCACAGTATGACTTATACCATAAGCCTGATGACTATACACGCACATTGCAGAAGGAAGTGAAAAAGAGAAGATCTCGATCACCGCCGCCGGACTTGGGTCGTCCGTCTCCGCCGCCGCCCGCTCCGGATACTAAGTGGGACCGTGCCACCAAGAACGCTCCGCCGACGATTCCTAAGCCACAGAGCACCCCAAAGCGCAAACGGTCGCCCCTCCCAAAGGTACGTCTGCTAATCTTCCTATCAGACCTTATGACTTACACCATAAGCCTGATGACTATACACGCACATTGCAGAAGGAAGTGAAAAAGAGCAGTTCAACTACAAGCAAGAAAAAATCAGACGTTCCTTAGCTTGGACAACAGGCCAAACAGTCGATCCCACCCCTCAAGGTGTTAACTGGGAATGTTCCCCCTCCGGTGCAAGGTCTAGCTTTAGAAAGAGCAAAGGAGTTGGCGGCTCAATGTGGTATCTCGGTTGAAGAATTGCTGTCTTCCCAAGACACAAGATACCCAAGGCTGTGGTAGCCCCTAAGCCAAAGTTTGTCATGGGTGAGCCTTTGGTCAGCAAAGATGATCTCCCAACAAATATGCGTTACTTGCATACATGGTACTTAAGTGAATCAAAGAAGGGGAGAACGATGATCGTGCTGAGTGTGCCACGGGAGTACTACGGCCGCCCCAAAGAAATCCATATCGACTTTGATGAACTCTTCCAGATGTACAATGGCGACACCCTCGACAAATCACTTATGAGTTGCTATTGTCTGTAAGTTTTTCAATTCGTTGTCTACATATAACTTGTTTAGTTATTTCAATTCATTATCTATATATAACTTGTACTCTATTATGCAGAATGAAGATTCTGGATTGTAAAAGTAAGAGCATCATAAATATTGGGTTTATTGACCCAGATAAAATACATATAGCGACGCTAACTAATTATCCCAAGGAGACGGAGGAAAACCTTCTAAGGTTTCTAACAGATCAAAATTTCTTTGACCACATACTCTTTTCATACAACTTCAAGTGAGGGTCTTTACTCTGTTGTGTCCATTCACTTATAAGTGTAATTGATAAGTTACTGACATATATATATATATATATATATATATATATATATATATATATATATATATATACACACACACACACATGTGCAACTTCCATTGGATTCTGTTGGACATTCAAATTTATAAGGGAAGAATTGATGCCTTCGACCCATTATCGAGACCCTTGGAACAGTTCCAAAGCCTGCAGGACATGCTCCAAGGGTAATTTTAATCATTCTTGCACTCTATCGGTCTCTTTCGATGATTTTCTGATATATCAATTAATGAAAAACTTATCAAATCATTATCCTTGTCGGGCAGGGTTTGGAAGCAGTTCAAGTGCGTGACTCCCGGTAACTTTCCTGAGAAGCTGACCTTTAGAGCGGCTCAGGTAAGTAGTAGTATGATATACTTCTATTAATTTTCAATACATTTATGATTCTAGATTATTATTTTGATTATATATATTCTATTCTCGTAAAGTGCGACCAGCAGCCACGGGGAACGCATCTATGCGGATACTATGTTTGCGAGACCATTCGCACGTTTACCTCTGAGCTCAAGGATCACAGATTCGACGTAAGCAATGAACATTCACACCTCTATTTTTACCCGTCATTCTTTTTATCATGATTGATATTCATATCCATCTCCTCTTCTTATATAGCACACGGCCATGAGGACGAAGGTCCTACCAGAGCAACGCACGATTGCTGTTGCAGAGGAGCTTGCAGGATTTCTGAGGACGGAAGCTATAGATGACAAATGACGATTTAGTGTAGCTAGGGGCCATTACTGATGTTCGTCCATGTAATCGAATAGACGGGCTCTAGTCCCGATAATTCAGATCTGCATATAATTGTATATATATGCTCGCTTGTAAGATAAGTTAATCTTATATATATACGCATAATTATTTCTATTGAAATTATATGAAAACTAATTCCCGAAAACCAAACAAGGCATCACGTTAATCTCCCGAACACCTAAACCCTAAAACCCTAAAACCCAAAAATAATTTCATTCAAAAAAAACCCAAAAGCCAGCAAAATCTGAATATCTTTAGTCCCGGCCTGTGTAACGAACCGGGACTAAAGGTCCTGCCCGTGGGGCGCTACGAGGCGCCCACGTGGAGCACCTTTAGTCCCGGCTTGTAACAGGGCCGGGTCTAAAGGTTAGGCCTTTAGTCCTGCCCCTTTAGTCCCGGTTGGTGAACCGGGACTAAAGCCCCTTACGGGCCGGGGTTATAGGCCCTGTCCCCACTAGTGTTATATTGGTAGATACAAATTGTGGAGATGATATAGTACAATACATAATGTTTGAAAATTATTATGTAACTTCTCTTGGTAGTACACAAAGTGTTGATTTACTTTTATGTGTACTAACCTATCTCACGAGTTCTTTTCATGTTTTGGGTTTATGATGTTTTTGAGACTTAGGTGAAACTGACATATGAGAGGATTGAACGAGATACAAAATCTGAAGCTTGGGGATGCCCAAGGCACCCCAAGCAAATATTTCAAGAAGTATCAAGCATCTAAGCTAGGGGATATTACGCATCCCACCTTTCTTTATCAACAAATATCAGTTAGCCTATGTTGAGCCTAATTTTTTATTTGTCCACATGATATGTGCTACTCTTGGAGTGTATTTTTTTTATTTTCTAATTGAAATAAAATATTAAATCTAAAAATCTTTATTGAGAGAGAGTCCTCACATAGCTACTTAATTACTTAACTACTCGCTTGATCTTTTCTTATATCTTTTGAGAGTAGTGTGATTGAATTGCTCTTGGAAACTTTTCCACTCCTTCCTGTCTAGCCTTCAATGAGCATATTAGTCACTCAAATCTTAGCTTCTTTGGGACCACATTGTATGAGGGAGAGCAAACATCTTTGTCGCCAAGGTTTTTTTACCAAGGAACAGACGATATACTATGCTAGAATTCTGCTATACAAGAATCATATATTTAAGCATAAGGTGCTAAATTACGCTCAGTTGCGAAAACTTCCCTACTTCCATAGAACCATCCAGAAATTTGAGCAAGCATATGTGAAAGGCTTCGTGCGCTTCAACTATGGCTGGAATCAAGATGCAAATCTTCAATTGTATGCAATTATATACATCTCACGAGACATTGTCGATATTAGCACATGGGTGCTTGAATGGATGACAAAATAAGAAAAGATGATATGGTATGTAAAATAGTTCCTAGTCTTGTCGAATCTTCCTCGGTTTTAGTTTGACAATAATCATAAGCATCATCAACATTTCTAGGAAGTTCGCCCTCCTCAAGTTCATATGCTCATGGGTCCTCATCTTGTTGGTGATGCCTGCACTAGAATTAACCGGAAGAAACAAGTTTGTGTTTTACATTCTCTTCTACACTTTCCCTCCAACAATCTACCTGAAAGTATTAGGGGAATTGTAGCTAATGCACTTCATCATTATCTCTCGATATCAAGTTCGATCTTTCAGATTTTTTTATCTAAAATCTAGTATATGCTGCTCAAAATGCCCAAGCACTAGAGCAATTCGGACCAAGGATCATGTATGCCATTGAGAAAATTACTTGGAATGGTTAATTTTGCCCTTGTAAACTGAACGTTTTCATCCCACCTGTCTATGATACCCTTCAGATGGTCAAGGACATAAGCAAAGAAAGACCCTTGTTGGTGCCACTTCTTCAGCCTCTGGTCATGCTCCCTAACTAAAGAAGGCCACCATTGAAACAACTCGAGATGAAAATCCCTCGCTGTATGAGATTTTTCTTCGCCCTCAACAGGCCCTTGAGTGTCGTATCAAACTTGATCACAGAGTGAAGGTGGAAATGATGTTGGAGATCAATTTTCTGCATAATTATCTTCATCAAACTCTTTTGCACGAGAAGGAAGAGAAGATATACTCTTCAACTCTTCTTCCTAAGCACTATGATAAAAGTCATTCCTTGCCAAGGTCATCAAAAATAATTATGACCATCTTGAGTTGTTTTAAGTCAATCGCATTGTTGGGACCCCGATCCTAAGCCATAGGAATCCAGCCTGTAACACATCGCATCCCTTTTCGGTCTCACGCACGGTTAACTCCACGGCTGCAGCCTTACCTTAGCCGGGACCGTTTGCGTCTTTTGACTCACGTATGCAATAGTGTCGCTAGCATTCCAATGTCAAAGAACCCGGATCGGCATGTCTAGTCATAAACCAAAGTGGCAGTACCGCACAAGGACAGGCATACATGACCCAACAAAGCAGGTGTCGATCATCAGCGAATGTAGACGAGTCGTAGCAAGCTACAAGGACTCCATTACATCGCGTGACATTTCCCCAAAGGGGACAGACACAACAGCTAAGAAGGACACATGACGGTCAACCAATGTGTCCGAAGCAGTAGCGAACTACCAAGGCTCATTGGATCACAAAGGGGCATTTCCTTGTAAGGAGTGCTACTAAAGTTCACGACTAAGTAATCGAACCCCACACATATCAAGTACAACACACGTACGCATGGCATACCGATATGTATAGATACATCGATGGCATCACAACATAACCATAAACATACAACCTTTATTTAAGAGGCTCGGAAGAGCCACACACATAATATTACACATTAAGGGTCTCACGACCCATAATAGCAGTCATTCAGTTACGAGCCAGCGGAAGAGTTTAAACTGTCTGAGTACAGACAGGGCAACTAGAAGACACATGGCCTGACTATACTATAGATCCAACGTAGGGCCAGATCGTAGCTGGGACACCAGCTACTCGTCGTCGTCGATGTCTATGAAGAACCCTCCATTAGGGTCATTAGCAACCTCTGCAACATTTATTAAGCAAACATGAGTACGAAGGTACTCAGCAAGACTTTAAGACAACTAACTACTCATGCAAGGTACCAAAAAGGTATTGTGGGGTTTCATGCGAAAAGCCAACATCTGACTCGTGGCTAGACAACTTGCATTTTTAAATAATTTTGACAACTTGATTTCTCGCACCCGAGTCCACTAACACCACAACAATACACCATCGTGGAATCATTCCGTCTCCATACAGAAATGTCGTCCACGACACTCACGCTTATCTTGGCAATTTTATGAGTAGCCATTTAAGTTATCTATGAACAACATATGTCTCCAAGTAGTTCATATCCGCGGACGCGGCTATTCGAATAGATCATAACACTGCAGGGGTGTACTTCGTCACACACGCTCTCGCCACTTATCGCCATGTGCACGTCATGCACCTCGGCAACCTTCAAGCGGAAGCCCAGCGAGGGAGTCGGCCACGACCGTTAACCACACTAGTACCTAGTCTAGGTTTATCGCCTATCTGAGAGTAACCCGTACGGAAGTCCGGCCGAGGTTTCCGCCACGGCCTCAAACGATGTGCACAGGGTTCCCAAGCCCACCATCCGGGTGCCACTTGGTACACCGTGCCACTGCCTACCGCATCATGGCCCACCTCTCAGGTCAGCACCATGCACGGCCTCTAGCATTACTATAAACACCAGAAACTACTTGCAACTCCTGGACCGAGTACTAAGCGATTAATAGGCCGAGCGGGGTCATATTTCAGGGCCCAGCATGTGGTAGTATCTATTCTTGGATTACATACACGGAACTCAGTTCCTATGGACGGTTCGAATGAAACAACCCGCCATGTACTCCTACACAGCCTTTCACCGGTACCTTTACCAAGTCAGGTTCAACACACAACCTTTGCTTACCGAACACATTCTCACAATTCTGTTCATCTCCCAGATGACAGACCATGCACAACTCTAAGCATAGCATGCATAGCAGGATAAGGCACATCATAGCTCAAGCAACTACCAGGTATGCTAGGTTGCAAGGTTCGGCTATTTACTCTGACAAGGTTAGATCATGCAAAGGAAGTGGGTTCAACTAACATGGCAAAAGCAGTTGAAGCATTTGATCCTAATGCAATAAATAAGTGCAGGAGCCAGAACATGGGAATTATCGGGATGATCAAAAGGGTTGCTTGCCTTGTTGCTCAGAGGAGGGACAATATCCGTCAGACGGATATTCGGTGGAATCCGGGGGTGCGGAGCCTACCGAGATGAATGGCAACAATCAATAACAATCATATGCAAGCAAGATGATGCATGAGCATGGCATGAGAATGCAAGGTGATAAACTATTATAATCAACATGTATTAGGTTTAGAGTTGATTTGAATCACATTCGAATATCAATTCAAACGAGGTATTCTCGGATACCGATTTAATTGATTCGACCTGATGCTCAGATCAACTTGATGTTAGCATGCATGAGATGTCATGTTAAGGTACTGCTTTGTTATTAGATTAATGTTTGATCATGTCAAGCATAATGAAATTTAAATATTTTCCAAATTCCATTTATAAAGTAATTATAAGGATTGACTTATTCATTATTCTACATGTTAGGGTTCTGTAACTTTTTCAAACATGATTGAAAATAGTATATTCAGATTCCTTGAATTTTTCTGATACTTTTTCATATATAAATTATTTTCATTGGAGTTACAGATTAATTTCTATGAATTTTTGAAGTTTTAAACATTTCTGGAATTATTTTTATACTGGGAAATACTTTTATTGCATCAGCATGACATCAGCAGGTCCATCTCGCCGTTGAAAGTCAAACCTGACCAGTGGGACCCACTGGTCAGTCTCTCTGGTCAATTTTAGATTAAGTTTAAACTTAATTAGTTGATTAAACTTACTGGTCCCACATGTCAGTGACTTATTAACTTATCTGATTTATTTTTGTTATCTTTAATCTTGCCAGAGGCTGGCCCCACCAGTCAGTGGCTCAGGCCAGCCGAGATCCACCGGCGGCGAGGTCGTCCTCGCCGGCGGGGAGCCTCCGGCGACCACCAGAACGGCGGAGGGGCTCGGAAACGGCGCACAGGGGGCCAAACGCTGCGCGGAGAGCACCAGAAGAACGACACATCTCCCGCAGCTCCATTTCTGCACTTAGATGGGGCTGAACTGGCCGGAGATGACGCCGGCGACGAGCTTGGCGGCGGCCAAGGTTCGGGCGTCATCGAGGTCATCGATACACAGGGAACTGTGCACGGTTCTTAGTTCCTACAACATCTACGCGACGGCCTGAAGCTGCTGGTGCCCTCAGAAGGACGAGCTGATCACCGGAGGGCTACCGGCGATGAGCTGCAGCGGCGGATCTTGTCGGGCTCCGGCGAAACTGGGCCTAGAGGAGGGGATCGACGGGGAGATCTTAGGGAAATGACCGCATGCTCACGGGGAGTGCAGTGGTGGCGCTAGCTTGCCCGGGGACGGCCTGGAGAGGGAGAACGTCGGCGGCGATCTTCGGTGACCCGAGGAAGAAGACGACTGCTGCGCGTCGATTCACTGCATCTGGGCGTCGGGCTCGTGGCTAGGAAGCTTCTGGGGGTTGCGGCGGAGCTAATGCGCTCGAGCTCGAACAACGACGAGCTCGAGCTCTGCTCGGGCTCCAATGGCGGCAGAAGGAGGGAGGAGAGATCCGAGAGGAGGGGGAGAACTGGCGCTGGGAATGGATAGCCACGGGCTCGGGGAGCTTATCCCCGTCCTTGCCAGCGCGAGGCGGCGGCCATGCTGGTGCACAGGTGCTTGGCCGCGCCGGAGAACGCGGCGGCCACCTCCTGCTGCCCACTGGCGGGGGAGGAAGACGACAGGAGTTGAGATGGGCCGGGCCAGGTGAGCGACAGGTAACTTCTTTTCCCTTTTTTTTTTCTGTTTTTGTTTCTGTTTTGCTATTTCACTGATTTTCTATTTATTTCAACTCCCAAATAAATTGTAGAAGCTATGTTAAGCACCCTAGAATATTTGTTGGAATATTTCCAAGTATTTCCAAAGTTTTCAACATTTTTGAAAATTTAAAGTTTCTGATTTCAAATTTAAAACTTGAAACCAGTAGCTTTTGCATTTATTTAAAATGCTTAAAGTGTCAAAAAATTGTTTTCTCCAATGCTCATTTACTTTCATGATTTATCATAAAGTTTGAACATTTCTTGAGGCCATTTTGGGTTCATTGATTTTAACTAGTTTGAGATTTCCTTTATTTAAAGTAGTGGCTAGGGTTTTGAGTTTTTCCTTTGCCACTTTCTTGTTCTTGTTGAAAATTCTTAGATGCAAATGCAAAGAAGACATGAGCACAAGACTAACTTACTTAAGGTGTCAGGGATGTGACACGCATTGAAAGAAAACTCTAGTTCCGCCTCATCATTCTCATTCTGTAGATCTATTGTTTTTTGATCCTCATGATGAAATAGAAGATACTTCATGCAACTTGATCTAGAAGCCCGATGCTTTGATACATTCATTTTTCATCATGTTTTCTAATTGATATTTATTATGTTTTGAATGGTTATTTCACCTTATGATGCAATCCTAATGCCTTTTCTCTCTTATTTTACATGATTTACATAAAGAGGGAAATTACCGGAAGCTTAAATTCTGGACTAGAAAGGGCTACAGCAGAGTTGGATATTTTTGTGGAACTCCAAATGACGTGCAAGTTAACGGAGAATTATTTTGGAATATATAAAAAATGTTGGAGAAAGAATCATCGGAGGGGACCCACCAGGTGTCCACAAGCCTCGGGGGCGCGCTCCTCGAGCTTGTGGACCCCCTGGCAGACCTTCAGAGCCCATCTTCTCCTATATGATCTATTTTACCCTACACAAAATTAGAAGATTACTTTCAGGAGAAGCGCTACCCTCTTGAGGCGAAACCTGGGTTGGAGTACTTTTGCTCTCTAGTAGAGCGATTCCATTGGGGAAACTTCTCTCTCTGAGGGCGAAATTGAAGCCATCGTCATGACCAATTCTTCCTCCTTCACGGGAAAGACCAATCTTCATCAACATCTTCACCAGCACCATCTCATATCAAACCCTAGTTCATCTCTTGTACCCAATCTCTGTATCAAAACATCAGATTGGTACCCGGCGCTTGCTACTAGTGTTGATTACACCTTCTAGTTGATGCTAGTTAGTTTACTTGGTGGAAGATTATATGTTCAGATCCTTAAGCACATTCGTTATACCTCTGATATTGAACATGATGATAATTTGTGAGTAGTTACTTTCGTTCTTAATGACATGAGATAAGTCTTGTTATAAGTAGTCATGTGAAGTTGACATTCGTTCGATATTTTGATGATAAGTATGCTCCTCTTCCTTTAGTGGTGTCATGTGAACACCGATCGTACGACACTTCAACATATTTGGGCCTAAGGGAAACCAATGGGGAGTAATGAGAAGGTGATGGGTTAAGAGAGTGACATAAGCTTAAACCTTAGTTTATGCGTTATTCCGTAAGGGGCTCATCTGGATCCATATGTTTCATGCTATGGTTAGATTTATCTTAATTCTTATGTGGTAGTTGCAGATGCTTGCGAGAGGGGTTAATAATAGTAGGGTTCTTTCTTCAATTAAGAACAACACACTAGCACTGGTACACCCACATATCTAATTATCAAAGTATTAAACGTGAATCAACTAAACATGATGAACATGACTAGACAAAAATTCCCATGTTTCCTCAAGAGCACTTTATTTCATATCAGAGAACTTTCACGCGTTTCCTTCACTATAAAAAGGATAGGGACACCTTTCTACACCTTAATTACAATTGTTTCTTGCCACTTGTTATGAATTGGACTACAATCAAACTATCTATTACTACTACTCTCAGTGCTTGCAGGAATCACCTTGCTAAAAACTACTTGTCATTTCCTTCTCCCTCTCGTTGGGTTTGACACTCTTACTTATCAAAAGGACTACGATTGATCCCCTATACTTGTGGGTTATCAAGATTCTTTTCTGGCGCCGCTGCCGGGAAGTAAAGCACCTTTGGTATGTGGAATTTGGTAAGCAAACATTTTTGCTACATGCTGAAATTTGATGTTGCTTCCTACTATGGAGGATAGTACTTTGAGGGGCTTGTTCGGGATATATTCACATCAACTAGAAGTGGCCATAGCCACTCATGAACACATTGAACCTACTGAATATATTTACTATGAAATTCCTTCTGGTATGTAATAGAAACTGTTAGCTAATCCTTATGTAGGAGATGGAACAACTCATCATGATTTGCACTTGATATGTATACATGATCTTTAATAATAAGGTATTCCCTTTATCTTTGGAGTGAAAGGCGTTAATATGGTATAGGCTATTGGATGATGCTGGAAAGTGGGATTGGAATCGATTGAACCTGTAGTTCCATGAGAAATTTTATCCTATGCGTCTGGTACATTGTGATCACAATTATAGCCTCGTAAAGGAGAAAGTATCTGTCAATCTTGGGGGAGGCTTTAGTTTAAGATGCGCACATGCCTCATCATGAGCTCTCAAGATAATTAATTATACAAAGTTTTTTTGCTCTGCTTTCTCATGATGGTCAATCAGTGGTCGGTGCTTCTTCTACCGGTTCCTTTATGAAATGGACTATTGAATTTAAATGGGATCTTCTAGAAATAATTAAAAGAAACTCTAATGATTGGGAAATCTAGAGACGTAGGTTGTGAGGTCTAAATCTTGAATTTTATTGTGTTAAATCTTTTATGGAAACGGAAGCTTATAATAAGTATAGTACGAAATATGGACTTGACTATGACATAGTAGCTACTTTAAATGAACCATTTGCTACTCATGTTGATCTTTGTAAGGAGAAGTAGTTTAAATTTCATCCACCGATTGAATAAACTTGTGAGGAACCTAATATATCTAAATAATAAATAATTATCTATAATGTTGATCTAGTTGTGTCATGCTACTTGTAAAATGCGTTGGGTTTTCCCCTGAAGAGGAGGGGATATGCTACACAGAAGAGATAAGTATTCCCTTGAGTGAGAACCAAGGTTATCGAACCAATAGGAGTAATAAGAAAACTCTCGTCAACAACACCTCTACACACAAAACCAAACACTTGCACCCACCGCTCGCAAGAGGGTTGTTAATCCCCTTGAACTCGGTAGTTGCAAGGATAAAGTAGTGATAGATATATAATATAAATATAAATAACATAAAATAAATGGCAGAAATATTTTTGAAGTTTTTGTAGTATTATTTGAGTAGCCCCCGAGGCCATAGTTTTCGCTAGAGGCTTCTCTCGTGAAGATAGCATACAACGGGTAGACAAATTAGTGTTGTGTAATTGATAGAATAGCGCATAGTTATGACATCTTAATCAAGCCAATGATCATGTATATAGGCATCAGAGAAACTCTGGCAGACCCCGCATCCCGTCGGCCCGCAAAAGGCATTTGCAGTTCGCGCAAAACAGCTTTTGCGGGCTGGCCCCGGCTGGCACACACGCAGACCCCCCAAACGGATCCGTAAAAAAAATATTCGGAGAATATACTTTTTTACGGGTCAGCTTTGCGGGGCCTTCTCTTTGCACCGCTGCATCCCGCATATCATCAGCCCACAAATATCAAATACAACATAATTCAACAATAAAAAACAAACTGAATTATTCGAATCAAACATAATACAGTAATCATCCGCATTACAAATAATTATTCAAATAATCGTAGCAAACTTAAATAGTGCAATACAAAACTTGTCATGAATGTAAATACAATTGAATACAAAAATAAGTCACTGTCCAGCCCTTTGCCAATGGTGCTCAATGAGATCTTCCTGAAATTTAAAGTGGGTGTCTCCATTTTCAATCTCCTTGTATGTGTGAAGAAAAGCTCTAATGCGGTTTGGGTCTCTAGCTGGTTTGACACGGCTACCCACATTGTCGTAAAAGAATTCTAAGTTCAATCCTCTCTGATCTTCAAGAATCATATTGTGCAGGATAACACAGCATGTCATGATGTTCTTCAAGGTTTTCTTATCCCAAAAACGAGCAGGACCACGGACAATGGCAAACCTAGATTGCAAAACACCGAATGCTCTTTCAATGTATTTGCGGGCTGCCTCTGGCACCCTTGCTAATTCACATTGTTTTTTTGTTTTGCGTTCTTTGATGCTCTTGACAAATTTGCACCAAGGAGGGTATGTACCATGTGCAAGATAGTACCCCTTTGTGTATTTATGCCCATTGATAGTGTATTTGCAAGCAGGAGCATCACCACTAGCAAGCCTAGCAAACAAATGAGACCGTTGCAACACATTGATATCATTGAGAGTGCCCAGCATACCAAAAAGCAATGCCCAATCCATAAATCCTCGGATGCTACGACCTCTAGCACAATTGTTTCATCACGAGACTTGCCACAATACATTCCTTGCCATGCCTTGGGGCAATTTTTCCAATTCCAATGCATACAATCAATGCTACCTAGGATGCCAGGCGAACCTCTCCTCTCATTAGATGCCATCAATTTCTTTGTGTCATCTTCATTGGGTGCCCGAAGATACTCAGAACTGGAGACATGGATGATCACCTTCGCAAATCTACGCACAGACTCAATTGTGCTATTAGCTTTCTCTAGGAACTCACTAAAATTCAGGGGAGCTACTGCGCGAGACATTGATATACAACATAATTTGCAAAGACAACTTAGACTATGTTCATGATAATGGGTTCAATTAATCATATTACTTAAGAACTTCCACTCAAATTGACATCCCTCAGGTTGTTCAAGTGTAACATGATTCAAATCCACCAACCCAAGTCTGATCATCACGTGAGATGAGGTGGTTTCAATGGTGAATATCTCCATGTTGATCATATCTACTATATGACTCATGTTCGAACTTTCGGTCTCCGTTGTCCCGAGGCCATGTCTATACATTCTAGGCTCGTCAAGTTTAACCCAAGTGTTTTGCGTGTGCAAAACTGGCATACACCTGTTGTATGCGAATGTAGAGTCTATCACACCCGATCATCACATGGTGCTTCGAAACGACGAACCTTCACAGTGGTGCACACTTGGGGAGAACACAATTTTTTATTGAAATTTTAGTGAGGGATCATCTTCAAATGTTACCGTCGTCCTAAATAAAATAAGATGCATAAAAGGATTAACATCACATGCAAATCATAATAGTGACATGATATGGCCATCATCATCTTGTGCTTTTGATCTCCATTTCCAAAGCACCTGTATGATCTCCATCATCACCGGCATGACACCAAGATCCCCATTATCATGATCTCCATCATAGTGTCACCATCGGGGTTGTTGCACCAATGATGCTTCTACAACTATTGCTAACTCATAGCGGTCAAGTAAAGCAAAAAGGCACAAATAATTAAAGACAAACATATGGATCCTGCCGGTTTCCGAACTCATCAACATGAAAGTCATGATAATTCTATACAAAATATGATCATCTCATACATCACATATATCTCATCATGTCATTGGCGATATCATATCACAACATACCTGCAAAAACAAGTTAGACGTCCTCTACTTGTTGTTGTATGTTTTGCATGGTTACCTACGCAAAGCCACAACGATGATATTTAAGTTGATATTTAACCTTCTACAAGGACCGCCTCTCTCGAATCCTATTCAATTAAAGTGGGAGAGACAGACACCCGCTAGCCATCTTTATGCAACAAGTTGCATGTGAGTCGATGGAACCGGTCTATCGTACATGGACGAGTAAGGTTTGTCTGGGCGCTTCATCCCACAATACCGCCAAATCAAAATAATACAAAGAAGTAAGCAATCTGAATATCACTACCCACAAACTCTTTTTGTGTTCTACTCGTGCATGTTATCTACCCATAGACTTGGCTCTCATACCACTGTTTGGGAACATCGCATGGGAAACAAAAAATTTCCAACGCTCACCAAGATCTATCTATGGAGATCAACAACTACGAGAAGGCGAGTGCATCTACATAACCTTGAACATCTCTAAGTGAAATCATTGTGAAATGCGGATGATTTAGTAGAACGTCTTCGCGATCCAATCCCAATCCGTCCCGCGATCCAATCACGAACGTCTCGATCAAGTGTCGCACGGACGTCACCTCCGCGTTCAGCACACTTACATCTCGATGAAGCCTTCACCGCCTTGATCCAGCGAGCGTGGGTGAAGTAGTAGCTAAATTCTCCTAAAACTCGATGGCGTGGTGGCGGTGACGTGGTGCTATTCCAGCAGGGCTACGCCAAGCACTATCAAAACCACAAACTGGGGAGAAAATGATGTAGGGAGAGAGAGGGGCGCCAAGGACTTGGTGTGTCCTCTTGGGGAATGCCCTCCCCTTTATATGTAGGTCGAGGGGCGTGGGGAACAGCTCCCCCAAGCCCTAGGGCGCAGCCAAGGTGGAAGGAGGTGGAATCGTAGTCCTCCTCCTGCCCTTCCATACAATGGTGGACTTTCCACCTTTCCCAATTGCATGGGCTTTGAGGAAGTTGTGCACGTGGCCCAGTAAGACCAGGGCACCTTCCCTTAGCGCATGCAAATCCTTGGGATGTGGTGGAACCCTTGGTGGACTGTCGGACTCCTCTGGAAGTTTTTCGGAACCTTCTAGAAGCTTCCTGGTACAATACCGAGAAAACATGAAACTATTCCGATAGAAAAAATTGTACTTCCCATATATAAATATTTACCTACGGACCATTCCAAAGCTCCTCATGATGTCCGGGATGTTATCCGGGACTCTGAACAACATCCAGTCACCAACAAAGTACCTCGACTATGTCTATATCGTAACCAAGCGTTAAGTGTGCAGACCCAGCGAGTTCGAGAACTATGCAGACATGAGCGAGATGCCTCTACGGTCAATAACCAAGTGCGGGACCTGGATGCTTGTATTGGTTCCCACACATTCTACGAAGATCTATATGGGTCGAACCAGTAATATCAAGGATTCAGTTAATCCCATATGTGGTTCCCTTCGTCCATCGGTATATTACTTGTCCGTGATTCGATCGTCGGTATCTCCATACCTAGTTCAATCTCGTCACTGAAAAGTTTCTTTACTCATTCCGTAATACAACATCCAGTGACTAACTCCTTAGCCACATCGCTTGCAAGCTTATAGTGATGGTGTATTATCGAGTGGGCTCTGATACATCTCCAACATATATGATTGTTCCATGCTATTGTATTATCTATTTTGGATGTTTTTTATGCATCTATATAATGTTTTATATTATTTTCGGGACTATCCTATTAATCTAGAGCCTAGTGCCAATTTCTGCTTTTTCCACGTTTTTTAGTATTGCAGATAAGGAATATCAAACGGAGTCCAAACGGAATAAAATCTCCAGAAACATTTTTCTTGGACTAGAAGACACCCAGCAGACTTGGAGTAGGGGGAAGGGCATGTCCCGAGAGGCCACAAGCCTAGAGGGTGCACCCTGGCGGGGTGGCCCGCCCCCTGGCTTGTGCCCCCCTGCAGGTCTCCTAACCCTATTCTTTGGCCTATAAATTCCCAAATATTCCCGTATCGCCGAAAGGACCACAAAAATACTTTTATGCCGCCGGAAGCCTGTGTTCCCGTGAGATCCAATCTGGGAGCCTTTTCTCGTAATCTGCCGGAGAGGGAATTGATCACGGAGGGCATCTACATCAACTTCATTGCCCCTCCGATGGTGTGTGAGTAGTTCACCACATACCTACAGGTCCATAGCTAGTAGCTAGATGGCTTCTTCTCTCTCTTTGTTCTTCAATACCATGTTCTTCATGATATTCATGGAGATCTATCCGATGGATATCTTTGCAAGTCTCTTTGAATGATTGGTTTGGCCAACTAGATTGGTAATTCTTGCAATGGGATAAGTGCTTAGTTTCGGGTTCAGTCTTGCGGTGTCCTCACCCAGTGACATAGTAGGGGTAGCGAGGCACGTATTGTATTGTTGCCATCAAGGATAAAAAGATGGGGTTTTCATCATATTTCTTGAGTTTATCCCTCTACATTATGTCATCTTACTTAATGTGTTACTCTGTTCTTCATGAACTTAATACTCTAAATGCAGGCAGGAGTCGATCAATGTGTGGAGTAATAGTAGTAGATGCAGAATCGTTTCGGTCTACTTGACACGGACGTGATGCCTATATGCTTAATCATTATCTCAGATATCTTCATAATTATTAGCTTTTCTATCAATTTCTCAACATTAATTTGTTCACCCACTGTATTATTTTCCTTTATGAGAGAAGCCTCTAGTGAAACCTATGGCCCCTGGGTCTATTTTCCATATGATATTTTCAAATCTATAAACCAAAAATACCAAAATACTTTGCTGCAATTTATTTACTTTTGTTTCTGCAATCGTTTATATCTATCTCTATCACATCTCATCCTTGCAAATAATTCTGAAGGGATTGACAACCCCTTTATAGCGTTGGGTGCAAGAGTTTGACTGTTTGTGTAGGTACTACTATTAGGGCCTTGCTTATTCCTCCTACTTGATTGATACCTTGGTTCTCAACAAACTGAGGGAAATACTTATCTACTTTGCTGCATCACCCTTTGCTCTTCAAGGGAAAACCAACGCATGCTCAAGAAGTAGCAAGAAGTATTTCTCGCTTCGTTGCCGGGGAGGATACATAGCCAGATCACGCCTACCAAGTACCCATTACAAACTCATCTCTTGCATTTCCTTTATTTGCCATTTGCCTCTCGTTTTCCGCTCCCCACTTCTAAAATGATTTTCTGAAAATACCGAAAAGATTTGCCCTTTTATTCACCTTTTTCGTTTTCCTTTCTCCCTTCGGATCTCTTACTTGTCTCTATGACTAGCATTACCACATCCCTTTTGTCACCAGATTTTGAAGTTTTATACTTCAAACAAAAACAAAGGGAGAATTTGAAAGATGCGTGATATAGGCTAATGGAATCCTATCGTATTTCCAACCTAAAAGGAGATGCAAAGGTTTTGCTCAGAAATTTTTACATTAAATTGTCTTTACATCATAGAGAACTTTTAGATTTTGACTCGAAAGGGATTTTTTTGAATTAAATACAAACGCTACTTATGAAGTCTTGGAGTGTATTTTGGTGGTTCCTCCACAAAAAAAGTGGGTTTAATTTTTTAGAAGAGGGAGTTCAAATTATTGACAAAATTGAGTGACTTACATAAGCACTTAATCGAGTTACAACAACATCGCGAACCCCTTAAACATATCAGCGGAAACCATAACCGTTTGAACACTTCGATTACCCTTTGCAATAAGCGTTTGGATATCTTGGACAATAAGGTTGTTTCTTCACCTACAAACCCGATGAAGAGGAAAGAGCCCCCCCCCCCCCGGATTTGAGAAGGCCCTCATGAAAATTGTCAATACAAAAGATGACAATACCTAGATCTATTGCATTATGCCTAGCTAGGGGCGTTAAACAATAGCGCTTGTTGGGAGGCAACCCAATTTTATTTGTTTTGCTTCTTTTTTTGAGTGCTGCACACATTATTACCTTTGAAATAATTGTGTTTTCTTGTTTTAATTAATGTTTGAGCTAAGTAAGACCTTTGGGATGGTGTACTATGTTTGCAAGTCGATTTTGCTAAAAAATAGAAACTTTTGATCTGAATTTTTTACACAAGATTTATTTACAAAATTCCCAGACTGTCCTAATTTTTCAAAATGTTTGGAGTTACACATGTATTCGAAGTAAATAGATTCCTACATACTGTTCTGTTTTTGACAGATTCTGTTTTCTTTGTGTTGTTTGCTTATTTTGATGAATCTATGGGTTGTATCGGGGGGTATGAACCATGGAGAAGTTGGAATACAGTGAATATTACATAAATATAAATACAGAATGAGTTGACAACAATACCTAAAGTGGTGATTTATTTTTCTTATACTAACGGATCTCATGAGTTTTCTGTTGAGTTTTTTGTTGTGAAGTTTTCAAGTTTTGGGTAAAGATTTGATGGACTATGGAATAAGGAGTGAAAATAGCCTAATCTTGGGGATGCCCAAGGCACCCCAAGTAATATTCAAGGATACCAAAGAGCCTAAGCTTGGGCATGCCTCGGAAGGCATCCCCTCTTTTGTCTTCAATCCATCGGTAAATTTACTTCTGGCTCTATTTTCATTCACCATAGGATATGTGTTTTGCTTGGAGCGTCTTGTATGATATGAGTCTTTACTTTTTAGTTTGCCACAATCATCCTTTCTACACACATCTTTTGAGACACACACACGCTGAATCGTGAATTTATTAGAATAATCTTTGTGCTTCACTTATATCTTTTGAGCTAGGCAATGTTGCTCTAATGCTTCACTTATTTCTTTTAGAGCACAACGGTGTGGTGTTTTATGGAAATTATTAAACTCTCATACCTCACTTATATTATTTTGAGAGTTCTTCCAACAACATGGAAATTGGTTTAGGCTACGAATTTAGTCCAAATATAATAGGCGTCCAAGAGGGATATAATAAAAACTTTCATATTAAGTGCATTGAATACCATGAGAAGTTTGATTCCTTGGATATAGTTTTGAGATATGAAGATGGTAATATGAGAGTCATGCTAGTAAGTAATTTTGAATTAGAAAAAATACTTGTGTTAAAGCTTGTGATTCTCGTAGCATGCACGTATGGTGAACCGTTATGTGATGAAGTAGGAGCATGATTTGTTTAATGATTGTCAACCTTTGTGTGGAGGTCGTGATCATGCGATGGTTAACTCCTCCCAACCCTCCCCTAGGAGCATGTGTCTAATACTTTGCTTCGATAACTAATAGGCTTTTGCAATAAGTATGTGACTTCTTTATGACTAATGTTGATTTCATGGATTATATGCACTCTCACCCTTGCACCTTTGCTAGCCTCGCTAGTACCGCACAACTTTCGTCGGTACATTAAACCCACCTTCCTCAAAATAGCCACCATATATTTTCCTCAAAACAATAACCATATCAACCTATTATGGCATTTTCATAGCCATTCCGAGATATATTGCCATGTAAAACCACCGTCCCGTTTTTAGGACACGCACCATCACTTCCATATTGCTTATAGAGTCATACTTTGTTCTAGATACCGAGTTGTAATATTTTGAGTTGTAATTAAATAAAAGTGTGATGATTTGCATTATTAGAGCATTGTCCCATGTGAGAAAACGATGATGGAAGCTATGATTCCCTCACAAGTTGGGATGAGTCTCTGGACTTTACAAAAAATAAAAGAGGACAACGAAGCCGATAAAAAAATAAGAGGTCAAAGAAGCCCACCAAAAAAAGAAGAATAAAGAAAAAGGGGAAAAATAAAAAAAAACATGATATAAAGAGAGAAGGGACAATGCTACTATCTCCTTCCACACTCGTGCTTCAAAGTAGCACCATGTTCTTCATAGAGAGTCTCCTATTTTTTGTCACTTTCATATAACTAGTGGTATTAAATCTTTTGCACAATCACTTAGTTTTCTTTTTAGCTTTCATACACTTATAGCCCTAGTGCATTTGTTTCATGGCAATCCCTACTCACTCACAATAATATCTATTGATTAGCATCTCTGTATCTCATTGATATGCCTAGTTGATGTGAGACTATATTCTCCTTTTTTTGCAACCTCCACCACACTCTATTCCACATATAGTGCTATATCTATGGCTCACGCTCATGTATTGCGTGAGAGTTCAAAAGGTTTGAGAACATAAAAAGTGTGAAACAATTTCTTGATTTTCATCGGGGTTGGGCATGATTTACATACTCTGTATGGTGAAGATGGAACATAGCCAGACCATGATTTTGTAAGGATAACTTTCTAAGACCATGTTATTTCGAAAGGAAGCAATTACCTTATTAGTATCCTTGAAGTATTATTGTGTTTATGTCAATATTACACTTTTTTGAATCTTATGGATGTGAATATGCATGCCACAATAAAGAATATTACATGGATAAATGAAGTTCTTAGTTTTGGGTTCAATCTTGAAGTGTCCTCACCTAGTGACATAGTAGGTGTAGTGAGGCACGTATTGTATTGTTGCCATCAAGGATAAATAGATGGGGTTTTCATCATATTGCTTGAGTTTATCCCTCTACATAATGTCATCTTACTTAATGTGTTACTTTGTTCTTCATGAAATTAATACTCTAGATGCAGGCAGGAGTCGGTCGATGTGTGGAGTAATATTAGTAGATGCACAATCGTTTCGGTCTAATTGACATGGACGTGATGCCTATATGCATAATCATTCCTTAGATATCTTCATAATTATCCGCTTTTCTATGAATTGCTCGACAATAATTTGGTCACCCACCGTATTATTTTCCTTTATGAGAGAAGCCTGTATTGAAACCTATGGCCCCCGGGTCTATTTTCCATATTATATCTTGAGATCTATGAACCAAAAATACCAAAAAATACTTTGCTGCAATTTAATTACTTTTGTTTCCGCAATCTTTTATATTTAACTCTATCAGATCTCATCCTTGCTAATAACTCTGAAGGGATTGAGAACACCTTTATAGCGTTGGGTGCAAGAGTTTGACTGTTTGTCTAGGTACTCGTATTGGGGCCTTGCTTGTTCCTCCTACTGGATTGATACCTTTGTTCTCAACAAACTGAGGGAAATACTTATATACTTTGTTGCATCACCCTTTCCAATTCAAGAGAAAACCAACGCAAGCTCAAGTGGTAGCAGGCCCCGGGATACCTCTCCGTCACACGAAGTGACAAATCCTAGTCTTGATCCATGCCAACTCTACAGATACCTTTGGAGATACCTGTAGAGCATATTTATAGTGAGCCAATTATGTTGCGATGTTTGACACACACAAGGCATTCCTCCAGTTTCAGTGAGGTGCATGATCTCATGGTCATAGGAACATATACATTGACATGCCGAAAGCAAAAGCAGTTAACTGGATATGATCAAACACTATGCTTAAGGTTTGGGTCTTGTCCATCACATCATTCTCCTATTAATGTAATCCCTCTATCAAATAGAAACTCAGGTCTATGGATAGGAAACCTTAACCATCTTAGATCAACGAGCTAGTCCAGTAGAGGAATACTAGGGACACTTTCTTGTCCATCTACCCACACATGTATTTGAGTTTCCAATCAATACAATTGTTGCATGGATAATAAATGATTATCATGAACAAGGAAATATGATAATAACTACTTTATTATTTCCTCTAGGGCATATTTCCAACAGTGATTGCTGATTTTCCGAAGAGTGCGACAGATGCTGAGAAGTACTATGCTTCTCAGGAGGATGCAGCGCAACACAGGCTCTTGTGGGCATAGTCCCCGAATCCGGAGCATCCTCAACTGGAGTCCGACCAGTTGAAGCATCTCATGGAGCTACACAATATGACTGAGACAGCCATGAAGGATTTGTGTATCAGGTTGTGGCTGGATGAACCGTTGCCTAGCAGGTACCTCGGCTTGGTTCAGAAGATGATTACCGCGTTGCCTCAAATTGACATCGTGAAGCGCTCGGTCTGCATCAAAGGAGCTCACATGGCCTTGATGACCCACAAATTTAGGGGATCTATCTTAGTCCTTTTGATAAGTAAGAGTGTCGAACCCAACAAGGAGCATAACAAAATGACAATCATTTTTCAGTAAGGTATTCTCCGCAAGCACTGAAATTCTTGGTGGTAGATAGTTTTGTGATAGGGTAATTTGTAACGGGTAACAAGTAACAATTGTAACGAAGGTGCAGCAAGGTGGTCTAATCCTTTTTGTACCAAAGGACAAGCCTGGATGAACTCTTATATAAAGAAAAGCGCTCCCGGGGACACATGGGAATTTATGTCAAGCTAGTTTTCATCATGCTCATATGATTCGCGTTCGTTACTTTGATAATTTGATATGTGGGTGGACCGGTGCTTGGGTGCTGCGTTTACTTGGAGAAACCTCCAACTTATGATTAACCTCTCTCGCAAGCATCCCCAACTACGAATATGGAATTAAGACAAATCTAACCATATCATTAAATATATGGATCCAAATCAGCCCCTTACGAAGCAAGGCACAAACTAGGGTTTAAGCTTCTGTCACACTAGCAACCCATCATCTACTTATTACTTCCCAATGCCTTCCTCCAGGACCAAATAATGGTGATGTGTCATGTAGTCGACATTCACATGACACCACTAGAGGAGGGACGACATATAACTTATCAAAATATCGAACGAATACAAATTCACATGATTACTTATAACAAGATTTATCCCATGTCCTCAGGAACAAACGTAGCTACTCACAAAGCATATTCATATTAATTATCAGAGGAGTATCGATAATCATTAAGGATCCGAAGATATGATCTTGCACCAAATAAACCAACTAGCATCAACTACAAGGATTAATCAACACTACTGGCAACCCACAGGTACCAATCTGAGGTTTTGAGACAAAGATCGGATACAAGAGATGAACTAGGGTTTGGAGAGGAGATGGTGATGACGAAGAAGTTGACGGAGATTGACCCCGTCTTGATGAGAGGATTGTTGGTGATGACGATGGCTTCGATTTCCCCCTACGAGAGGGAAGTTTCCCAGTTCCGCCTCGAGACAGCAGCGTCACGTCCCTTCATATAGGAGAAGATGGGCTCCAGAGGCCTGTGAGGGGGCCCACAAGCCTGCAGGGCATGGCCAGGGGGGTAGGTCGTGCCCCTGGGCTTGTGGCTTCCTGGTGGGTCCCCTCCTGTACTTCTTTCGCCCATTATTTTTTATATATTCCAAAACAATTCTCCGTAACTTTTCAGGACTTTTGGAGCTGTGCGGAATAGGTCTCTCAGATTTGCTCCTTTCTAGTCCAGAATTCCAGCTACCGGCATTCTCCCTCTTCATGTAAATCTTGTAAAATAAGATATAAAAGGCATAAGTATTGTACCATAATGTGTAATAACAGCCCATAATGCAATAAATAATGATATAAAAGCATGATGCAAAATGCACGTATCAACTAGCCCAAGCTTAGACCTCGCTTGTCCTCAAGCAAAAGTCGATATCAATAAATATGCCCACATGTTTAGAGATAGAGATATCGATAAAATAAAATACAGACATGAGGGCATGATGATTATCCTTAAAAAACAATACACATTGACATAGAGTATATTATACTGAAGTGACAATTCATTCACAAGACAAAATATGCATCAGGAGCTCTATTGAGAACTAACAAACTATGATTTCAGTCATTGAAGCAATTCCAATTTACCAGAAGGTAGGAAAGAGTCAATATAAGAGCTTGTAAATAAAATCCACGTACTCAATCATCTTATAGTCTTTCCTAATTGCTAACACTCACGCAGTACTTATGAGGTCAAAGCTTCAATCGGACACAAAGACGGATAGGGGCTTTTAGTTTTGCCTCCCAACTATTTACCTCAACGGTAATGTCAACAATAATAACTCATGATCACCCACATCCGAGTGGATATATTTGTCTAGATCATTCCCCAACACATGATGCTTGCCAAAAGATAAAGGTGATATAAAGTTAATGGTGAAGATCACCATGACTCTTACATAAAGCTAAGTACTAAAAAGTAAAAGTAAAAGATAGGCCCTTTGCAGAGGGAAGTAGAGGTTGTCATGTGCTTTCATAGTTCCATGCACAATATCTTAATGCAAAAGAACGTCACTTTATAGTGCCCCTTGTGATAATTAACTTTATTATGCAGTCCATCGCTTTTATTTTTTCTATATCAAAAGTTCGTATAAAGTTTATTTTCCTCGGACTAATACACTACTGGAAATTAGTTTTTTGCCGTTTGCTAGCTGATGGCAAAGAGTGTCTTTGCCGTCAGCTGCCACAAAGCATACGGCAAAGAACTGGCTGATGGCATAGAGTGTCTTTGCCATCAGTCACATCTTTGTCGTCAGCCGCAGACGGCAAAGAGTCACACAGCAGACGGCAAACATATAGATGGGGCCCACCTGACCGCGGGGACGTTAGGTCAAACTGGAATCCCTTCTTTGCCGTTTGCGAGCGGACGGCAAAGAGTCCGGAGGCATTCGGCAAAGAGTCTAGACTCTTTGCCGTCCGCCAGCAGACGGCAAAGAGCTAACTCCGTGTGTAACAGCTCCACCCCTCCCCTCTCTCTCTCACCCACTGTGTAACGGCTCCAAACCCCGCCCCTCTCTCTCTCCCACTCCTCTCCCCGACGCCCACCGCCGCCACCACCGTCGCCCCGCCGCCCCTGTCGCCCCCGACACCGCCCTGGTGCCTCACAGCCCCGCCACTGTCGCCCCACAGCCCTCGTCGCCACCGCGGTGCCCCACAACCCCCCTAGCGCCGCTGCCCCACCTCTCCCCGACGCCCACCTGAGCCACCACCGTCGCGCCGCCGCCCCTGGCGCCCCCGGCCCCGCCACCCACGACGCCACAGCCGCCCCTCCCAGTGAGCCCCCACACCCCACACGGGAAAGTTGATTTTGTATTGTTTGGTATTTAGTTTTTTGGAATTAGATTATAACTACAAAGTTGATTTTTTATTGTTGTTGTAGTACTTGTTCTTGTTATTGTAGTTGTTGTAGTTGTTGTTGTTATTGTAGTTGTTGTTGTTTTTTTGACGGGTAGTAGTTGTTGTGGTTATTGTAGTTGTTGTAGTAGTCGGTGTACCGGTTGATGAGCCCTATATTCTTAGCTTTTCATATAAAGACCATCGGCCACTAGTTAGTTAGCTTAATAGAAAGAAGAGGAAGAAGAAGGGAAGAAGATAAGAAGAGAAGAAGGGAAGAAGAGAAGAAGAAGAAAAATAAGAAGGAGAAGAAGAGAAAAAAAAGAATAAGTAGAACAAGAGGATAAAGAAAAATAGAAATAGAAATAAGAGGAGGAAGAAGAAGAAGAAGAAGAAGAGGGGAAGAGGAGAAGAAAGAGGAAAAATGAAAAGAAGAAGAAGAGAAGAAGAATGAGAAGGGGGAGGAGGAGAAGGAGCCCTCCTTCTTCTCCTTCTTCTCTCCTCCTTATTTTATAGCTTGTTTAGCTAATTATCCTCCAAAATGACATAATAAGCAAATAACCTTGGTTAGCTCATGAATATTATATTCCTAGCTTGTTTTCCTAAAAAATGACATAATTAGACATAATTAGAATATTTGTGTTGATCGGGTGGATTTACATGTGATAGTTGTCTCGTCGTTGTGAGGTATGCTATGCGAAGACCTCCCTGTGCGTTGTACGAGCTCCGCCCCTGCATTCGTGGGTCAATACAAATTTCATCTCCTCATCGCCCCTTCATTTACTGTGGCTCGGTTTCCGGATGAAACTTTCTAGATTTAGGTAATTAAATTAATTTATCACTATGCATGACCAGTATGTGTCTCCCGTTCGAAAGGGCCACATCTATGAATATGCATGTCTTTGCATATTTATAACCGCCATCCTTTCGAATTGTCCAACATTATCCATGGACAACCCGAGTATGTGTAGATTGGGTTCGTTTTCCCATATGCTGTGCTCTGGATCCGATGCGGAATTTCGTCAGTGCCTCCCTGTTGTTCTCCGGATGCACATCCTCTTTGTTTATTGCGGAGGCGTGTATCAGGAGAACAGCGGGGAGGTGCTGCCGAAACTTTGCGCTGGATCCGGAGCAGAGCATGGGAAAACGAACCCAATCTACACATACTCGGGTGGGATTAGGACCTATCTTTACCTATTAGCGTGTAGGTTGCCTGGACGTAATAAAAATGGCGAACCTGATTAACCGATGAATATAAATGCTAAATTATATATAAATATATTTCTTCTGTCTTTAATAGCAAGGCAAGATGAGTGATCGTGCGTGGATGTATACCGGTCACCCTAGTCAGAAAGATATGAAGAAAGAATGGTTTGTAAAAAGAAAGGAATTTGTGAAAGCCGCATTCGCAAATGGCCAGGAAAGAAACTATTGCCCCTGTCCTGGATGCGACAACTATAAAAAGACGACAGAGGATGTAATGATTAAACACCTGCAGAGGAGGGGTTTTAAGCCTAATTATACGGTGTGGACATTTCATGGTGAGTCTATACAACGCACAAGAGCTGAGGTGGTCCGTCGTTGCACGGACGAGCATGGTACCGGGATCGAAGACATGGTGCAAGACTTTGATGATGCTCGGGATTCGGAAGATGAGATGGAGGAATCTGCAAAGGCCTTTTATGAAATGTTGGAGTCTTCAAAACGTCCTATCCATGAGCACACTGAGCTCTGTCAGCTGGATGCAATTGCACAAGTAATGGCTCTGAAGGCTCAGTTCAACTTGGGAAGAGAATGCTACGACGCGATGATGACACTATTTGGACGCTTTCTACCCAAATGCCATGTCATGCCTGCAAACCTGTACCAGTCGGAAAAAATACTTCCTGTACTTAGGATGCCCTATGAGAAGATAGATGCATGTGAGAAAGGATGTGCCTTATTTAGGAAGGAGTATGCACACTTGGAATATTGTCCCAATTGCGAGTCTTGCAGGTATCTTGTGGTAGACAACGGTATGGGTGAGAAGAGGCAGACCAAAATCGCAGTTAGTGTTCTTTGGTATATGCCAATCGTACCAAGACTTCAACGTCTTTTCATGGTCATAGAGACAGCCAGACAGATGACATGGCACAAATTGGGCAAAAGAACCGAACTAGATGCGGATGGGAATAAGATGGTGGTACACACATCGGATGGGGAAGCGTGGAAACATTTCGATGGATTGCATCAGGATAAAGCGGCAGATCCAAGGAATCCTCGAGTCTGCATCGCCATGGATGGTTTTAATCCCTTTGGCATGACGGCAACCAAATATAGTTGGTGGCCTGTATTTGTCATTCCACTCAATCGCCCCCCCCCCCGGACAGATTATGCAAATAAAGAACATATTTCTGACGTTGATAATTCCAGGGCCCAATTATCCGGGGAAGAATATGAATGTGTACCTGCAGCCTCTGAAGGATGAATTGGAAGAAGCTTGGGATAATGGGGTCAAGACATACGATGCCGCTAGAAAACAAAACTTCAAAATGCATGTGTGGTACATGTACTCTATGCATGACTTGCCGACGTATGCACTATTCTCTGGATGGTGTGTGCATGGAATGTTCCCGTGCCCCCAATGCAAGGCAGCTATTCAGTTTCATTGGTTGCAAGAGGGTCGGAAGTATTCTTGCTTTGACTTGCATAGACAGTTCTTGGATCCTGACCATCAATTCAGAAAAGACAAGAAGAACTTTACCAAAGGTAAAGTTGTCAAAAACTTGGCACCACCGGCGTTGACAGGCCAACAGATCCTGGATCAGTTAAACGCCCTCGAGCCTGATCCAGAGCGTCCAGGGTATTTCAAGGGGTATAATTCAAAACACGCCTGGACTCACAAGCCATGCTTCTGGGATCTGCCTTACTTCAAAGACCTCCTTCGTCCACACAATATCAACATGATGCACACTGAAAAGAATATCGGAGAGGCTATTTTTGGTACATTGTTTGACATAGATGGGAAGACAAAGGATAATACTAAGGCTAGAGTCGATCAAGAGACACTATGTCATAGACCGTTACAAAACATGCGAGAAGGCAAAGGAAAGCAGAAGTGGTCGAAGCCAAAGGCCTGGTTCAATCTTGGAAGGCTAGCTATGAGGGAAATTATCTTGTGGGTCAAAATGCACTTGATGTTCCCCGATGGGTATGCAGCGAATCTAAAGAGGGGAGCGAGTCTTGAAAAATTAAAAATATTTGGTCTCAAGAATCATGATTGGCACATATGGCTAGAGCGGGTAATGCTGGTTATGTTACGTGGCTTTATTCCTGAGCATGAATGGCTAGTACTGGCGGTGCTGAGCTATTTCTTCCGTGTCCTTGGTGCGAAAGAATTGTCACCTGGCGTGGTAGAAGACATGGAGGAGTTTGCACTAGAGTTGTTGTGCAAGTTAGAAAAGATCTTTCCACGGGCTTCTTTAATCCAATGCAGCATTTGATTTTACATCTACCAACCGAGGCAAGATTGGGTGGGCCCGTGCAAGATCGTTGGTGCTATGCAACTGAGAGGATGCAGAAGACCCTTTGAGCTAAATGTAAAAATAAGCATAGAATTGAAGCATAGATGGCTGAGGCATTCATTACTGAGGAGGTGGCAAACTTTGTGATAGCACACTACGAAGCCAAAAATCATCATTTGCATAATCCCAAGCCTCGGCACAATGATGCAGACCCTAAAAAAGGTGGGTCCAATCTCAGCCTATTCAAAGGGAAGCTCGCACCAGCCGGTGCTTCGAAACCAATAACGTTGGATGTCGAAGAATGGCGGAACATTTCGTTCTATATCTTCAACAACCTAACAGAAGTGCGGCCGTACATCGAGTGAGTTCTCGGCACATTTTCCCATAACTTCTAATTCCTTTGAACTGCTCTTATTCCCGGATATTTCAAACAGCCATTACGTCGCCAAATTCTCGGATGGAGCGGTGATTGAAAATGATTCCGTACAAGATTATGAGCTTCTGTCGAAGATAGGAGGCGGCTATCCCAGTTTCATCTCTTGGTCCAAACAAACGGTAATTATCAATAATGGACCATTGCATTTCTTGGTATAACTTGCGGCTAATGCAACAATTGTTTCGTATTAAACTTGTAGGCTAATTCAGAGTATATGGACGCCAAATTGAGACAAGTCGCTAATGGTTTTGACTATAAGGTCCATTCATTTGAGAAATACAACATCAACGGGTATCTCTTTCGTACCTTTGGCAAAGAGCAATCTATGCCCGGTGTTATCGAGTATTATGGAAGAGTTGAAGCAATTTATGAACTTAAATTCTATGGTGAAAACCCACCGAACGTCGTAGTCTTCAAATGTTATTGGTTCCAGCCGAAGGAGACTAGAAGGACTCATGAACATATAGGACTAGTCGAAATCAATCCAAACACCCATTTAGATGTTCCCGATGTCTATATTACGACTCAACAGGCGACCCGAGTTTTCTATCTACCGTGGGCATGCCAAACTGATAAGAATCTCGAAGGTTGGTATGTTCTTTATGAAGTGCCGCCACATGTTAGACCACCTCTCCCAAATGAACAGGATTATGAACCTCACATTAACCCAGACACATATGATGGAGAATTCTTCCAAGAAACACGTCTTTCCAAGAAACGTTTCAAGAACGGCCATGCTTCACACCAGAACATGGAAGTAGACAGCGACAATGAATCCGACTTCACCCCTGAGCCGGACCAAGCAGCGCTGGAACTAGAAGAGGTTACTGATGCAGATGACCTGTCAATGCTTCAACGATTAAAGAAAGGCCTTTCACAACTTCACGCCGTTGAACCCGACGAGCACGTCATTCATGAAGACATGCGTGATAGTGATGATGATGATGCATTTATTGATGATGATTATTAGTTTGTAAGATTCAAAACTTAAATTATATATTTTTTACTCTTTATTATTCATGTACATATTATTATTCATGTCAGTTATTCAATTTTTTTATGTTGTACTAGTTTCTTTTAATCTTTATCATGGCAGGTCACCAGGTGTTGAAAGATGGTGGGCGCTGGTCGAGAGTGCTCGACGGGTTCTTCCCAGCCGCCCCGCACGAGGGGTGGTACTTCCCTTCCACCCTTATCTCCCCGTAGAGCCTTGGCAGACAGTCTATCGACACCACCCATGGGTTCTTCTTCGTCGGTAGCATTGCCCACTGGGAGAGGTGTTGGTCGGGTAGGGAAGAAGGCGAAGGGTACAGGGAGAGGTGGTGGCCGCGAAAGATCCAGGAGTACTGTTGAGCCGTCCTCGCCACCACCACCAGCTCATTCACCCGAGCATAGGACTACTATGGTCGACCCATTTGTGGAGGAGGCTACGGGGACTCCGATCCAGGAGCCTGGGTTGACGTGCATTCGTCCCATGAGACTCCGGTCTAGGATCAGCCTCGGGTCGAGGTGCATTCGGCCCACGAGACTACGGTTCCGGAGGCTTCACCCGACATGGAGAGGCCCGGATGGGATACCTGGCCGAATCGGAACGAGTTGCCGGATTGGACCGAGGGTCCGGTGGCTCAGGGGGCGGGGATGAGTTTACGGGTAATGAGGGCGATGTGCAGGTGGACGGGGCCACCGTGTACAAGTGTGGTAGTACACGTCTCCCGGTCGTGCCGGCTACCCGCGAGCAGAGGCCGGCGATTAAACATGAAGGAGATAGGTAAGTACATTTACTCTTTTCTTAGCTGTTGCCTTCAAGTTTATTCAAATATCTAATGTGTTGACCTTATCATACTGCAGGGGATGGGCACACCCTCGTGGAGTCCGCAAGCCGAACTCCGTCCTTGGTGTGCTTTGCCGGACAAATTTCCCGGGGTTTGTCACGTAGCCTGGTGAGGGTCAGGTTCCTACACTAGGATTTTCCTGGGAGCACTACCAACCTGCGCAGGCCCCGCCGGAGGAGATTTAGATGGTGTCTTGTGCCACACGAGGGTCGAGATGGTGATCAAGAGCTTTTGGGTAAATTATCCTTTTACACAATCTAAAATTAATAATATAGCTAATTATTGTACTAATCGGTGTTTTCATGTTTGATTGCAGACCTTCTATAGGTGTGAGGATGGATATGAGGAGGAGGCGGCCAAGGTTCTCGAGGCCGAGTGTAGGGGGTTACTACAGAACTTACGCCACGAGGCTCGGCCGCAGGCTATTCGAGACTACTATGCAACGCGTGGTATTAAGAAGAAGAAGAAGAAGGATTGGTGCGGAAAGTGTGTGAAGAAGGAGCAATACATGAAGGTAATTACCTATTCTTAAGTCCTTCTACGTAGTTTTCTTGATTTCATTCATAGGTGTAGCGCTCAAAATTCTTTCTAATAACTTACAGGTGCCCTCGAGATGGTGTGCGGATAAGATGGATTGTTGGGAGGCGTTGGTTGATGAGTGGTGCACAGGCAACTGGCGAGCCGTCCACGAGAATGCGAAGGAGCGGCGTAACCAAATGGTTGGTGTGCCACACCATCAAGGCAGTGCCAACTTACTTCAGTTCGGACAAAACTGGGTATGTGATTTGCTTCATGATTCATGCAATTCATTCTTCATGCTAATATTTTGCTCCTCTATTTTAGGCGCATCACAGTAAGACGGAGATGCCACACTTGTACGACCTTTATGGCATGGCCCATACTGCCTCGTACAAGAAGGCAAAGTCATTCTCTAAGTCTGACATGGATGATCCAAATAACTTCACCAACATATCATCCCACCACAAGCTCGTGACATAGAGGGACACGGGGAAGGCTACGAAAGGGGATGACTTTAACCCGAGCCAGGAACCTTTGGATCCAGAGCTGGTAATGATATCTAGTGGAGGGAGGCCCCATGGCTCGATAGCCATTGGAGATGGGATAATACGTTGTCCACTCACTCTCCCGGAGATCAAGGCGCGCCAATCGAGCTGTGT